>NC_046380.1:6036937-6636937 GCF_011125445.2 Fundulus heteroclitus | reverse complement strand
ATAATTAATAATAATAATAAGCATATTCAACCAGCTTATGGCATAACACTGACTAGTGGTCTTCCTTAAAAGAAAATTACTGTCAGCACTGATATTAACTGCAATTTATATCCTCATTTGTACGTTAACCTTGCCTGCAAGAAGAATTCTCACTGTATTTGTGTGTTCACAAACACACGACAATCCATGTTCAACTTGAACTTCAATTTGTGTCCAAACCAAAACGTTTCAGGCCAATCACGTTGCAGTATTATGGTTTAAGGCGGGACATAGCGGTGCGACGAAAGCAAGAGCCGCTGAGCCCACAGTCGAACCAACACAAACATGGCAGCGCAGGAGGACACACGTCTAGCTGCTGCTATCACATCTGTTTTGTCAGAATCAATGAAGAGCAGCAAGCAGCTCCTTGACTAGCTTTCCTTCTTGTGGTTTCTCATAGTGCCTGCTGCTCACATTTTAATTGATACGGTAATTGGCTAAAACCAACCTTTGGTAGGCGGCAACGAGGTGTTGCTTCGCCCAATCAGCTTGCAGAGTTCTGCTGAATGTCCCTCCTTTCCCCAAACGGATTCGATAGGAGCAATCCCAGATTGCAACATAGAGCGCTACAAATCATCAATATGTCTGGCCTGGCTATTTGTAAGTTGCTTTGGATAAAAATGTCTGCCAGATAGATAAACATAAATCCATGAACATATGGGTCTACGACAGAAGCCCAGAAGGGACAACCTATTCACAAAATGCATGTACAAATAGTTTCATTAGAATTAGGTTACAAGTTAATCCTCCAAATGAATCATGCCTGTTAATATGCCCTAAGGGTAATCGTGATAGGCCGACACCTTGGTTTGTAAAAGTAGTTCTCTATTTCAAGAAGACTCTGAAAATATCATTCTCTGAACAAAGAAAAACATTGACACAAGACCACAAGACATATTAGTCGGTATACATAAAACATTTGATGCAAAAATAATCAATTGTGTACAGAGAACCAAATTTAAGAGGAAAACTGTTATTACATGAATTTACATGCTGTCATCTTCAATTAACGTCTGCTCCATTTTTCTTGAGCCTCCTTCTATTTTCTATTTGAGATGCAAGCCGGCTTCATTTAATAAAGCAATTTTAGCGATTAGGTTCACTCCCAGAATGCTTTATTTAGAACAGGCCATTTTCAGAATGCACAGGATTATGCAAAAAAGAAAAGAAGAGCTGTGCAAATGCTCAGCAGAAGTCTGACACAGTCCATGACCTTATATTTCAAAGATGACAACAAATAGCACATGCAGCTGCCCTGGAAGGATGCCCAAACTGGCTGTTTACTGATGACAGTCTTGACAGATAATGACAAACTGTCCACACTTTATATTGACCCATCTGTCCCCTCTGACACAAAGGAGTTTATGAAAGATTCAGATCTGGTCAGGGTGAACTAAAACACTTTAAAGCGATACCCATGCCTAATCAGTGAATCTTTTAAATTTGAGCACCATTTGATAAAGATATACTTATATATTTTACTGTAAAACCCTGCACCTTTGATGGGAGAGAAATGGGCACAAGCTGAGCCTCTCAATTCATTAGTGTCATCACTGGACGTGCTTTATTTCCCAACACTTTAATCACAACACACAGGCTGTGTTGTTGAGGTTAAGGTGCTAATGAATTGCCTGGCTAGGCAATTTGGAGGAGGACGGCAATAAAAATGCGCATTAGCAAGAACAAAACAGGCTGCGGATTGCTTCTAAATTAGATGTATGAGAAAGTGTGTATGTGTGTGTTTGTTTTTGCATTGCAGCTGAAAAGGGGCTTGGGTGAAATAAGCTTTGGCGTCTGCCCATTCCCATTCAGACATTGTGATGATTTTTTGATTTGTTTATATTGTATGTCAAAGATGTCTGGGGAAAAAAATAAATAAATTGAAAAATTGAAACCCTCAAGCTTGTGTGACACAACCGTTCTCCAGAGGGTCTAAAACTGGTCCTGCTTAGGAAGTAATCCCTTAAAGTTGTGGTTTCGCTTTAGAGAAAATGGTCAGAATTTTAATGATTAAACGTCACCAATCCGGTCTGTCCCTTTCCTTTGCCTTCCTTGTGTTGTGGAAATATCGAATAGAAATGCATGCAGTGGTCTCACTTATACTGTGCAGCTCATACATTTTGCTGCAGCCGAATAGAATACAAATAAATAAAAATCAACAAAAAATGGACAAACGCACTAAGAGGAACTGTTATCAACCGACTTCTGTGTCAGCTGATGAAAACCAGAACACAGATTAGTCGGAAACATGTTGGAGAGATCAAGATTTTGCATTAAAACAAGGATTTATTTAATGGAAAGAGTGCTTGTGGTTTGAACAGACGGTCTGCAATGAAGTCAATCAAACGTCCGAATGAAAATGGCAGTGAGATTGTGAGAGAGAGGTAGAGAGGGAGAGGCTATTAAAGTTACCAAGTGTGAAGGTTGCTTCTGTCCAGGTTTTAATGTTCATCAGGGGTCAGTCATGTCACTCCTTTATATTATCACCCATTGCCTTTACCACATTCCCTACACACACACACACACACACACACACAGTTGCACTGTTTAAATTACTGGAGGAACTTATAGCGCAGTTGCATCCTTTACCCTGTGTGTTTTAAATGGATTTTCTTCAAAACTGAGGCATCCAGCAGCATAAAACTGAAGCGCAGAGTCTGACAAAATGATTTTCTGCCGTCAAAGTAAAACTCTCAAAGTATTTTAATAACATTTTCATTCTTATTTTTGCGCTTAAAATCGTTAATATTCCGGCTTTAAAAGTGTTGACGCAGAACTCTGCTTCCTTATGGGATAATCTTCCTGTGGGTGCTTCATCGTGGCCACTCACCTTTTTAAATCTGAAGCGTATGTAAAAGTTAGGAGTGACAGAAATATTTCTGCCTCCACCGCAGGAATACCAGCACCCACACGTTTAAATCTCCGCAGCAGCTGAGCCTTTTAGAGTCTCTTCTCCTCCTGTCTCTTTCCTGATCACTGCTCTAATGCTCATCTGATCTCCATCATTGTTTTATCTCCCTTCTTCCTTTCTGGCTCGGCTTGTCTATTTGTTCTCCTCCTCCATTCTCCCTTTTTCTCTTCTTCAAGCCAAGAGCAATTTATCTAAAAAGTGCTGTTATCAAACAGCTTTGTCACAAAGTGCTTTACTGAGATCAAAGAACAACAAATGCAGATAGAAGGACGCGATCATGTCCTACATCATACGTACGTCGTGCATGGGTGTCAAACCTCTAGTCCTCGAGGACTGATGTCTTGCAACTTTTAGATGTGCCCCTTGTCCCACACACTTGAATCAAATGACATAATGACCTTCTTATGCACACAGGTTCAACTGAATCCTGCAAATAGCCTAATTATGTGAATCAGGGGTGTAATAAAAGTTGGAACTGGACTAAAAAGTTAGACAAAGACCAAAGAATAATGGTTGGTTTTAAGGGTTGGGAAAACAAACCCATCCGAGGTTTGCAAAGTTGCATGAATCACAAGCTGCCTGAAACCACGTCCATCAGAAAGATGAGGCCAAAGCAAAGCTCTTTGACGACAATGAACCAGAAAGAAGAACTACAAAATAAGCACAAAACCCTCACATGACTTTCAAGCACAGTAGTGAAGGTGATTTGACTTTAACTTGAAGACATAGGATCTAGGCACTTTGCAAACATGAATGCCAGCTTACATGTGGTTGCTGCTGGACAGACGTGCAGACAAGAGCTATGAAGACGCATGTTGAGCGAGTAAAGATTTGATTGAATCCCAAAAACCGAGAGCGGAGAAAAAACGGAGGGAACGGCAGGTGAGCATAATCAGCACAGGTGGCAGATAATAAGAATGATTGAGCTGAAGGAGAGGGAGAGCAATGAGATGGAAGCAGGCAGGGAGCAAAGGCAGAAACACGAGGACTAAACAGAATATGACAAAATAAACTCACTAACTAAACTAAAGACAGTCAGGCAGGAATATCAGGATCTAACTGGAATACGTGTTCCATATTTTCCGGACCATAAGGCGCACTGGATTATAAAGGCACATTAAATATTCTTCCCGAGTAAATACGATTTTAGCCCTTGAAATAAAATGATGGAGATGAATTGTTCTTATTTTAAGTTTAGGCTATCTAATTATCTTATTTTAGAGGTAAAAATACTGATTCCATTGGCAAATAGTCTTATTTAGCAGCTCAAATCAAGGAAAATATACTAATTTCAAGAAAACTTTCTAGCATAAGGCTAAAATAAACATAACTTTTATATTGAATTAACTTACTAGGTTTATTGTTGCTAGCGCGTACTTCAGGCTGCCTTACATGAATGCACTTCTAGTTTAGAGATTATAGTCAGGCAGTCTTGTAGACAGCTCAGGGGTCCTATCAGGTAGTGACACTGTGTACCGTAATGCTCCTAATATCCATTGAGCGGAGTGGCTTCGTTGCTACCCAAAGTCGTACTTACACATTTTAACAGATTTTTGAGCGCATTGTATCACATAAAAATCAGTCAGTGAGCACAACGGTAGTCATTTATAAGGTGCACCATCAATTTTTGAGAAGATTTAAGGATTTTAAGTGCACCTTATAGTGTTAAAAATACAGTAACCTACTAAATAATACAGAGCAGAATATTATCAATCAGACCAATAACCAGTACCAAATAGGTGAAAACACAGACTGCACAATCCTCACACTGCAAAAACAGATCTAAAAATAAGTAAAATGTTCTTAAAATTTTTGTTTTTGTCCTTGATCTGAGCAGGTAAATAATATTATTTGCCAATGAAATTAGTATTTTGACCCCTAAAATAAGATAATTAGATATACTGCACTTGAAATAAGAAGGTGGAGATGAGCTGTTCCTATTTTAAGAGCAAGAATCTCATTCCATTGGCAGATCATCTTATTTAGCTGCTCAAATCAAGGACAGATACACTCATTTTAAGAAAATATTACTTATTTTGTTGTCCATGAACTCATCTGCAAGTGCTTGGCAAATGTTGGATCATGCAAGCACTTATTTCTTTTGCATGTATTCATAAATATTTTCTTTCTTTTATTTTCAGAGAATATGTTTACCATCTTGCTGCTTTGTTAGTGTGTTTCATGTATTTGTTTGTATTGCCATCATAAGACTATTTTACAGCTCTTGATCGCTGTTAGGTTATTGATGCTTGGACATTATTTTATTTGTATATTGCTGTATGGTAAAAACCTATACTAACATTTGCATTGACAGTCCTTATTACTACAGAAGTTAGAGAATTAGTTTCTCTTGAACCACTAAAGTCACTCTGTAAGATGTATAATTGCTCGTCTGCTATTTAATCAGTGTGTGAACTAAAGGAACTAACACATTTTAATGACCTAGATAATCTATTTAGGATATGAGGCAATTCTTGGGTTAAATGAGTCTGGATACATTTTTGTCGCTGTTGGACAAATATCAGATAAGGACTGTTTGCATACCTGCATTTGAATAATTGGATTGGTCATGCATCTGGAGCGAGCAGCAAACGCTCGTGTGCGATGACTTGCCATAAGAAGGCGTCTAATGTGCATGCTCAATGGGCCTGAAAATCTGAGGGCGAGCCTCAGAAACCTTTTCTACATGATTTCCCTGAGAGGAACTCGCGCCGAAATGAACTGCGAGCCATTTCAGAGCACAGAACGGCTCCCTTAATACACTTGGGTTTTATTTTTTTGCACTAGAGCAATTTTAGGGTATGTCAGATCCTGCTGGCAAGGTTCTGCTCTGTGTAGTCCCGCTTTGATAATATGTCACTGAGCTATATTTTGTCAGTCTTAACTATTCTTATACCACAGTTGTATCATATGGTTGTGATTTACTTTAGAAATGAATCAAAGGATCGACTTCAGCTGCACTTTAAGCTTAGATGACATTCTTTCTGCATAAATTAGGATGGAGTTCTGCTCAGTGTCTCTTCCAGTAACGTAACGTTTGCCTTTTATTCTCCAAAATCAATTTTGCCCTCGTATTTTATGGTTTTTAATTGGTCCCCATTTTATCATTTAAACGAGGAACAAATTAATAGCTGTCATTCTGTCTGTAATTTTATTCAGTCATAGCTTTTCTATTATCTGACTGAACGTTAGCATATTATCATGGCTTCCTTTTGCTTTCATGCGTTGTGTCTCTGCTCTCCTTGCCTGTAAAGTCTCTGTCATATCACCGTTTGTTAATGTCACCACAGATTCAAACACAGAAGCAGCCACGTGTGTGGGTTTGAGAGCGGGTATTCTCTTACGTGAAACTTGTCGTTTCTTGGTTAAGGAGCTGAAGTGCGTGTTTGTAAATGCTTACAGAGTCAAGCCATCCATGCTACTTATCATGGTAGGCGTGGATTTGTATAGTTGTTCGTGTTTAGGAGTAGATTTGCTTTTGTGTGTCTCTGAGGGCCCTGCAGCTGTTTACTCATGCATGGTCGCCACTGGAATCTGCCTGCTGCTGCCACTGAAGGCTGCTGCCCACTGCTGTTCAGAACTGACACACACACACACACACACACACACACACACACACACACACACACACACACACACACACACACACCAATAATCCGTCTCCAGCATATCTTCACTCACTGTCACATAATTCCCTTATCTCTTTATTCAGGAGCTGAGTTTGATGTTGTGCTCTTTTTAAGACCTTGTGTTAAGTTTATTAGGAAATACTGCAACCCTAAAATTGTCTTGGTTTTAAAAATAATGACTTTAGCAAGAGTAGTCAGAATTACCAAAGATTGAATCACACAACTGAACTTAACATTTGCTACAAAAAGAGCAAGTCAGTCAGCCAGCCGATGACATATGAATAAATAAATGTGAAAAAAAAAAAAAAATCTTAAGGCACTGCAAAATCAATTCAAATTAAAATCCAGTGATGTTCGTTTTATCACAGACAGCTTCATCCATGAAGAAATGTATTTAATCCAATTGCTTCTGTATTTTGATAAAAGTTGGTTAAGACTGATTAGTAAAAGACTTTTTATGCAGGATTGAACTAAATCTTGATAGATTGTGTTTTTCTAATACTAAATGGACTGAACTTATTTTTTCAATCATACTGACCACTCGGAGCGCTTTATATTATAACCACATTCCCTTAATCGCACCAATACATAGATAGGATATGTAGGCAACTTGGGGTTAAGTACCTTGCCCAGGGTCATGTTGACATGAGACTGGGGGAGGCTTCAATCAAACACACAACCACCAGATTACAAGACAACTACTCTGCCCATTGAGCTACTATCATATATTCCTTAGCTCTAACCTGTTATGGACATCTGCCAAAGTGAAATAAAGATGACTGTCACTCAGGAAAGAACCTATTCAGAATATCCATTATGTCAGACAGATAAAATAATGGATATTTTATTTTTTTCCCCGTTTCTCATCAGCCATCATCATCATCGAACTTTTCAAAAAACTTCAAACCTTATGCCTTCTTTTAACTGGCACAGCTGTTTACTTTATGAATAACCATTGCGTTACATTTCTGGTCTGTGACCAATACGAAACACGTCTGTTATCTCTTAAGGGTAAAATAGGGATCAATTTAGTAATGATCAGAATGAGGAGGACCCATGTTTCAGCCAGGCAAGCAGAGGTTATGTGTTAGGTAATTTATTAAGGAGGTTACGAACAGGCAGAATTTAAATGGGTATTAAACCAAAAATGGGACGACAGCATCCAAAAACTAAAACAGTCCAAAGCCGACAACAGGCAAACTAAAGAATCAAACAGGGTATAGGCAAGCTCAAAAACCAAAAGGCAGGTCCGGTCAAGCAACAGGCAGGCAGTCAGATCAGGCAGGAAAACTGATAATTCAGGCTGGCTCAGATCAGGCAAATTGAGTCAGTTCAAACAGGCATTTACAGAAACAGAGAAACACTGAACTAGACTCGCCAATAGGTTCGTAATAATCTGGCCCTGATCAGAGAGTGGAGGCAGGTATAAATAGAAGGCTAAACAGGTGACCGGAGTGAAACACTAATTACAGGTAATAGGTGAGGCTGATTTGAGGAAGGGTGGTGACGAGAGAGCTGAACTGATTGGTTGTGACTGGTGATGGGGGAGTGACAGGCAAACATATTGGGTTTTGACTGAGAGGTGAAGTGAGCTGGCTGAATACTGACTGATGAAATGGTTAAATAAAGAGAAGCACAAAACAAAAACAAAACCCAAATCATGACAAAAAGTGAAAGTTCAGTAGACGTAAAACAATCGTGTAATGAAAAGCTGCATTTAGTTAAGAGTGGTACAAATTATTAAGTCCCCAATAATTGATATCAATCAACCAGCCTTTATGTATAAATCTCTTTAAATATGTCCATAAATTAAAACAGGCAAAAAAAGAAAAATGTCCTAACCACCTATAACAAAAAACAATAGACACAAAGAAAAGAACAGTTAAATCCAGCATAAACAGTAAGTAAAAATAAATAAAATAAAAGGCCAATAATAACAACAACTGCCTGATGTTTCTGCTGAACAGGAATTAAAAGTTAAAAATAAGGGTTTTTAAAAGGGACTTAAAGTCATTAACTTTATGTGCCACTATTATAGGAAGATGTTTCCAGAGTTTGTGAATTACAACAGAAAAAGCTCTAAAATCAACAGGAGTTCTGACATCAAACTTCTTCTGGGACCATGCTTTTGTTAAAGCTCTGTTAGATAAGGAGGTGGCTTAAATATGAGACAGATAATCTGTGAAAAAGATCAAGCCCCTCTGATACTTGCCAGTGGTCCTACTACCATTTGCAGAAATACACCGCTCCCCGTCAGAAACAACCAATCAGAGCCAGGAGGAATGTCTCGTGTGTGTGGGCTGCTCACACCCCTCTCCCGCAGAGTGTGTGCAGACATTTATCCTCAAGGTTGCCTGTGTGCTGCAGTGAGAAACAACCTGCTTTACAAGGAAAGTGCCAACCTCTCGAGGGGCACCTGCTCAGAAATCAAAGACAGGTAGACCGATGACAAAAGCAAGTTAAAAAAGAAAGAATTAGGCTGAGTCCAAAATAAACATCATAGTAGCACGATAGGTTCTTCTATGGAGTGGAGCTGTGGAGGAAGTGCTGTAGCACAGCAGAGAGCAAGAGCAATGTGTGCTTCTTCAACAAAATTTCAGGCTATGTTCACGGTTTTCTCAGAACTCATTACTGCAGCTTTAAAGCTCACAACGTATATGTTCTCAGAGACTAAGATGCTAAAGCTCACAGAAAATGTTGTAGATAATTGAAACAATGGAAAACAATGAAGAGTCTTGAAAACATGCGTTGTTTATAATGAATATTGTCATACTCAGCAATAGTATCACACATTTTCCTGCTATCATGCAGCCCTATGTTTTAATCAGATTTTAAATTATTCATCCCAAAACATTCAATTAGTAGTGACAAGAATGGTGTTTGATTGATGAAATACATAACTGTCTTCTTCAGAAGTGGAACAGTGAAAAAAAAAAAAACACTGTGTTCACTCAGTTTTCTTTGATGGAGAAATTGCCCACTCAGGCTAGCAATTGGCTTTATTTTTTAGTTTATATTCCCCACTCAGCTGTCTGCTCAGACTGCTGTCCAGTGCAGGAGAGATACTGAATTCTTGGGCCTTTTCTACAGAGATGAACATGGTAAATTATCATAAACGATTAAAAAAAAAATGTGCGTCCACACGAGAGGACGCATCAGGACTGAAAAGGCTGTTGTAGGTATGCTGGGTTCATCAGAGGTGCCTCGACACTGCTAAAGAAACATGCAAAGAATACCAGGCAAGCACCGAGCAGACGATTCATATGAAATAAACACAGCGTGGGGCTCACGTGCACACCTGGAAAAATGAAACCACCATTTTAAATGTATCCTCTCTGGGACCAGGTTTTAAAATATTATCGTTTACGGTGGACAAAGCGCCACATCCATGTGGACAACCAACCTAAACGACTAAAAAAATAAATAATAATTCTGATACACCTAATCTCGTCTCCATGGGGATGGGGCCTTAAATTACTCCAATAAATCCACATTTCTAAAAACCTTAACTAAGCTCAAGGTGGAGCTTATTACTAATTTTGAACTCTCCCAGTTGAATCCCTTTAAAATAAAAATGCAGGATAGAAACCTGAATTTTAATCACCCTTGTTTTTCACATCTGAGTGCTTTTGTGAATAAATTCATAGTTGTATTCTGCACTTTACTCTGGTTCCTTTGATCATGTAAGTACCCAGGGAGGAGCAGCCATCCATTGATAAAATAAGGCTCTTCGTGTAGAGGAAAGCTGTGGGTTTGACCTACAGGCAACAAAGTGTAGTACGACTCACACAGCAACTGTAGTCCACTTGACTTGTTCAACCCACCGACGATGCAGATGATGCATCATGAAAAAGGGCAAAAAACGCCCGATGACAACATGGAATAAAAGTAGACCATTGAAATTAAATGCAATGAGTCATGTGCTATGCAGCTGAAAATGAAACTGCACGTCTATCACAGAGTGCTTGTGTGTGTCTAGCAGTGGCTCAGGGTAATAACAGTACGCTCAGTCCTCATGGATTTCCATTAGCTCAGCAAAGCTTTTCTGCAGCAGCAGGGGAATGTTCTGTCATCAGTACCAGCACCATTAACTAAAAAATGCACTCTGAAAATAAGTTAGTGACATCCTGATCTGTGTTCTTCTACAGAACATAAATCAAATATAACAGATCTTTACTGCAGCCCTGTGGAGGAGAATTGGTTTCTGGGACTCAGTTATGTTCTATCTCCATATTTTTTGTAGTTTAATTAGAAAACTGTAGCGGTGTAATACACTGGGTCTGGGTAAGCATTTATTAGATGTCTTTCTCTGGACACGGTCCTAGTTGAAGTTAAAGGAAGAAAAAAATGAATGGCAAGAGAAACGGAGGAAGAAACTACAAGAGGTCTTCAAGTTTTATGAAACTGTCAAATATAAATGTCAAGCACCTGGACATTAACGAGACCCGGAATTACAGCTGGACACGGTGTTGCATTTTAAGAGGTTTATTAAAAAGAGAACAGGTGACAGATTCCTCTGCAGGAGCGAGACCTGGCAGTGAAGAAAGCTGACTTACTCACTTCGTAGACATCAGGCAGGATGGCCGAGGCACCATCTGAATACCTCTATCGGGTAAGGACTCTTTAGAAGAGCATCAGCGGTCGCCATCATAAGTGCTGTCCAAATTTTGCGGCCAGTAAGGAAGCAGGTAGGAAAAGGATCCTGTAAGCTTCCTCCCGTGACTAGTTTAGCCTAGGAACCTCACAATGTCCTTTACTGGTGCTAAGAAGCTAAAAGGAATTCCACAATCCTTTGCATGACATGATGTGTCAGCGCAGGCCACCTCATGGAAATTAATGAAAATGGCCAGAGAGAAGAGTGCTTGCACTTTGTAGTTAATTTTTGGAAGGCTGTAGGTCCGGATTTGACTAGAATCCTCCATATGAGTTTCAGTCACATGATGGCATCGGGGCTAAAGGCTGTCCGAAGCTCCTTTCCTACCAACGATAGTGTTCTTACTGTTGACCCCTTGAAAGGTCAAGGAACAGGATGTATTCAGATGGAGCCTGGGAAAGGCCCGGGTCATGCATGGATGTGCAGAGAGGAGGGGCTAGGCCAGGATTGTTGGTTGCAGTACAAATCCAGGTCCAGAAATATGAAGTTTGGTAGCTGCGTGGTAAGGCAAGAATGGGGAATCCAAGAAATGGGAATTAGGGTCAAGATCAGGCATGAAATGACTGATGAAGTGAGCTTATAAGGAGCAGGAAACAGGTGTGTAGTATGAGCTTGATTGCAGAGGAGCTGAGAGGCAGGCTGACAGGTGTGGTGAATGAAACTGATGGCAACAGAGTATGGGAGGAGTGGCAGGAAGACAGCAGACAAGCCAGTACATGACAAAAAAAGCATAAAGGAAGAAAACATATGATGGATAAGTCCTACACATTATAAACTGTCTCCACAATTTCAAGACTTTTTTTGTGTGTTTTTTCTTCTTTTTTTACAAGATTATGGTGGAGCTATAATGTTAACACCAGCCAGAATTTTGATAGTCTTTCTAGTGAAATCAATTTTCATCACCTCTAACAAAATGCAATATTTCCCTAAATGTTTTGCACATGCATGAAATCTCTGTGGTGAAGTACTTGTGACCCACCATTATGGTAGCTGCTAACTGAAGTCCTGTTATGGATCTTAGTGGTAGTGGAGGTATTGCACTTATTTCACAAACAACTTTGAAATAAGTATTGTACTCATTTCAGCTATATGGCTTGAGTCATCAGTGCAGATTGTAAGTGGTAATCTGAAGTTACGCCACTAGCCTGATGTTAAAGTAAAAGCTTCACTGGAAGCCAGCGATTTATGCAATTTATCAGAATGCTCTAAACATCAAGGGTGCGTGTCCTGCCCCGTTGCTGCTCTAGCTGCAACTACAATGACTTTACCAGGTAGACAAACAAAAACCCCTGCTGACCATGGCAATAAATACAGCCCCACACTCAAGCCCCCTTAAACACTGGAATAAGTAGGTGCTGCTCTCTGTGCTGTAGAAGGTCTCCCTGTGGGTTAAAAGGTAAATTTTTGTTGGCTGCTGGGGAAATGCCACATGTACTTTCCAGCGGACCCGTCAATGGGGGTGACAACCGGGTCAGCTGTTCCATGCCCAGGTAAGGCTGTCAGCTGGCCTGCTTGTCCATCAAAGAAAAACTTTTGTCTTTTCTTTTTATTGCAAAGTGACAGCCTGTCCATAAAGGGGCTTCTCAATGAAGGAGGTTTTCTAAGTTTGCCTTCATCTATTTACAATTTATCCATGTCATTAAAACCGCCAAATAGTCTGTGTTTAGGGGAATTATTAGGAATTAATTAATCGAATGGTCTGGGATACTTTGTGTAGTTTGTTGTAATTAGAAGATTTAATATTGTAACACAATAAAAAAAGAGATATATTGTGAAAACTTTACTTTCCCACTTACAGATTTCTTTTGTTTTTGCTTTTTTTTACTGTTAAATCTTTCTAATTAAGGATCTGATTTTAATATCAGATAAAGACAAAACGCATTCAATTTAAAATGCTATTTCAAATGTTTTCATTTAAGTGAAGAAAGACATCTAAACAAACTGACGCTATGTAGAAAAGTAATTAACCAACTTGTAAAATCGTGAATTAACTATGATTAACCACATTTAAAAAAAAGTTTTGTTTAATTTTAGTGCCTCATTTCTTTAATAGAGAAATTACATAGGCAGAACCTGTCTAACAACCTGAAGTAGCCTGAAAGATTTCCAAAAGCAACACAGAGTGACCCAATCAAAAGAAATTCAAGAACAGATGACACACCCTAAATTACATTTATCAATCTGGCGAGGGTTATATAGCTATTCCTAACATATTGAGACACCAGCAAACCACAGTGAGAGCAATTATCCATGAATTAAGTAAATGAGAAACAGTTTTGATCATTTTAGGAGGCGCCAGTCTCCCAAAATGTCCCCAAGAAAACAACAAAACAGGTCAAAACAAACCCTGAACAGATTCTGAAGCATTGCTGGTCCCACTTGTCTCAGTTAAGATCAGTGTTGATGATTTACCAATAAGAAAGAAACTGGACAAAAGTGGTCTCATTGGGAGAGTTCTAATAGCAAAACTACTGTTGACCTAAAATAACACAAAGGCCCATCTAACAGCCAAAAATCATTTTAAAGATCCCCAGGACTAATACAGCATTACATAATAAGAACATCATACCCAAAGTCAACCATAGCTGTGGTAGAGTGGTGATACGGCTCTACACTTCTTCAGGAGAAGTGAATGCTGTTTGTCAATACTGGGTTTCGTAAAATAGGAAACCTTTTTGACCAATCTGTATAATCTGATTGAATTTGACTTTTGAACATGCCTTAAGAAGACATGTTTCATGAATGGGCGCTATATAAATCAAATTGAATTGAATTGAATGATTGCCTTCAGAGCTGTGGGAAAGAAGTTGTTTTCAAGCCTATTAGTTTTTGAATTTTTTGGATCGGGCCGAGTTTCAGTTTGATCGTGCGTCCTGCGGGACCACCTCCCGATCAGGAATCGGACGGTCGGTTGAAAATCAAACATGTATGAAATTCAGTCGACCCTCGTGAGTGATCGTGAACACGTCCTGCTGTTGAAGCAGAGCTACGAGCCGATTTCCCCCAACCTCGCGCACTGCGCATGTGCAAACTAGTAAATTCTTCTTCGTCTTCTCAAACAAAAACATAGGTGCAGAGAGAAGCGTGACGGCGGTACGTGTGACAACTCATAGAATTGCCAAGGCAGCACGTTTCATTCTTGTAAGCCTCATATTTAACAGAGAGCATCAACACTTCCGCCTTTTTCTTCTTCTACTGTTGACATTTGGCTTCCGGATAGACGAGTCCGAGTAGCGCCCTCTCTCTACGGGGCTGAGTCCAACGTGTGGTTTTTAGACGTACAGTGTGAGCAGTCAGGTCGCATCAGAGCGTCGGGCCCCACAGCGTAAGATCAGATATCGTGAGCAGTGAACCCTGCGGTTTTGTCGTACAGTTTGAGCTCTATACGAGTACCACGATTAAAAATATCGTACAGCGTACGTGATGGAAGTGGGACAAGCAGTGAATTATCCGGGTGAGTAGGATCTGTAGCTATATGTCTGGCTCTTTTCTGGACTCATGTCTAGATCTTGTAGATGCCATGCCAGTGTTAAGTATCAATAGGCCAGAAGTTAGTTTCCCTCTCCTCACCCCCTGGGGCCTGTTGGTGAGGAAGTCACTGATCCAGAAACAGAGCGGTGGAGATAATCCCAGGGTGGAGAGCTTCATGGCAGGCATGCCAGGAACCACGGTGTTGAAGAAGGATCTTAAGTCCACTAATAGCATACACTCAACAAAAATATAAACGCAACACTTTTGGTTTTGCTAACATATTTTATGAGATGAACTCAAAGATCTAAAACTATTTCCACATACACAATATTACCATTTCCCTCAAATATTGTTCACAAACCAGTCTAAATCTGTGAAAGTGAGCACTTCTCCTTTGCTGAGATAATTCATCCCGCCTCACAGGTGTGCCGTATCAAGATGCTGATTAGACAACATGATTAGTGCACAGGTGTGCCTTAGACTGCCCACAATCCAAAGTGTGGAGATGCTGCTGCCTTATATGCCCCAGGTCCGTTGTAGTAGACCTGGTTTAATACACTGCTGTCTCTGGTCAGAACCTTATGAATTTGGATTGCACAGCTTTTATTTCTACATGAATAAAGTCCT
Source organism: Fundulus heteroclitus (assembly GCF_011125445.2). Lineage (NCBI taxonomy): Eukaryota > Metazoa > Chordata > Actinopteri > Cyprinodontiformes > Fundulidae > Fundulus > Fundulus heteroclitus. The sequence goes on along the minus strand of NC_046380.1, from coordinate 6,621,606 downwards.
CAGGTACGATCACAGCTGTGTCTGGATTACTTTACAGCATTTAGTAAAACATTTCACAAATCTTATTAATATCCTAATATGCTAATCATTTTTATCTGGTCAATTTTAACACAAATTTCAGACTCGGAAATGTAACTTTTTTATGTGCCTTTAAAAGATTAACGATTCCATCTGTAGAGACAGGACGATAAAACAGGTTCTGCCTTGTTTTATTTTATTGTTCCTTTTTCAGATAAGCTGTCTTGAAAGCAGACTGACAAAGAGAGATAAAGAGAAACCTGCTTGTCTTCTTGTGATGAGCAGCCTCAACAGCCACAGCAACTATTGATCTCTGCTGTAAAGCAGGTAGAGAATCCTACTTTCATTCCAGGATGTATGTACAGTTTAAGAAACACATTTTTATTTTTAATTAGCATTTTTTTTGTCCTTAGTGTTTGCAGAAAGCTAAAGACAGAAAGTAGAAGATACACATTCTAACCCCATTTGGGATGCTTAATAAACATCTTACCTGAACAGAGAAAGTAGAAAATAAAATAATGAAAGCAAGGTGGCGTGCTCTTTGAACCCTGAGCTGGATGATAGGATCTACAATAAAATGTTGGATACAACAAAGCAAGTAATTATCTGTATATTTGTTGACTCAGTAAGCATTTCTTAGCTCTTTTTGGGAACTTTAATCATTATAAGACTAAATACAAAAAAACAGTTTAACACACTGCATCTATGAGCAACTTAAAGTAAAATTCTGTTCCAATCACTTTATCAAGTCAATTGTGTTTCCTCTGGTCACTGTCCTACTGCCTTTATTTATTTCAAAGGAAGCTGTCTGTTGTACCTGATAGCTCTAGTAGAGACTCTTGGTGAGCCAGCGTGTATAAAAGGTGCAGATAAATGCACAGAGGGATAATGCTCTGGAGGAAGAGGCCCCTCTGCACAGATCGATTTAAAATCCTTACTACTACGAATGTTTGAATACCAAAGAAACTATTGCTTCTTTCTATCTTTTCTTCTACCTATTGCGTCGTTTATACATACATTAAAACATTAAAGTCTCTCTCAATCTCTTGCTCTCTCTCTCTGTATGTGTATATATATATATATATATATATATATATATATATATATATATATATATATATATATATATATATATATATATATATATATAGTATAAGGCGCACTTAAAGTCATTAAATCTCAAAAATCGATAGTGCACCTTGTAATCTGGTGCGCCTTATCTATGATTAAAGTTGTGCTTACTAACTACGATTTTAAGTGGTACAATGCGCTCAAAAATCTGTGAAAATGGGTAAGTATGACTGGTTAGCAACAAAGCTGCTCCGCTCAATGGATATTCGGAGCATTACGGTACACCGTTTCACTACCTGATGGGACCCCTCAGTTGTCTACAAGATTGCCTGACTGTAATGTCTAAACTAGAAGTGCATTCATGTAAAGGCTCCCACATACTCAGTTGTACTTTACTTCGCGGAGGTCCGTGTGTACTCGACTCAAGGTGGACTCTGCGCGGACTCAGTGCATACAGGTACGTGTCACACTATAAACTTCTCTGAGAACAGAAATCTTTACATGAAACAGTTTTATATGTGACACAGAGTCTCATACACTGAGCTGCTCCAAGCAGGCGGTCTCCAGTACGTCAAAAACGTGGGAGCCTCTTGGCAGCCTTCGCCTGGAGAACATGCTAGCAACAATAAACCTAGTAAGATTTTTCCTAGTAACCTAGTAAGTTAATTAAGTAAGTTAAACTTATTTTGGCCTTATGTTAGAAACAGTGCAGTGTAGTGCAACTACTCTGCCATCCCAACAGAGATGGATAGAGAGCTGTGGACGTGGAGGAGTGATGTTACACACTTGGGAAGAATATTTAGTGCGCCTTATAATCCGGTGCACTTAATGGTCCTAAAAATACGGCGTGTAGCAGAGAGAGAGAGAGATGGAAAGAGAGAGAGAGCTATCTTTTCGTCATTACAGTAAATGACATAGCGACATGATCATTTATAGCTGTAAAATAAAACAATCTTACCTGGCTGCCAGCATGTGACCGTACTAGTCTACTCAGGTGAGAAGCAAATCGTTTTTATGGTAGTTACATTAAACCTGAAGTTTCTTCAGTTAACCCCTCAATGAGCTCTGTAATTCACCTTTCAAGCTCGAGTTTTCTACTAGAAACCAGTGAGCTTGAAAGGTTTGTTTTAGCTGTTCCTCAGACTGTTTTGGATAGATGTCCGACAAGAACATAACCAGCCGACGTTGCTGGAATCAGCTAGTCACTCTCTCTGTTTTTTGGGATTATATCACAAATGTTCCAGTGGCCAACGGCTTTAGATTTTACCTAACCGCTGAGCAATCTTCCTTTGTCTTTGTTCTTGTTTAAGCATTCCTTAATCCTCAAAGCTTTTGTGTAGGCTGTTGAAACACACCAACACTGTACTGTCTTTGTCTGCATGTTTAAAAATCAACAATCATTCTGCAAGTCTCACCAGATCATAGCAATGATCTCTAGAGTTGCTTCCAACTTATTCTTTGGAGCATTCAGTTTGTAGGTAGAGTTGAGGACGCCCTCTGAAAAAAAGAGTTGTAAACCCCCAACGATTTAAACTTCCAACCTTGATGTGTAAATCAGAGAGGGTTTACTCTAGATTTTGGGGGACCAGCACATGTTGATAAGAAGTACACTTCTGAAACAAGACCTATAGTAACTAGAACAGAGACCATATTGTTAAGAAAGTAGTACTACGCAAAAAAGCACAGTAAAATAAGCTGCTTGACGCTTCATCCATACACAAAGGGAGCTTAAGAAATGGATATTTTTTTTGCTAAACATTTTCTTTTTGCTCTTTTTGAGCCTTGGCTTTTTTTTTTTTGTAAGGACATCATATTTTGGAATCCTTATGTGTAAAACCTCTGTCTGTCCTTTGCGAAAAGAGCTGCAAATGTCTCATAACTGACGGCTGACATAATTAGCCAAGATGATAGTCTATGTCTCACAGCCATCTTTTAACTGCATTTATGTAAGTTAAATTCCTTTTTCCAACCTCAGAACATCAAATACTCCTGTGGTGTTTTTAAAACATGCTTTAAGTGTGTTTTGGCATTGCTCCTTTAGGCTCTAAACATTGCAATATTACTCTTCAACAGAAAAAAATAAATGTTAACAGCGCTAGTTTTAGCAAAACATTTTCCACATAAAAGCCTGCAGACCTAAATGCAACTGAACTAAGTATTAGACTGCAACGGGATAAATCATTTTGCCCTCTGAAATGTTTTCCTTTATACTTACAGTAAATTGTGTTGCTTTGCATCTGCATATATTGGGTCGCTCTCAAGCACAGCAGCTTTGGCCTCAGAAGATGTAAAATATACAGCGCTCCTCTGAAGTGCTGTTTGATCTGGAGTCATTAAATGGGAAATATTAACTCACCCAATTTAATGTTCTTATATGTATCTATTCTTCATTTGAGAAATAACAATGTTCATACTTGCTTATTAGCTCTGGATGCCAAATTTCAAATCTATTCTACATTTATTCGCTTCTTTCGATCTGATTCCAAAAGCTACTCTTTTTGGTGATAATTCAGAAATTAGACAAATCAGTATTTGGTGACAAAGGTCTGGTCGGTAAAGTATGGTCATTACAGTTACAATGCTGGTTCTAAGTCAAATGTTTCTGTCTTTGATTCTTTTTTAAAGTTCCCATTTAAGGAAATATTTGGAGCCCCTAATTGGCAGAAATACGGAACAGAAAGGAATTAAAGTATCAGCTGTTCAAGATGTTTCTTTGCACCACAAATTTTCTGTTAACTCCTAAGATTATTTTAGGTCTCAGGAGTTGGGACTTCAAGTTAACAATCATCTGAGAAGTTTTTATCTTTTCCAACAATACATCTACATTTGTACTCAACCGTTCCATATAGCTTATTTTGGTTTGGTACGCCTATATATTGAACAATACATTCATTTATTTATTTTAGCAATTTGTCTACAGATGAAGCGCTATGTGTTGAAAGGTCAGTGGATCTGAATTGTCGAGCTCAGGTCAACTTAGCGTCTCCCACATGCATTAATTCAAGCTAGTGAGAAGTGATGATACAGACAGATTGGTCAACAAGTTTCCTCTCTAAGGAAATCCAGCAGATTGCATTGATTCTTGACAAACATTCACTCCTCATGACAGAGCGTAGAGTCATAAGAGACAGTCGTCTCCACTGTCGATGGCAATCCCTCATCCTGAGCATGCATGAAGCGACAGTGGAGAGGAAAACTATCCTTTAATAGGAAGTCCACCGGGAGATGGTGCCAACACGATCCGAATGGGCCAGTCAACCAGAGCTCAACCCATGAAACCCCACACCCTGCCCTCCATACTTATGCCCCACACTCTATTCTCGGGGAGAGAAAGTGTCAGCCACAGCCAAATCACATGACCCAACGCTCATCCCCATCCCAGACTCTGGCTCGGTGGCCCACTCCTCCTCCAAGTCTCAAACTCTGGATGGCAATCAGAGAGCAAGGGTGTGAAAAAGAACCCAATCCTGCCTCCGCCTGCTCAAATGTCGTGTTGTTGCATGTTGTTCTCAAGTGCGCTGGGAGGGCATAAAACAGGGGCACCCGGCTCAAGCCACCCCCCTCTGGAGGGCAGATCATCCGCTATTACCATGTAGCATAGAAAGGATTCTTAGATCAATGTGTGCTTCTGTGCTTTTTGTGTCTCTGCTCGCTCTGCAGTCAGCTAGCTTTGACAACGCTCTGCAGGTGCGGTAAACGGCTCCGCGCCATGCCGAGTGACGTGTTAATCATGTGACACAATGACTTGATGATGAAATTCGTGCCAACTCTTTTAACTGTCGATTTTTGTCGATTTCTATCGATTTTATGGAATCATTGTTGCAGGCCTATTAGCCACCTTCTCTTCCTTTTAGTATTTTATCTCACCTTTTTCTCTTCCTCTCTTTCTCTTTTACCTTTGCTTTTCTGTTTCCATTGAACTTGAAAGAATCCCAAAATAATATCTAATTAGGGTTTTTGAATCTATATCAAGCACTATGGTGAAAGCAGTAATGCTCCACTTGTGGAAGTAAATCTGCTGCGCTCTCTTTGGCATTAAGACAGTAATTCTTACTACTGAATGCTACACTGCCAGACAGGACACATAAAAAAATCATCCTTTCACAGAACATGTACATCCCTTACTTTATCAGTAATAATACAAGATAAAGGTTGTTTATGAGACTCAGGTAATAAACCTTCAGTCTGGCTTAAGGTTTGAGACTTTCTGGAAGTTAAATTCAAGTCACAAAGGTATGTCCTCCTCTCTGATAGCTGGTAGTGAGTCTTAGCAACTCAAAGAGTCTCTCTATGTGCGATTGACTGTGTAATCGTTATGTTGTATTAGACACTGCAAGACCTAGAGTTTCTAATTTTCCCTGTTGTGTAGCACTTTGCTTGGTGAAGAAATTGCCTCCCACTGCTGTGCATATAAGAGCAAATGAAATGACTTACTTCGCTCATTTTTCAAGGGAGGAATACGTAACCAGAAAATTAATAGAGATGCAAATAATATGTAAAGGTCAAACAAGTGTGAGATTAACAACTGATGTGTTTGCACCTATGTCTCATTTCAAGCAGACGCCTCTGGTACACAAATTAGTGGCAACACCCGTCACACATTGGTTAGCATTACTTCAAGGTAAACTAATAGCTCTAAAGCATTTTGTTGGGTGTTTGGCCCTATTAAGAAGAGTTAAACTACTGCAGTATTTGGGCACCTTGTTTTACTCCAAGGTCTGATGGTGCTTACAGTACTCTAAACACACTTGTACTTTCTAGGCAATATGAAGGCATCTGTTCACCTTTCCAAAGCTTTGGGAAAACATCATAAGTTGTCATGTTGTCATTAAATTATACGGTAAATACAAACCAATGTTTCAATTCAGCTCTGAATGTCATGACCCGGCCCACATTTTCTCCCTTCCTTTTTAGTCCATGCTTATCATTTCCATCTCTGTTCACTGACAGTTCAGCTCTCAGAGCTTTTGGCCAGTTGTGAATGAGTCAGTTTGTGTCAATTTTGACCAAAGTGAGTATCTATGCTTTACACTACAAGCAGCAATCCACCCATACATTCACACACTGGCAGTGGTGAGCTACATTGTAACCATAGCTGCCCTGGGGCAGATTGACAGATGCAAGGCTGCCATAAATTGACACCACTACCAGAAGATGAAGTGGGTTAAGCCTTGCCCAAGGACACAACAATTGGAGAAATGGTTCAAATCAGCATTATGCCAATTACTGGAAAAACTCCCTAGCTCCTTGTGCCACTCTCACCCTATTATATCAAAAATATTGATTCTTTTCATAATCCTAGTGTGCACACATACGAAGAGATGACTGTCCCCTGCTCCAACTGCCAGCAGAAATGTGGGAATTTCTAATTATTTTGTTCAATTATGGAAACAACCCCAGCTATAATTCAAGCAATTTCTGACACCCTCACAGCCCTGAAGTGCAAAAGTACACTAGTTTTGTAATTGTACACTGTCAGTGTGCTGTGTTAACAAATAATTTATTACATGTCTGCTCGTTAGCTGAAGAACCATGGAAAAACAACATCAGTAAAGACTCCATGAGTGCCAAAAGACACACTGCTAACTGACAACAGGAGGATAATTAAGATATTTTTTTTTAGATTACCCTGAGATCACACTTCTTAACAATTTTGATATTCTCATATAGTCAGAGTATTCTGGCCCAGCTGACATTGAGTAAATTGTGAATCACTGAGCTTGGAAGACATAAAGAATTACGCTGATATTTGTAATCTACATGAATAACGTGTTTTAGTAGTCTTCTTTTAATCACATAGCTCTGATAAAGGATTGAACTCTTCATATTCCAAATATGTGTAGATGTAGAAATACGTTTTCTATCTCTTGGAGGTATTTTTTTTCCAAAGTAGTTTAAAAAAATCACAAGGAAAACGTTGTTCCTAAAGGTCTAGGAGGTTCAGTTAAGAATTTAGTTATTCTGTTCATGTGCAAGAGCCAAAGGATGTGCATGACAGAGAAATTATCATTCATACAAAGATGTGACCTTTGGAGGAAAGACTTGACAGGGTGACAACATGACAGACCTAGAAGCTAAACACACACACAGACAGAGAAGTTTGAAAAAGGGAAAACTCAAAGCACAATCATTGGGAGCTCAGAATAATAGCGTTTCTCGTAGCCTATAAGGTTCAGAATGTAAACACCAGCAAGTGTTACAAACCACCTGATTCCACAACTAGAAAAACAGGGATCCTGTTTCTGTGGCACATGGGCCATATATTTGTTGTCTAGCATCTAGACAAAAAACATGTAAAACATCTACTGCTTTACTAACAAATTATAATATCAAAATATTTCAAATTTAACCAAATGGAAAACATTTACACAAAAATAAAAATATTCTGTAGCTACAAGTGCATATGTGTATGTACTCTAACTAAACATATGAATGTGGTTGTGCAAACAATGCAGTCCTTAATAAAGTGCTTTCTAAAATCTGCATGGGTGGGTATGCTGAGTAGACTCTGATGTTTCAAATGCTTCACTCCTGCAACTGGGTCCAAATTAAAGACAAAATGTGTCTACACCGATGAATGCAGCACAACGGCGCACTGACTTGGCAAGAGGAACCCGCCAGCGGCAGCCTCTTTAGAACCACTGCCAGCAACCATTCTGCTGCGGTGAAAACGTAGCTGGTACTTTCCATACAATTCATCACAAATGCCTGGTGTTAAGCCGAAATATGATGGTAAAATAGGGGGTTGAGTGTTGCACTGAATCACAATGTTTTGCTAAAATTCCAAGGTACATATAATTGCTTACTTTTTTTACTGGATTTTCTGTTACTCCTAAATATTTAAACACATTCAGCTTGCACACACATTTCTTGGCAAGACTGGACTTTCAGCAGATAGTTTAATAATTTTTGAGCATTGAAATCATAAAAAAGTGGTCAACATCTGTCTGACTGCATCTGTTCAAATTATGGCGTAAAAGTTTTTGTAAGTTTTGTACTGTCAAAGCTTTAAAATATTCAAACTATCATCTCCAGTTAAAAGGAAAATGCTTAAAATTATTAGAAACAAAACACAAAGATGCAAGGTAAAAGAAGGTTAGAATGTGCACACAAGAAAATCTTCTTTGAGAATTACAGAGGAGCAATTAAGTGCCCACCTATCGAGCATGGTGGTGGTAGCTTGCGCTGCGGTTGTGATCATGGGGATTTGCTGCCATGGGGCCCAGACAGTTATGGGCTCAACACACGGGGAGCGACAAACAAGAGCGACTAATGGCTTTCATCGCCACCGTGGTGAAACCTAAACAGTGATAGAAGCATTTCAAATTGCGCTGTTAGATCACTTGGTTCTCAGAAATTTGATTGATTATGAAATTGGAGGACTTTTCATATTTCCAGCCCGACAAGGGTGAACATTCAGAAGATTTTGCTGCAATTGACGGAAATCTTTGCTTTATATCTACTCTACTAAACGAAAATACAACCGGGTTCATCCTATATTACAGACAAGGAAACCGCCTGGAGAATATTATAATTTTAAGGGCAGACCACACGGCTGATCCAGATAAAACGGCTGTAGTGCGTTGCGTCGTGTTGGCCTCATCGCATAAGTTCCATAGGAAATTAATGGAGAGGGAGCAACAGCGCTCTGCATGTGTCATGCCCATTAGTAGTCAGTAGCTAGGGAGGAATTGCTATATCTTTTGATAATCTTGCAATCACAAGCAGTTTAACTCTCATTTTTAGAGCACCTTTTATCTGGATTGCTTGTAATCCAAAACATGCAAGCTACATGAGTCACAAGAAAACTGCTACACTAAACTGAGACTTTTCTCACTTCCTGTATAACCTAGCTGTGCTTCAGTGCTAACCCTTCTAAATGCATGAGCAAGGACACATTTTTTCAGCTGCTGTATGTTAATTCTCCCCAGTAGTTTTGTTAGCATTTCACCAAGGAAAAAAATAAGATATTTGTTGCCTTTGAAAAGTTTCTCTAAAATTAAAGCTATATTTCTATATTCTATTGTGAGCAGAAAGTGGTTTTGCTCAGCAGGGGCAACTATCTACTGTACCCACGTGGGGACTATCTATGCTGGATCTCTTTCTGTTTGGACAAGCAGATGGTGATGCCTTATCAACAAAATATAGTGTTTCACAGCAAACCATCGCAGGTTGACATTAGGACCTAAATATACACCGTATGATGACTTTTATCTTAATAACTAACAAAAATGTAACATTTATTTTAGGTTTCTGAGTAGACGGATGAATGATAAACAACAGATAAATCCAGAGCCGGTCCATGAGCACAGAACACAAGCATTTAGCAAACAACAATGACATCACATGAGCAAGCTCGGTGCTTGACATTAGTAACACATCCATCAGGTCCTGAACAAACACAGGCTCACATAAACAGACACACAGTGTAGCAAAAAAAGGATAAAAGGCCGAGAAATCTCTGGTGTGTAGATGTGGCCGTCTGGAGGTCAGCGAGCCATGACTGCAGAGCAGAAGGGGCCGCGCAAATAGCACAAACGTAAAAAAAAAACATACACACATCAAAAATCAACACAGACTCTTTATCTCCTGTCTCTTTTTCTCATCCAGGGAAAATCGCCGGGTCACATGGAGACATACACCAAGAAAATTCAGGTTTATGCTCATAAATCTACCAATGTCGCTGAAATAAAACATTTCTGCACAGATGACCGGGGCAAAATTCCTCTGCAGGGATATCAGACTCAGTGACAGAAAGAGCAAATGCCTGAAGGCTGTTATCCCCAAAGAAGCTCGACTGGTTTTTGGGCTTAGGAGGCAATTTTCCCCATGGGGTCAGATTGGTCTGGATAGCTTTGTTTGCTTAACAGCTGAAATCAACGCTTGAAAACTTGATTTTGTATTTTTCTTAGGTTATCTTTGTCTAATTTAAAGATTACTTGATGATTTGAAAGATTCATGTGTTACAGAAAAGGTAAAAGCTGAAGATGTTTTTAGGGAAGCAAGTAGTTTTTCCAGCCCGGTGTTTGTTGAATGCCTCGCCCCACTGACAGTTTTGTTTTGCCATCACTGAAGTCTGTTTCTCTTTTCGTACAACTATTATTGCTTCATATATTCAAAAGTATGATAAGTTGTAAATGTGTTTTCTGCCCATAAGTTAATATAAATGATGACAAATGTTATTTGAATACCAATTAATCTTTTCTGCTTTCTCAGCGGCTCCTCATTTATCTTTTTGATGCATTTGTCAGGAAAATGGTTAATATGCACCCTCACCTTGGTCATATTTCATTTTTAAATCTAACAAGTGTTCTTGACACCGTAATTGATAACAATACTTTCCTTCTGCCTTTCTGATTATCTGGCTTTACTTTCTTCGTCCTGTCTGACGTTTATCGATCATGTTTTCCCTCATTTCATTAAAAGAAACAGAAGCGGATATAATTTGCTTTTGGGATTCTACTCGTCTAGACAAGGCTTTCTGAGTATATTCAGAATTTCAGAACAAAAGGTGGAGATTAATGTTAGCTTTAGACATGTGGCATTTTGAATAATAGTCAGACTTTTGTGCCTTTTGCATTTACTTCTGAATAACCTTGGATTATTTATGTTTCAGTTGTGATTTGTGCTTTCCCGAATCCCGATTTGCAGTCAAGTTCTGTTAATACGTATTTCCAAGTTCCCTTAATGCAAATCTTGATGTATTTGTTTTAATTTATGTCTGTTTTTTACTCATACAATCAGGTCTCCACTTCATGTTTGTACAATAAGTTTATTTTGGTTAGTCTTAACCGTGTCCTTTACAAATATGGCTTTTTTTAGCAGACTGACACTCAACTGTTGTTCATTTGTCCTTATTTCCTCCTCTAAACATTTTACCCAATTTATTTCACTTAATGCCAGATGATTATCTGGCAGCAAGCCACGGTTTCAGTTGTTGTACCTCCTCTTGCTTTGGTTTTGGTTTTACCTGGACTGCATTGGTTAATATCAGAAGCAGTTTAGTTTTGCCCCGGTCTTCTAAATGTATGTAGCCTGAGTAACACTGCACTTATCGCTTCCTGCACATCAGCTCTGATTTCAGATAAACCACCTCCATCATCTTTCAGGACAACACATATCGGTTTAAAAAGAGTAAGGAAACGAGAACTGAAACACCTGATGTCATGTTAAAGATGTAAATCCTCATTTAACACATTGGCAGGTAACAAGAACCCGCGCCCCTCACACTTATTGTTCCCAATGATATATACTGCATGTGTAAATAGCAAAAACAAAAGTTTAAGAAGGTCTTCTAGACTTTTTTTTTTCTTTGTTGAAACATTTTTTCTCTGAGAGACTTCTTCAGTGGAGAGAGACTCTGCATAGTAGATCAACAGGTTTAACGGTGACAATAAAAACTGGTTGCACACATGCAAAAGAGGACCATCAGCCTAAACAACCAGTCGCAAGTGCTCTGATAGCCACTTATTGTTACCAGTGCGCGAGTCATGCTCACAATAACAGCATCATTAAAGGGGGATTATTGGAACCAGAGGATTCTACCCCTGTTTAACGACACAGGGTGTGTCTTCACATAAATGGCCTCCTTTACTGCCTTATTATACCAGCGTTTCTCTCTATGTAGCATGAGAACATCTTCATCCCTGAAAGAGTGACCTCTGGCCTGCAGATAAATGTAAACCGCTCATCAGGCCAAGATTTTGCAGTTTACACTTATCTGCAGGCCAGAGGTCACTCTTTCAGGGATACATATGTTCTCATCCAAGGCAGGAAACAGTCCTTCCCTTACCATCCTGTTAACTATGCATGGCGGCAAGATAAACTTGGGTCCTTGTCCGGCCAAGTAACCTAATTCAGAACATATTAGTACCACAAAATAGGAAGTATGCCGGCCTCAGTTACAACGCGAAGACAAGAGTTCCTTTTATCGTACAAACAAAACAATAGCATTTACAGGAAGTGAGTTACTAATTAAAAGGTTCTGGATAACTTTAAGAAAAAAAATACATTTTACTCAAAATGGTCTGCTGTTATTATAAAAATGCTTTAGTTACATTTATTTTACAGGAAATTTTATAGCAATCTCAATAATCGTTGTACTCGATATATTACTAAATTTCTTAAAATTGCATTTTTCCCCTAAAAAAAACCGAATTTAATTTTCAATGTTTGAGTGGGATTTATGCTATTGTTAGAAATATTTTTTTCACACATTTTCACCATCGGTGCCATCAGTCTCAAACACCTCATGAGTTCCTGCAGAATAAATAGGACATGATTATTGTATCCCCTATAAGTGCATTCTTCCACTTCTTCATCACTTGTAGGTTTTTCATTTTATTATTTATATTAAAATGTTTGTGTTCCATTAATTATATAAACATATACAATCAATCTAGACATCATTATACACCCATAGCCATTGATATATCTGATTAATGAAGGAAAAACAGACTTATTGAACCCATTTCTAGAACAACTGCATGGAGTGTTAAAACTAAACCTCCTTCAGTTTGAGTCCACCCAGACGGATCCGGCTTTTCTCAGGACCCTGACGGTTTTCATGGGTGTTCGAGGTCCAGCACACTTTCAAAATATACTCCATGAGATTTTTTTTGTTCCACCCGAAACAAAAGAAAGAAAACAGCCGCGGGAAGAAAATAACAGTTAACATCAAAACTATGAAGTTTACAATAATAGTGCACATTATTGATCGAGTTTGCACATTTCAGTGTGTGGGTTCAGAGCACAGTTCTGATCCCACACAACAATGACTAGAACGATTTCAACGTGTTGAGGTTGTCGATTTATTCACTGAACACAGAAAGCTGCCCTCAAAATGAGTCTTTTTCTTTAATGACATTAGAAGCCGCTGAGATTTGGTGTTAAAGTTATGAGCACCGCGTCTATAAACTTCTCTCCATCATTCTCCTTTGTGAATTTAATATTTTTTGCTGTTCCTAATGGTTAATTCCGAGACATTACAAAGCAGCTATACCAAGAACATCAATGAAAGTGCATTCTAACATTCAATTATCTTTTTTGTTATCGTTATTTCTTTTTTTATGAGTCTCTTTCTGTATAAAAGTCAGATTCCATTTCTTGGGAAATGTCCTCGCACCCATCTAGAGCATTCCCCTTAAACATTACAAATGTATCCTATCTGTAACATAACAGCAATGTAGCTTTTGTTGTGGAACCTTCAGCAGTATTGTAGACTGCAAAGCTGATAAATTGATATAAAAAATAAACCCAGCAGATCTTCTCTTACATTAAATCCAAATAGGCAAATTACACAAGAAATTTGACAATTAGCCTGCCAGGGTAAATATAAGATGTTCTGTACTGCTTATACCCATGAGTTGTGTTTGTGTCAGAGGTAAAAGGCACATACAGTCCATACTGAGGGCAATTTTGTTTTACAAGCTGATAATTTTTGCAATTCCCCATGAGACTTGAATGACGTGTGGAATAGACTACTCTCCCCTGTGATTGAACAGCAGTGGATTTCAAGGACAAAATGAGGAATCTGATTTAGTTTCTCCTCCTCCTGTCTCTGCTTAATATTCCGTAGGTTATTGCAGTTGAATGCAAAGCCTGCCCTGTGAAGGACTGGCGATCTGTGCAGGGTGTAACCCGCCGCTCACCCAATTATACTAATAATAATAATAGTCATCTTTATTGTCAATGCAACATATATGGTTCTCTGCATTTAACCCAGTGGCAGTTTGTGGGAGTTGAACCCAGAACCTCCAGGAGACAAGCACAATATTCTAACCACCAGGCCACCATTCCCCCTTGAGCCATGTGCGAATCCCCCCCACGACCCTAAAAGGATAGTGAGGTTTAGATGGATGGAGGGTCATGACAAATTGTGCAACTTTAGTCTTTCTGTATGTCCAGAAAATCCACTTTTAACTTTAACACGGTGTGCTTCTGATTAAGCCGCCTCGTTTCAGGCAATTTTATCCAGTGTTGTCTAATTTGTAGGGAATGATAAACACACGTAAATGGTTGATCATTAAATGTTGCAGTTGAGAAGGCTACCTACTCATATCTATGTATCAAAATTTCTTATCTGTCTTATGAAATATTATTTGCCATCTTTGTCTCAAATATAGAAATTACCAAATTATACAATAGATTAAAACATTTTTTATCAGTGAGTTCTAACGTCACACTTTACAGAAACAAAGAAAAGAAACAAAACATTACAAACAAATGTGAAATCGAACTACTTATACTCTAAAGAAAAATTCTAAAGAGAAATTCTGAAAGGAAGTGAGAATAAATAGTCATAGTAATATCACATTCTCTCTGAAACTCAAACATAATGTTCCAAATATGATTTGGAGTTCTAAATAACTAGACCTAATTTGAAGAGAAATTTGAAGATGAAAATAGCATTCTGTCATGATTTGGGTTTTGTTATGGGTTGTTTTTTATTTGATTAATTAGTTATCTCCCCTGTCTTAGTATTAGCTCAGTTTTATATTATTTGCTTGTGTTCTGTTTAATCTTAGTCTGGTTTTCTAGCTTAGATTTATGGTTTATTTATGGTTTATGGTTATTTTGGTTCTGCATTAGTCTAGTTTAAGTTCTGTTTTGGTTTAATGATTCTCTTCATGTAATCGATTCTGTCCTAGGTTTCGGTTCTGTATTAGTTTTGGTTAATGGAATAGTTTGGGTTTTAATGTGGTTTGATTTTGTACTTTGTTTTATGTTATCAGTTTCTTCTGGCCTGCTCTGATCACTTCTGTCACCAGCCTTTATTCAGTTCACCTGCCAGCATTCTTTCGTCTTCCTGTCACTCCCCTTCAGCAGTCACCATCCAATCAGCTTCAGTTTACTTCCAGCCACTTCCCCCCCCCCTGATCAGCTCCACCCATTCTGGTAATTAGTTTCAGTCCGCTCACCTGCTCACTCCTCTACTTGTACCTGCCTCTGTCTCCTGCACTCTGCCAGATCATTGTCTTTACGAGCCCTTGGCGAGTTTTGTCTAGCATTCCCTTTGTGTCTTTCTGTCAACGTTACCCAATTGCCTCTTTTTTTACTTCTGAGCCAGCCTGTATCCTGAACCTGTTTTTCCTGCCCTGTCTGACTGCTTATCCGTTTTACCGACCCGAATCTGCCTTAGGATTATCCGAGCTTGCCTTATCCCTGTCTGTACTCCTGCCTGTTTTTGGACTGCTTTTCGTGTACCGGTTTTTGGACTGCCATACTGACCGTTGAGCCTGCCTTTCCCTGTATTGTCAAGATCACCTCCATTAAACCTGCTTTTTCACTCACCCTGCTTGTCTGGCTGGATACTGGGTCCATCTGTCCCCGATTCATGACACATTCAAATGGAAGAAGACTTTTGAGGTTCGGTAGGTACAGATGCTAAACATAGCTTTTAATAACCTGATACCTGAACAGGTCCGAAAGTCCTGTTTCTCAGCTTAGATCTTACATCTGGGACAGGCAGCGGATGCCCAGCGCTTCCTCCCTTTGGAATTCAAACCTGAGTTGATAACATTAACAAGTAATCTTGCTGAAACAGCAGGGTTTCTTTTTACAAAAGGAGCATGAAGGCAAAACAAAAATTGTTGGAACTTTAATTACTAGAAAGGGACAATGGGAAAACAAACAACAACAATAACAAAGGGATTAGGCATGCTTTTTGAGTCCTGTATTTATCTATCTGTTGCGAGTTTCTATGTCATTTTTAATCGTAGGAAAGCCCATCTAGGCACATTCAGTACAATCAAATACAACGCAATGAAAAAAAAAACGATTGAAAATCTGGACAAAGACACTTTAGTTTAAATCAATCAACATTTGTAATTTTCTGGACAAGAGCCACACCATATGCATGCTGTGTGATACTACAATTTAATATTTTGAAACAAGTAATGTTAAAGATCCCCTCCAACACGGACAAGGCAAACGTAATTATGAAGTTCATTTCAATGTTTTCAATAAATATGTGCAAGCATTTGTATTTATGGAGGACTGAGGACAACAAGATTCCCACAGTAGGAGAACAAAACAAACTTTTGGTTTAACAACATATTTTTGAATGGAATTGGATAGAACTAGCAGCAGTAGACATGTCTGGTATCTCTGTTCTCTACCTTGGATCTGTTCGGGTTTTTTGCCCCACAGAATGTTTGTAAAAACAATGGTCTCAGCATTCGGGCAGAGGGTTTCTTCCTTACAGCGACCATTAGCTACCATTACTTTATTAATTTGCTGTTGAATGTTAATATGATACTAGTATAAATTTGTTGCATAGCTACACAGTCATGAAATTCAGTTAACAGCTAAAAAAATGTGTTTAACACCAGCAATCCAATTCGAGATCGGATCAAAAATAATCGATTCTAAATCTTGAGAAGCGGAATCGATTTGATTCTTGAAATTTGAATTGATACCCAGCCCTAGATGTTTGAAAATATTCCTGTCAGAACTTTGTATGCATGTTCTTGAACTAAATGGGTGCACAGAGGGGTTGTGGTGCCGTTTGTTGTTTTAAGTCAACAAAGAGTTTAAAATCGTATCATAGTCTCCTGAATCGTTATTGAATCGTGAAGTGCCTAAAAACTCTCACCTTTAAACACTTTTTCTCATTTCCTTTTTAAGTTCTAAACCCACATGCATCTAACTAAACAATTTCTGCTTTAAGAACATCAGATTATTTAAGTCTAACCGACTGTAATGATGAAGGCCTTCTGCACAGACCTGATTGGAGGAGAGATATGAGCAAAATGTCAGATTTCTGAGTGAGTCGTGTCTTTACACATTATAGACATTGACCCAAAAAAGGTCTTGCCAACAAGCTTATCCTACCAGAACATTATTCTTGATGGAGATATTGCAGCCATGTTCAGAAATATCGGAAAAACATCTGTTGGTTCCTGCCAATTTATTCATTATCAGTGTTTAAAAGAGATTTTAGAAAAATCACAAACATTTACTAATGTAAAACCAAACAGAAATGCATTAAACATTGGCAGGTGTTGATCAGATACGAGGGAGTACAGTAGGGGAAAACATGCTGTGTTAGTATGTTAAATATAGCAGCAGAAAACTAAAACATGGTAATTTTTTTATGTTGGGGTTTGTTACGTTAGCTCTAGTATCTTACCTGCAGTGGACAGCAATCTCAGTGACCTCAGTTACACAATGGTTCACTTCAAAACATTAAGGTATTGCCTAGTTGGAGACCGGCTAGAGTAACTTTTTGATGTCTATGAAGAGGAAATAAATATTCAAGTGGTTTAAGTAAACAGTGCTTTTAAGTAAGCAGTACGAATATTTTAACAGACTGTGACCCAGCACAGTGTTCAGTATGAATAGTGGTTTGATACCAAAGTGGCCCAATGTCAACACCTATCAAATAACATTTACATGAAATGCAATGAACTTTTTGAGGTGACGTCTCTTACGGGACGATACAAATCCACATTAAAGCTGGCAGCATTCTGACTTCCTGTTAACTTGACTCTGTTGGGAACTGTCCTGCTTTTCCAAATGAAGGCTGTGCAGAATGCTGTTTATCGCATGTATGTAACTGAATGCTCACACCTTCAAGTCAGAAAAATCTAAACTATCCTTTTTAAGGCATTTGGATGGACACAGAGAACAATGTCAGTGCACGCTCTTCGGGAAATGAGGGAAGGATGGAAAAAGAAATAGCTTGTGATATTCTGTGAGGTTTTAGCTGAACCAAAATGCCGACCGGACCTCGGACGCCGCATAATGAAAAAAAAAAGGATTTAATAATGACTCAAAATAACTTACAGCCGGCAAGGTTGACGGCAAGGAACCAGCAGATAGGAAAGGGAACCAGGGAGAATATATACAAAGAGGAAAGCAGGCGGAAGAGGAGCTGGTCAAAAGGGAAGAGGAACATCTGGGACTGAGGCCTGGTCCAAATGCAGCAGCATGTCTGGGGAAACAGAGACATCTTTTTGCGGTTAAGTTTTTTCATTCACATAAACTTCGTGTTACATCTCTAAAAATGAATAATTCTGAAAACTCTGGCCAGGAATGGAAGATTTCTAAAAACTCAGTTTTTGAGCCTGTGTGTGTACATGATCAAACAGACTTTTAGGGTCCAGGGCATCACAATCCACGACAAACAACGCAGCACCGACGTCACATATTTTGTGTCGTAACTTAGCCAAGCAGTGCTGATTTCTACGTTGGTGTAGTGATTGAATGTTTACAAAGTGTCCAATCAATGTTAAACTGGACAAATTCACTGCTAGGGAATCAAAGGCATCTCTGGTCATTTATTTCCAACTGACATTACCTTGGCAGCACAAAGCATTTCCTGTCTTCCCCTCAGTATGGAGACTTCAAAGTAAAAGCATACATGGAACGTTAGAAACATTACAGCTGGTTCAGACGCGTTTCTCTTATTTGTTTTTTACAAGCCCAGCTGCTCCAATGCGTTGAGGTGGAAAGGAGAAAGAGATCTTGAAGGTAAGCTGCTTTACACCAACTCCCCCTCCCATACAATGCTGTTCAACGCTGTCATTATTTTGAAGGATTCTGATTGGCTGACACGGATTTTAGTTTAAAGGAACTCTGGCCCCTATGCGTCTGGCATGTTTAAAACAACGCTCCGTGATGAATATGTAGGGGTTTTGTGGATGAAAACTTTTCTAAAAACGATTCTGTGTGTAGGATATTATTTTTTAAATGATGTGGGGGAGATAGCCGTTTCCATAAAGACCCGGCTACATGTGTTCAAGGCCTCAGTGACAGAAGAGTAATCAGGTGAATGAGAAACACCTCAAACCTATAAGAACCAAGGAGGAGTGAAATGTATGAAAAAACTTACAACAGGGAATATATCAAAATGTACAAAGAAGTAACTTAGAACAAATCAACTAACTAAACCACAAAGAAGGAACTAAAATAACAGTACTAGAGAATATAAACCAACGCTTGAGGATAATTAACCAAAGAAAGCAACTTAAAGAACCAGTCAAATACAAACACAAAGGAACAATGAAACATAAACACCTGGAGATCGTGACACAGCTCCTACATTGTTTAAAACTGGGGGCCTTTTTAGAGAGAGAATTAACTTGTATTTTCTAATATGCATTTTTTATTAGATGTTTACTTCAGCCAACACCAAAACCCTTAACCCCCACAAACCTTTCATTTGCTCCACATACTCATTATCATTAGTTTAGCCTGAAACCACCACCAGTTCTCAGTTGGTAATGTGCCATTATTATGCTACCATTTAATTACAATGCTCCACCAGGCACCTTGTCTTTTTGAGAGCACCCTGTAGGTGGGTTTATTACAATTCAACATTGAACAGAAGAGAGGAGCCGAGAGAGAGAGTGCTGCAGCTTGAAAACAAACCACTTTAAGATGGACAAATGTTTCTCAGATAATTAAAGGCCGTGGAAGCAAGAGGTGAAAGAAGGACACACAGCGATGCATTCTGGATGTTGCAGAACCAGAGCTATGTATATCAGGGAGAGCTTGGTGGTGCAGCAGGGCATGCAATAATTTAAATTTGGGATGCAATGATGAGAGAAACAGACACAACCTCAGATAAAGACAGTCAAGTTACAGATTTACAAAGGAGCATTCAGATATGCAGACGTGTTGGCCAGAAGTAGATCTAATCTGTGTACTTGTGTAAAATAGAAGGAAACTAAGAAACGGTGAACAACATGCAACAACACAACATTTGAGCAGGCGTAGGGAGGGTCGGGGTCTTCTGCACACCCCCGTTCTCCGATGGCGGCAAGGAGTCTGGGGCCTGGAGGAGGTGCGGGCCACTGTGTCCGGGGTCTTGGCGGGGGGCTGCGGTGTGCAGTCAGCGGCTTGCCAGGTCTGGGGCTGATGCCTCTGCTCCCCCCAGGGGGCGGGGGGCAGGGATGGCAAGGGTAAGGTGGGGGGAGGGAGGGGGTTTATTAGGTATTTAGGGGGAGGGGGGGCTCTGGCCGGGTGGCTCGTGCGGGTCGTGTTGGCCCGCCCTCTTGGGGGGGCCCGGTCCGGGGGCACAAGCAGTCAATTTAGTCGATTTGGGGTGACCCCCCCCCCTTTGGTCAGTGTTGGATGTGAGTGTTATGTGGGAATGTGTGTACAGCGTCTTTTTTTTTTTTTTTTTTTTCTCTGTGTGTGGTGAGTGGGGCACAAGGGAGGGATGGGGTGAATGAGTTTTTTTTTTTTTTTTTTTTTTTTTTTTTTTCCCAGGTATGGGTGTGGTCCGCTCCCTCTCCCAAGAACATCTCAAGTCTCCGATAGGTGCGGAGCCCATCCCCCCCACGTCCTGCCCTCCTCCACTTCGTTGGCGGGCGCCTTGGCCCCCTGGCGCATTGGTTGGCTTCGGGTTTGGGGCGGGTTCCCGGGCGTGCGCCGGCCCACTCGCGGCGGCCTCTTCGCGGGGCGTGGCCCCCCGGGGGGCGGCCGGGGCCCTCGTTGCGGGGGCGTGGCGCCCCTGGGGCCTCTGGCCCTCAGGGCCCATGGCCGGGACCACTTCAGCGGGGCTAGCTGCCGGCGGAGCCCACGGGCTCGTCTCCGCGGCTCTTAAGGGCGTCGGCATTGCGGTGGCTGGGGGATTTCCTCGGGGTCGTCTCTGCTCCTTCCTTGGGGGGGGGGGGGTTGCAGATATCCTGTGTCGGCCCCTCCTGGGCGACCTGCTTTAGGGACCCCTTTGGGAGTCCGGGGTTACGGGTCCCCTGACGCCTGCCTCTGTGCTCGGGGAAGGTGGGTCTTCGGTTCTCCACAATCACTATCAAGCTATTTCTGGATAATGTTCACCTAAACTAGTGCACTTTCACATCTCCCACAGGTGCTGGGTCCCAGGTATTAAGTGTTCACTTATATACAGTAATCTTATAATTTATTTATTTATTTATTTATGTTCTTTCACTTTCTTTTTTCAAATATCACATTACACATGTCAGCTTACATAATAATATATATGATTTAGCAATGGCATCTAGGTGTTATTCGAGTGTATCTGTTGCTTTATGTCTGTTGGTTGTGCTGTTCTTTTTGTGTCTCTTTCCAGGTGATGGAGCAGACAGAGGACGTTTTATCAATCTCTTCCTTTTATCTCCTCTTTCTTTCACCTCTACTCTTTTTTTTCTTTTCTTTCACTTTTTGTTCTTCCTTTACTCTCCCATTGTCATGTCCATATAATTTGAAATTCTCCTTGCAAGAATCATAATAAAGCTATTTACAAGCATAAATCAAGTGGAGCACTATGGCGAAAGCTGTTTGCTCCACTTGTAAAAGCAAAATCTGTCGAGCTCTATCTGGCATTGAGATATCAATTCCTATTGCCATATTGCTAGACAGGACACTGGGGGGAAAAAAAAAAAAAAAAAAAAAAGAAAAGAACTGCAACTAAGAAACGGTGTTGCTTTTTATATAAAGTACAAATACAGAAAAACAAAATATCTGAGATATAATAACTTGAAGGGGTAAAGAAAAATAAAAGGAAAAACTCATACGGCAGTCACCTTGCAGCCGTGTGGTAAAACCCAGTCACCCTGAAGTCCTGCCTTTTAATTTGGTCCCGATCCTTTGTCACATGCCGGCCCTATTGTTATCTGTCACAATACTGGCAGGAAAAGAATGAGGAGGTTGTGAGACTGATAAGTTGATGACCTTAGTGATATGGGAAGGAGGGCGCTTCTACAACCTTCATTCTGTACCAGCAAGTGACTCGGCAATAAAACAAATGGAGAATTACAAAGCCATGTTCCTTCATGAGAAAACCTGTGTTCAGGAGCCTTGCTTTAAAATAGGTTGGAAACTTGCTGTCTGGGTCATGTTTGGACCAAACGTTCATTTTGACGTCCATCCATCTCCTGTCCATCGGGAGAAGCTTAATTTTGTTTTGCCGGAGAAAACATAACTCCTCAGCAAGAGTTACTTTGTTTTTTTTCAGTGAAGTAAAAAAGAAAAAAAAAAAAAAAACGTCCCAACGCCAACTGGTTTGTGAGAACCAATAATATGAAGTTAATAGCTTTAAGGGGCTCAAAGATCATGAAACCATTCAGACAACTCAATCAAACACAACACTGCTTCAGTGAGCAATCAGCTCTGGACGAGCACAGCAGATTTTAATCAAGAATGAGGCAGAGGGTCAGTTTCCCCGTTACGTATATCCTCTGGGCAAGCAAAACCCTAAATTAGAAAAAGTTGGGAGGGTATGAAAGTGAAAGTGCAAATTAACTTTGCCAACGGCACTGATAAACTCAGTTCTGTCTACATTCTTGATACAAAGTCAATCGTGCTTCTGGCAAGATTGAACTTCTGTTATCACTAATCCTGTTTTCAGTGTTCATGGACAGAATCTCACGGTGTAGTCATGGAGGAGAGGGGTCTATTTTGGGAGTCTCAGGGTCTCATCTGTGCTTTCTGCAGATTGTTTTGGTGGCCTCTTCAAGCCTTGACCTTTAGCATGAGCTGTAACAATTCACAGCTCACGGTGCTCGACCAATAACAGGTACAGTGATTTCTCTGGGAACGGGGCGAGTCTGCCTTTCTGTCTGTATCTTGATGACTTGGTCATCACTGATACCAGGCTGGAGACGAAGACTCGGTTAGATCAATATGGCCTTTCCAATGACATTAAACGTGCTCCTTCTGTCTGTTTTAGTGAAGAAAGGGCTAGGCTAGCCAAAGCTCTTAATTTCGATGCACATCTTTTTCCAACCTTCAATGATGAGAGTGAAATATAGATCATGTCCAGAGGAATAAGATCCTGTATATAGGCAGGGTAGCTAGTCTCAGCCTTAGAAATATAGTGAGGAGCATTGCCATCTGGCGGATAAGTACCACTCATCCGTGTCAAAAGAAGTCAGTTGACCTAGATAAGGCAATTGATTTGGATTACGTTGAAAGTTTTCTGGGACTGATCTCACTAGGGGGAGACCCTGGAACAGACCCAGGATGTGCCTGAGGGAATTATATGGTCCTTTTGGCCAGCAAATGCCTTAGAATGTCTGATGAGGAGCTGGTGAATGTTGTTATGGAAAAGGATGCTGAAAGTTTCCTCAGTTCTCACCTCCATTACCAGACCTGAGATAAGCAGAAGATGGATGGATGGAAGGACAGATAGATGGATGGGTGGATTAATGAATGGATGGTCAGTTAGACATTGTTTTAGGTAAAAAAAAGAGATTACATTATTTATCTAGAGTGTAAATTAGCTGTTGAGTTGTACAGGCTATAAACTGAAAGCAAGACACTTGTTTGAGATCACGTCTGACCAATTTTAGTTTATCACAGGAATAATGTCAGTAATACAGCAAAAAAATAAAATCACAATTTCAAACAGAACCTCTAGACACAGCGCCGTAGTGAGAGTTACCATGTGTTAAAAGGCAACAGACTATAAGTTCTATTATTTGTGCATGAATAACTTTGTTTTCAGGTAGCTCAGCCAGGAAACCATAAGGGAAGAAAGTAAATGTGACAAGTTCAACAGTGGCTGCTATTTTTCTTTTATTGTTCCACACTACTCAATCTTGATTAAAAGAAGACCTACATTCAGACTTCTACTGTGACATGAAAAAAAACTTCTGCTTTTGAACCAAAAGCAAGAAGAAAGATTGTGTGAAATTACACAATCAGCTAAACTTTACTGACTCTTCTATATGGCAGAAAATATTTAGAGTTTTACATATGTTTTACATTTTGGGATGTAGGGTGAAAAGCAAACTGATTCCCAAAACAATTTAAGCCCACAGTGAGAATGAAAGATGTGGGTAAGCAATCCTCTGCAGCTTGTTAATTACTACATTAGCATTCAGACATACTTTAACAGGGTATTGAAGGAGGAAAATGTCACTGCATCTGATTTTGTTTGTCTGGCTGTAACGAGTCGCTGCAGTCCTCCATTTCTTATGTTAGGGCAGATTTATGGTTAGTAAAGGATGGGTGACACAAACAGAATGACTCTGGGCTCAGTAATTCAAATACTTTGTGCTAATTGAAAAGAAGGTAACCAATAAAATAGAATATTTGGGCAAATTTGGGATCCATCCATCCATAAGCCAAGACATTAAGAGAGATGCCATCTTTCCAACTTGTTAATTCATTAATGGTATTATTATTATTTTATTTCTATTTAGATTATAAAACATGTCAATTGGTTTGGAATGTATTTACATTTATAGTGGACTTTTTAAGAGTTTTTGTTTAATTGCACACATATATCTTTGTAGGAAATAAAATTCCCATAATATCTTATCATATGGTTCTACATTGAGCCGAGGAACCTGGGGGAAGAAGCCCTATATCAAATAAGGATGAAGCAAAATAAAGAAGAATGACAAAAAGAGAAAAAAGGAAATGAAAAGCAAACATTGGGGATCAAAAGAGAAGTACTGGAAATGATGCAAATATAATGAGCAAAGCAATACAAGCTGCCACGGGAGAGTAAAGTTGTACAAAAGAAGAGATTAGGACAAAGCAAAACAACTACAGGCAAACAGATAAGATGCAAGAGGGAACGATACATGATAAGACTTGAAAAGAGAAGAAACGATGGTTGAATGATAAAAGAGATATCAAAAAAAGAGAAAAGAATGGAACCAAAGGATACTATGACAAAATAGAATGAGAGAGGGAGACTGAGGTGGTAAGGATGAAGAGGAGGGTTGTGTTTTTTTTTTTTTTTTTTGCTGTGCATGAGTCATCGTCAGATCCTATTATGACTGAAGCAGCGTTACTGCCCTCGCCCACTGCTAACCTATGGCTACATGCCTTCTACATGCATTACAAGCACACAGAGGCCGCCCCATCTGTTCTTACGAGGACTTTGCAAAGTGCCAAGGTAACAGCTTTTCTTCCAGGGTCCATGAAGGGACACTGACAAGATTACAAGATAGATACACACAAAACCAACAAGATTAAAGTAAATTAGATCTTCATGCATCAAATTTTTAACATTTTCAAACACATCCATTTTTACCCTTACTTACAATGTGTTCACTTTCCGACTACTGAGCAATGAAGAACTGCACAATTGCCAATTGAAGGAAAGGGTGAATATTGCAACTAGAAAAAGAAAAATATAGAATTAAACTATATTGTGTATTAAGTGGCTTAAAGAACAGAAAGTAGTCTTCTTTGTTCTTTGACAATGTTATGACATCATACAGCATCTCTCTGTGTTGTTTTCCAATCTCTCGCTTACATAGCCAGGCAAGCTGCACATGCTCGTATGTGCATGTGAACAGCTGCCATTCAGGGCTTAGCGCCTCCCTGCCCATAAAATTTCACCATCAGAACAGTGTAGTGTAAGAGCAAAATAACGCAGAGCACGACCAGCGAAGCAAATTGTTCTCTTACTAAGTGAATTATAAAGCTGTGAGTTACTTCTTCACCAGATACACCGCTCCAAAAGGCGATGCTGTTTTGCTGTGTGTTTATCCTTTGAAAATATGCATACATGAGGCGATGGGTGAAAACGGGAGGGGAAAGGTGGGGCCGGGTTGCAGCTGGGGTGGTCTACACCCCAGCTGCAACCCGCTGACCATAAATCTTGTTATTACCCACCAACCAAGGATGAGCAGAGCTAGCCTAGCGCTGCTTATCCTTGGTTGAGCAGCGCTACAAGTACAAGTACACATTAAACAGAAAGTACTTTGATTTTTACTTTATCTAGTATATGGGGACTTTTCATTAGTACAAGAATTAAACCTGACCTAATATGTGGCCGGCACTGAATATTGCAAGTTGCAGTTGGCAAGTTGGTTTCAACTGGGTTAGGCTGTAAACACAATTTGTTGCAGAACATTGAAATCACATGGAGTTATGGAGTCATTTTTTAAAAACAGGTCCCACGAATGCACTCCTATAACTTTAGACTTTTAGACAACTTTATTTGTCATTCTGTATGCACAGAGTGCGTACAGAAACAATATTACGTTTGCATACAGCTTGAAGAATCACAGTAAATTGCAGGAAATTACGGTAAATTACAGGATAAGGTGCAGCGGTAATTTTTGTAATCAGTTGAAATGTCAACAATCTCAACGATGTAAACAATGCAGGGGAAATAGACAGTGTGCGATTTCACAGTGTACAGCTGAGTATTTATAAAAAAACTGTGTAGTTTACGAATGTGGTACAGAGTCCATTCATGGTTTCAGCAGTTCAGAGTCCATTTTTTGGCTTCAGCTGTTCAACAACTCTAATAAAATGTGGATTGAAATAACAATTTAAAAAGGTCCTGGGCTTTAGATATGTCTGACGACTAAAACAAGACTTCAGTAGAAACAGTCTAGAAGTTAAAACCTATTTCAGTTTATTTTGCTACCTTTTGCCCCTTTTTACTCATCCATTAAATTGAATGGCCTGTTTTTCCACAGACTGATAGCTAATCCCCTCTGGCTCAATACCCTGTACCAGGAAATTCATGGATGAAAGCTACCTTCCAAATTCTGCCACTGTAAAAAAATCTGCACTGGGACAAACATGATGGAACCGTGTGCCTGAGGCTACTGCCACATGGCAGATGTGAGCTTCACTTTCAGCAAGTTATGGGGAAGAATTCCCCTCTTGTTAAACTTCTAGAACTAAAATATTGTGTTCATGAAGAACCTCTTCAGTAAATATGAACTTATAATGTAATCCGAACCCAAGAAATCAGAGATGACTTGCAACTGAGTGAGTAAAAAAAAGAAAAGAAAACTGAACTCATAGATGTTAAAACACACCAGCCCAGAGGCACTGCTGTCACATTTTCTCCAGTTACAGTCTGCACATTACTACAAGAGTAAATACAATACTTATTGTTTCAAAGAGCTGGTAAATGCTAAAATGTTTCAGTGAATTGCTGACAACAAGCACAAACATGGCCACCATACCTGCACATTTTTACTCTATGACGTATGAGTAACCTCAGCCATGGTATACTTCCCAAACGCCTGTTTTTGATCTGTTTCCCAGCAGCACCTAATCTCAAACCAGCCTAAAGACCAAAATGGCACTACAGCTGTGCTAGCTTTATCCAGGAAACACTGACATCTGAGACCGAGCTCCACATTATATTGAATGATGATGCCTTTAACTCCCTATGATAAATGACTTTTAGCAAGAGAACAAATTTATGGTGTCCTCTGAAGTGCAAAATTTAAAATTAAAAGCAGATATTGAGTGTGGATTTAGAATCTGATTAGCACTAGGTATCAATGAGGTCAAAGTATAATTTGAAAACAATCTTTGCAAACAGTATATTACATTTGTCAAGGATTCCTTTAGCATCCAACCACAGTTTCCATGTCATAAACTATTTCATGAAAGCTATTTCATAATTCCATGTAATTGCTGCAATGTTATTTACTAGAAGCTGCATATATGCATATGTACAAGACAATCTCAAGAAGTTGTGTTAAATCTGAACAGTTAACAGACAGGCAGCCCACTCTACTTTCTTTATCACAGGTTTTCATTTTAACACAAATACTTCAAAGCAGCGATATGTGAAGTAGTAATGAGCAGTCACATCAAATCAATGCCATACTTAGAACACACAATTACCAGTTCACTGTTATATCAGACTCTGATAATTATAATTATTCGGTGGTGAGTGCAGGTACATTACAGCAGGTTCAGGATGCAGAAAAACATAAAAAATAAGAAGTGGATGTTACAAAACTCCAGAAATACAGTCCATTCAAAACTGTTTGGCAAGACTACTAACAAAGACCAAAAACATGTTCATATTATGGTTGTTGCGGCACTAAAACCATGATACCAATTCTAAGAAAAATACTCAATACCAATTCCAAAATCACATTTTTTTTGAAGGTATAGGGTTATTTCTGATCAAGAGAAGAAAACATGCTAATTATACAATGATAAACATAATTTGAATTTTCTTAATTAGGGCACAACTAATTAGTAGGTGACAATACAGCCCTCATTTATAAAAATATGAATATAACTTATGTCTCACTTCTTTGTTTGGTCAAACAGTAGACAGGATAAGCATTTGTATCCTTTAGGGAAGTATGTACATTTGATTCTATCATCCAATTATTTTATTTTATCGTATTTACTTATCTTTAACATGCCACTCTGAGCTTCTATTTGTCGGTCAGTTTGCTGTTGATACAATTAAAAGTTACTACTGAGGCCCAAATAAACAATCATTCTAAACTAAAATGAAATGGCTGTAAAACCAACATGGATATGTTTCAGACAAAAATTATTTCTTACTTTGTAAATAAGAATGTGGTCCATGCAAATGTATTCACCAGCAGTTTGGTGATTTATATATGTCTGGTAATTTTGTAGCACATTTTCTTTAATGGTTAACTACATTTTACTACAGTAATTGTCAGCTTCCGTCTGGGTTCACCACAACCTGTGTTATTATTAGCCACATTAGCCTTTACAATGGAACAGAGAAGTAATGGGGGGGGGGGGACTGGTTTGTTTTATTTGTTTCCTTACTGAACTGTCAGCTGATTAATATTTGCCTACAATTTTCGAGATGCACATTTCCTACTGCAGTACGAAATGTGCATCTCGATTCGATAGGGGAGCTCAGACTGAAAGCTCTATCAGTGGGCTGTTCATGTCCATGAATCTAATATTTTAAACAGACAATGTTCACTTATGTCGTCTGGTAGGTTTACTACATCACTGTTGTAGATACAGGAGTTTTTTGATGATTACTTTTTTTTGACGCAAGTGTGTATATTTGAATTATTTCTTTTTAGTCCAAGTTCAAGTCAATTTATTAATCTGTCAGGAACTGCAAGTGTAAAGCAGCGTCAACTTATAGTGTAGAGAAGAAAGACACAATAGCAAACATCAGTCACACACACAAACATTAGACACACCTGCACATGCATCATAAGACTAGAAATAAACAATAAATTGAGGGAGGTACAAAGCTGGACATTCTGACCTCTACCTGCGACCTGAGGGGAGGGGGCTGTACTGACTGTGGAGTGTGTGAGTGCTGTCAGCAGCTATCTGCAGACCTTTTGGTTTGACTCTTCTGTTGTAGATGTGTTCTATTGCCTCATTATTGATGTGAAGCGTGGTGGCGGTGTGTTGTTCTCTTCTGAAATCTATAACTAGTTTTAGATGTGTTGAGGTCTTGGCAATTGCTCTTGCACCAGTCAGCAAATGAGTTAATTTCTGTTTGTAACTGTCCGTCAGTGTTGGTACTGTCCATGATCACTGTGTCATCTGAGTGTTTGATGTTGGTGTTTCTAGGGCTAGTACTTCTACAGTCATTGGTGTATAGCGTACAGTACTGGAGAGATGACCGATCTCTGCGGGGCATCTGTTGAGATGGAAAGTGATGTACTGAGATAACCACTGACTCTGACTTGTTGGTGTCTTCCTGTTATAAAAGAAGATCCAAAGAATCAGGTCTGAGTTTACATCCATCTGGAGTAGCTTTTGTACCATTAGGTGGGGCTGCACAGTGTTAAATGCACTGGTAATGTCCACAAACACCAGCCGGACAAGAGACTTGGGCTTCTGAAGGTGAATATAGGCTCCATGTAGCAGTGTCAGCATCGTCCACTCCCCTGTGCTGCTTACATGTGAACTAGTATCAAATATATTGAGGTATCAATTATTTCACAACACTAAATGATATCTTTCCAGTCTCTCCACTTGTTCACTGCCCCTGCCAGAAAACAATAAAAGGTTTGTCTTCTCACCCACCAATGCATTTCTGGTAATTCTTCACCCTGCCTCAAGGAACTGTTCACCCCGCACACAGCACAACATGCTCCTTCCACTCCAAAGCCTCATCCCGAGGAGCAAACCTTCAACCATGGAGCATCTGCTAGTTCAAGGACTCTTGAGCCTTTTTGTATGATGTTGCTGTGTTGCTGCAAGGTTTATAATTAATGCAGTTATTGTTGTTTGCTATGAGAACACAGAGTTTTCTAGTCTGTATTTGCCTTACTATATGGCCACGCATCAGTGGCCAAATAGCATGAGTGAGACTGCTGATACAATTAATTGTGTCTGTTTAATATTACTGCTTCAGTTGATGTTCAATAGTAATAAAGTAGCAATCGTGTGGTTGAATGGGGAAAAAACATCTGTTTTCCACCTTAAAAGTAAAATTAAGTGTCCTGGCTTCTTGAGTTTAACATGCTAATGTTTTTGTTACACATAGTCAGGGCCATGAGCAAAGCAAGGAAGACGGAGTGTGACAACTTTACAGGAAAAAGGAAAATATAGGCATGTGGTGATGTTCAGAAAATGCCAGACAAATGTGTGTATTGATTAAACCCGAATGAGATAAATTAGAAATTAGAAATGAAGCAAAGCACTGCTCAAAGAAATTAAAGGAACACTTTTTTTAAGAGTTTAATATCAATTCAGTTAAACTTCCAGAGAATAAATCTGGTCAGTTCAGTAGCAGAGAGGGTTGTTGACCAGTGTTGTGGTTCTGGTGTTAATGAAATCAACACTAAAGGGGCAACAACGAGACAGTTCGCAAAACAGGAATGGTTCTGCAGGTGGCGAGCATTTTTTCTCATTTTCTTTGCACTTGATCACTACTGGTGGCATTGCTCTCTTTTGTGCAAGAAGGAACAGGATGAGTACCCTAAACAGTGTCCTCCAGAGGGCCACTGGTATGAAGGTCCCTGACCAAAACTATTTGAAACAGACTTCATGAATGTGGCCTGAGGCCCCGACATTCTCTAATAGGCCCTGTCCTCACGGCCTGGCACCATGAAGCTCCATTGACATTTGCCAGAGAACAAGAGAATTGTCAGGTGCGGCACTGGCACCCTGTTCTTCCCACATATGACAGCAGGTTCACTCTGACCTCATATATGACAGCCGTGAAAGGGTCTAGAGAAGCTACAGTGAATGTTTTTGCTGCCTGCAACATTGTTCAACATTTGTTTAGTGGTGGGTCAGTGTTGTCTGGGGAGGCATATCCTTAGAGACGTGTACAGGAAAAATGGCTCGTGCAGTGGGTCCTGATTTTCTCCTGGTGTATGATAATACTCAACCTCATGTGGCAAGAGTATACAGGCAGTATCTGTAGGATTAAGAAATTTATACTACTGACGGGCCTCCATGCTTCTCTGACCTAAATCCCATAGAACATCCCTGAGACATCATTTTTAGGTCCAGCCAATGCTACCAAGATGCATCGTAGACTGTCCAGGAGCTCAGCCATGCCCTGGTTGGTCAAGACCTGAGAGGAGAAACCCCAGGACAGCATCCATCATCTCATAAGGAGCATGCCCCACATTGTCAGGCCTGCATACAAGTATGGGGAGGGGGGAGGGTATAAAAACTACCCAGTACTGTTTTGAGTTGCTGTAATGACATTTCAGCAAATTGGACTAGCCTGTCACATCAGTTTTCAAGTCTCACTTTCTCTGTGGTTACGGGTTATGCCCTCGGTGGGTTGATAATTTTCAATTTCATCAAATGATGTGGCATCTTTTTGTTCTGAACACATTCCCCATTCCATATCAGTATGGGTATCCAGCATGATATATTTCTCATGTTTTTCAAAGTGTTCCTTCCAGCAGTGGACTTCAAAAACAAGGAATCCATATACCATAACATGACAGAGAATGCAGATGACTTTAGCAATATGTCTCACTTGAAACTCGTAATTATTTAAATAATATTTTTATTTTACTTAATCTGAAAAAATATTGCATGTTTGTTTTAAACATGGCAGACACATAGGGCAGTCAGCCAGACAGAGTCCTTCAAAATAAAAATTATGTTTAACAGAATTGTGCCTATGTAAAACAGCTGACCTTCAAGCGCTTTTTCTCCTTTGTACCTTAACATATTGGAGCAGCTGGCCTTGTAAAAACAAATAAACAAACCAACTGTAATGTTTATAATGTTCCATGTATGAATTAACTTTGCAGTCTAGGTTACCGAGGCAAAGATAGGAAATGCTGTGCTGGCCGAGGTAACATCAGTTGGAAATAAACTACCAGAAGTGCCGCAGGTTAGTGAATCTGTCACTTTTGGAGACAGCGTCTGCAGCATTTATGCTCCGTGCGGCTCTTCCTCTGAAGTAGCACTTTCCTCCTAGACTCTTGAGGGCAGCATTATGCTCCTGCGCCAAGCGTATTACACAACACTACACGTAGAAGTAGAAAACACAAGTTGTATCAAACATTTCAGCTTTTACCTTTCCCCAAGAGTGATGGCGATTTCTTCGCAGAATTGTTAACACCACCTTGATCATGATGCTCTTTTTGGGTCGAATAATAAAGATATCTATATTTACAAAACTCCGCCAGTAGGAGCGCTTGCTCGTCCTCCAGGTTTTCCGCGCAGGACTGTCCGCATAGCTACACATTTTCCCAGGTGCGTGGTGTGGAAACTTTCAGCCGCGCGGAGGTGCATGGAAGCCAAAATAACTTAATATGGTCACACGGACCTGACCGATGCGTCAAGCATAAACCAAACTCAAAACTTCATCTTGTCATGTGCTCAGGCAGGCTCAAAGACGGAGTTTTTAGAAATCTCTGCTTTGACTGGATTTTTCAGAATTATCCGTTTTTAGGCAAGTAAAATGATGTTTATGTGTGGATGAAAGGGATAACTGCATAAAAATGTATCCATTTATCCAGATACCCAGCTACGTATGGACTAAACCTAAGTAACATACTAAACTTTTTCACAGTAAAAGTCTGGCTCTTCATTAACATGCATATTATTTGATCTGCAAGTCTCCTGATTAATGTGATGTCCTCTCTCAGTTGATAAGCACCAGAAACCAGCCTTGTATCTTTCCCCTTCAAACTCCTTTCTGTTTCATCTTTTTTGTGGCTTCCTGTCTGCCTCTCTTTTCATTTGACTTTTTGTCACTCTCTTTTTATTTTTAGACCTTTATTTTCACCTCATCTTCATGCAGATCACGGACCTTGTTACTATCTGCACCCCTAGATTTCTGCCTATAGACCCAGTGATGGATGACTGTGGCGTTCTCAAAAATTCTCAGCCAAACAAACAATCATTCATGCCGGATTCCTAAACCCTTAATCTGTCCTTCACCAAGGGAATGAGATGTTCAGATCAGACAACACTCAAATGCTTGCTAATAAAGATTGCCACTTCTACACAACAATTTTGATTTCACATAAGTGACTGAGCCATTTATCTAATTTTCTGTCTGATATCATTTCTCCCATGTACACTGCCTCTGTCCAAAATGTTTCCAGTAAACTTTGTCAAAACTTGACCCCTTTCTGTATGTATGTATGTATGTATGTATGTATGTATGTATGTATGTATGCATGCATGTATGTATGTATGTTTATAAACCAAAAAATGTTTTGCAGCTGATTTGAAAAAAAAAAATATTCTAGTAATAAATCCAAAATTTGTGTCTTTTGTTGAACATTTGCTCTAAATTTCATTAAATTTCATCATAAAGCTGATCTAGAAGGCTTTAAGTAGTTGTCTTGCAAAAAAAAAAAACATTTTTGTGATATCATTCAGCAGATCTATATAAATATTTACTTAAACAAGAAAGAATGTTTGCAGCCCCTTACCTGGCATCTTCTCATTGTTTATCCAGCATGATGAACTTGATGCCAAGTCTTTATTTATGTTAGTTCATTTTACAGATTGATACTCCTAATCATATTCACCTTAATGCCTGCCAAGTTAGGCTCTTCTGCACATCTGCCATGGATTTCTTGAGAAAGCAGAGGCAGTTCTGCTGGTATAATTTGTGCAAAGTACCCCTATAAAAATGAAAGACCGGTACAATAAAAGGCATTGATCAATACGTTGGTTGTCAGTGGACAGCAGCTTGTCAGCTTCTTGCACAAATCTATTTTTTTATCCCCCACCTTTCTCTCTAACACACACAAACACCCACTCTAGCATTTATTCAGCCATTCTGTTCAAATCTAAACGCCGACTATGTCATTCCTAATTTCACACTAGTAGTTTATGCTAAAGAAGATTACCAATCACGATATTGTCACCCATGCAAATTATTGCAAAGCCTATGTAAATATCGTTAAGCTCTTCTTCAAACATTTGAGTTTGAAATTTAAAAATGTTGAGCATGTCAATGATGGATAATAGAAAAAGAAAATCAGAGTATAGGGAGGTGCAGCACCATGAGTCATGTCCTGCTCTTACCTTGAGTAAGAGCTCAACTACTGTACTTCAGCACTTGGAATTTCCACCTTTTAAAAGGTATCTTCAAACTGAACAGACCAAGGTGTTTTTTTCTGTAATTGGTTTAAACAGAGTCCAGAAGTTATATTCTAGAGTGCTCCGTTACCACTTACGCCACTGATGTCTTAACTTTACAAATCCTTTCTATTTCTGCCCTACATTTTTTATGCAATTCCAACTGTTCTTTAATGTTATTTATTGTAAGCCATCAGTTCCAGTAGGCAAGCCATAACCTGGATAAGGAAGTTAAACAATTGTAGTTCCTTTAATCTGCACTGCCTTTGGGGGATTGCTCCAATTTGACTTTCAACCCATTATATCCATGGAGGACTTTTACATTATTACAGCTTTCTCATAATAGTATTCTATTTACACTCCTGGAAGTTCTAGTGTAGATGAATCCTAGTGATGACCTGTATAATGAGTGTGTTTCAGGCTTCTCCTATCAGGGAGCCATAAGTCCCTAAATGCTTGTACTATCTGTGGATTGATATAGTTATCAAAGGGTAGTATAGAGGCACAATGGCAGCACAAAAACAAACACTCTGTGCAAGAGCAACAGTGATTAGGGCCCACTAGTGAAGGATGTGCAAAGATGCCCCTGGGAAATGTCATAGTGAGATAGCAGGGTGTAAGATTCAGAGATGCAAACATGCACCGAGTTCTTTAAAGGTTCATAGTGTATTTCCCATACATGCCTTTACAATTGCCCAACGCGTAAAATTAGTTATCCTCTATTTACCACAGTTGCCTCTACAGGCTTGATTAGTTAATTCATGAGAGAGTGATTGAGGCCGAATCCTCTGGGCTATTATGTTGAGTCCCCACCTTAATCAATGTATTAGCAATAAAACACAGGCAAGCTTCAATATTTATAACATTCCTACCTCAGAAGACATTACACTTCTAAACAAAAGACCTGTGCAGAACTGTAGCAGATGCTTCTATTCTTCCTCGCATGTGCACAACATTGGTGTCATTTCAACTTGTTGCCAGAGGGGGGCAGACAGCTGCCAAAATCCTGGAACTTAGGCTATGCTCCTTTAAGTGGCTTAAAAGCATATCAATTCTGGTGTTGTGCAAGTAGGAAGCCAGTCCCAGCAGCTCATCTCTAAACCCTGAGTTTGAAAAAAATCTATTTTAGATGTGTTTCTGTTTTTCCGCTATGCTTTTACACATTGCTGAGTTGACTATTTTTTTTCTTAAGGGGTGTTCACACTGAATGCGATTTCAGCGACATAGTCGTCACTTTTGCATCGCTCACCTGACATATCGAGTGGCCGACAAGCCAGAAATACAGTAGTACAATGGTGATTTCTAGTGACGCTTTCACTTCCCTGACACTTCAGTCTCCTCACTCTTCTCCAGGCTTGGTCCTTTCTGAGCTTGTCTTGGTAGTAATAATTGGTTGAGTCATACAACTCAGGCTGACTGCAGACTGCCACAATCAGCTTGTCTTCCATGTTCAATAAAAACAGCTTTGTCTCCGCTGCAGTCCTTCACTCAACGTCACGGCCACATCCAGTTCCCGATTAGCTGTTGCGACGCAGCAAGACAAAAAAGTTCAGGTTTTTCAACTCCAGCAACTGTCGCGTCGCATCCATCGCAGGTGCCGACTCCCTGTGGCTTTACGGTAATCGTCAAAATCGTGCCTGTTGCGTCTCTAGAAACGCGTCTGTTGCATCAAATCGCTCCGGCCGCCACATTTGGTTCGGTGGGAACGCACCTTCACAGCATTTGAGAAGCCACACTTCCATTGTCTACACAGGAGATCAGCTGTTAGTTTTTAGTAATTCTGCTGTGCTGCTTCCCATCAAGGGGCCCAACGTTCCCTGTGACGTGAGTAGGACTAGACATTGGACATGCAGTACAATCAGACGCCACAGGAGAAGGTACAAACCCATGATCCCATACATCATCATGGGAAATTTGATAATATCCCTTCTCAGTGGCAGTACAAGCCATTTGCGTGCCCCAAGAGCAAATGCTTTGTAGTACTTATTTATTTGAAATTTTTTCATGTTTTTAATATGTTCACCGTTGACTGCTTCTTCAGTAGTAAATAACTGCATGTGAAATGATGCTTTACCACGTTTTTTATCTCCAATAATAAAAACTCTGTAGGTTCTTTCTATTTCTCTCCCTGTCAGCCACTACTATGGGGCACTGCCACCCATACCTGCTCTGAGTATGCCGTGGGAGAGACAGGAGACGGAACAGAGTCAAGCTGTTTTTCATACTGAAGCGAGTTTAGTCTCGCTTCAGTAGTGACTAACTGCATATGAAATTATGCACTGATACGTTTCTTTTTTAGTCAACAACAGTAAAATCCTCCAGAAGGTTGATTCCGTCTCTCTTCCTGTCAGCCACTACTCAGGGGCACCCACAACTCCTCTGAGCGCACCGAGTAGGAGAGGACAGGAGACAGACAGAGTGGAGCCACCTTCCTGGCTTTTTAAGAAAGGGGACAAAAGGCTGGAACAGAAAACAAAATAAGATTCAAACTAAAAGGCAGAAGAGGTCCATAAAGAATGGAAGTATGCGTGTTTATTTAGCATGAACCGTTTTACAGCTTACCAAGTTACTTTCCATCCATCAGCTATGACACCTCCCCCACAGACACTTAGTGCATGGGTGGAGCACAATACTGTCCATGCTCCCCCTCCCATCAAAAATCATTCTGGTCCTTTCCAGCATTCTAGTTAAGGAATGAGCTGTGAAAGATCAAGGTGTGAAAGGCAACACGTCATTAGCTCTAAGCTCCTGAGGTACTGGTGTGAAAGACCAGTGCCAAAGACAACACATTCAAAGGGTCTGCACTGGTCTTTAGATGGATAATATTAAAAGCACCAGCACTGGTACTTTTAATGCCATGCAGCCAGGACTTGTGAGGGACAAGCTGGAGTTGTCAGGAATGGACCATCACCTGTCTCAGTGAATCTTGAACTACGTCACTGGCTGCCCGCGGTATGTTAGGACACAGGGTTGTGTCTGACGAGTTGGTCAGCAGTACGGGGGCCTGGCAGGGAACTATCCAAGCACTCTACACTACAGATTTCTCCATTCACTCCCCACGAAGCCATTTTCTGAACTTCACTGTTATCTCTGCCATACTCGGCCTCATCACAGTTGAGAATAGACAACTGTGAAATAGGGCTGTGTCTATTCACAGTTTAGAATAGACAGTTGACATAGGGCTTAGTGGACTGTTGCCAGCAGAACCAACTC
Source organism: Fundulus heteroclitus (assembly GCF_011125445.2). NCBI lineage: Eukaryota > Metazoa > Chordata > Actinopteri > Cyprinodontiformes > Fundulidae > Fundulus > Fundulus heteroclitus. Next base: position 6,584,133 of record NC_046380.1, on the reverse strand, counting down.
CTCATCAACATGAGGCAAACCAAGTAGCTGGTGGTGACGTTCCTCAGATGCAGACGATGAGATAGAGAACTTTTACATAACTCATAGACCTAGGTGTTCACCTGGACAGTAAACTGGACTAGAGTTGCAACTCTTAGTGGAAGGTTCAGAGCAAACTAGGGCTGCAACGATTAGTTGACATAATCGACAACATCAATTATTTAAAGCATCGTTTACAAATATATTAACATTGCTGCATCTCTTAATATTTAACTTTCAGATGTAGACAGTTTAGATCACATGCAGTTTACTAAGGCCACTGCGGTGGACAGTATAGAGTCAGTTCCCCGGTGGGCAAAATAACTTCCCTATCACATGCTGCTCCAAGCAGTAATGGCCAAAAGTAGAGAGCACTAAAAGTTAGTAAAGATTTATACATTGCACTTTCTTTGATGCAAAATTGACTTTTAGAATGATTTTAGGTAAAATGTAAAAAATGTGGCTATGTGAAGCTAAAACTTCTGCTTAGTTTAAGATATGGCTTCCAATGTTTTTGTAAAAAAAAATTGCAACATATTTTTACGAGCAACTGAAGTGATGATGATCATACAAAAAACAATAGTGATTAGTCAACTAATAAAAAAAAACAATGTATAGATTAGTCAACTGTCAAAATAACAGACTCTACCTACTAAAGAGACTGAGAACGCTTAGAGATGCTTTATAAATCTGCTGTGGCATCGGCGATCTTCTAGTGTAGTTTGTTGGATCAGCACCTTATCTAGAGCTGAGAGGAAGCATTTAGACAAGCTTATCAGGAAGGCCAGCTCTGTTCTAGGATCCCCCCATCGACTGAGAAAACTCAAGACAAAAATAGAATCACTGTTAGACAGTGTCTTCATAGCAGTGTCCACAGGCATGAAGCTGCTGCAAAGCTGGAGAGCTCCTTCAGCTGCTGCATCCAATATGGACAAAGGAGTGTTATCACAGATCCTTCCTCCTAGCAGCTCTTAGACTTTACAAACATTACTGCTCCCATGTAGTCCTGCATCCAATACATTTATATTCCTTTTATTTTTGCTAATTGTTTTCATTCTTATAAAGAGTCTGAGTATTTATGCATATATATATTTATGCATATATATATATATATATATATATATATATATATATATATATATATATATATATATATATATATATATATATATATATATAGTACTTTTTTTAATCACCCTACTCAGTTGCACATTTCTTTAATTTCTTGAAAGTGCTTCTTAATTTCTTACAATTTTTTCTTATGTTTTATATTGCTGGTAGCACTAAATTTCCCGACTAAAAGGATCCTTTAATCTAATACGTACAAGATGCATTATTTTATCTGCCTAGAGAAAACTATAGTACAGCTAATGTGTATTGTTCAAGTGAAAGCTCTTTCCCACTGACTGACTCTATGGTGTAAAGAGTCAGTCAGCATGTGGTGGTCTTTGCAGTGTCTTGGTTAGGTCTTCTATGGCTTGTTATTATGAATGCAGAGGGTTCTCCATCACACGCCATAGAGAATGATAGCTCAAAGGCAGACATGGAGGATTTGAGCATCCACAAAATATCCATAGTAATGTTAAAGTAATTCATTTTCAGGGTGGCTGTTCACTGGGGTCCCGGAAAGAAATCAGTTGACCATTTTAAAGAAGTGCAGTGACTGCTGCTTCAGTGTTGCATTGAAATTAAGAATTTGAAGTGGTGTCCATGATACCCCTGATGTTAAAAATACTGTATAAAGGGGGTGCAACCACACTGAGAATGCTGTAGCATAGGAGATAACAAGTAAAGAACTACATTTGGCAAGGACCACTGGGTACCGGTTAGGGTTATTGGACTGGTCAATAGCAGGGTTACATTAGCAATGAAGAAACACCAACTGCTTTTTAAATGATTGGTGTGACAGCATTTCAAGTAGCTTGTAGAAAAAAAAAAAACGATGACAGAGAGACTAACAGCATACAAACAATATCTAAGCATTCTATTGCAGGGATCCAGCCACCCCCTCCTCCAGAGCTCTTCTTATGCTGTAGTAGGCATTTTTTAAACGTACTGTTGGCTAAACTAAAGGGCCATTTCACAGTTGTGTTTGTTTTCTAGAATCTGGAATACAAAGAATAAACAAGTTTAGGTATATTTTCAGTGCTTCTTTACACCCTTATTCTACTTGTGAAAACGCAACAAAGCAATTTTAATGATATGAACCACCCTCAATTTAGAAAAATATGCTATAAGTCTGTGATCTATAAAACTATTACTATAACTAAAAAAACATTGTTAAATTGTGTATGGTCTTGTGTTTTCGGTCTGAATGTGTAGGTATATCGGTCATTTCCAGAACCCTGGACCACTACGATCATAGCTTTTACAGAAGTGAATGTCAGCCTGATTTCCAGCAGCCTAACTTGGAAGACAAGCATACTCAACCTCAACCCAAGCTATCAGGGAACTCTCGGTGACCAGTGACCTGAATGAGGATATTGAAGGAAAACTCTCTCCCGTGGCTATTTCAATACCAATCTGGTTCAGTCACATGTGACAACCAAGCTGCTGTCTCAACTGCACAATCACAAATTAGCACCATCACGCTCACGTGCACACTGTAGCTGACCAACTTCCCCTCTCTTCGCCTCCCCCTGTGTGTGTTCACGCTGCAGGGCCAGCACGCAGACTGCGTGTGTGTGCGTATGCGTGCCTGGGAGTCGCTCAATTTGTCTTCTACACAAGTACACACACACTATCGCACGCATGCACAGTCACCATGACCTGCCAGCATCTGTAGCCTCGCGCCATCTCTGCTGAAACGGCGGAACAAACCCGGGCTGACACGTGTGCGCACTGCGCGCGGCTACAACAGACCGAGCAGGGCCGTGCACGTGCGCAAACAAAAGTCACAAAACTCGCAAACCCTCGCTTTCTCTCCCACGCGCACACTTATACGCGCACGGTCCCAAAGCTGCAGGTGCATCTCAACATAGTGAGCGCGCCCGCGCGCGCACGCACACTTCCAGCGATGCAGAAAAGTCTGGAGACATGAGGCAGAAAAGCGCAAAGATTCAAAGTGACTCCGGAAACAAGCTGTTCACATCTCAGCGCGAACCGCACGCTTGGCGTACAGCCGCGCGCAAATGCGCACCGCAACACGCGCCAACATCCACACATGACGCAAACACAAGCGCGCATGCATTGGTTTTGTTTCCCTTACCTTCCTCGTGCATCCGTTGCAGGCAAAAAGTGAGGTTCCGCCGCCAGCCCGGCATTCTGCTGAGGAGCAGGGGGAGAGGTCGAGCTGCTGAAGATGAGGGATTATAAAAATGCAGGGGATGAAGAGGAGTGGTGGTGATGATGGGGGGGCTGGATGTCCAGAGGAGACGGTGGCGGGAAGCAGAATGCAGAGTCAGTGGATATAAACGTCAATATTCCCTCTTCTCCTTTTTTCTCCTCTACTCCGGTTTGTTGGTTGTAAACGGCGAGTAGCGGCTGCTCTCTCCAGTAAGACCTCGCTGACAATTTCGGTGACAGTCGGTCCCTCTGCGGCACCAAAGCTCCCTCTACCTCAGTTACTCCCTCACACTCTGAGACCACTTTTTCTTTTATTCATTCTTTTCGTCCCTCCATATTCTGTCTCTCACTCTTTTCAGTGTTGGTTTATCTCCCCATTCAATTTCTTCCCTCGTCCCATCCCTCTATGTCCCTTCTCCCGTTTCACTCTTTCTTCCAGCCAATCTCACTCTGGTGAGCCAGTCATAAATTTGCGCGGAGGGGAATGGGGGGGGGGGGGGGGGGGGTCTCAGTTTAACTCTTGTTGAGTTCTCAAACATCTGATGATTTCACCAAGGCGGGGACACCTCATGGGAAAGGTGTTGTTAAATTCAGCAAAACTGCACAAATACGAACGAGGTGAAACATCAAAACACTCCAAACCCTGTATGGAATAAAAAATAATAATAAAGCAGCTAAAATGGAGAGCAATAACAAGCAGAATTTAACAGGAAGCCATCAGGCTGCACACCTATTGACAGATCTTTTGTGTTTTTATGTTCCGCCACTGAAGTAGAATCTACTGATTATTAAGCGTAGTCTATAAAATAAATACATGAAACTTACTTTGTGTTTTAATACTATATAGAAAGTGCATTTTCTATTATTGTTCCTTACTTTGTGACTTTTTAATGCCTGGATTAGCATTTCTCAGACTTATTGATGTTTGTTTCTTGCCTTTAACCACGTCTGTTTGCTATGTTTATTACCCCACGCCTGACCTTAGTTTCAGTCATTCAGAAACACGTTCTATCTCATGAAGTTGCTTACAAAGTAAACCTAATGCATATGAAAGTGTGACAGGCTTTGGGCTCTGGAATGAGAAATTCACTTTTAAGACTGCCATACCGTTAAAGGTAATCTTCAGTATATTAAATCACGACTCCATGGTGTTTGGAGGTTTGTCATTTCACCTTTTTAAACCTGAATCTCAAGTCTAAAAAAGAACAAATCGTGGTCATAAGCACTGTATCTAGTTTATACTGCCGAATGCTCTCTGTTGTCCATGATCACTAAACTTCTCCTGTTCACTTGTCTGTTGCACAGCATTATGCATATAAATGACAAAAATATTGAATGGAAACAACTATCTCTGGCCCTACTATTAAATTGGGAAATACCAATATAACAAAAATATAATTTCAATGCCTGAATTCACCTTAGTGAATTCAGGCATTGCACAGGTTTGTTATTTGGACCAAAGTTATTACATTTTGTCACATTTTAGTAAAAAATCAACAATGTGTTTTTCTGGAATTTTATGACATAAATGAACACAAGTTATGCGTTATTAGGACCTAAAATAATGCAGGGTTTACAAAGTGTTTTGCAAAATCTGTGTCATACTTTATATTCAGCTTCTTTACTCTTGTGGCCCTAAATACCACCCAGTGCACCCAATTGCATTCAGAAGTGACCCAATAGGTTAACCAAGTAAACATGTGTGTATTTGAATTTCAAAAATGAATCAGCAAAATCATGAAGACCAAAGAACACATGAGACTGCTTCAGGATGAAGTTCTGGAAAAGTTGAAAGCAGGGCTGGGTTTTGTAACACCATTCAAAGTCTCACTGAGTACTCTTCAATCCATCATCCAAATGAAAAGACCGCTGCACAGCAAGCCTGCTAAGTCAGATAGATAGTTAGATTGACCGATCTTCCAGGTGCATTTCCCTGCTCTTCATGTTTGCTGCAGCCATTTTTCAGGTTGTCAGGACTTGTGTGTCATTTCCTGCTCCAATTGTCTCCTAACTTTATCTTTGCACACGCATACGTAGTTCAGCATTTTTAATTTAATGCTACCTTAAAATACATGCATAATAAAGCAGAAATCCATATGGTAATATACAAAGGGCCCTACTAATCTGTAACAAAGAAATTCATAGAAAAAAAAGCTGCTATTGAAAGAAATTAACGAGTACCGAGGTTAGATGCAGAATGAGTAAAAACTGCTGCAAAATGATTGAGTAGGAAAGGAGGCTTCTCTGTATGTGTGTGTTATCATGACTGAGTCTGCACTTTGCTTTGCATAAGGCCAAGGCAATTGGTTTTTTGGCACACTTTAGTTGGGGATGAGGTTATTGCAGTGGCAGAAACTGTCCACAAGAGGTCAACCTTCTCCACTAAGCCTTGTACAAGTTAATGGGAATATGAAGATACTAAGTTGAACATGAAACAAAACAACAATTTTTTTTTTCAGGTAAAGATAGAGACAAATATATATATTTTTTTATTGAACCTGAAATATAGTACTGTTTTTCTTAATTTGTGCATTTTAAACAGATTTGAAGTCTTTTCCACATTAAGTGAGAACACAGTGGTGCAGTTCCTATGTGAGACATCTATTTTTCAATGCCACATAATTTACGTAATGACTACACTTACATAACAGTCATGCTTCTCCTCCTCATCTTTTTTAAAGAAAAATATATCCCAATTTTGGCCAGTTTTAGACAATTATTCATTTTGGACTCGTTGTTAATCAAGTGCCTTTTCAGATCTATTTTTTTTCAACATCAGATGTGTGAAACCACTACTATATATCTGTTATAGCATTGCAAAGTACTTCCAGTGACAAAGTGTACATTGTACTGTATGTTCACTTCACCTCTGAATGGTAAAACAAGCTCAGAAGATAGAAAATAACATCAAAACAACAAAGCTTTTGTCCAAAGAAGTCTCACTTTACCATAAAGTGTGTGGCTCTGGTGCATTTCCTTTGTCATCACAGGTACTCATTCTTGTTTTCTTCTGGATCTGGGGTTGCAGGGAAAGCAAACTCAGCAGAGACTCCCAGACTTCTCCTCAGACACGTCCTCCATCTCCTCTGGGGGAAACCCAAGATGTTCCCAGGCCAGTTGTGAGACACTGCAGGCAAATGAGGCCCAGGTCAGATTTTTTTTTTTTTTTTGTTGTGGGCAAAACGACCTGGTCAGACGTTTTAGGACAAGTGGGAAACTTTAGATCTGGCCCAAATCTGATATTTTAAAGCTACATTTGAGCCACTTCCATATGTGGTCCGATTCATGCCTGATTTTTATGAAAGTGACTCCAGTGAGAACGACTAAGGCGGATTTGATACGCCTTTGACGTCACTTTCAATCGACATTTGTTGCAACCTTGTGCCGGCGGCAGCTGGAAGGCATAGCAGTTAGCATTAGCGAGAAACATGGCCGTCGCCTGCCACAGCACTGCTGCTCAGTGGAGAGACAGAGAGATGTTAGACCTCATATATGCTTCAAAACTTCAGCTGAAGCCAAACTGAACGGCTCATATAGCAACTGTTTGAATGGGCGACGTAGCGGACAGCTGTGTTAAATTCGCGCACAATCCTGCTCACGGAGGCCTTTACAATGCCAAAGCGATTTTCCCTCATTGTAAATCCATTATATTGCATTTCAGCAGGGGCAACATGTCATGATCTGCCTCTGTTGTAAAGCAATGCAAAGGATCGCTAAGAGTGTCCTGCCTTTGGAGTCGAGTGGAGAAGCCCTGGCATGATTTAAAAGTGCTCTCGACATCCTATAGTTATGAATGAACTCGATCTCTGTGAAGTTGTTAAACTCCAAATAGACCTCTGTTCCGCCAAAGCTCTGTAAAATGCCAGAGTTTCACTCTCTTTTCATTTTGTGTGCTTCCCCCTCAGCACCTGCTCACACAGTAAATGGCTTCTGTTGGACACTTTAAATCATAAAGCCTATTTCCTCCGAGCATGCTGGGCCAAAAGCTGGATGTGATGTCATCATTATTGTTCTTTTACGCATGCAGGTCAGTTTGGAGCTGCAAACAGCTCACACTGGAGTCAGATATAGGCAGCATTTCAAAAGTTATGTGAATGACGTCGCCAAAAATAAATAAATAATTGGAATTGAGCATTAAGACCTGCAGTGGGAACTATAGATATAGACCTTCCAGGGTGTCCTAGACTGCTCCCCAGGACTGTACCTGGGTTAACAGGGTTAAAATAAGTGGGAAGGTTGCACACAGTGGTGCAGCTGGTAGCATTGTTGCCTTGCAGCAAGATACATCCATATTCATGTATTAGACTGGCTAAGTCAATATCCAGATTCTCTAATTGAGAATCTGTGGCAAGACTTGAAAATTGTTCTCCACAGGCACTCTCTATCTAATCACACAGTGGGAGTTATTTTGCAAAGAACAATGTGTGTGTGTGTGTGTGTGTGTGTGTGTGGGGGGGGGGGGTTATGTCACGCAGCGCTGTACCGCAAAAGACGTACATCTGTGATTGCAGCTAAGGGTTGCTCTACAAAGGATCGCCTCATGGGAAAACAACACAAATGTGCACGTTTCCATTCTGATGTGTGGCTGAATTTGGGAAACCATGTAACATTTTCTTTTAATTTCCCCTCTTTGCACTTTGTGTTGGTCTATCCTAAAATCCCAGCAATATTCACTGAAGTTTGCTGTTAGAAAGACAGTGACAACAAACTCCTTAAAAGTCAGAGTATGTTTTGTTTTGAATCTTTATATTGGCCTCATGGTAGCAATTGCCTTACTCTCTCATGTTTTGTCTTCAGGGTGATCTTAATAAAAGTTATCGAATTGAAACGCACTTGATAAACAAGGAGACCAAAATTTATTACGATCATTTTAGCTACTTCAAACAGCCTGAGGTTTGATTTAAACAAAAGATTAGGAAGAGAAGCATGACTGAAATGTTCACATCATAAATGATGTGGCATAGGGGAAAAAAAAACTTTCCCCTAGGAAATGCATCATTATGTTCCCACTTGTTGTGGAAGAGAATTCAAACATGTTTAAAATGCACACCTGAACATTAAAGGAAATATTAAAAAAATCTTTCAACCTAAAAAAAAGCAGTTAGCTTTTTTATAATTTTCTTTTCTTATGGATATGGCTTATCCAATGTCTTAACATTTCCATTAATTTGTAACACACTGACCTGACATACAAAATATGAAATGTTTAGTGGAGAAGTTTGACCTCTTGTGGACAGTTTGTGGCACTGCAATATCGTCATACGCAACAAAATGTAACAAAAATTAATTGGCTTTTGTACCAAACTGCAGACTCAGTCACGGTAACCGATATATAGCAAAGTCCCCTTTCCTACTCAATGATTTTACAACCATGTTTGCTCATTCTACATACAACCTTGTACTCATAATGTTCTATCATCCTTCATTTGCTCTTTTTTTAATCTATCTATCTATCTATGATTTTTTTTTTTAGAATTTTAGTATTTTATGTCTTTGAAAGGGCATTTGTGATTTTAATGTTTGTTTTATGTGTTCCGTGCGGCACCAAGGTCCATTTGGCGATGTAAAGCGTTTTACAAATAAAGCTGGATTGGATGGAGTTTGAGCAATGATATACGTTTTATGTTTTAAAAACTTGGCAGTTTTTTTCAACATTAAAATTTGTTTATAGACTATTGTGCGCAGCGACCAGAGAATTATATTAGTAGCAATGAAAGAGGCTGTGGGACACCATGAGTATCCTATCATTGCAGAGTTTCTACTCAGCAGAGGCAGCCTGTGGGTACAAAAGAATGTTACCTCATGACTTTCTACCAGAAAAGGGCATTGAGGAAAGACTGTAATTCTGTAGGTTCAGCAAAAGACTGGCTCAGCATTATTTTCTCTTATGCATCCTTTTTTATTGTTTGGGAAATTTGGAAAACAGAAAGTCATGAGCTGTGTGTCACACCAACTGTGAAGCATCCTGATGCGATCCATTTTCTGGGTTGCTTCTCATCCAAGGAATTCTGCCTAGAACTCCGCCTTAAATAAACAATTGGATCCAAACCTCTTCCAACAATCTAAATACAATGATTTTTAAATTTTTTTAGAAAGATGGAGGATTGGCCACAAGACATGGGGAATTAACCTGGCAGGCCAGATTGATAAGGTAAAATACCAGTCAGGTGGTTACAGAGACACCTCAAGGGATAGTTGAGGTGTCTCTGGTGGATTATAGTAAACCAACAGCTACTTCAGTAACATCAATAACTCATTAAAAAAACTGTCTGAAGACAAAAAGTTTGTCTGCTCCTACATGTTTTGTTCTACCATGTTTATTAAATTCAAACGCCTCTGTCTAGATGTATATTGAGCATTATTATAGCTTAATGCTGATTAATGTATGTACACAAAATCAGTATATGCCTCCAATATTTTGATGGGGAAAACAACTTTAAATCTTAAAAACAAGCCTGAATGTTACATAAAAACAATTAACCAGTACTCAGCAAATGCACAGAGTGCTCTTATGTGGAACATGGCTATAGTGAGGCTGTTGTTCAGTCAGAGATAGGAAGCAATAGTCTTTTTTTTTGACGTTCTGGGAGGGAAGCAAAATAATAAACGCAATATCTCTGGCCAAATGTGTAAAATGCCATTGAACGGTGGTGTAAAACTCGAGAGATATCTGGTTTCTGAGGCTCTCCAGCCAATGATAAAAACTTTTATGAGTCATATTAGAGCATCTCACCCTCATGGAATATGAGCAATTGATTTTACAGTTCTGGAAGAAAACGTTCTGGGCATGATTTAAAAAAAAAAAAAAGTATAAACAGACTATTGCAACAAAGCACATAGAAGCTACTACATCAGCAGAAGAATTAGTGAAGCACTGGTTTTGGCTCATTGGCAGCCAAGCCGTATCCACTCTGATCCAGGAATTGTGGAAATGCATTGATTCAAAAGCTCTGTAAAACCTATTAGACTGAAAAGAGCCAGACAACACCATATCATCCACAGGGCAATAGTCATATTTTTTTTTTTCTAGGAGCAACATTAAATAAGCATATGTACTTAGTATAGCATACAAATGCTGCCGAACTTAGCTTCTAAATGCACTCTTGCACAAATGTCCTTTGCACAATCATTCTGCACATACAAATGGTTTTAAACTACTCACCTGTACACTGTGATCTCACACTGTCTCTTTCCCCTGCATTGTTTACATTGCAACTGTTTACATTTCAATTGTTTACTTTTAATCACTGCTGCACTTTATACTGTAATTTACTGTAATTTACAAGCTGTATGCAACAAATTTTCGTTCTGTACGCACTCTGTGCTTACAAAATGACAAAGTTGTCTAAGTCTAGTGTTTCAGTACTAACCAAGGGTAAATGTTAAGAAAATCGTAGGCCATAGTTGCTGCACCTCTTGTAAAGTTAAAGTTATAACTCTTATCCTTGTAGTAATCAAAGCCAATCCAGACAAAGAGGTACATAAAACAAGCCATCTTTTATAGAAGCGACAAAGCTAGTTTTAGGTTTTACCTCAAAGTTTTTCCGTTACATTACTTGATCTCTAAATTTGCTTTACAAGTGTAATGTCACGTGTCTGTTTAAACTCCCCTGCAGGGAGAACTCCTGTCCACAGACGGCACAGCCAAACGGTTTTTCTCCTGTGTGAACGTAATGTGGGAATCTAGATGGCTCTTCCGGGTGAATCTTTTACCGCAGAAGTCACAGTAAGGCTTCTCGCCTCTGTGGACCTCCATATGCGTCCTGAGATGCTGTTTTACTGTTAAACCATTTACCGCAGACATCGCAGCCAGAGGGCTTTTCTTCTTTGTGGACGGTCATGTGAGTCCTAATGTGTGTCTTGTGTTTATAACTTTTACCACAGCTCTCACAAGCAAACGGTTTTTCGCCTGTGTGAACCGTCATGTGCGCCCCAAGACGTTTTATGGTTGAATTTTTTATCACAAAGATCACAACCGAAGGGTTGCTCCCCTCTGTGGACTATCATGTGGGTCTTCGGGTTGTTCTGGTGTCTCGCTCTTTTGCCACAGATGTCATACACAAACGGTTTCTCCCCGCGTGGATTCTCGTGTGCGTCTTCAGATTGTGCTGATGTTTAAATCTTTTACCGCAAACGTCGCAGCTGAACGGCATCTCTCCAGTGTGGATTCTCACATGTATCTTCAGATTACGCTCATGCTTAAAGCTCTTGTCACACATTTCACAGCCACGGGGCTTTTCCTCAGAGTGGACTCTCATGTGAGATTTCAGGCTGAAATGATCTCTGATGGTTTTACCACACATGTCACAGCTGAAGATTTTCTTCCTTGTGTGAACTTTGGTCTTTGAATCTGCATTTTGTTTCACTTCAGAACATTTCAGATTTACTGAATAGTTGGAGGAACACACCTCCACCAGTCTTTGGTCTTGAAGCACCTGGTTTCCTGACCAGCTTCAGTCGTCCCCAGCCTTCGCCATCGGTTTCTGTTTTGATCCATTTGAATGAGTTGCTGGTTTGGACGCTTGGCCTCTCTGGTGTCAGTTTGGTTCTTGTGAAGCTGTGAAGTCTGAGGTTCTTCTTCCTCATCTTCAGTCTTTCCTATAACAGTTAAGGGATGTCGGCTGTGTTCATTTTCAACCAGCCCATAAAAAAGTTCCTCCTCTTCCTCCTTTATGTCGAAGGTTTCTGCTGATCCAGGCTGGGGCTACGGGGAACCTTCTCTTCCATCACCTCCAATGGCTGCACATCTGCAGTGTTTGGGGTCCACCAACATCCTGCGGCTGATGGATACCAAACTGTTTCATCTGTACTTTGTCCTCTAAAGGCAGAGTTTCTGTGCACTGATGGACATAATCCACTTCCTTCATGTCGTCCGCTCTCTGCAAACCAGCCTCCAGTTCATTTTGCAGAGGGCAATGGTCAACATCGACTGTTACTTGTGCCTACACCACTTCCCAACAGGCAACTGGTCTGACTCCATGCTTTTTGATGTTTGGACAGGAGCCTCGTTTGGCAGTACATTTCTTGGTGGGAGCTGAAGTGGAGTAACTTGATATGTTATAAGAAAAATACCATCACTGTTGGACAACGTCTTCCACCAATGTGTGGGACTGGTGCAGAGATGAGGATCTCTTTCAGTGACGGACTGCTGCATCCTAGTTGCACTAGAGTTATCACAAATCCTTCCTCCAAGCTGCTGTTATGGTGCGTTCACAGCAAATATTTCTGTACCAATAAATACTCTCGATTAATCTAATTGAGTGACGTGAGTTATTGAGACTTTCTCTGCAACGTCAGTAAAGTGATCCACATAATGCTCCAATTTTTTTGTGTCCCTCTAGATCAGGAGTTACCAAACTTTTTGAAACTGAGAGCTACTTTATTGTCGTGTCATACGAAGGGCTGCCTGTACTGACATTTGAACTAGAAGAGTCAGAGTTCACCTTAACTTTATGTAAAATTAACAAATTGTTCATCCTGTGTTACAGATATTGTCATTTTTTAAATCTATATAAATGTACGTGTGAATAAACTGTAACGTTCTGTTGTGGTTTAGGTTATTTTCAGTTAGCCAACTTTTCTGTTTTAGGATTTATTTCTGTGTTGTGGGGTTTTTGAGTTGTGCTTAGTCTGTTTTTAGTCATCTGGTCTTGGTTATTATTTATGTCAGCTCGTGTCCTTTAGTCTTGCTTTCTATCTTAGGTTTTCTCTTTATCAGTCTGTATGTTCCTTCAATTACTTTCACCTGTTTTGGTTAATTGGTCCCGCCCTGCTCACCTGTTCCATCCTCCTATTTAAGTCTCCTTAGTTGTTTGTGTGTTGCCGGAACGTCTTGTGTTTATCCCTCTCGTCAGCCTGCGGTAAGCTCTTTCCAGCCTCTGATTATTTTTGAGTACAATCTGCCCGTCTGCCAGTCCGTGCCTGTTCTGTTCTTTGCCTTTTAGTTTTTTGAGTCAGCCTTTTTGCCACCTGGATTTTGTTAATAAACCCCTTTTTAAAATACAGCTCCGTGTCTGGCTCACATTTGGGTTCAACATTAGCAAATTCATTACATAAACAGGAAGAGTAACAGAATCAAATAAGGTTTTAGATGCAGCTCCCTGGTGGATTGTGCTTTTTTATTTTAGAACAGGCTTGTGGGCGCCACATGTGGTCCTCAGGGGCTACTTGAGCCCCGTGGACACCATGTTGGTGACGCCTGCTCTAGATGATGTGCTCCTAAAGTCATTTTGGTAGGTTGCCAACTCATTGAAAGGTTCCTCGGGTGTGTTTTTGTGGATAATGTCTCTTACTGTGGTTTGCTAGAATGCCAACACATTTGTAAGTCTTTCCAGATTGATAGGTGTCAGTTACATTGTGTTTCATCTGTTCTCCGGCTGATTGCCCGGCTTTGAGATAAATTAGTCTATTCCCTGTTGCTAGACAAGTCCTATTTCAGCGATATCTTGATTCCACCGGTCAGGCAGTAATAACGCCTATGTGTGGATAGTAAAACAGAACCAACATGTGGTGGACCACACTTCCAGATTCACTTCAGGATTCAGCAGGGGAAGAAATAGCCCAACTACTTTCAACATATGGGGCCAGGTGGATGGGACAGACACACCACCATATATAACTATTTGAAAAAGTTGTAAACTTTTTTACAACCTTTTTTTATTTAGTCAGATTATTCTTTTCTGGAAATTTGTCGGATGATCTGAAAAAAAAGAAAAAAGAAAAAACTGAAGCATTTTAAAAGGGGACATGTACTTTTTTTCACAGCGCTGAAGAAGTGTAAAACAGTCACTCAAACAAGTGCTACATTACATCGTTGCTCAAGAGGACTTTTTTTCCCCTTTTTTGACAGGAAGTTGCCTCAGAGAAATGGGCGGTTTCCCACTAAATACGTTTGCAAAGCCGTTCTATATGTTTTCTGCTGGCAGGTTGACAAATCTTTCTGCACTGGGGCGACGGGTTATTTTCCGGGGAACCGAATCTCACACACCAGGGCGTTCAGTCGCTACCTGTGCAGACAGGACGCTGTTAAGCGACTCTCACACGTGATGCTGTGACGCTGACGGAGAGGTGAAGACCGTCATTAGGCGGACAGCAGCATCAGCAGCAGCAGCAGCCTCAGAGCTCGCTCAGGCACCGCCGGCATCATCACCAGAAGGCAGCGTTTACCTTTTATCCGAGCTTTGCTATTTTCTAAATCCCTAACCAGGCTGGGATCATCCTGTCGTCTGTCAGTCTGTGAGGTCAGCTTCCATCCTCCATCTCCGGCGGGTTTGTGCAGACTTTGGAACCATGCGGGGGCCAGCTGATGCTGCGGTGGTTTTCTTGGTGCTGACCGCCTGCCTGTGCGGCGGACCGCATCTGTGCGCCGCGGCCAGAAGCCAGCCGCTCAACGAGCGACCCATCATCGGTAAAACCCGACGAGCTGTCATTTATTTTCCTCCAAAAAGCGCCCGGAGGTTGCTGGTCGGATTATCGTAGTTCTTATGTAATATTTCGGGAATGTTCGAGGGGGGAAAAAGGTGTGTGGGTGTCTGTGGGAAAGCAAGGAGTGTGCGCAAGCTGTGCGCGCGTCTAACAGTTGAACCTTCCTAAAACAAATTGTAATATTTAGTGCTGCATATCTGTACTGCTTATTAAACGAAGCACTCAAAGTTTGACCAGTAGTAGCGTGATTACAAACATGATTTATTATTAATGATTAGTGTCATGGAGAGAGATTATGGGGATACAACCTGCGTGATGTCAGTGAGTGTTGAAGCTGAAACGTTTGGGAAGTCTTGGCTCTGCTGTGCAGAAGCTCAGATAAGCGCAAACACGGAGCATTTTTGTTTTACTTGTCTTTCATTAAAACGTGTCAGCTTTTTACAGACTTTTCAGAGGTGAGTTAAGCAGGCAATGCGATCAGATGAGTTTCAAAACTTTGCAGAGTTGAAATAAAACAGACTCTGTCATTGTGGCCAGAAATGTGTGACCATGACTCGGAGTGATTGCAATGATACAAAAAGTGAGTTAATATCGTCAGCCCTGCTAAGGCCTGTTGCTGTTTGCATGCATGTTTGAATGAGTAGCTTATCATTCCCCGTTATAAAGCTGAAATGAATAACTTTGAAGTAATACGTTAGTTAACAAACCTTTACCTAGTCATTAAAAATGTAAAAACATTATTTTAACTTTCTAAATATAAGAAAATTGATAACAATAATACATATATTTTTTATCACAGTCTCTAATTCAACATACATATGTTTTCATATTCTATGGTTGCTGTACTGCTGGACCTTTTGGGCCAGCCCAGATGATGATAGCTTTGTAAACATTTGATAATAAAGCATCACATATTTTCAGTTCATTCGAGGCACCCCTGTGGATGTTTTACAAATCTTCTCAAACATGCTGCTTTGTTGTATAACATCAGGAACCAGCAAGGGCATTACGGACCTCCATGACTAATTCATAATTTGGCACAGTTTCCAGATGCTCGAAGGTGCCATGTGCATCTTCTCAAACAGTTTTACACAAGTAAAGAACATGTTTCTGTGCAGCTGTCACGCTGTTCATAGGAGATGGGTTTGTCTCGAGATAGAGATAAATGTGTCATTGTGAAAAATCTGCTTATCAACCTGAAAATGACAGCAAAATAGCACGTAAAAGCGCTGGCTGGAGCTGGTAAAGTGTTATCCACAGTGAAGCAAGTTCTTTACAGACCTGGAAAGCCACTCAGAGCGAAAGAAGTCATTACTGTAAAGCAGCATAAAAATGGTTTTGGATAAATTTTCTCTGGTGTGATGAAACTAAAATTGAAGTGTGTGGCTATAGTGATTATCTGTATATCCATCCATCTTCTAACACGTCTATCGCTTTTGGGGTCGCGAGGGGTGCTGGTGCCTATCTCCAGCTATCAATGGGCGAGAGGCGGGGTACACCCTGGAGAGGTCGCCAGTCCATCGCAGGATTATCTGTACAGTTAGAAGAAAAATAATGGGGGAAGCCGGCAGCTGTGAAATGGTTGCATCATGCAATGAAGGTGTTTTTCAGTTGGATGAAGTAATACACCTTAAGTTTTAAACATCATAGGGAATACGTTTGTGAAAATATTGAAGCAACATCTCAGGACATCACACAGGATGTTAAAGCTTGGGCACAAATAGGTCTTCCAGATGAACAATGAACCGAGGCATGCCTCTAAAATCATCGCAAAGTGGCTTGAGAAGAACAAAGACAGTGGTCATCACAAAGCCCTGATCTTATAGGCCCAAAGGAAACTTTGGCCTGAGTTGAAAAGATGTTTGAGCAACTTGACCAACAAAAATGATGTAGCTTTATCAGTTCTGTTTGTCTGAGGCAACGATGAGTCATTCTGTCTTTCCAGAGTTAGTCAGAGATAATTATCACTTATCAATGTCATGCCTGACAAACGTATGTTTGTGATCCTTCAGTTTAGAGTATTTAAACATAATTCAATAAAAAAAGGCAAAACTATATTTAGAGACAGAACAAGTTCAGAAACTGAAAAATTTGTTTTTCCTGTAATACCGTTTTTTTTTTTTTTCACCCACATTTATGTACACCTTTTAAATAATAAAATTTTGTTTGGATGACCACACCTGAACTACAACCAGTTACACCACATGCTATCCAATATGAAAGCACATCATTTTCAGAGCTTTATGCATCGGACTCCCAGAGCTTTCTCGTCCTTATTTTTCATGCGCTTCCACCAGGTCCCGGCGTTCCCAGCTTATATAGAAAGACACCTCCCACCACTCCTTTTTTCTATTCCCTTTTCTCTCATTGGCAATGTCTATTCTGGCAAATCTTAAATCATGCAGAAGAATTTTGTAACTGCAAGTTTCCTTATGCTTCTTTATTATATATTTTTTCAGTTCCAACCCATTTATTTACTTTTACTTTGTCATCGTGTGATTTAACTAAACTAGTAATAAAAATATCCAATTCAAATGAAACCATCACTAATTTGTTTCAGACCAAGGTGCCAGTTGTGGACTTTAATTTGGGCATGGGTCTGTACTTATGAGGGGACTAAGCCTTGGTATTTAACTACTAACAATCTTAAAGGGTTTAAAAGGCTTATTATCTACCTAGATTTTGATAGTTAAAAACGTTGTAAGTATTTAAAAATGCTTGACGAATAGGGTGGAAAAATATATATGGTGAAAAGGGAGATGAAAGGAGAAATGTAAAATAAAACAAAAGAGAAAGCGTGACAAAATATACAACTAATTTATAATCAGTATATATTTCTTATATCATTAATATAGAACTACTCTCTTGACATATTTCTATGATTATTTTTTACTTTGTCAGTTTGTAGAGCAAACATTTACTTTAGTCAGAGTTTTGTGGCTGGGACACCTCATGCATCATCATGGCAAGAGAAGTAAATCATTATTGCTCAACTTGAATTTTAACTCACCCCAAAATCAACTTTTTTTTTTACAGATAAACTGTACAAACTGGGCTTAAGGGTCCTACTATAAAGTTGCCTTGCATTTTTTACATTATTTATGGACTCACTCACCACTGTAAGTGGTTTGAACCTTAGTAATGATAAAGCTAACATCATTTTACCACTCAGAGATTGCACCCTTTCTTTCCTCCCCCACCTGGGCAGTGCTTTGGCCATTGCTGAGTCAGTGGCTTGGACTGATAATGCTGGGCTGGGTGACGAAGGAGGGTGAAATGTCCTCCGCCTCAAAAGACCGATCTGTGGGCAAAACCACAAGATATCGCCCTGGTCACTCCATGTTTCAACATGCCACTTCCCCTCGTCCTGACCGCTGCCCCAAGCCCAACTTCACCCTCAAGTAGCTGTGTCTCTTGGAACCGCCCACTTTGTTGCCATTTTTAAAAATGTGTCTGGGGGCGTGATTTTGCCTTTACATCAGTGTTAGTTACACCTTAAAGATTTAAAGTGGGCAAGTTTTAAACTAACTTTCATGGCTTTGCATTCTGCCTAAATGGACTCTGACTTTCTTGTACTCTTTTAAAGTACAATAGTGTTGATCTGTGTTTCTTATGTCTCTAAATGTTGTTGTTTTTTGCACATTGAATGCTTTTTCATTCCAGCACCTGAAGAGAAGGGAATGGACAATAAAAATAAACAAACAAAAGAACCAACACTTACTAATAATTATCTACCATGGGATCCGTGACTTGCATCATCCTTCAGCTGACCATCCAATGTATTTAAAATGTTCAGTAAAACGGACTTTGCTAATTGTCTTGTTGCTGCCAAAACCCTCTCTTGAGTCATGTCCTATTTCCTATAAGTTTTAGTTAGCTCCCGAAGGAGGTTGTACTGCTTTTGAAGATTGATCCAGTTGGCTCATTCTTGGTGATCCGAATGACTGGGTGACTGATTCGGCTCTTGGTACTGCTAGGCAGGACAGGGGCTAGCAGAGTAATTGTTGACAGTTTGTGGGTCATACACAAGTAGTCAGTCCATAGGGCAGAGGTTTCCAGAAGCGGTTGATGAGAGTAATCTGGAGACTATGCGAGAAAAAAAGGTAACATGCAGCACACATCCAGGTGGGGCATGCCCGATGGGCATAAAAATCCAGAAAGGGGCAGAGGCAGGGTTGGTTGATAGGCAAGGCAGGAGTCAGTGGCCTGAAATCAGAAGTCAACAGGAGAATCCGACAGGGGCAAGGCAGGCAGGAGCAAACCAGGAGCAAGACAGGTTAGTAACAGGAGCTCAATACAAGGAACACTAAATGGTCAACTCACACAATGGCTTTCCAGAATCTGGCGCTTACATACTGGGAGAGCCAGGATTTTATAGTGCTCATCCCAGGTGCAACAGCTCCCAGTAATCAGAGCTGTCACAGGTGTAATAAATCAGATCTGACTGCGGGTGAACCTCAGGGATCAGGGAGCGACATCATGGAGCTGCAGAAGCAGAGTCCCAGGCAGGAACAGACAGGACATTACATTCTCTGTATCGACATACTAGGAGTGACAATCCCTATTACATCATGTTGAACAGCTGAGGGGGGTAGGGCACAGCCTGTGTCGTTGTTGTTTTTGGCATTTTACATAACCCCATCCTCCGAAGCATACACACAGATGTGGATAATTGTGTTATTGGAGTTTTATTTCAAATTAATACTTGATTAGTGAAAAACGCTGCACCGGCATAAAACAAAACTGAGCAAGATTAAGTCATGAACTATATAAATTCAGTTGATTGTTTTATAACAATGGCATTTTTTTCTAATGTTGTAATAAAGACCCACATTTATGGAAACTCACAAAATGAGATATGAGATGAAAAAAAAGCTTGTTTTGACAAATATTTTATTCCAGTTGCTTCTTGTAGTTTTTTGGTCATTATAAACTATGTAGATTTAAACAGTACATAAGCACAATTCATATATGTTTAAAAATGTAACAGTTCAAGATAATCTATTAACATCACATTTTTCTTACCTAGTTGTGTTTTTCTTTCTAGTGCAATCAGAATGTAATAGACAGAGAACTTTGTTAATCTATGAAATATCTGAGGACCTCTGTGTCATCTTTAGGTGTGTTAGCGCAAGAAAACCTGGCTGATGACCATTTTGCTCGCGGTTCTTCTTACATTGCTGCCTCCTACATCAAATACCTGGAGAGTGCTGGAGCCAGAGTTGTACCCATCAGGTAAAATAGTTCAAGAAAAGCCTCAACACATCACACCTCTGTGTATTTTCTTTTTATTGCAAGTATTGCTGATTAACCACCAATACTGCAGACATTATTATATGCACAGATCCACTCTTGCTCTGTTTAAAAGTACATTCCTGTGTAATCCATTAAATATTAGTACTGGTTGATTTATCAGTCAAGATTACCATGGTCACCACAAGCGTGTAGGCTGTTGTGAAGAAATGTTTTTGGCAACTATTTGCTGTTTCCTGTTAAATAATTTATAATTCTCTGTATGAAGAAACTCTAAATGGCTGCTTTTAAATCATTAGCAGTATATTAACACATATTGTGTCCATACAAAGTGGAAATAATCACCAAAATACATAATGAGAAACTGCAAAGTTTCCAATTATGATGGATGTAGTTGTAATGAAAAATATGGTAAATGGACTGAACTTAGCTTTTCCAGTTATACCGACCACTCAAAGTGCTTTACACTATAGCCACATTCACCCAGTTGCAATCACCAACATGTACACATTCATACACCGATACACAGATTGGTAGGAAACTTAAGTGCCTTGCCCAGGGGCACATCGACATGTGATAAGGGGAAGCTGGAACCAAACCCAGAATTGTTTTTGAATTTGATTATATCAAAAATGCCTGTTTTAAATATCTGTAAAATGTTTGGAATAAATAGGACACACAGGAATCATTTTGGGTATTTTTCAACACCCAAAATTATTAGAGATTATGAAATTCAGTGGACTGGATTATGAAATAACTGACTGCAAGTTTTAAACAATAGGTTTCTAAATAATTACCATTTAGCCATGAAAGAAAAAATAATTTATAATATACTGTACTATAATCGTAGACTGAATAAATTTAATAAAATTTATTTATATAGCTCAGATTCATAAAAATTTCCTTGCCCTTTTCAAGACAAACAGATCTATTTTATAGGCAGAAATATATGTTCAATTCAGTAAAATCCTATCAGCAGATTCAAATCCTATTACATAATATCCATGTGAAATATAGTTTTAACACAATGTGTTCAAAATCATTTTAAAATGTCAGTTGGTAAAATGTTATGTAACTAATGAAATTCAACTAGAGTCAAAGCAATCCCTAAGCCTGAGCAAGCACATTACAACAGTGGAAAGAAACAACTTCCTTTTAACAGGAAGAGTACTCCAGCAGAGGCAGGTTTAGCATGATTGTCCACTAGGGCTGGACAATAATTTAATAACAATATAAGTCAATAAAACGTTTAATAAAATAACACTTTCCTTTGTTTTGCATTCTAGCCATGTGGGTCAATTTACAGTCATTACATCCTCCCAACCAATCACAAACGCAGACCTAGAAACACTCCCTTACTAAGCTCCGCCCCTTTGAAAGAGTTCAGAGAGCACCCTGATCTTTTTTCTATTTTTAAAACTTTCAGTTTTGGTAAAAAGTTGGTTGAATTGAAAGGGTTGAGTTTGAATTCAGTGTTTGTGTGTTCTTTATCTAAAAATAGGTTGCTAAGCAACAGCATAAAATGGCCAGGGCTGCACTTAAAAAACATGTCATGAAATTTTTGATAATTATTGACATCTGTCTATGATTTCTATGTTATGGATATTTTTTTTTCTTCCCTAAATCGTCCAGCCCTAGCGTCCACCAGCCATTAGCAACTGGGGGTTTGAGAAGGCAAAAGCCACCCCCTCCACCATAGGGTTTATATTTCTAGTTTTGTTAATATGTTTTCACAACAAAAAGGATGTCTTGGAAATCTCTTTGATATGGCCTTTAAAGACGTATCATGGTCATGGAGGCCAGTTTAATGGCATCAAAATTAAACAACTAAGCGCTGCATATATCCTTGTGAAGGCAGAGGTTTTAAAATATATTGTTTTGTCTGTTTAATTGCAGAGAAATGTCCTCCTCCTTTTTTTTCTTAAAACCCTTTCTTTATGCATTTTTTTTCTCCTGCAGTATTGATTTACTTTATTTTATAGTTAATATGTCACAAAAAAGCCAGTGTTATCCTGCTAATAATCTTAACTGTTGTGGAATCAAAGGAGTTGAGCATTGAGTGTTAAACATCAAATAACCAAAAGGTTAAGACTGGTCTGTCTTGTGGACTTCTAAGTCCTTTTAAGTGTGTTTTTGTAGCAAGAAAAGGTTTACTAGAAAATTATAATTTTTCAGCTCATATACAGAAAAAAACTAATATACAAGAACAAAAAATTAATATTAAAACGTCCAGCTTTTAATCACAGCACAATTCCTCAATGGTCCAGCATGTCTCAGATGTCTGAGGTCCTGTCTTGCTTTAAATCCCAGCCGGCTACACAGACCGTCTTTAATTACAACAGCGGTGTAGCCTTTCACAAGGGTTCTGATGCAGGGCTGTAATTTCCTCAATTTGTGAATCTAGGTTTGTCACAACTGCAAGGTTACTATGGTCCTTCACTTCCCAAGTCTTTGACAAAAAGACATCTTTGGGTATTTTATGCCAGAACATATTGGTGAACATAAAGAAACTTAGCTGGATTACTTTGTACAATCATTTGAAGGGGACCCCTTTTATAGGAGTCCTACTGGAAAAAGCACTTAAGAGCAAAGATTCCTGAATGGTGTTAGTCCCTTTCAGTCATTCCTGTTTGACCGACAGCCTTTTCAGTAATGGTGCTGGTAGTGAATTTTTAAGTGGGCGGAGTCTATACACATGAGGGATCATTGCTGACCACACCCGTCTGCTGAAAACAGCAAACTGTCTCTAATACTTTGCTAGTATTATGTTAAAATCCTTTTTTTATGCATTTTTCCTCCTGCAGTATTGATTTCCTTTTTTAATAGTTAATATGTCACAAAAAAGCCAGCATTATCCTGCTAAAAATCCTAACTGTTGTGGAATCAATGGAGTTGAGTATTGATACAGTGTTAAAAATGAAATAAGAGCCAGAAACTCCTAAAAGGTTAAAAACTGGTCTGTCTTGTGGACTTCTGAGATCTTTTAAGTGTATTTTTTGAAGCAAGAAATGGTTTGCCAAATATGCACTTTTTGTACTAGAAAATTATAATTTTTCAACTCATATACAGAAAAAAATAATATACAAGAACAAAAATAAATTTTAAAAGGTCCAGCTTTTAAACACAGCACAATTCCTCAATGGTCCAGTGATATCTCAGATGTCTGAGGTCCTGTCTTGCTTTAAATCCCAGCCGGTCACACAGATCGTCTTTAATTACAACAGCGGTGTAGCCTTTCACAAGGGTTCTGATGCAGGCCTGTAATTTCCTCTGTGAATCAAGGTTTGTCACAACTGCAAGGTTACTATGGTCCTTCACTTCCCAAGTCTTTGACAAAAAGATATCTCTGGGCATTTTGCGAAAGAACATAACGGTGAATATGACGAAACTTAACTGGATTACTTTTGACAATCATCTGAAGGGGACCCCTTTTTATAGGAGTCCTACTAGAAAAAACACTTAAGAGCAAAGATTCCTGAATGGTGTCAGTCCCTTTCAGTAATTCCTGTTAGACCAACAGCCTTTTCAGTAATGGTGGCGGTAGTGGATTTCTACGTGGGCGGAGTCTATACACATGAGGGATCATTGCTGACCACACCCCTCTGCTGAAAACAGCAAACTGTCTCTAATACGTCGCTAGTATTGTGTTAAAACCCTTTCTTTATGCATTTTTTCTCCTGCAGTATTGATTTCCTTTTTTTATAGTTAATATGTCACAAAAAAGCCAGCGTTATCCTGCTAAAAATCCTAACTGTTGTGGAATCAAAGGAGTTGAGTATTGATAAAGAGTGTTAAACATGAAATAAGAGCCAGAAAGCTCCAGTTAAAACTGGTCTGTTTTGTGGACTTCTGAGTTCTTTTAATGTGTTTTTTGTAGTTAGAAATGGTTTGCCAAATATGCACTTTTTGTACTAGAAAATTATGATTTTTCAAATCATATATATATATATATATATATATATATATATATATATATATATATATATATATATATATATATATATATATATATATATATATATATATATATATATATAGAAAAAAACTAATGTACAAGAACAAAAAATAAAATTTAAAACATCCAGCTTTTAAACACAACACAATTCCTCAATGGTCCAGCATGTCTCAGATTTCTGAGGTCCTGTCTTGCTTTGAATCCCAGCTTGCCACGCAAACCGTCTTTAATTACAACAGAGGCATAGTTTTTTTCAGCTAGGGTTCTGATGCAGAGCTGTAATTTCTTCAATTTGTGGATCAAGGTTTATCACAACAGCAATGTCACTATGGTCCTTCCCAAGTCTTTGACAATAAGATATATTTGGGTATTTTGTGCCAGAACATATTTGTGAACATAAAGAAACTTAGCTGGATTACTTTTAACACTCACTTGATGGGGACCCCTTTTATAGGAGTCCTACTGGAAAAAAACACTTAAGAGCAAAGATTCCTGAATGGTGTCAGTCCCTTTCAGTAATTCCTGTTAGACCAACAGCCTTTTCAGTGATGGTGCTGGTGGTGGATTTCTACGTGGGCGGAGTCTATAAACTCGAGGGATCATTGCTGACCACACCCCCCTGCTGAAAACAGCAAATGTCGCTAATACTTTGCTATTTAGTATTTTAGTGTGCTAAGTTTGCTCATACTACTAAAAATAAAAAATAAATGTATCTGCAAATAAATTGATAAATAAATTAATCAGCTGGGTGTAAGGCTTTTAATTATTTAAAAAAATGTTTTTGTTCTGCAGGATCAATCTAACAGAAGAAGAATATATTAAGATATTCAACTCAATAAATGGGTGAGTTTATTTCTATACATCCTTACAGTTCCAGCTCTTTCTAATTATGAGTTGTTGTTTTTTTTCAATTTTCTGGATTTTTTTGATAGTGACATAATACCTACGTAACATGGAATAGAAGGTGGAGTTAGGTTTAAATATTTGCATAGAACCAACCAGGACATCTTGTTTTCCATGTTGCTGTTGCTCAGCTGTGCCTCCTTCATCTCTACAGATGAGTAAGAATCACTGACTAGCCAGTGCAGAACCTGGAATGAAATTTATTACACAGGTTCACTGATTTTGTGCTTTTAAACCAGGGATCAGTGTTGCTTGACATCAACAAAAACATTTTATCACCCAGTGTTGTAAAGATGAATGTCTTCTGGCTCTCAAAACAACTTCTGTTATTTTGAAACAGTTTGGAGACTATGAGGCATATTTTTTTCCTTCTTGTGTTCCTGCATTTCCCACTAACACCACCCGAAAAAGCCAGATTAAAAAAAAAAAAAAAGTCATCCTCAGTCTAAAGGAAATTATGACAAGATGACCTGGTTACTTGTACAATACTAGTGTCAGACCATACTGGCTTAATAAACTGAGATCTTGAAGTATTTCATACAAAATAAAAAAAGTACAACATGGTTGTCTTTCATTTTGATTGATTCTTTCAAATCTTAGCATACAGGCTATATTTATCAAGATTATGTTCATTCAGGTTGCTGCTGCCAGGGGGAGACGTAGACATTCAGACATCCCAGTTCAGTCGAGCTGCTAGGATCTTTTACAACTTGGCTCTGAAGGTACGACATTTGATCTACGGTCCAGACCGCTGGACCGTAGATCAGTAACTCCTGGAGATATTCTCTGAAATGTGATCATTACTTGGCTGCAGGATAGAAGTAAAAAACCAACCTTCCTACCTTTATAATTTTTCATTACTTTTAATTCCTTGCTTTCTGACCTTCTTTAGGCCAATGATGCAGGGGATTACTTCCCTCTCTGGGGAACATGCCAGGGCTTCCAGCAACTCTCCGTCCTCACGGCCAGAAAAAACCTGCTCACTCTCACCAAAACCAAGGCTGTGGCATTGCCTCTTGTTTTCTCGCCAGGTATGATTATTGTCTTTTTGTTTATTATTTCATTCCCACAAAGATTGTATGTCCTGCTTGGGCCCTGGCAGTTATACAAATCATAGCATTACAGTTCCTTAAATGCCCTCTATACTAAAATCTAAATATCACCAATCCAGCACTTTAAAGGAGCAATAAATAAGAAATTTGCAGTAAAATTAACCTATAAACAATCAGTCCTCTCCATCAACAATGTCTTTGTCAAGTTTTTCTCCTTTTTAACCTAGTGGTAACGTCTGGAACTACTGTGGTGCAGTGTGTAGCCCGTGTTTACTTCCTGGTTCCTGAGCCAATCATATGAGAGCTCCCAGGGTTCCCTAATCAGAGCGCAGCATTTGGTATTTTATCTTGGCAAAAGAGGAGCAGCCTCCAACAATGGAATCCAATAAGAGAAGCGGGCCACAAATAGAGCAGAATACAACATCATATACCTGTCCTGTGGAAGTAAAAATTCAGTGGAGTTTCACAGCAGCAACGGACCGTTGAGGAAATAGCAGGCTGTTTGTGTTTTTTCCACTGTTGTGTGGGTGTTGTTCCAGTTTGAACCACTTGGTGTCATTAATGTTTTATCTTGTCATTGGCAGAATGTTGTTTCACAGAGCCAGTACTACAAACATTACACGCGTCTTCATTTCATCAGTCTCTTAATTTATTTAAGCTGGTAGAGACTTGTCTCAAAACATATGCAAGATCCATACAACTTAAGGTGGTTCTGCTAAGTAATTATTTAGAGGTATAAATAAAGATGCACACCCAGATGCACATTCATATTTTGTGATGATCTAGCACAAAAAATCCAGGTTAAATACGCTGATGTTTGCAGTTGTAACTTGATGAAATATCGAAAAGTTCAAAAGGTATGATTTTTTTTGTGTAGTACTGTAAAATAGAAAGTTCAACTGGTTTTAATAAAAACCTCCTTAGCACTAAATGTAATCCGTCTGACGTATTCTTCAGGCACACCCAGGTACACATTGTTCCATCAAATTAAAGATAATTTTTAGCTCTGCAAAACTTTTAGGCTGGCTTTATTACACTGAAACATATCGTGACGTTTTTTCTTTATTTCATCTTGATTTTTACAAATAGCTCTAATTGAGACACAGGCTCTCATTTTTAGGAGTGACATGCTTTAAATAAGCATACAAGACAACATTACTTTTGTGCCGTTGCTTTCTTGACTTTCTTTCCAAAGAAGATATGCATTTCTCTTTCGCTAATTGTCTCCAGTTCAGATTATTCTAGAATTGCACACAATATATTGATTGTGTGATCAGGGTCTAATGAAATCATTACTGATTTCCATCGTACTGCTTAGTATTTTGCAGCTGTTTTGTTATATGAAGCAACTCTGTTTTTAGTTATTCTGTTTGTCTAAACATTTATTCCTCTGTCTTTGTCCTGTAGCGGCCCAGTCCAGTCGCTTGTTCAGGAATTTTCCCAAGGATGTGCTGCAGTCTCTGGTTAATGAAAACATCACTTCCAACTTCCACAGCTGGAGTCTTTCCATGCAGGTATTTCTCTTTTTCTTGTCCCCCCTGAGAGATGAGTCACCATCTGTGATAAATCCAGACTTTAGGCTTCCAACATTAAACACAGCTTCATACAGTCCGAATTAATCATATAGTCAAATAAACTTAAAATTCAACAAAGTTGAGCTGACAAGAACAGCCTTTCAATTAGCTCAGGAAAAGTATACACATCTAAATATTAGAAGAGAAGAAAATAGGGGGGAAAATGTGAATCTGAGTGACATGAGCACAGACGTTTAAATTTATTCAGAAAGTAAAAAAAGAAAACAATAGCATATATTTTTTACATATTTATTTTTTAACACAAGCAACGCACATCTAAAAATAGGGTAGCCAAATGATCAAATTAAATAAATAAATATATGGCAAGCAAAAAGGAAAAAAACAGACAGAGCAGGGTCTTACTGTGAATGTTTATTAATAACAAGAAAATATATTAGATAATAATTCTGCCATTACAGTACATATATTGGTTGGTATTGTTACCTTTCTAAATTATTCCTCAGCAGTTGAAGTATAAATTACTGCATGATAAAAACTCCTTCACTAAAGGTGACTTTTCCATTTGGTTTCTTCGTTTAACTGTCATTGTGGGAGTTACTTGGCATTCTCTTGTAAAATGTTTGTAGTTATGCTCCCCCCGCCCCCCTTTTAGGCTCTCCCACCCAAGAAATTATGATTCAAAATAAAATAAAACTAGTGAACTGATCTAATTTGTAAAGCAGTTAAACCATCTTTAAAGGAGCTATAAGTAATACTGAACTTGTAGCTCTAGTTGGTTCAACAGCTTTCCAATCACAACAATCTAATACACCATTTTTAAACGGTGTGTTGCTGTTGTGAACTTTTATTCCACAGAACAGTTATATCATGTTTTATTTCTGGTCTGCTTCTCTTACTGGCTTCCATGTTAGCATGCTGCTGCTCTTTTGACAGAATAAAATACCAAATGCTGCTCTCTGTTTTGAAAACTTTGGGAACTTTTATATGATTGGCTCAGGAACCAGGGAGTAAACACGGCCTACACTCTGAACCGAAGTAGTTCTGGACAGTACCTCTAGTTTTGACAGGAGATAAAACTTGACAAAGACGTTGTTGATGGAGTGGACTGATTGTTTATAGGGAATGTTACTTACTGAGAATGATAATGGTAGATTTTACAGTAAATATCTTATTTATAGCCCCTTTAAATGATCTGGATCTCCCACGTTCTCTCTTCGTTAAACCAGACAAACATCAGTAAACTCTTGGACAGTTCTTTGAAATCAAGGTTTTCATGAGTAAAAAACATATAAGTTACAGTATGTGTTATGTATGGATGCTCTTCGTATGAAAAGGCAAGAGTTTTCAGCAAATAGATGCTTGTTAAATATTAAAACAATCAGGTGAGAGGCAGGGTGCACCTTGGACAGTTGGCAGTCCATCACAGATGTCTAGAATCCTTCTGCTGTGAAAATACTGAACTGAATATGATGATAAAAATGTAAAAGTGCACAGAATGTGAAATACCTTAATGAACAAACTACATGCATTCAAACTATTACCTGATGTGTTTTTTTTTCTCATTGTGTGGTCTTCAGTGGATCTTGAAACCTGTCATGGAGCATGGAACTAACAACACATCTAAGTCAACGTTATATGTGTGCCTAAACTTACAGAACTACAGCCGAAATGCCAAACTGAAGAGGTTCTATAGAGTCCTGTCCACCAACAGCGATGGAGAGAAAGAATTCATCTCCACTATGGAAGGTAGGATTCTTTTCATCACATTTTAATTTGAGCACTTTCATGAGCTGCATTTGAAGATGTAGTATATTACTATTGTTGTACATGTAATGGTGAAGGGTGATATGTGTTTTGATAGTTATATATTTGTCCTGACAAACTTCCCTATCAATCATCTGGGTATGAGATTTAATACTAATTTTGTTCTTATACAATACTGTGTTGTCAGGTAATATTTGTGTTGAATTCAAAGTGTAACTTCATCATGTTTTCATTTTACTGTACTTCACCATATTCAATATAAAAAAAAATCCTTATGCAAAGATCAGTTTAAATAAAATGCAAAGCGTGTGCAGAAAGTATATATATATATACTTATATAAAACTTATATAAGTAAACTTATATAACTTATATAACTTACTTATAATATATATATATATATATATATATATATATATATATATATATACATATATATACATTTTAATCGCGATTAACCGCATATTGTAAATAGTTAACTCAAGATTAATCCCAAATTAATTGCATATTTTATCCTATTATTTCTGAAAGTGTAATAGGGCATTTTCATATGCAATTTTGCAATAACTGACACTATTAAAAAAACATGCTTGTACAATTTTATTTTTTATTTTTAATTTTTCAAGCACTTTTCAGAATTAGAATGAAAGCATTCTGATGCCATAAAATGTTAAACTTTGGCTGATAACGGCTAAATCGCTAATCATAAACACCCTGATGTTTACACAATGTGTAAACAAAGGTGTAAATAAAGTACCTGTTTTCATGCCGAAATATTTTTTCGCCTCTTAAACGAAGATAGACATGGTATTACGCATATACATATAAATTAATACTAATTTTACATTTGAATAAAGTCACAAGTTTTATTGTTCATATTTTCACTTTTCACACACATCTAATCTGAGCTTTCACACCAACAACAATAATTTCTTTGTATATTTTTGTATGCGGTTTATATCCACATTCATACACATATTTTTTTTAAAGCCAGGAAAAAGGTTTTAAATTTCCAGGTCATTCCAGAGTCTTACACTTGGCTTGCAACAGGGCTAGGAGCTTAACACCCTTGAAAGAGAACTGTTTAGACCAGCTTGCATGTGCTGACCCTGTAACTCCAGGTACTTCATTTGGTATTCCAAAAAAACTAAAAAAAACAAAGCAACTGGACTTGTTTTCCGTAGTTGAAGACGTTTCGCTTCCTTTCCAGGAAGCTTTCTCAATTCAAAAAGTCTGGAGTAATGTGCAGTACCAAGCTTTATACTACTGCCTAACAAAGTCCTTTTGGCAGTGTGATTCAGCCTTAGTTTGTCAAATACAGAGACAACTAATTAATAAGCATTAAAGTATGGTTTATGGGTTGGGTTTCTGCAATGTTATCAGTATTTAAAAACTCATCTTTAGAACCAATCTCTGCTCAAAATAGTGATCTGCACCACGTAATCTACTTTCAGCAGTTATCACCAGTTAAATAAGTTATTGCAACCGTAAACTTCAGAAAATACGGACAACATTGCTCTCTCTGCCTTTACTCCCTCGGCTCCTATGTCAGTCTAGAGGAGGATGACATAGGAGGCGGACATAGGAGTCGTAATGAGGCGGAGGGATATTTCAGCTGGTTATACTCACTGTGTCTGTAGTGCAAGCAGGTCTCTTTATAACTCCTGTTTATCGTTACGTATTTTAGAGCCTAAATAAGCGATTTCACTTTCAGAAACAAGCCCAAAAAAAACGCAACCCGCAACTCATGAAATTTACAAGCGACTTTAGAAAACAGAAGCCCAAACTCGCATGAAATAAGCGGACTTGGCAAGAGTGAACACGGGTCTGTTATGCTACAGTCTCTAGAATTCTTGGAATCAGTATCTTTTGTCACATAAATATAATTACATTAAATTAAAAACCATGCCCATAAAGTATGTTATCACTACTTCTGCTTTTTCTTAGCTTATCGTTACCCGTTCTACGCGGTGCAGTGGCATCCAGAAAAGAGTCCTTTTGAGTGGATCGATAAACCAGGGATGGTTCACACTGTCTCTGCTTTAAGAGCCAGCTTCTACACTGGAAGCTTCTTTGTCTCTGAAGGTAACAAATAAAACCTGTGATTGTATTTCAACATTTTTATGTTGTCAAAGGCATTTTTACTACATTTCTGCCACCAAATCTTTCTTCCAAAAGTTTGTGTTTTTGTATATAACACGTTTTGAGACAGGGCTGCACAGTGGGCAGTGAGTAGCGCTGTTTCCATGCAGCAAAAAGGTCTTGGGTTCAAGTCCTACCCTTGCCCTGGGACTTTCTGCATGAAGTTTGCTTGTTCTCCCTGTGCATGCGTTGGTTCTCTCTGGGTCCTCTGGCTTCCTTCCACGGTCCAAAAAAACCCAAAAACATGACTGTTAGGTTAATTGGCCTCTCTAAATTCTCCTTAGGTGTGAGTGTGTACAAGAATTATTGCTTGTCCTGTTTCTCTCTGTGTTGCCCTGCAATAAACTGGCGACCTGTCCCCCGCCTCTCGCCCATTGACAGCTGGAGATAGGCACCAGCACCCCTCGCGACCCCACAAGGGATAGACATGTTAGGAAATGGATGGACGTTTTGAGACAGTTATCAAATTTAAACCATTTTTATTTTTTTCTGAACCAGAATTGTAGTTTCTTTACATCAAGCTTGGTAGCTTCCCATAGAACATTTAGATTATAAGTTGTTTTTTATTTGTTGCAATATTCAGCTGTATTCTCATTGTCTCCCCTTTCACTTTTTTCTTTAAGCCATGAAGAGCCAGCACCGCTTCTCCAATCCTGTTGAAGAAGACAGAGCTCTTATTTACAACTTCTCTCCTGTCTACAGAGGATCTAATGCAATCTTTGTCCAGAACTATTACTTTGATTGATGAACAATAATAAGGAAGGAAAGATTGTGGGATAAGTGAGAATTAACATGTTTCCAAAATCACTTTAAATAGCCTGACACATAAATAAAGGAAAGTTTACCAGAATAGTTTTATATTGAAGAAAAAATAAAACAAAATGATAAAGTGAAGAAAAGCTGTACACTCCTAATATGCAAATGTGAAAAACGCAAGCTTTTGATCTTATATATACATTGCCAGGAGAAAGCATTTAGGGTGAAGTCAGTTTGGAGAATCAGTCAACAGCTCTCATGGGGGAGTCAAGCTAACTGCTACTCCTGTTGGTCAATTTGGCACTAATCTTTTAAATAAGTAAGATATTTACTTCAAAATGAACCTAAATCATTCTCAGTGTTCTCCCAGGATGGGTGAACACCATCGGTCCTCTTCATCAACACGTCTTTGTCAAGTTTTTCTCCTTTCAAACTTAGAGGTATGGTCCGGAACTACTTTGGTTCAGTGTGTAGCCTGTGCTTACTTCCTGGTAACTCAGCCAATCATCAGCCAGCTTTGAGGGTACATTTCATATTTGAGCTTTAAATGACCAGCAAATATGGTTAATAATAAACATAGAAAAGGTATTAATTATTACTTAATTTCTTAGCACCAATGTATTCCCCTGTAGTCAGACGTCAAGGTAACATTTAAAACCTAAAATATTTTGCTTAAAATAAAGCAATTTTGTATGCAATATGTGTAAGAATGTAGGACAGAATGAAATGTAAGAGATTATTTAATTACATCTTTCAGAGTGGATTTTGAGTTTATTTATTATTATTATTATTTTTCAAAGATTTGTTTTTTAAGAAGCTTTCAGTCAGTTTCAGGTTCAGTCAGTGGGAAAGATGTAATTTTTGTAGTGAAAACCTGCCAAAGAAGCAAAATAAAAAATGGGTGTTTAACATTGTTGGGCTAGACCAGGGGTGTCAAACTCATTTTGGTTGAGGGGCCGCATACAGCTTAATCTGATCTCAAGAGGGCCACACGAGTTAACTCATTGCAAGATTAAATAGAACTAATAAATGTGGACTTGTTGATTTTTATATTAAGATAATTTCACTTTTACACAATATATTATGAATAACCTCAGCGTTTTTAAGAAAAGTATGTGCAATTTCAACAATACTTTTACTCAGTTAAACATTTACTTGTGCATTATGCATAAGAACCGATCACAGTGATTATACAATGTTGAAAAACATTTATTCACATTTTTTGGAACTTAAAAACACGGTCCTGCATGACAAAATACATCAAACAGATAAAAATTAAGAAATTATTTGAATTTTTCCACACCTGAAGCTTAATCTGCTAATTAAGACACAGCGCCCCTCGTAGACAATATAGGAACTGCATATTTTCAATTAAACGAAGTACATGTTTTTTTCAATAATTGTTTTATCATTCTCTTCCATTTATCTTGTCCACTTGTGAAAGTCAAATCTGATGAGCTCTTTGTGGCATCTTATTGCCACATTACCAGACAGGACACTGGAAAAAAAAAATAAAATAAAATAAAAAAATTATAATGATAATGCATTTAGCCACAGGGCCGGACTAAATTGTTCGGCGGGCCGGATCCAGCCCGCGGGCCGTATGTTTGACACCCCTGGGCTAGACCATCAGCGAAGCAATGACGATGATTGTGAAAAATACTTTAACAGGACGAAAGAGAGACTATGAATGTAACATTCCTTTGGTGGAGATGGATACTCGCTTTTCTTGCTTGGTTTCTTTGTTGAAATTGACATATCAGGAAAACCCTACACATGAGTACATGACTGTATTTTAATGTTTTTGTGCTCAAATGAGTATGTAATGTCTTTAAAGAAAATGTATGTTTGTAAAATGCTTTCAGAGAAAGTAGGATATGCTTTGAATGCTCCAGAATGTACATCATTAACAAATATACGTCAAATCATTGTGATTTAATTTGAACAAATTTCTGAAACAAAGAAACCAAAAAATATTTCTTTTCACTTTTGCACTTTTAACCATAAGAAGTTTTTAGGGGGTCATAAAGTTCTGCTAGCAATTCTACCACATTAAAGTTAAGAAATAATAAAAATACACAAATAATTTTGTATGTGTTTCTTTGTTGGCTAAATACACATCTGTTAGCTAAAGCTCTATTCTTGTTTTGGAAGATTTCTGCAATAAAAGACAACAATAGCTGCTGTCTGTCAATTTGTATACATGCACTGAATGCACATTTGTCTGTAAATCTAACTTGTTTGCTTGATTTTGTGTGAGATAATCATACAATAGAGGGAATCAAACAACCACCAGTGTTTCACACATTTCATTCTACTAAAATTAAAGCTATTTTAATTAAATGTGCTGTCAGTTGACTAAATACCTTACTGTGAATGCTCCTATACACTCTTCTGACATATTCAAGGTAGTTAAAAAAGAATTTTAGCTGAAAGGATTAAAATAAAAGTTGAAAACTGACCACTAGAGGGCTGTATAATATTGTTAAATCCTAACTGAAAACCAAGTCAACACCTCAGACTAACTTGTTAAAAATTCCTGGACCATTAATTTCTGAGAGGCTACATTATCTATGTGAAAAATATAACTGTCATCAAGGTATAGTGTCTCCTTTTTACTGATTTATTGATATGCAGCCCCATACACAACATACTGGGATGCACTGTGTCTTGTGTAACCTTTCAGACCTAACGTCATCTTGTATTTTGGCCTGTTTTGGACTTGCTAATGCTGTTAAACTTGCCCATTTACTAATTCCAATTAACTTACTTGTATAATACATTTGCCTTTCACCTAATGCATCTGACGTGATAATAGGTGCCATGATGAAGAGATTATCTGTGTTTTGTTTTTGTCTTGTCATCTCCAGCGTCATGGTATGCAGAATGGTGTTCTGACTGTCGTAGTTATGCCAAATATTATTTCCTGCCTTATGGGAGGAATATCTAGAACTCTTCCATTGACACCTAAACCATGATGCTTTATTTTATTGCTGTTATTATATACAAATTGATGCCAAACATGATGGGGGTAGAGGGAAAGAGGGATAGTAAAGACAGAGGAAGAGAAAAAGAGGACAGAGGCATATAGACAAAAATGACAAAACCTGACAACAAGCTGGTACAAAAGATTATCCTGCAGCCACCAGGGGAAACTGAGGAAGGACAACCATGATGACCTGGAAAAAGATAAAATTTATTGGGAAAAAAAAGACAAATACAGGGCAATTAGAGAGGGTACAGGACAAATACAGGGCAAATACAGGTCCAGTGTTCCCCTGGGCCTCCTCCCAGTGGGACGTGCCCGGAACACCTCACCAGGGAGGCGTCTAGGAGGCATCCTGACCAGATGCCCGAGCCACCTCAACTGGCTCCTCTCGACGTGGAGGAGCAGCGGCTCTACTCTGAGTCCTCCCCGGATGACTGAGCTCCTCACCCTATCTCTAAGGGAGAGCCCAGACACACTATGGAGAAAACTCATTTCGGCCGCTTGTATCCGAGATCTCGTTCTTTTGGTCATGACCCAAAGCCCATGACCATAGATGAGGGTAGGAACGTAGATCGACCGGTAAATCGAGAGCTTTGCCTTTGCCATCTTTCCCTCATTTGTGAACAAGACCCCAAGATACTTAAACTCCTCCACTAGGGGTAGAACATCCTCCCCAACCCGGAGAAGGCACTCTGTCCTTTTCCGGCTCAAGACCGTGGTCTCGGATTTGGAGGCACTGATCCTCATCCTGGCGCCTTCACACTTGGCTGCAAACCGCTCCAGTGAGAGCTGTAGATCATGCCCTGATCAAGCTAACAGGACCACGTCATCCACAAAAAGCAGAGATGTGATCCTAAGGCCACCAAAACAGATCCCCTCAACACCTTGGCTGCACCTAGAAATTCTGTCCTTAACCTTACATCTGAAC
Organism: Fundulus heteroclitus; assembly: GCF_011125445.2. Classification (NCBI taxonomy): domain Eukaryota; kingdom Metazoa; phylum Chordata; class Actinopteri; order Cyprinodontiformes; family Fundulidae; genus Fundulus; species Fundulus heteroclitus. The sequence continues at coordinate 6,548,131 of NC_046380.1, read as the reverse complement.
AGAATAGGTGACAAAGGGCAACCTTGGCGGAGTCCAACTCTCTCCGGAAATGTCTGACTTACTGCCGGTGATGCAGACCAAGCTCTGACACCGGTCATACAGGGACCTAACAGCCCTTATTAAAGGGCCCGGTGCTCCATACTCCCTGAGTACCTCTCACAGGATCCCCCGAGGGACACGGTTGAATGCTTTCTACAGGTCCACAAAGCACATGTAGACTGGTTGGGCAAACTCCCATGCCCCCTCCAGGATCCTGCTAAGGTTGTAGAGCTGATCCAGTGTTCCACGGCCAGGACGAAAACCACACTGCTCTTCCTGAATCCAAGGTTTGACAATGCAATGGACCTTCCTCTCCAGAACGCTGGAATAGATCTTACTAGGGAGGCTTAAGAGTGTGATTCCTCTGTAGTGGGAACACACTCTCTGGTCCCCCTTTTTAAATAGGGGGACCACCACCCCAGTATGGCAATCCAGAGGAACTGCCCCCAATGTCCACGCAATATTGCAGAGTCCCATTAGCCAACACAGCCCCACAACAATTAGAGATGGTACAGGCTGATGCTATAAAAGCTGGGTTGTTTAAACATGGCCGAGTTGTTTTGCTGCTGTGATTGAGGAAAGTGGAACCCCTGCCCTTCTGTTTCAAAATGTAAGAACAGCCCTTTTTGGAAAATTATATAAAAAAACAGTTTTTGGATCCAAATGACAACAATTCCCGAATCGGTGCTTCTGTATTCTTTTTGTATGTCTGCTCTGTCTTCTCTAACCGCCAGTGAGTTGTGGCAGATGCCTGTTCACCGAGCCTGGTTATGGTTCTGCTGGAGGCCTCTTCCTGTTAAAGGTTAGCTTTCCTCTCCACTGTCCCTACATGCATGTTTGGTTTGAGGTAGGGCTGGACAAATTCAATAACGATATATATCGATCTATAGACGTATGGCTCAATATAAAAAACAGGGGTCGATAAAAAGTTCAATAAAAGAACAGTGCATTCTACCCCATCATGTAGGTTAATACCACAGTCATTGCATCCTCCCAACCAATCACGAACCGAGGAAAGCTCCATCAACCTTCAGACAGTTCAGAGGGCACGTGTTCTTTTTTCTTTTTTAACACTTACAGTTTTCTTAAAATGTTGGTTGAATAAAGGGCTGTGTTTGAACCCATTTATTTAAAAATAGGTCATTAAGCAACAGTATAAAATGCCCAGGGCTGCACTTAAAATGTATATTTTGATTTTTTTTGATAATTATCGATATCGATCAATATGATTTCTATTTTATCAATATGCTTTTTGTCTATATCATCCAGCCCTAGTTTGAGGGATTGCTGTAAAGTAAATTACACAATGCAAGTGACTGTCCACTATGGCTACATGCTCCTGCAAGAGGAGTTAATGCTGCAAGTCAATGATGATGTGATCTGGTGGGTTTCCTTAGAAAAAAACTCATTAACTAATATGTCAGTAGGATTTAATAGGCTTAACTTCGTCCAGGGCCTTGGTATGTGTGTTATAAATTAGTGCTATATAAATATACTGAATTGAATTAGTTTAGCCATATTTTTTCCATTCTTAGATTATGGACTAAAAAGAGCTTTGTGAGATGTTAAAAGCTTTGGATTTTATTTCGTAAGCAGACTCTTTTACAGCTTAATCACTGACCTGTCTGCTGTTTTCATTTAATCTTCCTGGTTGCTGCTTGTTCATACATATACTCTAACAAAAACTTTAGACCTTCACAGAACAGCTGAATTTATAGTGAGATTAAATTACACAAAAGTAGATTCTAATGAGGTTTACTAGGCAACATCTGATAGCAATCGGTTGCACTGGATTTTATTTAGGGGTATCAGAGTAAACAGGGCTGAAGGAAAATGGATGCCACCCTTTTCATGTAAAATAATAAAGCCTGTGTTATCAGTGTTCTGTCAGTTCAGAATTACTTTGTGTTTATCCGTCACATAAAATGTCACTGAACTTCCTGGACAATTATGGTTGTAAGACAACACTGCTGCAAAGTTCAAGGGCATTTGAATACTTTTACAATACTACTGTTGAGCTTTATTATGGCATTAACTGCTCATAACATGCCGGCTGCTGGTTAATGTATAGCCAGAGATGAATGCACTAACTTTATTCAGCAAACTAAATTTTTGCAGTGAAATGATGCAAAAATTCAAATTTCTGCAATTAAAAATGTGTTCAGGAGAAACACAATGGAAAAGGTTTAATGCAGTAGTAGATATTAGGGTTATTGCCTTTTCATATTTTTTCCACGGGAACCATTATTTACATAGAGCTTTCATCTAATCAGTTCATAAAATAACTCAATTCTGCACTGACACCAGAATACACAAGATATAATCAGAACATGGGAAAGTCATGAAATGTCTTAAGTTTTGATGGTGCTAATACTGGGTCAGTTTCCTTAATTGAAACTGGATGAGTTATAAAGGATCTTCTGGAAGCATGGGCCATGGTTCTTGACTATAAACATGCACACTTCAATTCACCAATACATTGCATACCTAATGGTGAAGGATGCAGAGGAATTACTTCTATCAACATCTTCATAGCAGTTACAAAGTCATCAGCATCCACCTTCACACTTCATTAACTAGGAGATACAAATTCTGGCTAATGTGTGAACACAGAATACAACACAGAGACATAGAAGCTTACTTATATGATAATTGCTCAATAGTCTAGTGACTTTGCCCCTCAAATTTTGAGATACCCCTACCAGAGGTAGAACAAAACCCAACAATGCTTTTCCTCATCTCTATGGTCTCCCACATATAAAATGGATTCTTGCATATTTTACTGCAAAAATTGTTACGTTTATAGATATATTTATACACTCTAATAGTAAAAAAATGCTGCGTTTTGGTTCTTTTTGTAAAAATCTCATCTACTTACCACTGGAGACTGGCTCACTACTTTGTATTACATTTTCAACAGAGTTGTAGAAACATGGATGGGGGACACCTTTTGGTACCAACAGATAAACAAAAAAAATGTGCAGCCTTAAAAAAACAGAACACAAACTTAACAAAATTATTGATACACTTACATCAAATCAACCCAAATGCAACAGGCAAACACATTAACATGCTACTGATGGAAACGTATTGTGACCTCTGAGTTTTGTTTCTTCTCACTGTTGCTTTGTATGGTAAAATCTCTTTGAACAGTCATTTTCTGTTGCTTACTCTCTCCCACACTCTGCACCACATGAAGAATGATTTGTTGGAGCAGCATAGGGGAGAAGTTTTGTAAGTTGACAAAAGATTCACTAAAATTATAAGGAAATTAGACTTTTTTATCTGAGACTTTATTGTTAGTACTTTCTGGAAAGCAAACAATTCTTATGAAGATTTTATAAAAAAAAATAGACATTAATTCACTTTAAGCTGATAGATGGCATTTCCAAATTTATTTTCAGTTATAAGAAATTAAATATTGCCAGATGTGCAATGCATTGGCACAAATAATTATGTAGGATTAGAGATCACTAAACAGAACCAGACTGGATCTTGATGATTTAGCAAATTTCCTATTGTTAACTTTATTGTTTATATATCTGTTGTTCAGACAACAGGCATTCCTCAAAATGAAATGTATTCCCACCATCAACTATTTTATCAAAAATAACAGGGACAATCAATGCACCGTTACGGTTTAATCTGGTGTGTGGGTGTTAACACAGATCAGTTGACTAACTTGGGTCCAGACTGTTTAAAATTTAGACTATAAGGGAAACACAGTATTGGTCTGGAATCTGGCAAGAAACCAGCTGGAAACATTCCAAAAAAAAAACAGTTCGGCTTTTTATTGTTACGGGAAGAAGATGGGCTACATGCCAGACATTTCAAAATCCTCCAGGTAAGATTATGGCTCTTGCTTGGAAATCATATTAACAATAGCAAATGTAAAAGTACACCTGAATTCAGAATTTGCATTGTCTACTTTGCGAAGTCTGTATGTGAGAGTCTGTAATAATAATAATAATAATAATAATAATAATAATAATAATAATAGCATTCTAGTTGCAAAGTTGTTAGACTGGATTCAGATGCAGATGCTTAAGGCTCAGAACATGGTAAAAATAGTACTGGTTTAGAAGCCTCTCCATCTTTCAATTCAGTCTGTCTACTCTCATGGATTGTGATGAAGGACCAAAGCAGCAGCAAGCCATCGACAGGCGCACATTGGAGACAATATTTTATGGAACTGAATCACACAATACTTTGGAACAGGGAGGGAAAACCGATGAGACAACCAAGAAGGAACAAAAACCCAGAACTTAAATAGAACTGGGAATCAATGGAAATTTCCTACAACATAGGTGAGTGGAGTTAACTAATTAACACTAACACCCATGCCATTACTCCCTCCTCAAGGGCGGATTCCACATCCACACTAGAGTCCAAACAAAAACAACCCAACCAGGGTGTGTGGAGGGGGTCTCAGAAGGAGGTAAGGAGTTCAACAAACCCAGAGTTCTGGCGGCCGACCTGGAGGTAATCCTGAGCCAACCAAGTGTTCTGGAGGCTGGCAGCGAAGGAGGAACCCTGGAGCCCGGCACCGATGAAGGAACCTTGGTGGCGACTTAGGACTATTGAGAACCTGTGGAGAAGACATAGGACCACTGAAACCCTAGAGCAGACTGAGGACCACTGATAACCTCTGGAGAAGACTGGGGACCACTTATAATCTCTAACAGGAATCCAATAGTGAACTCCAAAACAAGCCTTGGATCAGTCATGCTGGGGTCCTTTGGGGCCAAGACAGGAGACTTGACCACCTGAACAAACTCATAGACCTCGGGTTCTGCAAAGCAAGGCACGTCCACCTGGACATCCTGGTCGGAGACCTCGGGGCTTTGGACCTAAGGAGGCTGCAGCTTGAGGTGAGAAGAAGGCTTGGGTGCCGTCAGGCATCTCAGAGCTGGCGTTGGTGCCGTCAGGCGGCGTAGAGCTGGTGTCGGTGCCGACAAGCAGCATGTAGCTGGCGTCTGTGCCGTCAGCTCACTTCCGCCGCATTACCCGTACGATTGCGCAATCGACCTCCTGCCGGGTGCCCCGCAGCCGACCAGTCGCCTTTATAATATCTCTCAGGCTGAACGACAGGCCCTTGAGAAGTATATTGAGGAGTCTTTAGCAGCAGGGCTAATCCGTGTGTCTTCCTCTCTGCTAGGGGCAGGGTTTTTCTTTGTTTCTAAGAAGGATGGTTTACTTCGCCCCTGTATTAATTATCGGGGTTTGAACGGTATAACGGTTCAAAACAAGTATCCCCACCCACTCCTCTCCTCTGCCCTCGAACCGGTTCAGTCTGCCACCATTTTTACTAGGTTGGATTTACGTAATGCTTACCACTTAGTGCGCATCTACCGGGGAGATGAGTGGAAGACAGCCTTCAAGACACCTCTGGGACATTTCGAGTACCAAGTAATGCCCTTCGGCCTGTGCAACGCCCCTGCTGTATTTCAGGCTCTAGTAAACAATGTTCTCCGTGACTTCCTCAATGTCTTCGTCTTTGTTTACCTTGATGATATTCTCATTTACTCCCGCAACTACACAGAACACCAAGATCATGTCCGTCTAGTCCTCCAACGTCTCCTGGAAAACAAGCGGTTCATCAAAGCAGAGAAGTTTGAATTTCACAGATCCTCAGTTTCCTTGCTCGGCCTCATCCTGGAAGGGGTCGGGTCCGATCTGACCCAGAGAAGATCAAGGCGGTCCTCGGCTGGCCGGTACCCGAGACCAGAAAATAATTACAGCGTTTCCTTGGGTTTGCCAACTTTTATGGACGTTTTATCAAAGGGTACAGTCAGATCGCCGCCCCCCTCCAAGCACTCACCTCTGTCAAGATCCCCTTTCGTGGAACCCCAAGGCGGACTCTGCGTTCACATACCTCTAGAGGAAGTTCTCTCATGCACCCATACTCATCCATCCAGAACCCAAGAAACAGTTCATCGTTGAAATTGACGCCTCAGAGACAGGAGTTGGAGCGGTGCTGTCCCAGAGCTCGGACCTAGACCAAAAGCTACACCCATGCGCCTTCTTCTCCCAGCGCCTGGCCCCGGTGGAACGTAATTATGATGTTGGGGACAGAGAGCCACTTGCCATCAAGGTCGCCCTGGAGGAGTGGTGCCACTGGCTCGAGTGGTCCGAGCAGCCCGTACTCATCTGGACCAACCATAAAAACCTGGCCTACCTCCAGACAGCGAAGAGATTGAACCCCAGACAAGCCCGCTGGTCCCTTTTCTTTTCCCATTTTATTTTGACAATTTCCTATTGCCCTGGTTCCAAGAGCCAAAAGCCAGACGCCCTTTCCCACATTTATTCACCTCCCGACTCAGAGAAGGAACCAACAACCATCCTCCCTCCATCTTGTGTTTTTGGAGCCCTCCAGTGGGAAGTCCAAGACCTGATCACCCAAGCTCAACAGTCTGACCCAGACCCTGGAACCAACCCCCCAAATCGTACCTATGTTCCCTCCTCCGTCACGTCCCGCATCATCCAATGAGCCCATTCAAAGAAGTTTTCTGCTCACCCTTGCATCCATTGTACCCATGTGTTTCTCTCCCGTCGCTTCTGGTGGCCCACCATGTCCCTTGATGTCAAGGGACATGTGTGCCCAGAACAAACTCTCCAATAGGCTCCCTGCAGGCCCCTGGTCCCATGTCGCCCTGGATTTTGTTACCGGTCTCCCCTCTTCACAAGGCATGACAACTATCCTAACAGTTATAGACCGGTTTTCAAAGGCTTGCCACTTCATTCCCCTCAGAAAGCTTCCCTCAGCCCTCCAAATGGCCCAGCTCCTGGTTAAACACGTGTTCCGCCTGCACGGAATTCCGCAGGAGGTTCTGTCTGACCGTGGTCCACAATTCATCTCGCGGGTGTGGAAGGAGTTTGCCACGGCCCTTGGGGCCCGGTATACTCTAACCTCTGGTTACCACCCGCAGACCAACGTCAGACAGAACGGTTGAACTAGGAACTTGAGACCGCCCTCCGTTGCCTCACTTCAAAAAACCCCACGGACCGGAGCAAGTACCTCCCCTGGATCGAGTACGCACACAATAGCCACATCTCCACAGCAACTGGTTTGTCCCCCTTTGAGAATTCCCTGGGTTATCAGCCACCATTACTCCCCGAAGACAATGAACAGATCGCCATCCCCTCAGTCAATGACCACATCAACCGCTGCAGACACTACTTGACCCAGACCATACAAGCCCTCAAGGAGACCACCGAACAGAACCGCAGATTCGCTGATCGGAGACGGGTCCCAGCCCCCAGTTACCACCCCGGTCAGCAAGTCTGGCTCTCCACTTGAGACATTCCCTACAGATCAGCCTCTCGTAAGTTGTCCCCACGTTTCTCTGGCCGCTATGAAATAATCTCCATCGTCAGCCCCACGACCGTCCGCCTCCGCCTGCCGTCTCACTCCCGAGTCCATCCCACGTTCCATGTGTCACAAATCAAGCCCGTCGTCACCAGTCTTTTGTGCCCTCCGGCCGAACCCCCTCCACCCACCCAGGATCACCCTGGACATCAGGTCCGCATCCCGTCCGCGAGGTAGAGGTTTCAAATACCTTGTCGACTGGGTTGGTCGTGGTCCCAAGGATCAGTCCTGGCTCCCTGGTTCCTCCATCCCTGATCAGTCCTTGATAGATTCTTTCCTCTCCTCTTGTCTCTCCACGTCCTCCTCTTTTTCTGTGTCTCCCACGTTACCTCCTCGTGCTTCGACGACTCCTCTTGAATCCCTGTGTCTCCTCTCGTGACAGATCTCTCCTGTGGTCCTCTGGTTCCTTCCGAGTCGGTTCCCTCGTCCCTGGTCACAAGGCTCCCTCCGACGTTCTCCTGGTTCCTCCCACTGTTCTGGATCCCTGGATTCCCCGGTGCTGCTCGGGCCCGCTCCTGCCCCTCCTCTTTGGTCTCCCGGACACCTGTCGCCATCACTAACAGACAGAAGCTGAGTCCCCACTACTTCCTCCCCGGTCAGGCTGTCCGCGCTCTGTGGTAAGCCTACGTCCCCCAGTTATTTCCACTTAATCTCACCCCGAGGATAAATCGTTTCTCTTACTCCTTTAGACTGATCCGGTCCCCTGGCTTCGGTTCTCTCGCTCGAGCTGATATCTGCAGGAGCAGATTTGTCCCGCGATCCCGTGTTACTCCTGAGATAAATAAACCCCTTTGAAAAACCTTACCTGATTCACCGAGTGTATTCTGGATGTGGGCCAAACACCTTAAGGCAAACATGACAGTGTGGGCATTAATTACCTTAATGTGGGCATGTTACTCTTCATTTTAAAATATTTTTGGTAAAATATTCTTAAGGGGCTTTGCTAATTTCTCAGCCTTAAGATCATAACTATGATATGGCATTGGTATCGTATGGGGCCACCCTAGCTGTACTTGCAAAACAGTAAAGCTAAATAGATAGCACTTGTTACATTTTTTTCCACCCGGTTTATGTTTGTTTTTACTTAACAGTAATCTGGACATTATATTACTGATTATTGTGATGCAGCTTTTTGTCACCTTGTTATCTGGGACCTCCTGAAAACCTCAACAAATTGTCTCTATCCTGTTACGGCAGGTTGATCCACTATCCCCGGTTGAGCAGTGTATGAGAGAGGTGACAGAAGGTTTCATGTTATTAGGTCTTAATGCACAAGACATTAGATGGAATAAATATGATAATAGCGTATTTTGTATATATAAACTGAGCTATAAAAGCTGTGTTCATCCAGCCTTAAAGGTATACTATGCAACCGGGGTTGATTTTCCAGCGAGGCTCCCCCCAGAGGGCGAAAGTAAAAGTGCACTGTCGTAAATATGCTCAGCTGTTCTGGTTTGTCTGTCAAGCCAGGCGCGGTTGTTTTGAGCTTAGCAGGCAGGCGAACACAACGAATACAAAAGTGGAAAAAACGGCAGTACAAACAATGACTAACACAGTGAAAGTATGAACATGCACACAGAGAGAGAGAGAGCATATCGAGTTAGTTTTATTTTTTATTATTATTTTTTTGGAATGTCGGCGAGGCGGTAGCGTGAGGGAAACCCTACAATGTTACTTACAATCGCATCAGCAGAAACGCGAGGTCCGCGTCAGCCTTGCAGCCTACTATGTTCACCCGTGTACGACTCCTCTCTCTGTCCAGAGCCCTTTTCCTCTTTCTTGCCTGCTCCAACATGGGCTTTCGCTGTTTTCTCGCTGGTTCCGCCATGATAACTGCACAAATATCGCCACTGCGCTAGCAACGAGCACACCTTTCACTGCGGGCGTGTAGCAGTTCTCGCCGTAAAGCAAGACCGACTCTCGTGATGCACACGAGACTACTGAGCCTGTGAGTGCGGGCCGACTGCTCCTGCAATTGCAAGTGCGGTATTTCCCCCACAGACCACCAGGACGGCCGAGAAAACCTTAGTTCAACCTGAAATTACTCATTTAATCATCCAAAACGGTATGGAACATATTAATTAACTGAAAAATGTTGCATAGTATGCCTTTAACCTCTCACTGTCTCTTTTAGGAGGCCATCATTAATTTTTTGAAGCCTGCTGTGGGTTCCTCTAACTATGGGGTTCTCAAATGTTTTCGATTGTGCACCCCTTTGCAACCCCCCCCCCCCCTCCTCCCAACCCACCCACTCCTTATTTGATTGCTGCATAAGGCCCACTTGTCTTTGATCCAAGACCAACTAATTCATAGATTTGACATAATCTCCCTCAACTTCAAAAGATTATAGCTCATTGAACCGTTAGGACCAGGGAGTAACACTTGTCCATCTGACCCTTCAAAGAATAGCTTCTTCCTTGTTGGAGACAGTCACTTTCTGTAAGTTTCTGAATGATTTACTAGAGTGATAAGGAGATCTGTGACTTTATTGTACTTGAATGTTAGTGCTTGCTGGGAACATAACAATTCGTATCACATCTTTATAAAAAAATTTAGATACTCATTAACTTTATGCTGATAGAATGGAAAATGATAAATCGCCTGTTTTTATATAGTGCTTTATTGAGTAACAAGGCCCCAAAAGTGCTTCAAACTATTCAGTCATTCACACAGTCACATGCTGACATTGATGAGCTACAATGTAACCCCAGCTGCCATGGAGCAGGCTGACAGAAGCTGGGCTATCATACAATTGGTAATGTAAATGCCTTGTGCAAGGCATTTAAAGATAATAAATTACATTTTATCCAAATGTGCAATACATTATTACAAATAATTACCCATAGCATTGGACATCAATAAACAGAACCAAACTTGATCTCAATGCTGTTAACGGTTTCTTAAGAAACTTTATTGTCTATATATCTGCCTCAGAACATTGTCAAAATTGTAGTGGTTTAGAAGCCTCTTCATAATTCAATTCAGTTTATCTACACTGTAAAGCCAAATGATTTAAAAAATCTCCAAAGTTCTGAGGCAATCAATTGCCTTAAAATTAGCAACTTCTGGCAAAGTTGAAACCTGCTTTTTTCTTCTTTTTTTTGCCTTGAAAGATAAATGTGCACCAGAATCACATGCAATCATTGGTTGATATCTGGCTGGTATTGTTTTCAAAATATTTCTTAAGGTTTGAGTAGCATGAGAGACTCTTGAAGAAGCAGTGCTTGACTTGCATGGTCCAAACATGCAGGATTGGCCCAGAGACCTTAAGTGAAGGATAATGTGCCACATAATGATGCTTAGGATGGAGCCTAACATCAGGGACAACCTCTTGGAGTACCTGCCTATGATCACTGATTCTGCACAGAAAATTGTTTAAGGTTTCATGGGTGAATGATGGACATAAAGCTAACTCTAACACATCTTTCAGCTCTATTAAACTTGTCCATGCACCATCACTCTTTGATACTACACTGCATACCAGCAACGGAGGTAGTTGAATTGCCTCCTATTGTTCCTCAAGAAAGAAATGTTTTGAAATTGAGGTGTATCCACTTTATCAGTGTCCTGATATAAAATGTTGAAATCTTTTGGTTTAAATAGTCTAGAATTAGGTATTTAGCCAAATCATCTAATTATTGACAAATTATTGACTAACATATATCAGATACGTAATGAATTTGCCAGTCACTCCTTTTCCCCCAGAAAACGTTGTATGCCAGGAAAAGGAACAGGGTCAATACTGATGTTTTATTGTCTACGGTAAATGTTTCATGAAGACTCATTTAATTTTCTGTCCTCATAAAAAATATTGTGGGCGTGTAGCCTTTATAAAGGCATTGGCCTTCTACCATCCTCAATTCATAGCTGACTGGGAACTGAACATTTACTCATCTCCACCTGAGAGGTAAGACTTCTTCTGCTGTACTTTTGGATATTTTAACTAATTATTGACTTTTCTCATGAATTTGTATTTTTTAGAGGAAAAGAAGCTAATCATCACCATGAAGCACATCTTGCTCCTTTCAATTCTTGTGTGCGCTGCATTTTCAGGTCTGCATAAAAACACCAATACAATAAATGTGCTTATTGGTCTATTAACAGTGTTTTAGATTGGATAAAGAACTAAATGTTATTCTGTTTTTGCTGGTTTTCTCTGAAGCTCCTGCTGAAGAACAACAGGAGCCTCAAGGTCAGTATCATTTACCCAAGAACCTACAGCAAGTGAGACGGTAATATCTAAGTCTGTCTGACTCCAACATTTGGTTTGTGTATCTCTGTAGAAACAGCAGTGGATGTCCAAACCGAGGAAATGGCTCCTGAACAGGGTCTGTGGAATCTGTTCTGTTTCAGTTTTCCCCATCACCTCTCAGTTGTATTCCTCTAGAGCAGCCGTTTAAATAAACAGAATATAATCGAAATATATTTCATTTACTCCAGGTAGCTCCTGGATAACTAAGTTTCATAAATGTTTGTGGGAATTGAAGTCAATTTTAAAAGAAAGGGACACTAGTTTGCTTGGCTCTTGTAACTGCCCGCGTGTTTAATGCTGTGTGATGACTTCAGGGTATTTTATTTATTAATTTCCTTTTTTGTGAAATGTGAAACTTTTGTTTATGTGTCTTTGCATTTAGTCTTGTTCATTGGTTGTGTTGTATGTTTACACTCCTGTCTTGGCCAGGTCACTTGGTAAAGAGGTTATAATCTCAATGAGATTATTTTCCTGGTTAAATAAAGGATATGACTTCTAATTTATTGTTCCATAGTGAGGACATCCAGGTATACCAGCTGCAAAGAGCAAATTTAAAAAAAGAAGTAATATTGTACAGTCATTAAAACCAGGGTGTTTTAGAACAAAATTTCATGAAATGTGTTAAATTTTGTGTTAATTTTCTGGCATTGAAACAAATACTGTCAGGTTTACTCTTAATTACTTTAAACAAAATGTTGTTTTGAATCATTGCAAATTTGATACTTTAGTAAGTGTTGGTGGTCTTACTCTAGGAGGGGTTGGTTTAGTTTAATATGCAGACAAACATCAGTAACTAGCATAAATGTACATTTTATTGCTGTTACTTTAAATGGCTGAGCATAACATGCTGCTCTGACATGTTTATTCACTTAATAAATGTGTGAATGCACTCATGTGTTAGTGCAAGCCTAATCTTTGTGCTTTCTCTCCAGGTCCTGCAGCTCGTTTTAACTTTTGTCCAGATGGTTGGTTCTCGTTTGAAAACCGATGCTTTAAGTTCATCAACACTCCCATGAACTGGTTCAATGCTGAGGTAATACCAATCCTCACTCTGCCATTTTTAGTTGGGATTAACAGTTTATGCAGTTTACAACAGCTTTATGTCTTTGTTTTTTTTATGTGTCCATTAGGAGCACTGCAACAATCTTGGAGGGCATCTGGCTTCAGTCTCCAATCCAAGACAGTACAATTACCTCCAACAGTTGACACAAACAGCTGGTCAGAGCATTGCATGGCTGGGAGGTTTCTGGCTGCAGGTATCCATAATTACATACTGTCAATGCCAAATGAAACCCCCAATCTGGTCTAAACTTAGTTCTACCTATGCAAGATTGGGTGACAAAGAAAGTAGTCACTCGTAGCTGTTGTTTGTTTTCAGAACCAGTGGCTGTGGATCAATCGTGAGGGATTCTACTACACCAACTGGTATAGTCCATCAACCTCCAGTAGCTACCCCTGCATCTACTTACGCTCTGCCTGTGAGTAATTTAACTTGAAACTTGAAGAATATAATTAAAAAATGTTTGTCTGGTTCTAATGCTGGAAAGCAGAACTTTAATCAATTGTTATACATTATGTCCTACAACCTGACACTTAGATATGTTATACACGTTACACCAGGGGATGGTCATATTTAACAGGATTAGTTTTTTATGAAGATAAGTTGTTTAGTTTGAGATCTTTTGTTTTAACGAAGTCAAGCCTGTTGCTGGAATAATAAAATGCAGTTTAGTGTTCCAGATAAGCAATGTAGTCAATGAATGTACCACCTCTTAACTAATCAGTACTCTAAAAATCAAAGACAAGAACATCAGTGTTTGTACAGTATCCTAAATTGGCTGTATCTTTTTAGTTTGACACAAAAAAAGATTTTAACTGTTGAACTAGTTCTCAGAGATCTAGAATTATTATTTTTTTATTATTTCCAGCACAAGTTGCCTCCAGAATTTAATGCAACCACATTACAGACATTCAGGCTATAACACGTTGACTTGATAATGATCAGACCCAGACACAGTAACCAGCTGCCTAGTATGACTTAAGATCTTCAGTGTTAGTTCAGTCAAGATGGATCTCTCAAAACCTAGATATGCTGAACCGGCCTTCTGAAGTAGAGCCGATTAATACATGTACCATGGTCAAATATTATTTAAAACCTAATTTATTTATTCTGATTTAACTTGCATCAAAGATAGAATAAATGTTTTTGTTCTGCTGAAAAATGTATTGAAGTAATTAGTCCAATAATTTATGTTACAGATGGTTGGGGTAATACACAGTGTACCTCGGCATATCGTTTCATTTGCTCCAAGAATCCATTTGGCTGTTAATAAAGATGCTCCATATCTGCAGTCTACGGATGGTCCAGCTGAGATGCCTGCTTGTTTGCATTCAGATTAACCTTGTTATAATTGCAACATAATTTATTGAATAGTAATTGTTTCTGCCAAACTGTTGGGAATGAAGAAAAATGATGCCTTGTTTTGAATAAACACTTTTGAAAATGGCCGATGTATGACTTATTTTTTCCTTCTGGTTGGGCAGAACTTGTAAAAGTCCAACTGTAGCATATACAAAGTCTCATTAAAAGAAGCCAGAGAAGAACCGAAACATGAATGGTTATATATATATTTTAAAGTTAACAAAACTCCACTCCAGTTGAATATGGGCCTGATCAGCTTTGGATTGCTCTTCTTCAGGTGATAATTTCTTGTAGTAATGGCTGAAACATCTTGTTAATCTGATGTGCACTACTGATAGTTCCTTATAAAGGCCTAGATGTAGATGAAGGAGTGCGATATGCAAAATAAGATGCTCAAAATCCAAACATCTAAGGAACAAAAACTGATCAATGAAATGTGGGTTATAACAGCAGTTTTTCACTTTTCCATTCAACTGCCTGTTCATCTTATAACCATAAGAAATTGGTTAATAGGCAAACACATTATGCGTTCATCCAAAGTTCACCACTACTACAGGAGGACTCACCTCAAATGTCACAAGCTAAGGCCCTTGATGGTAGATAGTTGTAAAATATCCATGGCAGAAAGAACAAAGTTAAAAGGATAAAAAAACAGTAATAAACAATCATACTTAAAAGCCATAAAAGTCAGATACAACCTGCCACAGAGACAATATAAACCACTAAGTCACATAAACTAGCTTTATTAAACAGCTAGTTCAATAACTGGCTTCTTTAATAAAGAGCAGCAGGGCCCAGCTCTTTCAAGAAAAACCTTTTTTAATCAATGAATTCATTACTGAACATAATCTTGATGTTATGTTGTTATACATGAATTTAATGAAGCACCTATTGTGATAGAGTCGACTCCTCCAAACTACAAAAAGCAAAGGAAACGTGGAGGAGTGGCAACATTGTTTTGTTATCCACCTAGGTGTAAAAAGGTATTTGTGGGCAAATTTTACTGTTGAGTGTTTGCTCTCCAGGTAAAGAGACCACAACAAGCTATGTATTTTAAAGTCTACAGGCCTCTAAGTCCAAATCAGACTCTTAAAATACTGTAATCGCCTCCTGTCATCAACATGGGCTGCATTGGTCCAGTTAAAATGAAGGTTGATTCTTCATGGAGAAATGCTCCATGCAGCACTTCTCCATGTAAATCTTCATGGAGAAGTGAAAAACGGAATGTGGAAAAGCTGAACACAGGTCGTGAAAGACTAGACTCCAAGTTCACTATGACATCTATAAAGAGAGACTTATATGTATAACTTACAACTGAAAAATGCAAGGAAACCTTTCTTGGAGTTTTCGTTATGGAAATATTGCACTTTCTATTATGGTGTGTTAGGTATATAGGCTGGAGTTTATTTTTCTACTGTCAATATTTTTTTCTTTGGTCAATATTTACTCTTGTATTTACCCTTATCTGCTACTCTTCCTGTTATTTTAGAACTAACTTTATATTAGACCGGTTTGCTTTTTTCTCATCGCTAAAAATTGTGTGTGTTTGCCACTGTCACATCCAATTTTCCTCATTGAGGGAAAATAAAGGAATTCTTATTCTTATTATTCCCAGCAAAAACATAAATAATCCTCACACCTTGTTTGCCACAATTGACAGGTTAACAAACCCTACAGTGTCTGTGGTGTCTTAACTCCATTCCAACAGCAATGAATTTGCTAACCTCTTTACTGAGAAAATCCAAAAGATTAGAGGGGCAGTCTGTATATCCATATCATGTTATGTTCTATGGTAGAATAAAAACGTTTTCAAACTCCTCCTGTCAAGTTTAGAAACAACAATAGAAAACTCTTGTTTTGCTGAAGCAGGAAATACGGAATTGCCTGTAATGTTTTTACAAAGACCTGGTGGCAAGGAAAACGATTAATGGTTTTGCTATTCAGTATAATTGTATAAGCATTTTCCCTGGAATAACACGAAGATCATTATTGGTTAGGACATCTGACCAAAATATTAGGGATGTGCCGATACCAGATTTCTTCAAACCAAGTACGATTACAAGTACTTCAACTTCAGTACTTGCCGATACCGAGTACCGATACGAGTACTATAAAGTGCCATTAACTCCTCAGAATTTATTTGAATTTTTTTTATTTTCATTTGGCTCAAACAGAAATACACTTGGTGTATTTTAATTGTATAGATCTGTCCTCTTGTTATATTTTAAGACATAGAACACCACTTTTAGTCTAACCAACACTGTTAAACATAGATTTTAACATTAACTGAATAGTTTTAACTTGTCACAGTTTTTACCTATATGCAAATTGAATATATAACTATGAAAACAAACTTTGAATGAGCAACTGATAAATTACATTATGCTTCTTGTAAAGCTTGTCTTTTAGGTCGGAACCTATTTTAAGAACGTGAGAGGCAAGTTTTTCTTGAGGAAAAGCAACATCTCTGCATTTGCTGCACTTAATCTGTTTCGATCTTCATTTATGATGTGTGAAACTGAGCTAAAAAGTCTCTCACTTTCTACACTGGTACATGGAGCTGAGAGGTACCTCTGGGATATTTTAGCCAAAGCAGGAAACCGCATTTTATTAACACCCCAGAACTGCAGTGGGTTTTCTTCTCGAGGAATTGTAGTCTCTCCAAGGTAGGTCTCTAACTGAATGGCAGCACCCACTGGGGTGGCATGGCTTTGTGAAGACGACTTTTGTTCTTCTGTTATCTCCTCAAACACTCTGTCCAGACTGCTGCTAGCTTGTGTCATACGAAGCCTTCTGGCAGGTGGCTCTTCCAGATTCTCCTTTGGCTCTCCTGTATTCACACTCTGCAACTCCACCTTCAGCATTTCTTTGGCATCTATGGCAATGTTGACGTTTGAGAAAAAACGATCTTTGTACCTACAACAGAAAAAAAATACATTTGCTTTTTATGGATAGGCTAGTCTTTAAATTGTAGGTGAAAAATGGTAAATCATATCATGTAACGTAAGGTAAGCTTATCGTGTATGTTAAATGCCATAAGTGTAATTGCATTATTCTAAATAAATGTTTAATTACGTTTTAGCTTAATTGGTTCTGTTTTGATCATATTCTAATATGCTAAACAGAAAAGGGCAGAGTTTTACCTTGGATCCAGTAGAGTTGCAATGCAGTAGAGGGGGATCTTCTCCATGTCAGTGAAGCGCCTCTTCACAGCTGCAGCTAAGGTCGACTTCATTGTTTTGATACCCTGATCTTCTTCAGTTTCTCTGTTCAGGATTCTCAGAAGCACAGTCACAGCAGGGATCACATCTGATGCCAATGCATCAGAGCAGCTTACTTTTCTTGTAAGCTCTTCAAACGGAGCCAGAACAACAACAGTTTTTTCCAAAAGTGCCCACTGGTGAGCGGCGAGATTCTCTGGAAGCTCGTGTTCAGATCCATATATTCCAAGAGCGCGCTTCTGCTCAATGAGAGACTGTAACATGTAAAATGTGCTGTTCCAGCGGGTCTGTACATCCTGTTGCAATCTTTTTGTTGGTTGGTTGAGCTGCAGCTGAATATCTTCCAGCCGGGAGTAAGCTAATGTGGAGTGTTTAAAATGTCTTACGATTTTCCGACCAATAGCGACAGCATCAGTCACACTCCTCTGGACCAGAAGCCCCTCGTTAACCACCAGCTGGAGTGTGTGCGCGAAACATGGAAGGCTCTGAAGTCCGGCATCCGTCATGGCTTTTATCATGTTTTTAGCATTATCACGTAGCACAACATGAATCAAAGTTTTGGGAACGCCCCACTTCCGGAGCATCTCATCAAACACATCCGCGATGGCTAAGCTAGTGTGTGATCCCCGAAAATGTTTTGCATGCAAGACAGTCCTCTGCAGGGTTAAATCTTTGTCAACCCATTGCGCAGTTAGGCTAATGAGTGACACCGGGCTAACGCTGCTCGTCCAGATATCAGTTGTCAAGCTTATCGCTGAAACGTCTTGCAAAAGGCTTTGGATGTGTCTCTTCACAAAGTCGTATAGTTTCGGCAGCTCCCGGTCAGTGATGTATTGCCGACTAGGAATTTCATACCTCGGCTCCAGCACACTCAGAAGACGTCGGAATCCAATATTTTCAACGACGGATAATGGCTGGTCATCGAGGGCAATGTATTGGGTAAGAGCTTCTGTTATCTTCATTGCGTGTGGACTGTCTCTGGACATCTTCTCCCGCTTCTTCAGCGTTTGCGGCAATGTTGGTTGTTGCAGTTTCCCACCGCCATGAGAGAACTCCTTGTGTTCTGCGTCGTGTTGCGTTTTAAGATGTTTTATCAGGTTACTTGTGTTGTAACTGTTAGGGTTTGTTCCTCCTCTTGATAACTTTGATTGACATATTTTGCAAACAGCCTTACTTTTGTCGTCCTCGTTAACTTGAAAATATTTCCAAATAGCGGACATGGCTAACTCCTTCACCCTTTTTGTGTTTGCTCCCTCCTCCTTCTCTATGCTCTTGACGTCACACTGCGTTCTTCTTCGCTGTTTTGTCTTCTTCTTCTTCTGCGTTCTTCTTCGCTGTTTTGTCTTCTTCTTCGTCTAGTATCTGATCGCAAACTAATGCTTTCTGTTAAAGAGAAAAGTATGCTAGTATCCGGTCCTATAGTATCGGAACACATTTACGGATACAAGTACGAGTACAAACACGTGGTATCGGGCCAGATGCCGATACCAGTATCGGCATCGGTGCATCCCTACAAAATATTCCACATAGACATGAAAATTGATGAACATTTGTTTGATTGTATATGTGTGAAGATGTATGAATAAATATACCCCATCTGGCTGATGGCTTACCTTCTACAGTATGTATTTTTGCATTTTACGGGACCCACTAGAACACAGGGACAAGTAAAAGTAAGGTACAAGAATATTCTACAAAATGGTAGTCTTTAATTATTATACTGTATTTTAAAAAGCCACTTTTTCCTCTTTGTAATACACAATGGTTTTAGAGATTTTTTATCTTGAAAGTGCTGCACTTTGCTAATAAAAAGCACTTGTTTATTATTAAGGAATTTAGTTTTATCCACACTGGAGGCTATACATTCTAAGGTGGTGGTGTTGGTCGCTTTTATTCTTTGGAGGATGCTTTATTTACTGGATACAGGGAAACTGGTCAGAGTAGAAAAGGGACTTTGATTGAGCTAAATGCAGCGCAATCCTTGAAGAAAATCTGACAAAAGACTCAGCATACTGATAGAGCAAAGATGGAACAGTTTTACCTATGTTAGACCGTTCCTACTACAGTAACTTAAACCATTTTTCTTAAATGCTGTTTAAAATGAAATAAGAGTTATATTCTTTGGTGTTCTGACCGATGAAATCAGCAAACAGCTCAGACTCAGACTCAGCCATACTTTAATGATCCCAAAGGGAAATTACTTTTGTTACATGCTCCAGAATACACAGATTGTTATATATTTACAATATTTCACATTTCAAAGGTATTACCATATCACAATAGTCATATCACTTCACTTGGGAATCCCAGTGAAGTGATGGTGACTTGTGCACCATCACTCTTTAATTTTCAAGGAAACCCTGAAAGAAAGACAAGGGTTGGCGTTCAAAGTTACTGCAGGGCTTTCATTGAACGGGATTAAATAAAAAGACACATTTACTGCAAGCAACCGGGGAAAAAAACGCCTTTGCTAGCATGCCGTAAAATCCTAAAACTCGCCTGATAAGCTTTGATCTTATTTTACTCCCGCCGATGTGCTGATTGCAAAAGGGGTATTCTGTCGCGTCATGCTGCAGGTCGTCTCATCGGCCGACAAATGTAAGCTTGAGCCCGGCTCAAGCTTACATTTCGGCCGTGTAAGACACTATGAACGGTCGCGTCCACTGACCCGCTTTTAGCTAAGACCCTGCTGTTTGCTTAGAGGGCAGAAAGGACTGAAGAGAAAACTTATCGTGCCGTTGTGTGGTAATTGGTAAAATCTGTTTATCGTCATCAACCACAGCCCTTTAGTGTCAAGAGACAGGTTTTAATGCTAAAGAGCAAAGTTCTCCATGGGAGGGGGGGGGGGGGGGGGGGTGACAGGTGTCATAAATCAAGTAATGATTCAGAGGTATAAATAAAGATGCATACCCACTTTTCATATTTTATGTACAAAAAAACATGCAAAACAACAAAAAACTAATTAAAAAAATAAAACAATAGCATTTATTTTACTTACATATTTATTTTATAAACATAAGCAACACACATCTAAAAATAGGGTAGGTAAAATTATTCAATTAAATAAATAAATATATGCCAAGCAAAAAGAAAACAGAATAGGGTCTTATTGTGGATGTTTATTAGTAACGAGAAAATATACTAGATATTTAATTTTTCCATTACAGTGCATATATTAGTTGGTATTTTTACCTTTCTAAATTATTCCTCAGCAGTTGAAGTATAAATGACTGCATGATAAAAACTCCTTCACTAAAGGTGACTTTTTATTTTGCTTTCTTTTTTTAACGCTTATTTGTGAGAGTTACTTGACATTCTCTTGTAAAATGTTTGTGGTTATGCTCTCCCACACAAGAAATTATGATTCTAAATCAAAGAAAACTAGTAAGCTGATCTAATTTGTAAAACAGCAAAACCATCTTTAAAGGAGCTATAAGTAATACTGACCACTTGTAGCTCTAGTTGGTACTATTAGATTACTGTGATTGCTTATCAATCACAGCAAACGGTGTGTTGCTGTTGTGAATTTTTACTTTTAGAGAAAAGGTATATCGTGTTTTATTTCAGGTCTGCTTCTCCTACTGGCTTCCATGTTATCAGACTGCTGCTCTTTTGACATAATAAAATACCAAATGCTGCTCTCTGTTTTGGGAACTCTGGAAACTTTCATACGACTGGCTCAGGAACCAGGGAGTAAACACGGCCTACACTCTGAACCGAAGTAGTTCTGGACAGTAGCTCTAGGTTTGACAGGAGAAAAACTTGACAAAGACGTTGTTGATGGAGTGAACTGATTGTTTATAGGGAATGTTACTTCTATCCCAGGTGACAAATGAGAATGATAATGGTAGATTTTACAGTAGATATATTACTTATAGCTCCTTTAAATGATCTGGCTACATCTCTTCCACTTTCTTAAACCAGACAAACATCAGTAAACTCTTGGACAATTCTTTGAAATCAAGGATTTCATGAGTACAAAACATATAAGTTATGTGTTATGCTTGGATGCTCTTCATATGAAAAGGCAAGAGTTTTCAGCAAATAGATGCTTGTCAAATATTAAAAAAAAAATCAGATAAGAGGCAGGGTGCACCCTGGGCAGTCGGCAGTCCATCAGAGATGTCTAGAATCCTTCTGCTGTGAAAAAACTGAACCTGTTGTTATGATGATGATGATGTGAAAGTTCATGGAATGTGAAATACCTTAATGAACAAACTACATGCATTCAAACTATTACCTGATGTGTTTTTTTTTTCATTGTGTGGTCTTCAGTGGATCTTGAAACCTGTCATGGAGCATGGAACTAACAACACATCTAAGTCAACATTATATTTGTGCCTAAACTTACAGAACTACAGCCAAAATGCCAAACTGAAGAGGTTCTATAGAGTCCTGTCCACCAACAGCAATGGAGAGAAAGAATTCATCTCCTCTATGGAAGGTAGAATTGTTTGGATCACACTTCAATTTGAGCACTTTCATGAGCCGCACTTGAAGATTTAGTATATTGCTATTGTTGTACATGTAATGGTGAAGGGTGATATGTGTTTTGTTAGTTATATATTTGTCCTGTCAATCCTGGGTATGATATTTAATACTAACTTGTTATATACATTACTGTGTTGTCAGGTAATATTTGTATTAAATTCAAGTATAACTTCATAACTTTTTCATTTTACTGTACTTCACATCATTCAATATAAACATAAACCAATCAATGAAAAAAAAATTCCTTATGAAAAAAACAGTTATGTACAATTCTCTATACAGATAGGTGCCCACCAGATAGAGCCATCATCTCACAATGAAATGCAAAACTTGTGAGAGAGTTTCATATTATATATATATATATATATATATATATATATATATATATATATATATATATATATATATATATATATTAGGGCTGGGCAACGATTAAAATTTTTAATCGCGATTAATCGCATAATTTGCCCGATTAATCATGATTAATCGCATTGTATGCGCAAACTCCAAGAATGAATTCAAAAGTAGTGTAAAGAGCACTTTTATTTTAATGTTCTGCTGCCATATGAACAAAAGTGTTGTAACATTTGTAGCACTTATCTTATTTTATACTGGATATTTTCAACCCATCTATTGAATTTAGTGCACTAGTTGATCTTTTTTTCATAAGAGAACAGCAGCACTGCAGCCAAAATATGGCCTTTTTTGACCTGCTGTATATTAGCCAGTCCCTAAGCTTGATGTATCATGAAACTGTTGACCTTTTGGGTTTTGTGGTTTTTATTTTATTATTACAATTAAATAATAATAATAATAATAATAACAATAATGTTATGTTCAGTGTTTTTTCGCTAATCCACCTCTTATATATTTCAATCCTTATGTAATTTTGTCTGTGTTGTGTGCACCTGCCTGTTGCTTTAATCCTATAAATTTCCCCGTCGTGGGATAAATAAAGGATTAGCTAATGTTATCTTATCTTAAATAACACTTTTTAATATATGTACTGGGTTCTTTCAAGGTCTTAATTACATGTTATGTGTGGGCTCCAGTAACATATGATAGATAATATCTACTTTGAAAGTTAACATGAACTGCTGCTGAAGATGAGCTCTGATCTACCTGGATGTTCCATGGAGGACTGAAACGCCTCAGTCAGAGACGTCTGTGGGTCTGTCGGGGCAATGACAGAAGTTTCGTTTCCTCTCTCCGTTTCTGTGGCTCGACGTTTTCATGTTTTTTTACGTGCTTAGATAAATTTGTTGTGTTTCCACTGAAATGAACCGGCTTTTTACAAAAACATACAGCTTGATTTCATTTACGGTATTAAAATAAAGCCAAACGGTGCTACTTCCCCTGTTCATGTTTTTTCGCTGCTGCGGTCTCTCTCAGCTGTTTGTGTGTTAAGTTTGTGTGAGAACTGAGTGGGCGGGCCAGGCTGAGCCTGCGTGCTGATTGGCTGGCGCCGCTGAGCCATGTACGAGAGGGGAGGGGGAGCGGGAGAGTGCTGCCGTGCTGACTGACACTGACTGAAAGCATGTGAGCAACATGCGTTAATGCGCTATAAAATAAATATCGCCGTTAATAGTCTAATGAATAACGCGAAATTAACGCGTTAACTTGCCCAGCCCTAATATATATATATATATATATATATATATATATGTATATATATATACAGGACTGTCTCAGAAAATTAGAATATTGTGATAAAGTTCTTTATTTTCTGTAATGCAATTAAAAAACATGAAATGTCATACATTCTGGATTCATTACAAATCAACTGAAATATCGCAAGCCTTTTATTGTTTTAATATCGCTGATTATGGCGTACAGCTGAAGAAAACTTAAAAATCCTATCTCAAAATATTAGAATATTGTGAAAAAGTATACTAGTAGGCTATTCAACTAATCACTTGAATCGTCTAATTAACTTGAAACACGGCAGGGTTTCCTGAGCCTTGAAAAACACTCAGCTTGGTTCAGTAAACTAAATCACAAGTATGGTAGTGGTTAAGAGACGACATAAGATTCTCACAGTAACTGGTGTACTGACCATGGCATTACTGTCCTTGATTGGCCTGCCAATTCCCCTGACCTGAACCCCAAGTGCGAGCGCACTTGGACCACCTAGTGGCTGAGGAAGGGACAGAATTGTGGAACACCATTTTTTTTTAATGTTCAATAAAAGACGAAACAAATAATGCTTTGTTCCTGTCGTTTTATTTAAACAATTATTTATAAAGAAATGTCAGAAAGTCATCTTTTGCCTGCAGTAAGAGATAGTTATGTAAAGTCAGCAATACTACTATATGTAAAATGGTGTATTAGAATTTACTCTGAAGGTCCTTTTGAAGCAACTCGATCTCTAGCGCAATGTTTCTCTTTTTCACGTTGTGGAGTTCAATTTCTCCTCTTAATTTGTATTTTTTTCTGGTCAAAATACTTTTTCTTTTGTTGAAGATGCCGTTAATATAGGGAACAGATGACACCTTGAGTCATTTTGTGAAAAAAAAGAAAAAAGAAAAAGGGTTAAAAATGTCAAAGTAAAAAGAACCCGATTTTTTTCAGCCTTCTTATTGGTGGCTGTTAAAAACAGACAAACACATAATTTAACAGTGGCTTTTAAAAAAGAGGAAGAAGTTGCTTTTTAAAATACAGTATAATAATTAAAGGCTATCATTTTGTAGAATATTCTTGTACTTCACTTTTTTCCCCATGTTCTAGTGGCTCCCATGGAGGCTCTGACATAAAAGAACAAAGTACTTATGAAATTATTAAAATGCAAAATTACATACTGTAGAAAGTGATAGAATCATCTAACATGGACAGTATTTATAATTGAATTTGTCTGCTGCTGTTTGCCAGCCCTCTCTCCTGGTTTTAGCAGACTTTGAGGTTTTCCCTGTCGTTTTAATTGACTCAAATTCGGCATAACCTTCCATTAAAAGCTTGTGTTCTGCTGGGAAAAAAACTGTGGGCGTTCTTTGGCCATGCTGAACAGCCAATAGCAGCACTGCTGATCATTGTTTCTACTATGGATACATTTCCCCTTTTAAACAAACGCATGAACGCGCAGTTGTCTCAGATAACTCAATCCAGTGATACTAATCGTAAACAACAGGTGTGTTCGAAGAACCCAATTAGCCGGATCACGATTAGCCGGATGAAATCATCTTGGATGTCTCATTTGATCTTGGATGTTTTAAGCAACGTACGAAGAACGGACCCCTGGGGTCCGTTCTTCGTACGTCACTAACTCGGTTAGCTGGATTTGATTGTTATCGATTTGGCATGATCTTGGATTGTTTGGCTCTTCGACACTCCATTTGTGTGTTGGCGGACGCAAACAGAGAAACCGACGAGTTCTCCACGTATTTTTCTTCTTTAGATAACGTATCACAAGATTGTTTTAAGAGTAAGTTCATGGTTGATGGTATCAGATTGCCAGATCCACACAGCAAAAGCCTGAAGGGACAGAGCGAGTCTGTGAAATGCTGCCAAGTGTTCCGTACCACGACATACAGCTGCCTTATAAACACGGCAGGCCAGTACACACGAGAGAACATGAAAGCCCCTGAAACCACTGGACGGCTACAATTATTTTATATCGGGAAAAAGGCTCCAGCAACGCCCGCGACGCCATGAGGGATTAAGAGGTCAGAAAATGGATGGATGTTCGGACATGTTTGTGTAACAGCACAAAGCGGCGTCGGACACAGACCGCGTCTCAGCAGAGAGGAAGACCCGCCCGGTAGGTTAAAAAAAACATTGTTCACTACGGATTATTTTGGTGTTTTTGTCTTGTTAAAATGGGTGGGGGTGTCGGCGACATTGCAGCGTAAACACAGACGTACTAGCGCCCGTGAACGGGCGGAGGGGAGGTGGCGATCGCAACACGGGCCGGAGAAGCGGCCCGTGTAGTGTTTACGCAGCAGCCGCTGGCCGCTGCTGCCGCTGTCTGAAGCAGCAGCAGCGGCTGCTGCTTCAGACAGCGGCAGCGGCTGCTGCTGCTGCCACTTCTCCGGCCCGTGTAGCGATCGCCACCTCCCCTCCGCCGCGATTTAAGTAGAACAATGACTAGAGCAGAATTAAGTTGTATTTACCGGAGATGAAATGTAGACTGCTAATTATGTCGTAGTATGATGGCTCCCCCAGTCCATTGGGAGTGTCTGCCTGCTCTCTTTTCATTGAAAATATTCAATGAAAATATTCGTCCTTCCTCCTTCGATAAACGACAGAAACGTACATCCTACGATTTGGAATGCCTCTGTGTGCAACCGGGAGCACAACAAGTCGTAGGCATTGTTTAGATTCCAAAAATAAACGAACTAAAAGTACGCTCTAAATCACCCGTTTTGACATGTAGTAGACGAGAACAGTACTGTTTTTTGCCTACCAGCGGGACCCGGATGTAGCGCTGACGTCATGCGTGAACTACCCTATTCATTCACCTCCTGACAATGGTGAACTATGTTAGTAGCTACAGCTGCCCTGGGCAGGCTGACAGAGGTGAGGCTGCCATCCATCGATGCCACCTGGCCATCTGACCACCGGCAGCAGGCAATTTGGGTGAAGTGTCTTGCCCAAGGAGACAACGACTGATACAGTTGGAGCGGGGGATCAAACCGGCAACCCGGCAATTGCATGATGAACTCCCTAACTCCTGTGCAATGGTTGCCACTTATACATACACAGAATAGGTATATGCTGTTTTATTTATGGTCTGTTTCTCTTACTGCCGTTCGTGTTTGCAGGCTGCTGTTCATTTGCCAACATAAAATACCAAATGCTGCGCTCTGTTTTGGAGACCCTGGGACCTCTCATATGATTGGGTAAGGTTTGAAATGAAAAAAAAAATTGACAAATACATTGTTGATGGAGAGGTCCAAAAAGATTATTTTACTTCCATCCCTGGTGACAAATGATTGATTTTACAGTAACTATCTTACTCAACTAAATTATGGACAGAATGCTTTAATCATCCCAGAGGTTCTAAAAGTAGAATGGGAGGCAGATCTTTTAGGTATCAAGCTCCTTTAGTGTAGAACCAACTCCCAGTTTTGGTCCGTGAGGTGCTAGGCTTAAAGCTTTCCTTTTTGACAAATATTCTAGTTAGAATGGCTTAGGTTATCCTGAGCTACTTTGTTGTTATGCTGCTCTAAGCTTAGGCTGTTGGAGAACATAATAACCAGTTTCCCTCACTCTGCTACAGTCTCCTACTAATTTCCAATTTTGTATTGTTTTGACTGTTATTTCAGCTTTTAACTTTATGTTTTCTCCATTTTTTTCTCTTCATAGTTGGTGTTCTGCTTAGCTGTGACACCATCCTGGAGAGGAGGCATCAGCTGAGCTACTGCTGCCACCAACTTGTGTTCTCCTATAGATGATCCACTTAGGCCTGTCTTTCAGTGCCCTTTTTCTCTCATAGTCTTCTCTTATCTCCAGTGAGTCATGGCAGATGCCCATTCAAAAAAATAAAGCCTGTGTTATCAGTGTTCTGTCAGTTCATGATTACTTTGTGTTTATCCGTCACATAAAATGTCACTGAACTACCTGAATGATTGTGGTTTTAGAACAATACTGCTGCAAAGTTAATGGGCTATTGAATACTTTTACAATATTTTTGTTCAGCTTTATTATGCCATTAACTGCTTATAACATGCTGGCTACTGGTTAATGTATAGCCAGAGACTAATTGTATGCAGTAGATTCACTAACGTTATTCAGTAATTATTCAGCAAACTTAATCTTTGCAGTGAAATGATGCAAAGCCTAATGTAACAATGAATGCCCACTTACTCCTTCTAATTTCTGCAATTAAAAAGGTTTTCAGGAGAAACACAATGAAAAAGTTCTTGATCAATGATGCCCCCCATATTTAAAACCAAGAGTAGATTGGATTAGGGCTTGTCAGAGTTCAGGTGTGATTTGGGTTTTTATTTACTATTTTTCAGTTCTTCCTCCTGTCTGGGTTTAGTTAGGTTTTGGCTTTTGTTTTGGTTAGTTCAATTTCCTCCTACCACTCCCACTCAGCCTTCCCTTCCACTGCAGTTAGTCACACCTGCCAGCCACTAATTAGCCAGACTCACTTCACCTGCCAGCCTCCCTACTTAAGCCTCACTCTGCTGTCACTCCTTTGCCGGTCCGTCATCATTCCACACCCTCTCCATGCCAGTCCTCGGTTTTTGACTTGGAAGATTTGTTTTGCTTTCTCGTTTAAGGTCAGTCCTGCCAGTCTCTCTGAATGACTTTGTACTATGCTGCTTGTTCCTGGAGAAGCTCTATTTTTTGTCCTGGTGTCTCCTGAGAACTTCTAACCTGACTAGCCACTCTGGGAAAGCTCTGCTCTGTACCCTGGTGTCTCCAGAGAACTGCTAACCTGACTAGCCGCCCTGGAGAAGTTCTGCTCTGTGGCCTGGTGTTGCTACGAGGCCTGCTAGCCGAGCAGTACTGGGGACTATCTCTCTCTGGACCATCAGCTCCTGCCATCATCTACATCCCTGTTCCCGTGCAGTCCAGTCTCTCTGGTTTTATCATCAAACATCTCATTCAATAAACTCACAAAAATTCCTACCTCTGTGTGTAGTGTGTTCGGGTCATCAGAACAAAACATGACAGGGCTATTGCCTTTTTGTTCCACGGAAACCATTATTTATACAGAGCTTTCATCTAATCAGTTCATAAAATAACTAAATTCTGCACTGATTTACTGAGAAAATACCAGAATACACAAGATCTAATCAGAACATGTGAAGTTCATGGAATAAATGTCATAAGTTTTGATGGTGCTATTACTGGGGTAGTTTCCATAATTCAAACTGGATGAGTTATGAAGGATCTTCTGTTTTTTTTAAATTATTATTCTCAAAACATTTTTTCACATGATGTCGTCATGTTTTAACGAGTCACAGTAATCTCCATTTGCATTATATTAGTTGAATTTAAATTACTAGCACCATGTAAAACAGATCAGATTAGGTAAATATATGACAACTTACTAACTTCAATCAGAACAAAAGACTAAGAGTACAGCACTACCAGAAATAAGAAAATAAAGTCAAAAGAGTGTTTAGATATACAATACAACAATGTAGCTGGTCAGGTATGTGAATTGAAAGCTTTTAGTTTTACAATTCGATTTTCCAAAATATGATTGTGGTATATAGTAGGCCAGGCCTATGAAAATATAAATAATTAAATCTATTATTTATTAGGCTATCATTAATAAAAATAAATAAATTTGAATCCTAATTATTGGAAAAATCAAGCTCGAATTCAACACGATCAATAGACATAGGTCTATTCATCTTACTATTATTCACAGTTCTGTTCTAAAAACATCGTAACTTTTCTTCACGAACAAAGTCAAATTTTTATGATAAAAATACAGGGTTTGAATTTTTAATTACATGTTGAATTTATTTCAGTCATATCGCTGTCGAAATCTCTTATCTCACAGTTTAATTTCACTTGCACTCATTACAAACACAATATCATATCATCGGCGAGGATTCTAGAAACGAACACATTGTCGTATACAAACCTGGCGAAGTCGCCCATGACTTTTTGGAAGGTGATCCACGCAGCCAAGAATCCAGCGTAGACCTACTATGTTTCGTTTTCCTGCTCGCCATTTTGGCAGAATCAGTGATCACGTGCTGTCACGACTAATCAGAGCACACGGAACAAATTATGTGTGTGTCAACAAATCAGAATTCGCCTTACAATGGCGACTACATTCCAAGATGGCAGCGCCCGTCGATGTTGATATCTGGTCTGTGTTTTGATCGGAAGACTAGCATCTCGGTTGGAACAAGGAACCCAATCACTCGTTAATGTTGCTCTCAGTGGAGACAGATGCTAAGGTGATTTTTGGGATGTATAATCGGGGAAATGTAGGCGGCGGCAAGAGCTGCTGTAGACGGCGATTTGCCACCGTTGACCGGCTACTTATGACCGCCCTGCTTAGTAAGCCACTCTAACTATAAGCTTTGTCAAAAAGTTCTTCTAGGTTGTGGACATGCAGACGGATCAGCTCACCGGCGTCCTTGGTAGAGAGAAAAAAGGCGGAAATGTTTTTTTTATTTTGGATATTTCTCACCAAAATGTCAGAAATATTTATTTCACTTTGACACAGACTTCTGGACAGAAGATTACATCTGATCATGATTATGTTGTTGTCAATATTTAGGTAAATTTCACTTAGCAAACCGGTTGACTACATGTTTTTCAAAAACATCGGAGAACCCTTGTCAAATTATGTTTTATCTGTTTGCTAGATCTAAATATTTTAAGGGACACTGTACTTATTGTACTTTTTTTAAATCTCTGTGGCTGACTCCTTTTGTGCCAACAATGTACTCAGTGTGCTTCAGTCTGAAGGACTGTAAGTAGTAAAAATATTTTACACTCCAATTTGCCAGTTCTAGCAAGAATTCCAATGAATCTAAGGAGAACAAAAATATGCAGTACAGAAATCTTAATATTTTGGTTGAACTTGTAAATAGGACAAAGTAAATATTCCCCCTGCCTACCACTGGAGACCTAACCTGACTCATGCCAGACGTATGTTGCTCCGCTTAGCTCCACTCACATACATCTGGGACATCGCCCATTGAAAGTGATTTCTCCAACTAATTTTATGGTACGGCCAATCAGGACGCAGGGCTGGAGTTTCATAGATGTGACGTAGTGGAGACGCGACCATGACGTGAGACTGTTTTGATAGCAATGGCGGCTCGTCGAAGAAGCAAGCGTTAACATTGATGCTGCTATTTCTTCCGTGTTGTCCAATCTACCTGATATTTTTTCATTAAAAGAACATCAGAGAACGACTCTGAAGGCTTTTGTTGGTGGAAACCATGTTTTCGCCCTTCTCCCGACCGGATTTGGCAAGTTCCCGCGGTTAGCGGGAACCATATTAGAAAGCCTTTAGTCCTCAACGCAGTCGGCCCGGGATCGACTCTAACCCGCGGCGCTTTGCAGCCTGTCTTCCCCCCTCTTCCTGTCAGCTCACTGTCAATAAAATGCAGTCGCTCTCACAGCGTCACGGGTTGGCTTTGGTGTGAGTGGTTGAAATAGCACGTCGATAAAGATGACAGACAAGTGGCTTATCCAATCATATGCAAGAATTTTTGATAAGGCCCAGCCTTCAATAAAGGCAATTCCTATGGCGGTGTCCCAGATGTATGTGAGTGAAGCAAGGCGGAGCCACATGCGTCTGGCTTGAGTCAGGTTACTGGAGACCGGCATACTACTTTGTATTACATTTTCAACACAGTTGGAGGAACATGGATGGGGGACACCTGGTGGTACCAACAGATAAACAAAATAAGAAGAAAAATTAAAAAATCAAAACACAAATGTAATCAAATTATTGATACCCTCAAATCAAATCAACCCAAATGCAACAGGCTAACACATTAACAAGCTGCTGGTCGAAACATATTGTGACCTCTGAGTTTTGTTTCTTCTTACTGTGGCTTTGTACGGTAAAATCTCTCTGAACAGTCATTTTCTGTTGCTTGCTCTCTCCCACACTTTGCACTACAGGAAAAATGATTTGTTTCTCTCTGTTTTCTCATTTCTCTTCTGCATGTGCTGGAGAAAGAAAAATGCCAAAGAAGACTATTCTCTATTTTTTCTCCTCCTGCTGTCTTTTCTTTTTTTTTAGATTCATTAATCTTCAAGAAGCCTAAGTAGAAAAATGGTGCTCTGCAAGTGCTGCACAATTAGTATTTCATGTTGGTCAACAAGGGATAATGCCTTAAAGTTGTGGGATTAAATGCTGCAGTGGCACACTGATATATGGCACTCAAACAGGGACCCTGGATTGGCTGTACTTTCTCTCTGTTCTTACAGTCAAATAAGACAGTAGGAAACCATAAGCTCTTCAACAACATGGAAATGGCAATTTCAATATTAAGTTGTCCCTAAGTCATAGAAATGGGTAAAAAGTAAAAATCATGTTTTCTTTGTTAGAGACTCTCAGTTTATTTCAGAGTATTAAATTGCATTGTGCTACACATGTATTGTTCAGAAATGAATTACATTAATTAATACATTTACAATTTCTGAATTCTAAATGTAAAGAAAACTTCTATGTTTTTTTTAAAAAACATAAAAATCTGAATAGCCAAATCAAATAAAAAAACAGCAAGTAACTAACTAAAACTGTTCTTGGAAAATAAAATAACACTTTCAGGCAAATTAAAACACTTGGATTTGGAGGTTGTACTGAATTACACAGAACGTAAATCAGTCTGCTAAGGTCATTCCCTCCGGCCCAAAACCGACCAGACCAATCACAGTGCGAGAGGCGGGACTTTAACATGCGTCACTCTCACGTACTACAAATAAAAAAGGACAGAGCCTGTCGCATGAAGTTTTTTGTGTCACATCTGTAGTTATGTGATTGGCTCTAACCTGATTACGCTGACACTGTTAGTCCCGCCTTTGAAATCAAGTTCTACCAGCTCCTTACCAGAGGGAGTTGTGTTGAACTTTAGTGAATATTTCCAATGTTAGCTATTAGTCAACCTTTTCAATGCTATTGACATCACAGGTGCTATGTTGATGGTGATTGTTCAGTGTTGGATCCAGTAGGATTTCAATCAACTGGGCATTAATTACACATTGCTACCTCCACAATGAATTTTTTTTACTGCCTATTCTCATCTGTTTTCTTTTTTTTTGTGTTTAGGACTAGTTTATCATCTGGGCCGAAGCTACTTCAAGGCCCTCAGATGCATGGTATTCGTACACTCATTGCTAACAGGCTAGCCATCGTTAGCAGGCTAGCCACCATCTTGAGGCTGTTGGATCCAGTAGGATTTTAATCAACAGGGCCTCAATTACAAATTGCTACCTCTACAATTAATAATTTTTACTGCCTCTCACACTCATCTGTTTTCGTATTTTATTTTAGTAGTAGTAGTGTTTCCAGTAGTGTTATTAAACAGAATAATTGCTGTAACAGGGAATTATTGGTTTATAAACTCCATCTAGCTTAATCATGGAGATTTGAATCAGCAATAGACCAGTTTATTGTTATTATTTTGATGCGGGTTTTTCGCGCATGCGCGCCGGACTGGTAGGCAAAAGGCAAACACAATGGCGGACGCAAACAGAGAAACTGACGAGTTCTCCAGGTATTTTTCTTCTTTAGATAACGTATCACAAGATCGTTTTAAGAGTAAGTTGATGGTTGATGGTATCAGATTGCCAGATCCACACAGCAAAAGCCTGAAGGGACGGAGCGAGTCTGTGAAATGCTGGCCAAGTGTTCCGTACCGCGACATATACAGCTGCCTTATAAACACGCAGACCAGTACAGACGAGAGAGCATTAAAGCCATGAAACCACTGGACGGCTACAATTATTTTATATCGGGACATAGGCACCAGTAACGCCTGCGACCCCATGAGGGATTAAGCGGGTCAAAAAATGGATGGATGTTCAGACATGTTTGTGTAACAGCAGAAAGCGTAGTCAACAACAACAGAACAACATGCAACAACACAACATTTGAGCAGGCGTAGGGAGGGTCGGGGTCTTCTGCACACCCCCGTTCTCCGATGGCGGTAAGGAGTCTGGGGCCTGGAGGAGGTGCGGGCCACTGTGTCCGGGGTCTTGGCGGGGGGCTGCGGTGTGCAGTCAGCGGCTTGCCAGGTCTGGGGCTGATGCCTCTGCTCCCCCCAGGGGGCGGGGGGCAGGGATGGCAAGGGTATGGTGGGGGTTTATTAGGTATTTAGGGGGAGGGGGGGCTCTGGCCGGGTGGCTCGTGCGGGTCGTGTTCGGGGGGCGTCTGGTCTGGGGCCGGGGCCGGGGGTCGGGCACAAGCAGTCGTATAGTCGACTTGGGGTGACCAACCCCCCTTTGGTCAGTGTTGGATGTGAGTGTTATGTGGGAATGTGTGTACAGCGTCTTTTTTTTTTTTTTTTTTTTTTTTTTTTTTTTTCTGTGTGTGGTGAGTGGGGCACAAGGGAGGGATGGGGTGAATGAGTTTTTTTTTTTTTCCAGGTATGGGTGTGGTCCGCTCCCTCTCCCAAGAACATCTCAAGTCTCCGATAGGTGCGGAGCCCATCCCCCCACGTCCTGCCCTCCTCCACTTCGTTGGCGGGCGCCTTGGCCCCCTGGCGCATTGGTTGGCTTCGGGTTTGGGGCGGGTTCCCGGGCGTGCGCCGGCCCACTCCCGGCGGCCTCTTCGCGGGGCCTGGCCCCCCGGGGGGCGGCCGGGGCCCTCGTCGCGGGGGCGGGGCGCCCCTGGGGCCTCTGGCCCTCAGGGCCCATGGCCGGGACCACTTCAGCGGGGCTAGCTGCCGGCGGAGCCCACGGGCTCGTCTCCGCGGCTCTTGAGGGCGTCGGCATTGCGGTGGCTGGGGGATTTCCTCGGGGTCGTCTCTGCTCCTTCCTTGGGGGGGAGGTTGCAGATATCCTGTGTCGGCCCCTCCTGGGCGACCTGCTTTAGGGACCCCTTTGGGAGTCCGGGGTTACGGGTCCCCTGACGCCTGCCTCTGTGCTCGGGGAAGGTGGGTCTTCGGTTCTTCACAATCACTATCAAGCTATTTCTGGATAATCTTCACCTAAACTAGTGCACTTTCACATCTCCCACTGGTGCTGGGTCCCAGGTATTAAGTGTTCACTTATATACAGTAATCATATAATTTATTTATTTATTTTTTTATGTTTTTTCACTTTCATTTTTCAAATATCACATTACACATGTCAGCTTACATAATAATATATATGATTTAGCAATGGCATCTAGGTGTTATTCGAATGTATCTGTTGCTTTATGTCTGTTGGTTGTGCTGTTCTTTTTGTGTCTCTTTCCAGGTGATGGAGCAGACAGAGGACGTTTTATCATTCTCTTCCTTTTATCTCCTCTTTCTTTCACCTCTACTCTTTTTTTTTTCTTTTCTTTCACTTTTTGTTCTTCCTTTACTCTCCCATTGTCATGTCCATATAATTTGAAATTCTCCTTGCAGGAATCATAATAAAGCTATTTACAAGCATAAATCAAGTGGAGCACTATGGCGGAAGCTGTTTGCTCCACTTGTAAAAGCAAAATCTGTCGAGCTCTATCTGGCATTGAGATATCAATTCCTATTGCCATATTGCTAGACAGGACACTGGGGAAAAAAAAAGAAAAAAAAAAAAGAAAGCGTAGTCAGACACACAGCGCTTCAGCAGAGAGGAAGACCCGCCACCGGTAGGTTAAAAAAAACATTGTTCAGTAAGGATTATTAAGGTGTTTTAGTTTTATTAAAATGGGTGGAAGTGTTGGCGACGTTGCAGCGTAAACACAGACGTACTAGCGCCCGTAAACAGGGGCGTAATGCAGCCGCTGTCTGGTGAACATTATTGCACACTGATTGCACGAAGAAAACTAAAATGATGCGGTGTGCTGCTGCTGCAGCGCATCGACTCCACTTCTCCCGGCTCCGTCTAGCGATCGCCACCTCCCCTCCGCCGCTATTTAAGTAGATCAATGACCAGTGCAGAATTAAGTTGTATTTACCGGAGATGAAGCGTAGACTTCAAATTTTGTCGTAGTATGATGGCTCCCACAGTCCATTGGGATTGCCTGCCTGCATCCTTTTCATTGAAATTATCCATTTCTTTCTTTTTTCTTCTTTCTTCGTCCTTCGGTAAACGAAAGAAACGTACATCCAACGATTTGGAATGCCTCTGTGTGAAACCGGGAGCACAACAAGTCGTAGGCATTGTTTAGATTCCAAAAATAAGCGAACTAAAAGCACGCTCTAAATCACCCGTTTTGTCATGTAGTAGACGAGAACAGCTCTGTTTTTGCCTACCCTCGGGACCCGGATGTAGCGCTGACGTCACGCGTGAACTGGTCTATTGAGTGGTCTCTAGGAGTTGGCTTATGGTTAATGACCAATGATTAAAAGTCCAATTGCGATTATAATTAAGGTTATTAACGTTTACTGGGCAAGCCTAACTCAGTTCTACCACTGGTTACATACCCAATTTCCAGGTTAAATTAAGTTAATAATTGTTAATTAATAAGCCAATTGTTAGTGTAATCATTAAAGGCTAATAGTCCTTGATCACAGCCATTTGAAACAGTTTTTGCAGTGGCTATCCTTTGATTCTGAATGACAAATTAGAATTGCCAATTATAATTGTTAATAACATTCACAATCAAACAGGTAAACGCTCACAACATTCAGCATAACTCTCCAAGCTGAATGATGAATCGACCGCCAAAGTTTGGTTTTAACCAATCATGGTATCAAATAAAAATGTAAGCAGCAAGCGTATTGAGAAACCACAAGAAGGTAAGCTGGTCAAGTCCTTTCTTGCTGTTCTTCTTTCAAAGAAGAATTTGTGGATTCTGAGAAAACAGATGTGACAGCAGCAGCTACGTGTGTGTCCTCCTGTACTGCCATGTTTATGTTGGTTTGACTGTGGGCTCGGCAGCTCCTCCTTTCATCATAGTTGTTACATGCACTGGTGGCTGCATGTAGGATTTTTCCCCCATTTCAGGTTGCTGCAGAGCTCCGGCAGGTTAAGCAGGCCCAGCTGGTTTCACTCTGCCTCTTGATTAGCAGAGTATAAGGCTAGCTGGGAAACTGATGTTGGGGGCCTCTTGGCCAATTGGGCAGCATGTGTGCTGCAGCTTTATGGTGCTGTGTACGGTTACTTGTTGGTTGCTAGAGATATTGGTTCTGGTGGTTACTCTTGCCTTTCTTTCCTTTTAAGGTTCCCAGTTTCCCCTTTAAAATTTCTTCAGATTTGATTTGAACAACAAAACTTTGAACGTTACCCTATTGGTTTGTCTTGTCATTTTCCCTGGTTTATCCTTTGTTACAGCCCGTCCCCTCTCTAATACCCCTAGACAGTGGCGGCTGGCCAGTAGGGGGCGCTCGGGCGCCGCCCCCTTTAAATCGTTTAGATAATAAATGATTTCTGAACTGCAAAGTACTTAGAAATGTATTTATTAATACTGTGTGTCCAATAGACATGTTAGAATTTATTAAAATAGTAAATACATAATTCTATTTAATTGCTCACATTGTGCACACTTCCTCCTTTCCTATGTGCGGGGCGCCGGTCTAATGGGAGTGAATGTAGGCGCCGCCTACTTGGGCAAGCACGTGATCTGAGGCTGACTTTTAATTGGTTTTCTAGGCTTTTGCATAGGGGCGCACTGCTCTGCGTCCCGGACACACCTATTCTGTTGCGTCATTACTGGTAGAGTGTCAGTACTGGCTAATTTTTTTAAAAACATTGTGTGATTGGACAATCCCCGATTCGACTCAGCTCAGCTGCAGTTCGTTAGGTTGATTCACGGTTATGCTTGCAAAGTTGAGTAGTTTCAAAATGAGAGAAAATTCTGTTTTGTCTTTACAAAAAAAAATGCTTTTACAAAGCGTTCACTTGAAGAAAAAAAACAGGATAAAGGACCTTGGACCGGATCGTCTTAATTTACAAATTCAGCAGCAGGCAAGTGATCTCTCCACTCCATGGTTGGACATGTAGCAGTGTAGGTAGTAATCAGCCAGTGAAGAAGCGTTGGATACTCAGTGTAGAAGACCATGAAAGGATTGCTGCAGAGGTGAGTTGTTGTGGAAAATCACTGTTACACTGGTTTATAGTAATGATATTTAATATATTAGGAAGATGTGCTTTGTAGTTAGAAATACCTAACTACAAAGCACTACAATGTGTCTATGCTGTGTAGGTATGTTGATGTAATGTTTGTCAGCAAGATATTTTATTATTTAAGTTGTACTGAAGTTTATGGGTAATGGGGAATAAAACATTTGGTTACTGAATTTTGTATAATCTTGTCCCACAAAAATGCTGTAACACATTTCATAACACAGCCTTAAAAAATGGCAGCAAATGTTATTAAAATCAGGAAAACAATCTAGAAGAAGTCTTTTCAGAAACTGTCACGCTCTTGAAGATCCTCATCACCACACCCATGACCACAGCTGAAAGCTGAAAGGTGCTTTTTAACTCTGAAAAGAATCAAGACTTTTCTGAGAAACTCAATGACTCAGGACAGGCTGAATGCATTGGCCATGTTGTCAATGGAGAAAAGACTAGTCACAGAGATGACTGACTTTAACAAGAATATAATTGAGCAATTTGCTGGGCAGAAGGAAAGGAGGGCAAAATTCATGTTCAAATAGTGCTATTTTTTAAGATTTGCTTTGTTTGTTTTTCATTTGTTTGTTTGTGTGCGCCCCCCTCAGTTTTTTTAGCACCAGCCGACACTGCCCCTAGACCAGGGGTGTCAAGCTCCAGTCCTCGAGGGCCGGTGTCCTGAAACTTTTCGAAGTTTCCCCTGTCCCACACACCTGAATCAAATGGCACAATTAGCTCCTCAGTATGCAGTCAGGTTCTTCAGAGTCCTGCTAATTACCTGGTTATTTGACTCAGGTGTGTTGGACCAGGGACAAATCAAAAAGTTGCAGGACACCGGCCTTTGAGGACTGGACTTTGACACCTGTGCCCTAGACGGTTTTGGGGACGTAACAATAGTGTATGTCCCGTCATGAACCATAAAGGTGCGTTCACATTTAATGCGAATGTGTCGGCCCGAGCGACAGATTTAAATGATATCCTTATGCACAGGTCCCACACACGATCTTGTGAATGCACCTTAATACTTCAACCAGATTGGTCTGAACCCTTTTTGGTTCGGAAACAAACTTTTTAAGTGGAGGCGGTACAAGATGGATTCTGGTGTTCGTGAACCCACAAATAGCTCGAGAATTCATCTTGCAGGCAAGATTAGGTCCCCCCTTCTGCTCACTCACAGCAGGAGAGAAACAGACCCCAGGATTAAGTAGGGATAAAGTATAAAGGTTCCAAACCTAGCTAGTGACGAATGCTTGGTTCAATATTTTCAGCTACACGCTTTATCAATAGCACTTCTAAGGTATTCTAAAAAGCAGATGTAAAGATGAGAAATGTTGTTTCACAGGAGGAGAGATGATGTCCCTGTGATAAAGATAAAATAAAGAAGATCTTAGAATCAGAAATAGAACATTTTGAAGACAAGAAACAGAGAAGAAACAACAAGAATCCCTCAAAGGAGCACACAAAAGCAATCATCCACCTAAAAACTATGCAGTGATAAATCAATTGTATCATGTTGGTAACAGCAGAAATCACTCCTGTCAACATTCTTTATTTTCCCTGCTGTCCATACTGATTTCCCAGCTCTGTTGTTAGTCTGTTGTTAAACAGTCTGTGCTGGCAGAAAACAGAGATGGACCGAGCTGCCAGTAATACAAAGTATCATGTCCAGCCAAGTTGGCTAAAATAACCATGGATGATGACTTTTACTCTCTCATGTTGTCTTTCATGTGTAGAAACAATTGTTAATATAAAAAACATTATGCTTTTCATAATGGCAAGTGTGCCCTGACAAAATTACCCTTATTACATTAAGCATTAACAAAGCATTCACATATAAGAATATCTCTAAACACTAGTATGTCTTACATTTACTTCTTTGTAACATTCAAAAGTCTCATGTGTGAGATATAATTTATTCTGATTTTCTCTAATTTGCGTGCTTGGATAACAGCAGGTTGGCAGCATGGGTAGTATCTTCACCGTATTCAACGTGACCCTGAGGTTACACTGAATACAGTGCAGAAATGAATGTGTCCACTCACATCAGCCACATGTGGTTTCAGGTCCGGTTACCGAGGAAATGTCGGGCGTAAGTGTCAACTAATTTATTAGTTGACACTTACATTTATTCATCCAGCAAGATAAGAGGTGGAAGTTTACTCTCAGCATCAGCAGGGTCATCATGACAAACAGATGCAGAGGGGCTTTTTAACCTGAGCTGCTGAGGCTATTATAGAAAACAGTAGGAACCCTCGCTGGGGGCTTCTAACGGATTTTTCATCCAAATGTGAAAAATGTTTGGTGCTTGGAAATCAAAGCATTCATTCCAAAAGTTGCTAAAGACACAAAATGATCCTTTAGATCACTGAATTGCTTTTCATTTCTGTAACAGGTCAAATTCTACATGTAGATTGAAAAAAAAAAAGTGTTGCTCAATAACCCAACGAAATATGACACATCTACACAGTGAGCTAAGTTCCAAAGTAAGCCTTTTTTCTGCCACATTTTCTTTTGTGATTCAAAACATTCAGCTCTGGGTGGTTTAATCATGCAATATTACAAATGTATAAATTATAGTAAATAATCCCAAATGTACCATTTATTAGTTAAGCGTTTTATTTCTGTTAATAATATCTGCAATATGCAATATGCAATGTAAAGTAAACTAATTAGAGTATAATGGGTATGGGTGTATGATTTTTCTCAAAGTAAAAAATGCAATCTTTATAAGTAAAATAAAATAACAAGTAAAATATTAATAGTGATAACCTGAATAAGATGAGAGTCCAGGAAAGCTCCATCATGAGGCTCTGTTATATTTTAAACCCCAAAGGTTAACATCTTTTTTCTTTACAGAAAGTATAGTAAATAGTAAACGCTGCTCTGATGGCTCATTATTCTCAATGGAGAACAGAAGACAGTGTTGTAACATGTTTTATTTGATATTTTTGTTAGGACAAAAAAATAGCTTCTTCATAACTGAAACAAAAGCCTGGAAAGATGCAATAAAACAGAACAGGTTCATGAAAGAAGAAATATTTTTATAGCATACATTTTAAACAAATGTTTGGAAAGCACTCAGCATAATTAAAAGAAATAAATGTGTTTATAAGATCTTACCAATTAGAGAAAATTTAAGAAAGTCAACTTTGTACCATTTTCCTTTTTTTAAATGTAATAAAAACAGCCATGGAGCTGCAGGAGTGAAACACTTTGACAGGAGTGTAAAATGTAAAAAGGTAATTTATGTCGATTAGACAAGAAATACGTTTAATTGATCCTTAG
This sequence comes from Fundulus heteroclitus, assembly GCF_011125445.2. Classification (NCBI taxonomy): domain Eukaryota; kingdom Metazoa; phylum Chordata; class Actinopteri; order Cyprinodontiformes; family Fundulidae; genus Fundulus; species Fundulus heteroclitus. Next base: position 6,507,425 of record NC_046380.1, on the reverse strand, counting down.
TAAACATTGGGTTTTTTTTTTCAGAAGAGAAAAAACTGTAGTTACTTGGTGTAACTTTATGTATACCCCTCTTAAAAAACAGGAAACTGGTCATACAGTTTTGTGTGTATATATATATATATATATATATATATATATATATATATATATATATATATACACACAAAACCGGGTACTCCAGCTTCCTCCCACAGACCAAAAACATGACTTTTAGGTTAATTGGCTTCTCCAAATTGTCCTTAGGTGTGAGTGTGTGCGTGAATGGTTGTTTGTCTCTGTGTTGCCCTGCGACAGACTGGCGACCTGTCCAGGGTGTACCCCGCCTCTTGCCCAGTGAATGCTGGAGATAGGCACCAGCACCCCCCGCGACCCCATGAGGGATAAAGCGGTTCGGAAAATGGATATATATATATATATATATATATATATATATATATATATATATATATATATATATATATATATATATATATATGTCAGGACTCAGTCAGCAGGGCCGTGCAGCTTGCTGCTGGCTCCACTCTCCCCACAGGTGTTCGTGGTTAACGGGTGGGCGGAGTGCACACACCTGCAGACACTTCAGCAGCACCGGGCCGCACTATAAGAACCGTGCTCGAACAGAGGGAGGATGCCAGAGTGTTACCTTGTCGCGGTATGCCTAAAGGCCAAAAACCTCCACCTGAGCTTCAGACCCGTGAGTTTTTCGATCCCCGTTTTTGGATCTAATCCTTGTTTCCTGTGTTTTCTCCAGTGCACTCGTGTCTTTGGAACCCTTCTCTCGTGTGACTCTGCGCTGTGAAGACCAGGCTCCCGAATCCACAACCGCTCAGATTCTGCTCTGGCGATCTCCTCCTCAAACTCTCTTGGTGGTACCAAGTTGGGTGCAAGCTTCCCCTCCCCGGATTCACCCTGGTCACCTCGGACTCTCCTGGTTCCTTCCTCTGTTCATTCTGGATCTCTGGACTCGGACCCCATCCGCCTCCGCCCACAGTTCTCCCGGACGCCTGTCACTACATCCGCAGGCCGGGCTGAGTCCACACCACTACCTCCTCGGTTCGGTTCCCGTGCTCTGTGGTAAGCTTACGATTCCCCGTAACGTTACCTTAGCTTCTCCCTCAATTAACCGTATCTTGCTCTCCTTCAGACTGACCCTGTCTCCAGACTTTGGTTCCCCGCTGCTTCCCCGATCTGCGGCGACAGATCTTCCTCGTGATCCCACGTTTCTGTTAAATAAAACTCTTGTGATCTGACCTGTTTCCCCTGAGTGTTTCTGCATGTGGGCCAAACATTTAAAGCCGAACATGACTATATATATATATATATATATATATATATATATATATATATATATATATATATATATATATATATATATATATATATATATATATATATATATATATATATATATATATCTGCATGGAGTTTGCATTTTCTCCCTGTGCATGCGTGGGTTCTCTCCGGGTACTCCGGCTTCCTCCCACAGTCCAAAAACATGACTGTTAGGTTAACCCTTTATCGGGCAAGTGACTGTTTTTGGTAATTTCCACACATGTTGGTTATCGTGCCCATCCCGCGTCTCAGTGAGTTCAAGAATCATGGAATCTTTATCCAGCCAATCAGCAAAGATCACCCTACATTATAAGTTACTTTGTTGCGCAGTTGGACCAATAAGTAGAGACCGCGGTCAAGTCAAATTTCTCTTTGTCTCCAAAGTCAGAAAAATTCACTTTTGCAGCTCGGTTCACTGGACATTTTCAAAGGAAACATCAAAAATAACCATGGTAAGTTGATGAAACTCATACATTTTATTGTTGAATAGTTGTGTTTAGTGTTGACATACAAGTTGTTTGCTGAGGACTTATTGAAATGATTGAAAATACAGCATGAAAAATGCAGGCACCATATTTGATCATATGCCCTTTTCACTAAAAACTAGATTTTTCTTGGTATGTCCGTTTTTGGACATATGCCCAATGCATCTAACAAACCATACTCAGTGCATTTTCTTTACAAATTAAGCAATACAACTTAGCATATTATGTTTAAGGTTGCAAAAGTTTTTTATAACACTATACAGTGATTCTGGGAAATTTCAACACTGTGTTTTTAGTTTATGAATAGTAATTATGAATGATTTTTGTCAGTTTATGATGTTATGACAGTTGTTTTATTGCATATGTTTAATTTTTAGCTTCCATCAACCTTTTATGGCAAGAGGAGGGAGACTGCGGTTGTGCCAGTCCACCCTGACATTAGTGATGATGATGAGGATGATGAGGATGAAGATGATGATGTGTCAGACCCTGACTTCGTCCCACCCACCCACAACCAGGACATTCCAGGCCCAAGCAACATAGGCCCCACCACCAAAAGGAAACGCTTGCAGCCTGCAGTGGAGGTGATCCAGGACAGTGGCAGCGACAGTTACAGTGAGGACAATGATGATGATGATAATGAGCAGCCAGCACCACAAGCCAAGAAACCCAGCAAACCCAGTAAGTCAGCAGCCAGGCCAACAACCTGGCACAAAGTTGACCTGAACAACACAGCCCTGCCTGAATACCAGCACTCCACCCCTGACTACATTGATGTCCCTTTTCAGTACTTTACAAGGTACTTTGACGACCAAATCATCAGGCATATCACGTACCAAACCAACTTATATGCTGCTCAGAAGGACATCAACACCACTTTCACGACCAATGAGAATGAAATACTTACTTTTGTCGCCATCCTCATCTATATGGGTATTGTGGAGCTCCCGTCTGTTGATGACTACTGGGCCATAGAGACCAGGGTCCCGCAAGTTGCCCAACTAATGTCCTCAAAGAGGTTCAGGCTGCTTAAAAGGGTTATCCACTTCAATGACAACTCCATGATCTGTGGTACCAGTGACCGCTTCTTCAAAATCCGACCACTGTTCAGATTCATAAATACTGCCTTTAGACGTGAGTCACAGACCCCAAAACAGTCTGTAGATGAAGTGATGGTTGCCTACAAAGGGAAGAAAGCTGGCAACCTGAGGCAATATATTAAAAGCAAGCCAGACAAGTGGGGTTTCAAGTTGTTTGCCAGGGCATCTGAGGATGGCTTCATACATGACATTGTGCTATACCAGGGCAAGACTACCCTGGAAGCCCATGATGTTCCCCTAAAACCTGAACAAGAAGGCTTAGGTGCAACCAGCCAGATTGTATCTGTCCTTGCCAGTACCATGACCTTTCCCACCACCACAGCCATCTATGCTGATAACTTTTTCACCAGCCTGGAGCTAGTGCGTTACCTCCGAGACCACAACTGTAGGTTTACAGGGACCGCCAGAGACAACAGAATTGGAAAGCCTCCACTCAGGACAATCAAGGATATGGAGAAAAAGGCTGTCACTCGTGGTACCTGTGACTACGTCACCAGTGATGATGGGATACTGGCTGTCAGGTGGAAGGACAACAAAACGGTCAACCGACATGGGGGTGGGGCCGATGTCCACAGTCATCAGGTACTGCAGTGAGAGTAAGAAGAGGGAGCCTGTGAACTGTCCAGCTGTCATCAGGAGTTATAATGCCAACATGGGGGGCATTGATAAGAGTGACATGCTGGTACACCTCTACCGCACCCCCATGAAGTCAAAGAGGTGGTACATGCGACTGTTTGCGTACGTCATTGATATCAGCCTCACAAATGCCTGGGTGGTGTACAAGCGGGACTGCAAGGCCCTTGGTGTGAAATCCCAGCCTCTGAAAGATTTCAGACTCCAGGTGTTCAGGGATGCCAGCAACCAGAGGCCAGCCACGCCTAGCTCCAGAAGAAGCTCATCTTCCTCAGTTGAAAGCCTGACCATCAGTGCTGGTGTCCCTAAGCCTGTCCGGGGACACCGCAGCCACACCCCACATGTGGCTGTGCGGTTTGATATGTCCCTCTTCCATGCCCCTATACATGGCGAACGCTAGACCTGCAAGCACTGCAGCAGGAAAGGCAATATTATCCGGTCAAATGTGGTCTGCAGGGTCTGCAAGGTGCACCTCTGCAGGAACAGAGAGCGGAACTGCTTTGTTGAGTACCATGGAAAAGTGGCCTAATTTCCCATGTTTGGATGGACAGACAGAGGCAGCTACAGAGACAAACACAGACACTTGTATTCCTCAGAGGGTTTGTTGAGCAATTCTGTTATCATCACGTTTTTCTGTCAGCACTTTTATGTTCTGAAAGTGATGTTAAAATGTTCAAATACATTATATGTGTTTTTCCTGTATTTTATCTATGTATACGTATTGTAATTTGTTTTCCCATTTAGAGGCAATAAACCAAATTTGATCACTTCATTGGCCTTGATTTTTTTACCACTTAAGGGCAAGTTACCAAAAATGGTAACTTCATTGACCTCGATTTTCGACATGAAAATAAAAAAAATTGAAAAATTTAACAAATGTAATGAAGTCTTATTATGTTGTCCAATAACACTCTAAGTTTGAATTTTTTAATTTTAAAGTATTTCATTGAGTGCCCTATAAAGGGTTAATCGGCTTCTCTAAATTGTCCTTAGGTGTGTGTGTGCGTGAATGGTTGTTTGTCCTGTCTGTCTCTGTGTTTGACAGACTGGCGACCTGTCCAGGGTGTATTCTGCCTCTCGCCCAGTGAACGCTGGAGATAGGCACCAGCAACCCCCGGCGACCCCATAAGGGATTAAGCGGGTCAGAAAATGGATGAATGAATGAATGAATGAATCTTTATTGTCATTGTCACAACAACAACTAAATTTAGAAAAAGTGCCATCAATCAGTGCATATGTTAAAAAAAATCACTGTCCCACAATTTACACACAATATAAGAAATAAATAACAAATAACTGATAAAAAAACAACTAATAAATAAGAATAGCACATTCTCACACACATCATCCATGATGATTAATGGTTATTTTTGGTTGCATTTAGTATTGTTATTGCTGTCAGGTAAAAACTGTCTCTAAGACGGTTGGTTCTTATTCTGATTGCTCTGTATCGTCTGCCTGAAGGCAACAGTGTAAACGGAGAATGTCCGGGATGAGAAGTGTCCTTTGTGATGGGTTGTGCCCTTTGTAGACAGCGGTCGGTGTGCAAGTCCTCCAGTGAGGGGAAAGGGCAGCCAATGATTTTTTGGGCTGTATTCACAACCCTTTGGAGAGCTTTCCTTTGAGCCGCAGTGCTGCTGTTATACCATACGCAGATACAGTAAGTCAGTATGCTCTCTATGGAAGGACACCAGCAGTTTCTTCTTGATGTTGTTCTTCCTGAGAACCCTCAGGAAGTACAGTCTTTTCTGGGGCTTTTTTGTCAGCTCCAAGGTGTTGATGTTCCATGTGAGGCCCTGCTCAATGTGGACCCCCAGGAAACGGAAGTCAGCTACCCTATCCACACATTTTCCCCCAATGGTTAGTGGTGTAATGTCCGTTTTTTTCCTCCTGTAATCTATTATGAGTTATTTTGTCTTTGAGTTGTTGAGGAGCAGATTGTTCTCCCTGCACCACACCAACAGCCGCTACACCTCACTCCTGTAGGCCGACTTGTCGCCTCCTGAGATGAGCCCCACCATTGTGGTGTCATCAGCAAACTTGATGATGGTGTTGCTGTGGTGGGCAGAGGTGCAGTCATGTGTGTATAGACAATAGAGCAGGGGACTCAGCACACAGCCCTGTGGAGAGCCAGTGCTAAGGCTGAGGGCAGTGGATGAATGTTTCCCCACCCTAACTCTGTGCTGTCGGTTGGTCAAGAAGCTCATAATCCACTTGCAGGTGGAGTGAGGGAGACCCAGGTCCTCCAATTTGTCCACCAGTCTGTGAGGGAGGATGGTATTAAAAGCAGAGCTATAGTCCACAAAGAACATCCGCACAAAGCTCCTCTTCTGCTCCAGATGTGTCAGAGCAGCATGGAGGGCTGTGATCACAACATCCTCGGTGGATCTGTTGGCTCTCTAGGCAAACTGGTGGGGGTCAAAGCCAGGAGGGAGAAGTGCTGTAATGTGACCCCGGACCAGTTTTTCAAAACACTTCATCACCAGAGGGGTTAGTGCCACGGATACATTAAATTGTGGAAAATCAGCTCATAACTGTTTCAAAAATTTAATTTATGATTTAGAGACAGGAAGATACATTCACAGAATGGATGCCAGCGCAGTTAACATGGGGTTGTGCAATCCCGAGGAGGCCAAGCTCGCTGCGGCCTCACCGGCTTCGCTATCAAGCACCACCAAGGATTTACATGAAAAATAGCGAAAAGTCTGCGATTTTAAAGAGAATATGATCAAAAATAAGGAAATCAGATAAAAAAAACTTTTAATACAAATGAGTGAGTGAATCACAATTTATATATATATATATATTATACAGATTGGGTCAGATTATACAGATTGGTCAAACATGTCCTATATAAGGAAACCAGTTGATTGCATCAAAGTCCCAACAAGCAGCATTCACTCCTGGGGAACCGTAGAGCCACAGGGAGAGTCGTCTGCATTGTACATGGCTTTGCTGCAATCCCTCATACTGAGCAAGCATGAAGCGACAGTGGGAAGAAAAACTCCCCATTAACGGGAGGGTAAACCTCCGGCAGAACCGGGCTCAGTATGAACGGTCATCTGCCTCGACCGACTGGGGTTACAGAAGACAGAGCAGAGACACAACAAGAGAGACAAAAAAGCACAAAAGCACACATTGATCTAGTAATCTGTTCTATATTAGATGGTAGTAGCGGGTGAGCCGTCTTCTCTGGATGATGTCACAGTTAACAGAACGCCAGACCAGGTGTACCTACTATGAAGAAAAAGAGAGAGAGCAAAAAGTTAAAAGCTGAAATGATGACAGTCATTTCAATGTAATACAATGCAAAACTGGAGAACAGTAGACTGAAGAACAGTATAAATCAGTAGAGTGAGAAAATTAGACCCTAATGTCCTCCAGTAGCCTAGGCCTATCACAGCACAACTATAGAGATAGCTCAGGGTAACATGAGCCACTCTAACTATAAGCTTTGTCAAAAAGGAAAGTTTTAAGATTAGTCTTAAAAATAGATAGGGTGTCTGCCTCACGGACCAAAACTGGTAGTTGGTTCCACAGGAGAGGAGCCTGAAAGCTAAAGGATCTGCCTCATCCAAGGACTGAACCCTGTGGTACTCCACAAGTGACCCTAGAGTTTGAGGAAGATTTATTATTAACATGAACAAACTGGAATCTGTCCGACAGATAAGATTTAAACCAGCCTAATGCTTTTCCATTAATCCCTACAGTATGCTCAAGTCTTTGTAGGAGAATATTGTGATCAACTGTATCAAATGCAGCACTGAGATCTAACAGGACAAGTATAGACACAAGTCCATTATCTGAGGCCATGAGAATGTCATTAGTGACCTTCACCAGAGCTGTTTCAGTGTTATGATGAGCTCTAAAGCCTGACTGAAACTCCTCAAGTAGGTCATTACTTTGTAAATGTTCACATAGTTGATTAGCAACTACTTTCTCAAGAATTTTAGATAAGAAAAGAAGATTAGATATAGGTCTGTAATTCACTAACTCATCTTGATCAAGAGATGGTTTCTTAAGTAAAGGTTTAATAACAGCTACTTTAAAAACCTGTGGTACATATCCATTTACCAAGGATAGAGTAATCATGTCTAAAATAGGACCACTGATCAGAGGGAATACCTCCTTAAACAACTTGGTTGGGATTGGGTCTAACATACAGGTAGAAGGTTTAGATGAAGCTAAAATTTTAGATAGCTCAGAAAGCTCTACTGCTTTTAAACATTTCAGACACTGCGCAGGTTCTAAAGATTCCTCCGGTCCGGTCTCGTCCGAGCGTCGCGCCGCACAGATCGTGAGCGGTGAACTTTTTAAACCCCGCGGTTCCGTCGCACAGTTTGAGATGTATATAAGTACCACGACTGAAAAACTCGTACAGTGTACGCCCGGCTTAAGGCAGAACGCAATGACAAAGTCATACCGTTTACAAAGACATCTATTTGTGAAAACAACATTGCTGCCATCTACAGGGCATTTCTGCAATACGGAGGATATTAAAAAGGGGACAGACTCTTTAAGTTTTGATACAGCATTATCCGATAAAGATCTACTATAATGGAACCCTCTTTTGGGGGTGGAGAACTCAGTTAGATTGAACTCAAATGTTATTAAAAAATGATCAGATAAGACAGGGATGTGAGGAAATACTGTTAATTCTTCACAATCAATGCCATATGTCAGCACAAGGTCTAAAGTATGGAGCCAAGAGTGCGTCGGTTTATGTACATTTTGAGCAAAACCAATTGAATCTAGGATAGTTTTAAAGGCTACACTAAGGTTATCACATTCTGTGTACACATGGATGTTAAAATCACCCACTATAATAACCTTATCAGTATTTAACACCAAATCCGATAAGAAATCTGACAACTCATCCAAAAATTGAGTGTAAGGACATTCCTATTTCAAACGGCCTTCTAATACTTATGATTTCAATTTTGCTTTCATGGTGTATTATTGTCTTCTTGTTTTTATTGTACTTTGGAAACTGTTTATAACCCCCTGCTATTGTAGCACTTTGAGATTTTATTTGAGAAACATTTGTCTTTCTTATCCTTCAATGAAGGGTTTCTTTCTTGTTGGAGGCAGTCACTTTCTGTAAGTTGCCGAATGATTTACAAGAATATTAAGGAAGTGTGTGGCTTTATTGTACTTTATCGTTAGTGCTTACTGGAAAGATAATTCTTACGACTTGATGAAAACATAGATATCAACACTTTTAGCAGATAGAAAGATAAATGGTAAATTGTCTGTATTTTTATAGCCCTTTATCAAGTCCTGAGGCCCTAAAGTGTTTCACACTATATTCAATCATTCACCGACTAATGCACATACTGACATTGGTGGGCTACACTGTGGCCACATCTGGCATGGGGCACACTAACAGAAGCTGGGCTACCAGACATCAGCACCACAGGGCCCACTGACCATTGCCAGCAGGGACGCTGTTGAAGAGGTTCGGAGAAGGGTATCAAACCAGCAACCCACTGGATGAAATCCTAGCTCCTTGTCGCTCTTTGCAACAGAAGGATTTATAAAAGCTAATAATCCATTAGCATTTATAAATCTGAATGGCTTTGTAAACACCTTGCACAAAGCATTTATAGTTTCTTTTAATGACGAGAAATGTAATTTTGCCAAATGTGCAATAAATTGGCACAAATAATTACTCATGGCTTTGGACATCACTAAACAGTACCAGACTGGATCTCAACAATTAAAAAAAATAATTTCAGGAACTTCATTGTTAACACATCTGCAGTTCAGACACCTGGCATGCCTCAAAATAAAATGTATTCCCGCCATTAATTATTGTTTCAATAAAAACAGGCAAAATGACTGCACCGTTATGGTTTAATCTGTTAAAGCAAGGGTTGCTGATTTTGCCACAAGTTTTAGGTCTTAAAAATCTCCCAAATCCACTCTGGCCTTATTTCTTTCTACTGAGGCCTTCCCCTTTTTTGAACATATTTCACTTCATGCAACTCTCAGCCGTGTTCAAAGTCTACAGTGAGAGCAGCGGAGCTACATTGAACGGCTAACTGCTAAGCTAACCTGACGCATAAACACTAGAAGTGAATCTGCAGCCAGCAAATTACGAAGGAAGGAGCACGGACACTGGCGTTATGTGAGCGCGTTAGAATGACTGGCATGTGGGACAACCAAAAGATATGACAATATCCCCGGAACTTGAGGGACAGAGGGGGATGAAAAGAGAAACAAAACTGTCAATTTCATTCCCTTCGGATTGAGGAGATTGGTTAGAGTATCTACAGGCCTGCAGCTCCCACAAAAAACTATTTTTACCTCCTTTTTATGAATATGTAATGCATTGACTACTTTCAGGATAGAAAGACCATTTTACCCAGTATTACAAAGTGTTTCTGAACAGTATTACCAACTTTAGCTTTAAAACAGATTAGTAGACTAACCTAGGTCCAGACTGTTTAAAATTTAGACGATAAAGGGATTTTTTTTGTTTGTCTCGAAACTGTCAAGAAGCCAGCTGGAAACATGCCAAAAAAAAATAGTTCAGTTTTTTATTATTCCTGGAAAACAGTGGGCTACCTGCCAGACATTTCAACATTCTCCAGCTAAGGTTGGTTTTATTGTTGGCAAGAGTAGTAGAAATTTCTCACGTAGTTAAACAACTTTCTGGTTGCAGAGTTCTCAGACTGGATTAAGACGGAGAAGCTAAGAAGTTTGTGAATGTAGCATTGTTTTAAAAGCCTCTTCATAATTCAATTCAGTTTATCTACACTGTAAACCTGAATAAATTACAGGAACTCAAAATTTTGAGGCAGCCAGATGCCTCGAAATGTTGAATCTGAAACCCTAAGTTCTTTTAAATCAAAGTTAAAAACCAATTTGTTATTGTTGAAGGTTGTTGTCCACCTTGGCTGGTATCTTAATCTTCTACTGATATTCCACTGCTGTGGGCTATCCTCTGTAATCTTTTCTTTCTGATGTTCTGCTCAGGCAGAACATCAGAAAGAAGCACTGAATTGTCTTGTCACTATGTGCTATACAAACAAACTTGTCTTGCCTTAACTAGAGCAGAAAATGCTTCACATAATGATGCTTAGGATGGATTCTAACATCAGGGAAAACCTCCTGTAGCACCTGTCTATGATCACTGATGAAAATAGTCTCAGGTTTTGTCAGTGGATGATGGACATACAGCTAACTATAACACCTCTTTTAGCTCCATTAAAACTACCCATGCACCATCACTGTCTGGTAATACACTGCCTACCAACAAAGGAAGCAGACGGAGCAGAGTTGCATTTTCACCCCATTGCCTCCTATTGTTCCTCAAGAAAAATAGTTTTGGGAATTGGCTGAGGTTTATCCACTTAACCAGTGTGTTGGTGTCGAAATTTAGAATTTAGATACTTTATCAATCAGGAAACAATTAAGGAAATGATTTGGCTTAAGTACTTCATTCTAGATAATTTGTATCTGTATCTGGACATACATATATGAAATGGGTAATGCAATATCCCACTTACTCCTTTTTTTAGATAAAACCAAGCCATAAAGGGATGGATTGTTTCCAGAAATATCTCTTACTGTCAGGAAATGAAACAAAGTCCAATTTTTTTACTGTCTACCGTAAATGTTTCTGAAGACGGCTTTAATTTATTGCTCTCATAAAAATAATGTGGACATCTAGCCTTTATAAAGGTGTTGGTCTGTCTGCTATCCTCAGTTCATAGCTGGCTGAGAACTGAACATTGATACATCTCCACCTGAGAGGTAAGACTTCTGCTGCTGAGCTTTTGAATATTTTAAATCTGAATTCTTGACTTTTCTCTTGAATTTGTATTTTTTTTAGAGGAAAAGAAGTTATTCATCACCATGAAGCACATCTTGCTCCTTTCGATTCTTGTGTGCGCTGCATTTTCAGGTCTGCATGAAAACACTACTACAACAAATGTGCTTATTGGTCTATTAACAGTCTTTTAAATTGGATAAAGAACTAAATGTGATTTTGTTTTTGCTGGTTTTCTATAAAGCTCCTGCTGAAGAACAACAAGAGCCTCAAGGTCAGTATCATTTACCCAAGAACCTACAGCAAGTGAGACGGTAATATCTAAGTCTGTCTGACTCCAACATTTGTTTTTTATATCTCTGTAGAAACAGCAGTGGATGTCCAAACCGAGGAAATGGCTCCTGAACTGGGTCTGTGGAATCTGTTCTGGTTTTTTTATAAAAATTTTTATTAAAAAAAAGAATCTGTAATGTTTCAGTTTTCACCAGTTGTATTCCTCTAGAGCAGCCATTTAAATAAACAGAATATAATCGAAAGATATTTCATTTAATCCAGGTAGCTCCTGGAAAACTAAGTTTCAGAAATGTTTGCGGGAATTGAAGTCATTTTTAAAAGAAAGGGACACTAGTTTGTTTGGCTCTTGTAACTGCCCATGTGTTAATGCTGTGTGATGACTTCAGGGTATGTTATTCATTTATTTCCTTTTTGCGTGAAATGTTAAACTGTTGTTTATGTGTCTTTGCATTTAGTCTAGTTCATTGGTTGTGTCGTATGATTACACTCCTGTTTTGGCCAGGTCACTTGGAAAATAGGTTTTAATCTCAATGAGTTTTTTTTCTGGTGAAATAAAGGATAGTAATTCTATTTTATTCCCCCATAGTGAGGAAATCTAGGTGTACTAGCTGCAAAGAACAAATTTAAAACAAGAAGAAATATTGTACAGGTATTAGCCTATCAAACCAGGGTGCTTTAGAACTTGAAGAAATGTGCACCTGAGTTGGGGGATTGTAGAAATTGTCATAGAATGTGTTAAAATGTGGGTTAAATAATTTTCAGGCAGTGGAAACAAATATATTCAGGGTTACTCTACATTACTGTTGCACAAAATATTGTTTTGTATCATCATGAATAGTTTTCTGTAGTTAGTGCTGATGGTCTTACTCTAGGAGGGGTAGGTTTAGTTTAATATGCAGACAAACATCAGTAACTAGCATAAATGTACATTTTTTTCTGTTATTTTAAATGGCTGAGCATGTTGCTCTGACATGTTTATTAACTTAATCAATGTGTGAATGCACTCATGTGTTAGTGCAAGCCTAATCTTTGTGCTTTCTCTCCAGGTCCTGCTGCTCGTTTTAACTTTTGTCCAGATGGTTGGTTCTCGTTTGAAAACCAATGCTTTAAGTTCATCAACACTCCCATGAACTGGTTCAATGCTGAGGTAATACCAATCCTCACTGTGCCGTTGTTAGTTGGGATTAACAGTTTATGCAGTTTACAACAGCTTTATGTCTTTGGTTTTTTTATGTGTCCATTAGGAGCACTGCAACAATCTTGGTGGGCATCTGGCTTCAGTCTCCAATCCAAGACAGTACAATTACCTCCAACAGTTGACACAAACAGCTGGTCAGAGCATTGCATGGCTGGGAGGTTTCAGGCTGCAGGTATCCAGAATTACATACTGTCAATGCCAAATTAAACCCCCAATCTGGTCTAAACTTAGTTCTACCTATGCAAGATTGCGTGATAAAGAAAGTAGTCACTCGTAGCTGTTGTTTGTCTTCAGAACCAGTGGCTGTGGATCAATCGTGAGGGATTCTACTACACCAACTGGCAGAGTCAATCATCCTCCAGTAGCTACCCCTGCCTCTACTTACGCTCTGCCGGTAAGCATTTTTTTTTTTTTGCAAATCAGATTTCAATAATTAGAGTGGAAATTTTATCTTGAAGAATATAATAATTGTTTTGTCTGATTTTCATGCTGGACAGCAGAACTTTGATATACTTATATTTTAACATAAAACCCCACACATACTTTTAATGTTACACCAGGGCCTGGTAATATTTAGCAGGGTTAGTTGTTTGTTAAGATAACTTAAAGTTCAGTTTAAGATCTTTTGTTTTAATAAAGTAAAGCCTGTCATACTGGTTGCTGTTGCTAGAAAACTAATATTCAGTTTAGTGTTCCAGATAAGCAATATAGTCAACGAATGTACCACCTCTTAAATAATCAATTCTGTAAAACTCAAAGATAAGGACATCAATGTTTGAACAGTATCCTACATTGGCTGTATTCTTGTAGTCTGACTTTAAACTGTTGAACTTTCTGTCAGAGATCTAGAATGAAACATTCTATTATTTCCAGCATAAGTTGCCTCCAGCATTTAACGCACATAAGTATTCCTTTTCCAGAGATTTCCCTGCCTCTTTATTCAATTAGACCCAGACTCAGACACAGTAACCAGCTGCCTAGTATGACTTAAGATCTTCAGTTAGTTTATTTAAGATAGATCTCTCAAATAAAACCTAGATGGAGTGAACCTGCCTTATGAAGTAGAGCTGATTTTTTTCATGTACAATGATCGAATATAACTTAAAACTTAATTGGTCTCTTCTGATATAACTTGCTACACAAATACAATTAATTTATTTGATCTGCTGAATTATGTATTGAAGTAATCAGTTCAATAATTTATGTTACAGGTGGTTGGGGTAATACACAGTGTACCTCAGGATATCGTTTCATTTGCTCCAAGAATCCATTTGGCTGTTAATATAGATGCTCCATATCTGCAGTCTACGGATGGTCCAGCTGAGATGCCTGCTTGTTTGCATTCAGATTAACCTTGTTGTAATTGCAACAGAACTGACTGAATAGTAATTTTTTCTGCCAAACTGTTGGGAATGAAGAAAAATTGTGCCTTTTTTGAATAAACACGTTTGAAAATGGCCAATGTATGACTTATTTTTTCTTTCTGGTTGAGCAGAACTTGTAAAAGTCCAACTGTAGCATATACAAAGTCTCATTAAAAGAAGCCAAAAGAGAGCTGTGAAACATGAATGGTTATACATTTTTAAAAAAGTTAACAAAATACCACTACAGTTAAATATGGCATGCACAGAAGGGCCTGATCAGCTTTGAATTGCTCTTCTTCAGTAATTCAGTGATAATTTCTTGCAGTAATGGCTGAAACATCTTGTTAAACTGAGGTGCACTACTGATAGTTCCTTATAAATGCCTAGATGTAGATGGAGTGCAGGGTGAAAACTAAGATGCTCAAAATCCAAACATCTAACAAAAATTGATTAATGAAATGTGGGTTAAAACAGCAGTTTTTCACTTTTCCATTTAACTGCCTGTTCATCTTATAACCATAAGAAATTGCTAAATAGGCAAACACATTATGCTTTCATCCAAAGTTCACCACTACTACAAGAGGACTCACCTCAAATGTCACAAGCTAAGGCCCTTGATGGTAGATAGTTGTAAAATATCCATGGCAGAAAGAACAAAGTTAAAAGGATAAAAAAACAGTAATAAACAATCATACTTAAAAGTCAGATGGAACCAGCCACATAGACAATATAAACCAAAAAGTCACATAAACTAGCTTTATTAAACACTAGATCTATTTCAAGAAAATCCTTTTTAATCAATTCATTCATTACTGTAAATAATTTTGATGTTATGTTTTTAACAGACACATGGTTACATGAATTTAATGAAGCACTTATTCTGATAGAGTCGACTCCTCCAAACTACAATTTTCTTTGAGCGAAAAGCAAAGGAAAGGTGGAGGAGTGGCAACATTGTTTTGTTATTCACCAAAGTGTAAAAAGGTATTTGTGGGCAAATTTTACTGTTGAGTGTTTGCTCTCCAGGTAAAGAGACCACGACAAGCTATGTATTTGAAAGTCTACAGGCCTCTAAGTCCTTATCAAACTCTTACAATACTGTAATCGCCTCCTGTGATCAACATTGGTCCAATTAAAATGAAGGTTGATTCTTCATGGAGAAGTGCTCTATAAAGCAATGTGGAAAAGCTGAACACAGGTTGTGAAAGACTAGACTCCAAGTTCACTATGACATCTATAAAGAGAAACTTATATATAAACTATATATATATATATATATATATATATATATATATATATATATATATATATATATAACTTACAACTGAAAAATGCAAGGGAATCTTTATTGGATTTTTCGTTAAGGAAATATTGCACATTCTATTATGGTGTGTTAGGTGTATAGGCTAGAGTTTATTTTTCTACTGTCAATATTTTTTTTCTTTAGTCAATATTTACTCTTGTAAATATATATATATATATATATATATATATATATATATATATATATATATATATATATATATATATATATATATATATATATATATAACAATGTGTGTATTCTGGAGCATGTAACAAAAGTAATTTCCCCCTGTGATTATTAAAGTATGTCTGATTCTGATTCTGATTGTATTTACCCTTACCTTCTAGTCTTCCTGTTATTTTACAACTAACTTTATATTAGACCAGTTTGCTTTTTTCTCATCACTAAAAATTGTGTGTGTTTGCCACTGTCACATCCAATTTAACTCATTGAGAGAAAATAAAGGAATTCTTATTCCTATTATTCCCAGCAATAACATAAATAATCCTCACATCTTGTTTGCCACAGTTGACAGGTTAACAAACCCTACAGTGTCTGTGGTGTCTTAACTCCATTCCAACAGCAATGAATTTGCTAACCTCTTTACTGAGAAACTCCAAAAGATTAGAGGGGCAGTCTGTACATCCATATCAAGTTCTGTTCTATGGTAGAATAAAAAGTTTTCAAACTCCTCCTGTCAAGTTTAGAAACAACAATAGAAAACTATTGACTTGGTGACGAGGAAAACGATTAATGGTTTTGCTATTCAGTATAATAATTGTATAAGCATTTTTCCCTGCAATAACACGAAGATCATTATTGGTCAGGACATCTGACCAAAATATTGCACATACACATCCATATAATAGCAAATTATAAAAATGAATGTTCATACAGTTGGAATGTTGGATGAAAATGTGTTTGATTGTACATGTGTGAAGATGTATGAATAAATATACCCCTTCTGGCTAAGAAGAGAGCATCTATTTTGTCTCGTCTGTTTTGTTTGTGGATTTTTTTGGTTGAAACTTCTCTTCTTTTTTTCTTAAAGCTCTCCCACAGTACCAAATTTGGCCCCAACTAGAACTGATTCTAACAAACTGTCCCAACTCTGCCAGATAAGCTACATAAGCTTAGAAGAAATCGTACATCCCCTAAGTTCCTCATGCCATCGTCATGCTATACCTACAGCTTTCTTTAAGAAAGTTTTACATGTCATAACTCCTGATTTTACTTGGATAATAAACACGTCCCTTTCCTCAGGTATATTCCCTGAGTCTTCACTTCAGGATTCAGCAGGGGAGGAATAGCCCAACTCCTTTCAACATATGGGGCCAGGTGTCTGGGACAGACACCCCACCATAACTATTTGAAAAAGTTGTAAACTTTTTTTTTTTTATTTACTCAGATTATTCTTTTCTGGAAATTTGTCGGATGATCTGAAAAAAAAAGAGCAAAAACTGAAGCATTTTGAAAGGGCACATGTACTTTTTTCACAGCGCTGAAGAAGTGTAAAACAGTAACTCAAACAAGTGCTACATTACAGTATTGGCAGGAGGCTGCGGTCCATCAGGACCACAACCTCACGCCACAAGAACAGTTTTTTCCCATCTGCCACCAGCCTTATGAGCAAGGCCAAGAGCCGCCTGTGAAACTGGACACTGTCTCTCTCCCCCGTTCAGGATTTAAAAGCTTCTGCGTTACACTGGCGCACAGTCTGCTGAGTGTATACAGCTTCCGTGTATAAATCCTTTTTACTTCTTATTTTACTGTATTCTTATTTTTTGTCTGCGCCATCAATACCAAGTCAAATTCCTTGTAAGTGCAAATCTACTTGGCGATTAAACTTGATTCTGATTCATTGCTCAAGAGGACTTTTTTTCCTTTTTTGACAGGAAGTTGCCTCAGAGAAATGGGCGGTTTCCCACTAAATTCGTTTGCAAAGCCATTATATTATGTTTTCTGCTGGCAGGTTGACAAATCTTTCTGCACTGGGGTGTATGGAAAGCCGATTGAGCATTTATTCTGATATCTTGATATCAGGCATAATTGTCATGTACATGTAAGCCATTTTTGTCAACTAGTTACCTAGTGAGCCATGTTTCTGTGAACTAGTTAACTAGTGAGGGCCAAAATATGCACACTAGTTCACTAGTGGGAGCCAAAAGGCTCACTAGTTAACTAGTGAACACATTTTAGCTTCACTAGTTAACTAGTGAGAGCCAGAAATGTCCACTAGTTAACTAGTAAAGGCCAAAATGCATACCAGTCAGCTAGTTGAAGGCTTTTGGGTCTTACTAGTTAACTAGTGACAGCCAAAAATGTGCACATGTTTACTAGTGAAGGCAGAACACCTCACTAGTTAACTAGTTGCAGTAGGTCAATGTAACTAGTAAACTAGTGAACCATAAATGGCTTACTAGCTAGCTAGGTGATGGCAGTAGGCTCACTAATTAACTAGTTAATGCATCATTTGTCCAAACTAGTTAACCAGTGAGGTCATAAATGTATACTAGTAAACTAGTTCAAGACAAAATTCACACTAGTCAACTAGTGGCGCAGAATTCAAATTAGGAGGCGGAGAATCCTGGAAATTGAGGCGTTCTATTGGCTCTCTATGTCTAAATAGAACATGACAACCAATCACAGTGCAGACTTTCTCAAAATCCCACCCACAACATTTGCATGTGGCACACAAGTTAACATGCTGGCAAAGGTACTCTAGCTAGTAAACTAGTGGCTTCAGTGTGACACTTACATGTAAACTAGTGAAGGCAGAACTGCTCACTAGTTAACTAGTGAAGACACAAATGCCCACTAGTTAACTAGTGGGGCTGCAATGGCCTTCACTAGTTAACTAGTGGGCATTTTGGGGCACACTAGTAAACTAGTGACACTTTTTGCACCTCACTAGTTAACTAGTCGAATGGAATTTGCCATGACTAGTTTACTAGTTGGGTGTTTTGGTGCACACTAGTAAACTAGTGACACTTTTTAGACCTCACTAGTTAACTAGTGGGCATTTGTGTCTTCACTAGTTAACTAGTGAGCAGTTCTGCCTTCACTAGTTTACATGTAAGTGTCACACTGAAGCCACTAGTTTACTAGCTAGAGTACCTTTGGCCAGCATGTTAACTTGTGTGCCACATGCAAATGTTGTGGGTGGGATTTCGTGAAAGTCTGCACTGTGGTTGGTTGTCATGTTCTATTTAGACATAGAGAGCCAATAGAAAGCCTCAATTTCCAGGATTCTCCGCCTCCTAATTTGAATTCTGCGCCACTAGTTGACTAGTGTGAATTTTGTCTTGAACTAGTTTACTAGTATACGTTTACGACCTCACTAGTTAACTAGTTTGGACAAACGATGCATTAACTAGTTAACTACTGAGCCTACTGCCATCACCTAGCTAGCTAGTAAGCCATTTATGGTTCACTAGTTTACTAGTTACATTGACCTACTGCAACTAGTTAACTAGTGAGGTGTTTAGCCTTCACTAGTAAACATGTGCACATTTTGGCAGTCACTAGTTAACTAGTGAGACCCAAAAGCCTTCAACTAGCTGACTGGTATGCATTTTGGCCTTTACTAGTTAACTAGTGGACATTTCTGGCTCTCACTAGTTAACTAGTGAAGCTCAAATGTGTTCACTAGTTAACTAGTGGGCATTTATGCTGTCACTAGTTAACTAGTGTGCACAAACATGGCTCACTAGTTAACTAGTTGACAAAAATGGCCTGATATCAAGATATCAGAATAAATGCTCAAGCGGCTGGCCAAATTACATAGAAGTTAACAAGTGGGAATTTGACATTCAGTAGTCAGCTAGTAAACATTTTTGTACCGTACTAGTTGACTAGTAATATATAGAAGTCTTTAAACTAGTTAACTAGTGGATATTGCAATGTCCACTAGTTAACTAGTGAACATGCAGAGCATTACTAGTTAACTAGTAAGATATGAAACATATGAACTACTTAATTAGAGAGAATTTGGGCCTTACTAGTTAACTAGTGGGCATTTTGACTGTCACTAGTTAAGTAGTTCACACAGAAATGGCTCACTAGTTAACTAGTGGGCAGAAATGGCTTGCATGTACATGACAATTATGCCTGATATCAAGATATCAGAATAAATCCTCAATCGGCTTTCCATAGGGGCGACATATTATTTTCCGGGGAACCGAATCTCACACACCAGGGCATTCAGTCGCTACCTGTGCAGACAGGACGCTGTTAAGCGACTCTCACACGTGATGCTGTGACGCTGACGGAGAGGTAAAGACCGTCATTAGGCGGACAGCATCAGCAGCAGCAGCAGCCTCAGAGCTCGCTCAGGCACCGCCGGCATCATCACCAGAAGGCAGCGTTTACCTTTTATCCGAGCGTTGCTATTTTCTAAATCCCTAACCAGGCTGGGATCATCCTGTCGTCTGTCATTCTGTGAGGTCAGCTTCCATCCTTCATCTCCGGCGGGTTTGTGCAGACTTTGGAATTATGACCGCCTGCCTGTGCGCCGCGGCCAAAAGCCAGCCGCTCAACGAGCGACCCATCATCGGTAAAACACGACGAGCTGTCATTTATTTTCCTCCAAAAAGCGCCCGGAGGTTGCTGGTCGGATTATCGTAGTTATTATGTAGTATTTGAACTAAGCACTAAGTTTGACCAGTAGTAGCGTGATTACAAACATCATTTATTATTAATGATTAGTGTCAAGGAAAAAGATTATGGAGATAAAACCTCCGCGATGTCAGTGAGTGTTGAATCCCAAACGTTTGGGAAGTCTTGGCTCTGCTCTGCAGAAGCTCGGATAAGCGCAAACACGGAGCATTTTTGTTTAATGCTACTTATATTTCATTAAAACGTGTCAGCTTTTTCCAGACTTTTCAGAGTTGAGTTAAACAGTCACTGCGATCAGACGAGTTTCAAGACTTTAGTTGAGATTAAAAAAAAAAGACTATTGTGGCCAGAAATGTGTGACCATGACTCGGAGTGATTGCATGATAAATGATAAATGAAGTGAGTTAATATTGTCAGCCCTGCTAAGGCCTGTTGCTGTTTGCATGCATGTTTGAATGAGTAGCTTATCATTCCCCGTTATGAAGCTGAAATTAATAACTTTGAAGTAATACTTCAGTTAACAAACCTTTACCTAGTCATTAAAAATGTAAAAACATTATTTTAATTTTCTAAATATAAGAATATTGAGAACAATAATAAATATGTTTTTATCAATTTCTTTAATTTAACATATATATGTTTTCATATTCTATAGTTGCTGTACTTCTAGACATTTTGGGCAAGCCCAGATGATGATAGTTTTGTAAAATTTGATAATAAAGCATCATATATTTTCAGTTCATCCGAGGCACCCCTGTGGATGTTTTTCAAATCCTCTCAAACATGCTGCTTTGTTGTATAACATCAGAAACCAGCAAGGGCATGACTAATTCATAATTTGGCACAGTTTCCAGATACTTCTCAAACAATTTTACACAAGTAAAGAACATGTTTATGTGCAACTGTCACGCTGTTCATATGAGATGGATTTTGTCTCGAGATAGAGATAAACGTGTCATTCTGAAAAATCTGCTATGAACCTCAAAATAACAGTAAAATAGCATGTAAACACTTTACCAAATAAAAATTTGGTGAAGTGTTATCCACAGTGAAGCAAATTCTTTACAGACCTGAAAAGCCAGTCAGACCGGAAAAAGTAATTACCGTAAAGCAGCATAAAAATGGTTGCATCAAGTAATGAAGGTGTTTTTCAGTTGGAGGAACTGATACACCTTAAGCATCATAGGGAATATGTTTGTGAAAATATTGAAGAAACATCTCAGGTAATCAGCCAGAATGTTAAAGCTTGGGCACAAATAGGTCTTCCAGATGAACAATAAACCACAGCATTTGAAAAGATGTTTGAGCAACTTGCCCAACAAAAATGACGTGGTTGTATCAGTTCTGTTTGTCTGAGGCAACAATGAGTCATGCTGTCTTTCCAGAGTTAGTCAGAGATAATTATCATTTAGCAATTTCAGAATGCCTGACAAATGTATGTTTGTGATTATTCAGTTTAGAGTATTTAAACACAATTCAATAAAAAGGTAAAACTATGTTTAGAGACAGAACAAGTTCAGAAACTGAAAATTTGTTTTCCTGTAATAATGTTTTTTTTTTTTTTACCCACATTTATGTACACTTTTTAAATAATAAAATTTTGGTTGGATGACCACACCTGAACTACAACCAGTTACACCACATGCTATCCAATATGAAAGTACATCATGTATTGCATCGGACTCCCAGAGCTTTCTCGTCCTTATTTTTCATGCGCTTCCACCAGGTCCCGGCGTTCCCAGCTTATATAGAGAGACACATCCCACCACTCCTTTTTTTCTATCCCTGTTTCTCTCATTGGCATGGCCTATTCTGGCAAATCTTAAATCATGCTGAAGAATTCTGTAACTGCATAAAGTTTATGCTTGTTTATTATATTTTGTCAGTTCCAACCCATTTATTTACTTTTACTATGTTATGATTTAACTTAAATAGTAATAAAAATATCCAATTCAAATGAAACCATCACTAATTTGTTTCAGACCAAGGTGCCAGTTGTGGACTTTAATGTGGGCGGGGTCTGTACTTATGAGGGGACTAAGCCTTGGTATTTAACTACTAACAGCGTGGCTGAGTAGTTAGAGCAGCGCGCTTGCACTCAGAGAAGGATGTACCCAGTTCAATTCCCAGCGCCTGCACTCTGGGTCCCTGAGCAAGACCCTTAACCCCAGATTGCTCCCCAGGCGCCACACATGGCAGCCCACTGCTCCCCAAGGGTGATGGGTTAAAAGCAGAGAACAAATTTTGTTGTAATGTATGTTTCAATGTATGTTTCAATGACAATAAAGATGATATTACTATATTACTATTACTATTACACACGCTGTGCAGAGGTATCCAAGTGGGGCATGCCCTATGGGCATGAAAATCAGACAGGGGCACAGGCAGGGTTGGTTGATAGGCAAGGCGGGAGTCAGTGGCCTGAAATCAGAAGTCAACAGGAGAATCCGACAGGGGAAAGGCAGGCGGGAGCAAAACAGGAACAAGACAGGTCAGTAACAGGAGCTCAATACAAGGAACACTGGATGGTCAACTCACACAATGTCTTACCAGAATCTGGCGCTTACATACTGGGAGAGCCAGGAATTCATTGTGCTCATCCCAGGTGCAACAGCTCCCAATAATCAGCGATGTCACAGGTGTAATCACTCAGATTTGACTGCAGGTAAACCTCAAGGATCAGGGAGTGATGTCATGGAGCTGCAGAGTCATAGACAGGAACAGACAGGACATTCCAAAAAGAGTAAAAAACAAAGCAAGTGGACTTGTTTTTTGTAGTTGAAGACGTTCCGCTTCCTCTCCAGGAAGCATTCTTAATTCAAAAAGTCTGGAATAATGTGGAGTAACAAGCTTTATACTGCTGTCCAAACAAAGGCCTTGCAATGGCTTAGATAACATGCAAATACAACAGAAACAGGTCCACCCCTTAGTAATGGGTGGTTGTTAAAACCGTTAAGCCAGCAGATTGAACCGAAACTGGTCCACTCTTCTGTAACGAGGAGTCGTTAGGGTTGTTATTGGCCTGGCTTAAAGGAATGATGTTTTGATCACCCGTATGAGGAAGAGAATGGAGGTGATGATTGGCCGGAATTAATCCTATAGCTGTATTGTAAGTTTTTGAGAGTTGGAACCTAAGGCCTCCTCCTCTGTTTGAGGTTGGTTAAAAACATCATGTTTGAACAGCTGAAGGGGGTAGGGCACAGCCTGTGTTGATGTTGTTTTTGGCATTTTACATAAACCCATCCTCCAAAGCATACACACACCTGTTAAATGGAAACACACACACAGATGTTTTATTTCAAATTGATACCTGATGAGTGAAAAATGATGCACTGTCATAAAACAAAACAGAGCAAGATTTAAGTCATGAACTATAACCACAATTAAGATAAATTCAGTTGATTGTTTTATAACAAGGACATTTATTCTAATGTTTCATTAAAGACCTACATTTATGGAAACTCACTAAATATGAGATGAAACAAAATGCTTGTTTTGACAAATATTTTATTCCAGTTGCTTCTTGTAGTTTTTTTTGGTCATTTGATGGAGACAACAAATTCTGTAGATTTAAACAATACATGAGCACAATTCATATATGTTTAAAAATGTAACAGTTCAAGTTAACATCACATGTTTATTACATGATTGTGTTTTCTTTGTGGTGCAATCATAATGTAACAGACAGAGACCTTTGTTAATGTATGAAATATCTGAGAATCTCTGTGTCATCTTTAGGTGTGTTAGCGCAAGAACACCTGACTGACGACCAGTTTGCTCGCGGTTCTTCTTATATTGCTGCCTCCTACATCAAATACCTGGAGAGTGCTGGAGCCAGGGTTGTACCCATCAGGTAAAATAGTTCAAGAAAAGCCTCAACACATCACACCTCTGTGTATTTTCTTTTTATTGCAAGTATTACTGATTAACCACTGATACTGCAGACGTTATTATATGCACAGATCCACTCTTGCTCTGTTTAAAAGTACATTCCTGTGTAATCCATTAAATATTAGTACTGGTTGATTTACCAGTCAAGATTACCATGGTCACCACAAGCGTGTAGACGATTGTGATGAAATGTTTTTAGCAATCATTTGCTTTTTCCTGTTAAAGAATTATAATTGTCTGCATGAAGAAACTCTAAATGGTTGCTTTCAAAATCATTAGCAGTATATTAACACATATAGTGTCCATACAAAGTGAAAATAATCACCAAAATACATAATGAGAAATGGCAAAGTTTCCAATTATGATGGATGTGTCATGAACGAGAGATTGAGGACCCAGTATTCAGCCAGACCCGAAAGTGCAAATAAGAAGGCTTTAATAAAGCTCAAAAATAGGTCAGACAGGGATAAGCAGGCTCGGTGGTCAAATAATATTCCAGGGTCGATACACAAAATGGCAGTCCAAAAAAGGAAGGAATACAGACAGGGATCAGGCAAGCTCAGATAATCAAAGGCAGAATTAGGTCGGTAAAACAAGTAAGCAGTCAGACAGGGCAGGAAAAACAAGTTCAGGGATCAGGCTGGCTCAGAAGTAAAAAAAAAAGGCAATCGGGTCAGCATCAACAGGCAATCAGAAAAGACCACTGGCTAAGACTCACCCAAAGGCTTGAATTGATCTGGCAGATTGCAGGGAGCAGAGGCAGGTATAAGTAGGGGAATGAGCAGGTGAATGGAGTGAAACTAATTACCGGAATGGGTGGAGCTAATCAGGGGAAGGGAAGTGACTGGAAGTAAACTGAAGTTGATTGGATGGTGACTGGAGAAGGGGAGTGACAGGGTGGTGACTAAGAGGTGAGCTGGCAGATAGCTGGCAGGTGAACTGAGTTGACTGATTAAAGGCTGGATACAGAGAAGTGATCTTAGCAGGCCAAGTGAATTGATAACATAAACAAAATCAAAACCCAAACTATGACATAAACCAAAACTAAGGCAGAACCTAAAACAGAAATAAAACCTGAGGAATTAACAAACAGCCAAAACAAAGCCCAGATCCTGACAGAATGTAGTTGTAATGAAAAATTTGGTAAATGGACTGAACTTAGCTTTTCCAGTTATACCGACCACTATAGTGCTTTACACTATAGCCACATTCACCCAGTTGCAATTATCAACATGTACACTGTTGTGCAATTATACACTGTTAAAAGTTATTTAATGTTTCATAAATAACTCTCTGTCTGTTAAGTATTGTCTGGTGATGATCAGCTCTTAAGCTGATATCAAGACAACGGTTGAAAGGGATGAATTCGAGCACTAGCGATCTTTTAACAGCAAAACCTGCACACACATAGAATAAAGGAGTGACAGCTTCTTTTTGAGTTCAAGAATTTAATAACAGAAATAAAATGAACATCCAGAGAACATCACTATGTAATGCTGTTTACCTGAATTAACACAATATTTCGACTAATAAATCCTCTCTACTAGGCTAGTGAAACTTAACTAAACTACTAAGCAAAATGAAGATAAAAAGAAGCTAAGCTAAGGAACTATTTACATGCAAAACAAACAAAAGACAAACAAAAGTGGTTGATCATAATCAGAATACTTCAGTGAATCCTGGTTCACTGCAGATCTGATTAACAAAAACATGGAATGGAGTTAAAACATTTGCCATGTATTTCAATCCATTCACAATGCAAAGCCCAAATGTTACGTCCACCAGGCTCGTTTGGTGGGATAACATTACAAGGAGACCACACAAGGATTTTCTGGTTAAATTAAAACTGAATTTTATTAAATTATACTAAAGAAATAAAATCCCAAAGAGAAAATACCTGAAATAAGAAACCATGACTAACCAGAAATAAGCAAATGCAAAACAAACCTAACAAAACCCAACCATAAGACAAACTACAAAACTCCAAACCAAACCAAACCAAATGGGGATCTGAGGTTTGGTGGGATAACATTACAAGGAGACCACACAAGGATTTTCTGGTTAAATTAAAACTGAATTTTATTAAATTATACTAAAGAAATAAAATCCCAAAGAGAAAATACCTGAAATAAGAAACCATGACTAACCAGAAATAAGCAAATGCAAAACAAACCTAACAAAACCCAACCATAAGACAAACTACAAAACTCCAAACCAAACCAAACCAAACCAAACCAAATGGGGATCTGAGGAGGAAGAGCAGGAAGAGAGCCTCTCCTCTGCTGCAAGCATAGCAGCTTTAAAGCAGCAGCGCACTAATCAGGTAAATGCATACCACCTGCAGAAGGCCTGTGTCTCAAACCCTAAAAGGAAAATGAGGCCAGGACTGACTGCAGCCGTAACACCAAGTCAAACAAAACATTATTTGTTGAAATAATATTCTGAGGACCGTTTGTCCTGTAAAATCATTTAATTCAGAAACGACCGAGTTTGTTAATGCGATTCTCCCTCCGGGCGCATGGGGTCGCTGTGGCAACTCGGTGGCTAAGAGGTTACAACATAAAGTTGCCGAAATTGCCTTGAAAACCGGCATTAATATACCATATTGATGCGGGAATAAGGCTCATAACACCATCGGAGGATGGCAGAGCAGAGTAGTTACGCTTTACGCGTACTCCTTTTTAGGGGTCCGAAACCGGATGTTAGCAAGGCTAATATCCTGTTAGCTAGCGCGACCTACCGGTTAGCTCTTTGTTCTAAACACCACGGTTTACAAGACATTTCCCAATAAACCTTTTACTTCACCCTCAGCCCGCTGCCCAAACCTGTCCTTTTCAGTTCTGTTCAGTTTGGCCATTCACGGAAGGGGCGTTGAAGGAGGAAGTTGTTGGTTCGCGCTAGCGGGCTAGCGCTTGGCTCTTGTAAGGCTAGCGTTAGCCTTACAGCAGCATGTGGCTAACGGCGTGGTCGGGTCGGAGGCCTGGTCCTCCAGACAGACTCTGACCCCGGTTGCAGTCACAATTTAGGCAGATCTCTCCTCGGCATGGGGACGTTGCTTCTGTGCCGGCTTTTCAGCTCTGCGTTGCCTGGAACCAGCTCCGTCTGTGGTGCGCTGAGAAAGCAGAACAAAGCTGGCATAGACGGATTCCTTCACTTCGGCATCTGTTTTAAGCAGAAGTGAGAGACTTATCTTTGAATTGGCTGGCAGTTTCTCCCTATGCCAGGGAGGAACTGAGTTTCAGAAAGGCTCATTCCCTTCTGCTCGCGGCCTCTTCCAGGCCCCATCGATGGTTCCGGGAGGCCTTCAGTCACATGGCTCCCCCCTCTCCTTGAGAGCTGGTCATCTCTGTGTCTCAGCAGCTTGGAGTCAGGAGAAGAGATCGAAGAGAAGAGAGGAGCGGGCAGAGGTGTGCTGTGTCTTTTATCTGTAAGGAGGTGGTCACAGCTGACCTCCTGCTGAGAAGAAGGGACGAGCAAGAGAGGGGGAGAGGAAGGCTTCTCCTGGCCCCCCCTTATCCTTTGCAGCAGGAGTGGACTTTCTTTGTTGAATCATCCACTGTTCAGGGTTCAATCTGAGATCACTATCATGGCATAACAACACATTCATACACCAATACGCAGATTGGTAGGAAACTTGGGGTTAAATGCCTTGCCCAGGGGCACTGTGACATAAGGGGAAGCTGGAACCAAACCCACAATTGTCCGATTGGAAGACAACTGCTTCAACTATTGATCCACAGTCACCTGATGAGTTTCCATATATTATTATCCTGTATGATTATATCAAAAATGTCTGTTTTAAATATCTGTAGAATGTTTGGAATAAATAGGACACACAGGAATAATTTTGGGTATTTTTCAACACCCAGCTAGGTAGAGTCAGAGCAATCCCTAAGCCTGAGCAAACACATTACAACAGTGGAAAGAAACAACTTCCTTTTAACAGAAAGAGTACTCCAGCAGAGCCAGGTTTAGCATGATTGTCCACAAGAGCTGGACAATAATTTAATAAAAATATATATCGATCCATAGACATATATTGACAATTGAAAAAAAGGGTCAATAAAACGTTAAATAAAATAACAGTTTCCTTTGTTTTGCATTCTAGCCATGTGGGTCAATTTACAGTCATTACATCCTCCCAACCAATCACAAACGTAGACCTAGAAACACTCCCTTACTAAGCTCCGCCCCTTTCAAAGAGTTCAGAGAGCACCCTGATCTTTTTTTCTATTTTTAAAACTTTCGGTTTTGGTAAAAAGCTGGTTGAATAAAGGGTTTAGTTTGAATTCAGTGCTTGTGTGTTCTTTATCTAAAAATAGGTTGCTAAGCAACAGCATAAAATGGCCAGGGCTGCACTTAAAAAACGTCCTGAAATTTTTGATAATTGTTGACATCTGTCTATGATTTCTATGTTATGGATTTGTTTTTTCTCCCTAAATTGTCCAGCCCTAGCGTCCATCAGCCATTAGCTATTGGGGGTTTGAGAAGGCAAAATCCCCCCCCCCCCCCTTGGGGGGGGGGGGGACCTGAGTGCAGCTAAGCACCTCATATATTCTTGTGAATGCAGAAGTTGTAAAACCTATTGTCTTGTTTGTTTAATTGCAGAGAAATGTCCTCCTCATTTTTGTGTCTTAAAAGCCTTTCTTTATGCATTTTCTCTCATGCAGTATTGATTTCCTTTATTTTATAGTTAATATGTCACAAAAAAGCCAGCTTTATCCTGCTAAAAATCTTAACTGTTGTGGATTCAAAGGAGTTGAGCATTGAGTGTTAAACATCAAATAACAGCCAGAAAGCTCCAAAAGGTTAAAAACTGGTCTGTCTTGTGGACTTCTAAGTCCTTTTAATTATGTTTTTGTAGCAAGAAATGGTTTACTAGAAAATGATAATTTTTCAGCTCATATACAGAAAAAAACTAATATACAAGAACAAAAAATAAATATTAAAACGCCCAGCTTTTAAAAGCAGCACAATTCCTCAATGTTCCAGCGGTGTCTCAGATGTCTGAGGTCCTGTCTTGCTTTAAATCCCAGCCGGCTACACAGACCGTCTTTAATTACAACGGCGGTGTAGCCTTTCACAAGGGTTCTGATGCAGGGCTGTAATTTCCTCAGTTTGTGAATCTAGGTTTGTCACAACAGTAAGGTTACTATGGTCCTTCACTTTCCAAGTTTTTGACAAAAAGATATCTTTGGGTATTTTGTGCCAGAACATATTGGTGAACATAAAGAAACTTAGCTGGATTAATTTTTACAATCATTTGAAGGGGACCCCTTTTATAGGAGTCCTACTAGAAAAAAAACACTTAAGAGCAAAGATTCCTGAATGGTGTCAGTCCCTTTCAGCAATTCCTGTCTGACCAACAGCCTTTTCTGTGATGGTGCTGGTAGTGGATTTCTACGTAGGCGGAGTCTATACACCCTCGTGTGTATCATTGCTGACCACACCCCTCTACTGAAAACAGCAAAATCTCTGTAATACTTTGCTAGTATTTAGTGTTTTAGTGTGCTAAGTTTGCTCATAGTACTAAACAAAAAAATATATATATCTGTCAGGATGCAGCTTGTAGGCTGCATGCTGAGCCTCCCTACCTCTCTCCCTTCCCTGCGCAGCCTGATTGGTTCCACCTGTCAGGCTGCAATTATCTCTGATTTGTTTCCACCTGTTGTCACCACTATATGTACCCACCTCAGTCTGTTCTCGGTGCCGGTCTTTAGTGTTCAACTCCTGCTCAGTCTCAGCCAGTAATCCTGTGTCAGTTCTGTTTTTGCTCAGTCAGCCAGAGACTTTGCATCAGCTCTGTTCCAGCTCAGTCACAGCTCAGTCACAGCCTGAGACTTTTTTTCAGCTCCGTTCCTGCTTAGTCATAGCCAGAGACTCTTCTTCAGCTCTGTTCCAGCTCAGTCACAGCCTGAAGCTCCGTTCCAGCTCGGCTCCGGTCGGCGGCGCTGCCTCGGCTTCCAGTCTTCGGCTCAGGCAATCAGTCTAGGTCTCCAGCCACCCGCTCCGACGCTCTGCTTTTCGTTTCCTGAATTTCGTCTTGGTCTTCAAGTGAAGTCATCAGGTCCTGGTCAGTTCTCTCCGCACTACTCCTGTCATCCAGCTTCTGCACCCAACAACTCCGCTTGGAAACAGACTTTGGTTTATTCATGTCATTCCACACCCAACTGTAAAATAAACTCTCTTAACATCTTACCCCTGTGTGTGCGAGCTATGTCCGGGTTCATCCTCAAAAAATATCATGACAATATCAGCAAATAAATTGATAAATTAATTAATCAGCTGGGTGTCAGGCTTTTAATTATTTAACTTTTTTTTGTTCT
This sequence comes from Fundulus heteroclitus, assembly GCF_011125445.2. Taxonomy (NCBI): domain Eukaryota; kingdom Metazoa; phylum Chordata; class Actinopteri; order Cyprinodontiformes; family Fundulidae; genus Fundulus; species Fundulus heteroclitus. The sequence continues at coordinate 6,477,102 of NC_046380.1, read as the reverse complement.
GCAGGATCAATCTAACAGAAGAAGAATATATTAAGATATTCAACTCAATAAATGGGTGAGTTTATTTCTATACATCCTTACAGTTCCAGCTCTTTCTAATTATGAGTTGTTGTTTTTTTTTCAATTTTCTGGATTTTTTTGATAGTGACATAATACCTATGTAACATGGAATAGAAGGTGGAGTTAGGTTTAAATATTTGCATAGAACCAACCAGGACATCTTGTTTTCCCCGTTGCTGTTGCTCAGCTGTGCCTCTTTCGTCTCTACAGATGAGTAAGAATCACTGACTAGCCAGTGCAGAACCTGGAATGAAATTTATTACACAGGTTCACTGATTTTGTGCTTTTAAACCAGGGATCAGTGTTGCTTGACATCAACAAAAACATTTTATCACCCAGTGTTGTAAAGATGAATGTCTTCTGGCTCTCAAAACAACTTCTGTTATTTTGAAACAGTTTGGAGACTATGAGGCATATTTTTTTCCTTCTTGTGTTCCTGCATTTCCCACCAACACCACCCGAAAAAGCCAGATTAAAAAAAAAAGAAAGTCATCCTCAGTCTAAAGGAAATTATGACAAGATGACCTGGTTACTTGTACAATACTAGTGTCAGACCATACTGGCTTAATAAACTGAGATCCTGAAGTATTTCATACAAAATAAAAAAAGTACAACATGGTTATCTTTCAGTTTGATTGATTCTTTCAAATCTTAGCATACAGGCTACATTTATCAAGATTCTGTTCATTCAGGTTGCTGCTGCCAGGGGGAGACCTAGACATTCAGACATCCCAGTCCACTCGAGTTGCTAGGATCTTTTACAACTTGGCTCTGAAGGTACGACATTTGATCTACGGTCCAGAATGCTGAGCTTCAATAACTCCTGGAGATATTCTCTGAAATGTGATCATTGCTTGGCTGCAGGATAGAAGCAAAAAACAAATCTTCATACCTTTATCATTTTCATTACTTTTAATTCCTTGCTTTCTGACCTTCTTTAGGCCAATGATGCAGGGGATTACTTCCCTCTCTGGGGAACATGCCAGGGCTTCCACCAACTCTCCGTCCTCACGGCCGGAAAAAACCTGCTCACTCTCACCAAAACCAAGGCTGTGGCATTGCCTCTCGTTTTCTCGCCAGGTATGATTATTGTCTTTTTGTTTATTATTTAATTCCCACAAATTTTATATCACAAAGATGTCCTGCTTGGGCCCTGGCTGTTATATGTGTTATATATGCCCTGGCTATGTAATCATAGCATTACAGTTCCTTAAATGCCCTCTATACTAAAATCTAAATATCACCAATCCAGCACTTCAAATAAGAAATTTACTGTATAATTAACCTATAAACAATCAGTCCTCTCCATCAACAGTGTCTTTGTCAAGTTTTTCTCCTTTTTAACCTAGAGGTAACTTCTGGAACTACTGTGGTGCAGTGTGTATCCCGTGTTTACTTCCTGGTTCCTGAGCCAATCATATGAGAGCTCCCAGGGTTCCCTAATCAGAGCGCTGAATTTGGTATTTTATCTTGGCAAAAGAGGAGCAGCCTGCAACAATGGAATCCAATAAGAGAAGCGGGCCACAAATAGAGCAGAATACAACATCATATACCTGTCCTGTGGAAGTAAAAATTCAGTGGAGTTTCACAGCAGCAACGGACCGTTGAGGAAATGGCAGGCTGTTTGTGTTTTTTCCACTGTTGTGTGGGTGTTGTTCCAGTTTGGAACCACTTGGTGTCATTAATGTTTTATCTTGTCATGGGCAGACTGTTGTTTCACAGAGCCAGTACTACAAACATTACACGCGTCTTCATTTCACCAGTCTCTTAATTTCTTTAAGCTGGTAGAGACTTGTCTCAAAACATATGGAAGATCCATACAACTTAAGGTGGTTCTGCTAAGTAATGATTTAGAGGTATAAATAAAGATGCACACCCACTTTCATATTTTGATGTATTAAAAAAATCCTTTCTCTACAATTATGCATTGCTTTGTGATGATCTAGCACATAAAATCCAGGTTAAATATGCTGATGTTTGCAGTTGTAACTTGATCAAATGTTAAAAAGTTCAAAAGGTATGATTTTTTTGTGTTGTACTGTAAATTAGAAAATGCTACTTATTTCTAAATTTTGATATTGGTTTTACTAAAAAACCTCCCTCTGACCATTGGTCAGAGGGAGGTTTTTGGTGTACGCCTTAGTGTACCTGGGTGTGCCTGAAGAAACGGGCACACCCAGGTACAAGGTGTACCTGGGTGTGCCCGTTTCTTCAGGCACACCCAGGTACACCTTGTTCCATCAAATTAAAGATAATTTTTAGCTTTGCAAAACTTCTAGGCTGGCTTTATTACACTAAAACATATCGTGACATTTTTTTTTATTTCATCTTGATTTTTAAAGATAGTTCTAATTGAAACAGAGGCTTTCATTTTTAGGAGTGACATGCTTTAAATCCTAATAATACCTTTTATTTAAAAGGCGCCTTTCTGGACCCTCAAGGTCACCGTACAGAAGGGTAAAAAACAGAATGTCAGAAACAAAAAACAAAACAAAAAACATTTAAAAAATACCAAGGCTGGGACAGGGAAATACATAATTAAAGAGAATAGGCAGTCTTAAACAGATGAGTTTTGAGTTGTGATTTAAAATGGAGAAGTGAGTCCGTGTTTCTAAGTAGGGGTGGTAGAGAGTTCCAGAGGCGGGGGGCAGAGCGGCTGAATGCTCTTTTCAATCCCATTGATATGGGATTGAAAAGATAGGGTGCTATCGAGGATGACACCCAGACTCTTAACCTGGGGGGAGGGGGAGATGGAGGAACTGTCAATAATAAGTGGGAAACTGTCGGATTTGGAAAGAGTTGATTTGGTGCCGATGAGGAGAACCTCAGTTTTATTACTGTTTAATTGAAGGAAGTTGTTAGTGAACCAGGCTTTTATTTCACAGATGCAATTTGTGAGGGAGGTGGGGGGAAGAGAGGACGATGGTTGCGTGGAGAGGTAGAGCTGGGTGTCATCGGCATAGCAATGGAAGTGGATGTTAAATTTGCGGAAGATATTGCCAAGGGGAAGGAGGTAGATGATGAAGAGGAGGGGCCCGAGTACAGAGCCATGGGGCACGCCTGAGGTGACGGGGGAGGGGGTGCATTTGAGGGTCTTCAGTTGAATGAACTGAGTGCGGTCAGAGAAGTAGGAAATAAACCAGTCCAACGGAGTGTTAGTGATGCCAATGGAAGAAAGCCTACTGAGGAGAGTGGTGTGACAGATGGTGTCAAAGGCTGCACTCAGGTTGAGGAGAATGAGGATGGTGAGTAGTCCAGAATCAGATGCCATGAGGAGGTCATTGGTGATTTTGATGAGTGCTGTTTCAGTGCTATGGAGTGGCCGAAAACCAGACTGAAATTCTTCATACAGGCTGTTGGCAGATAGGTGAGTATGGAGCTGGGAGGCAACTGTTTTTTTCAAGAATTTTGGAAATGAAGGGTAAATTGGAGATAGGACGGAGGTTGTTGAAGCTGATCGGGTCGGCACCAGTTTTTTTTTTACAATCGGGGTGATGGCAGCAGTTTTGAGAGGTGTAGGGACAGTTCCAGTGGTGAGGAAGGTGCGGATGATAGCGGAGATGAGGGGAACCAGAGAGGGGAGGCAGGTTTTGACAAGTTGTGTTGGGAAGGGTCCAGTTGACAGGTGGATGGTTTGGATTTCTGGATGAGCTCTGTGATTTCCGAGACAGTGGGAAGATGGAAGGAGGAGAGTGACTGTGTAGGCAAGGGAAGATCTGCTGAGGTGCTGAGATGAGCTGTTGATCCAAGGTTCTGGTGAATGTTCTTGATTTTTCCTGTGAAGTATGACTTGATGTCATTGCAGAAAGAGGTTGTGTAAAGGTGCAGGGGGAAAGAGTCCTGGGGTTTGATAGTATTGTTGAGTATAGAGAAAGTGACTTAGAGCTATGTTGATTGGCAGTGATTAAGCTGGAGTAGTACTGTGATTTTGTGCTGGCAATGGAGTCCTTATAGTGAATAATGTGATTATTGTACATTTCTTTGTGTATAGTGAGACCAGTTTTTCTATAAAGTCTTTCGAGTTGCCGTCCTTTGGTTTTCATGCGTCGGAAATTTGGGGTGTACCAGGGGGCGGAGACGGAAAAAGAAACAAATCTATTTTTTAGTGGAGCAAGTGAGTCAAGGATATTATGGAGACCAGTGTTGTAGTGAAAGACCAGGTCATCAGGGGTTAGCAGATTATTGAAGTCAAGGAGTTGACTCTTCCCACTGTCGCTTCATGCTTGCTCAGTATGAGGGATTGCAGCAAAGCCATGTACAATGCAGACGACTCTCCCTGTGGCTCTACGGTTCCCCAGGAGTGAATGCTGCTTGTCGGGACTTTGATGTAATCAACTGGTTTCCTTATATAGGACATTTTGACCAATCTGTATAATCTGACCCAATCTGTATAATATGATTGAACTTGATTTTGTAAAGTGCCTTGAGATGACATGCTTCATGGTTTGGCGCTATATAAATAAAATTGAATTGAATTGAATTGAAGGAGGCAGGAAGAGTGGATACTTGAAATAAGGGTGGAGGGATCAATGTTCTTAATGTTCCGGAAGGAACAATAGGCATACAAGACATCAATACTTTTGTGCCGTTGCTTTCTTGACTTTCTTTCCAAAGAAGATATACATTTCTCTTTCGCTAATTGTCTCCAGTTCAGATTATTCTAGAAACTTGCAGTTTCCAGATGCATTTTTGCACAAATGCCTTTTGCACCATCATTTCTGCAAATACAAATGGTTTCCATTGTTCTCTTCTCCTGCATTGTTTACATTTCAATTGTTTACTTTTTAATTACAAGCTGTATGCAACAAAATTTTGTTCTGTATGCTCTCTTTACATACAAAATGACAAATAAAGATGTCTAAGTCTAAGTGTAAAATTGCACACAATATGTTGATTGTGTGATCAGGGTCTAATGAAATCATTACTGATTTCCATCGTACTGCTTAGTATTTTGCAGCTGTTATATGAAGGAATTCTGTTTTTAGTTATTCTGTTTGTCTAAACATTTCTTCCTCTGTCTCTGTCCTGTAGCGGCCCAGTCCAGTCGCCTGTTCAGGAATTTTCCCAAGGATGTGCTGCAGTCTCTGGTTAATGAAAACATCACTCCCAACTCCCATAGCTTGAGTCTTTCCATGCAGGTATTTCTCTTTTCCTTGTCCCCGCTGAGAGATGAGTCACCTCTTGTGATAGATGCAGACCGTTAGCTATATCAAGGGTGTCAAACTCATTTTGGTTTAGGGGCTGCATACAGCTTAATCTGATCTCGAGAGGGCGACACGAGTAAACTCATTGCAAGATTAAATAGAACTAATAAAAGTGGACTTATTTTTATATTAAATAAATTTCACTTTTACACAATATATTATGAATAACCTCAGCGTTTTTAATAAAAGTATGTGCAATTTCATCAATACTTTTACTCAGTTAAACATTTACTTGTGCATTATGCACAAGTAAATGTGATCATTAAGAACTGATCACAGTGATTATACAATGTTGAAAATACATGTATTCACATTTTTTTGGAACTTAAAGACACTGTCCTCCATGACAAAATACATCAAAGAGATAAAAATTAAAAAATGATTTAAAATCAATTTTCCACATCTGAAGCTCAGTGCTACCATCTGCTGATTAAAACACAGCGCCCCTTGTGGACAATATAGGAACTGCAGATTTTCAATTAAACGAAATACATGTTTTTTTTTTTTCAATAATTGTTTTATCATTCTCTTCCTTTTATCTCCTCTTTCTTTCACCTTTTCTTTTTTTGTTCTTATTCTTCCTTTCCTCTCCTACTTTCCTATTGTATTGTCCATATCATTTGCGAGATTCCCCGCATGAATCATAATAAAACTATTCACATTCATAAATCAAGCGGAGCACTATGGCAAAAGCAGTACTGCTCCACTTATGAAAGTCAAATCTGGTGAGCTCTTTGTGGCATTAAGACAACAATTCTTATTGCCACATTGCCAGACAAGACACTGGGGAATTATTATTATTTTTTGAATAATGATAATGCATTTAGCCACCGGGCCACATTAAATTGTTCGGCGGGCCGGAAGCGGCCCGCGGGCTGTATGTTTGACACCCCTGTGCTATATTATTGATTTAATAAAATTGTAAACATATCACAAACAGTTGACTGTCCCCTATTGCACAACGTTAGGCACCCAACATTAAACACAGCGCCACAAAGTCCGAATTAATCATATGATCAGATAAACTTAAAAATCAACAAAGTTGAGCTGATAAGAACAGACTTTCAATTAGCTCAGGTTTAAGTTTTTGGGCAGTTTGTAGGAGAAAATATACACATCTAAATATTAGAAAAGAAGAAAAGAGAGGGAAAAATGTGAATCTGAGTGACATGAGCAGGGATGTGTACGGACATTTGAATTTATTCCTCAAGCAAAAAAAGAAAACAATAGCATATATTTTCCTTACGTATGTATTTTTTAACACAAGCAACACACATCTAAAAATAGGGTAGCTAAAATGATCGAATTAAAGAAATAAATATATGGCAAGCAAAAAGAAAAAAAAAAACAGACAGAATAGGGTCTTATTGTGGATGTTTATTAATAACAAGAAAATACTGTATATTGGATAATAATTCTGCCATTACAGTACATATTAGTTGGTATTGTTACCTTTCTAAATTATTCCTCAGCAGTTGAAGTATAAATGACTGCATGATAAAAACTCCTTCACTAAAGGTGACTTCATTTTGGTTTCTATTTTTAGCTCTTTATTGTGAGAGTTACTTGACATTCTATTGTAAAATGTTATTAGTTATGCTTCCCCCCTTTTAAGATCTCCCACCCAGGAAATTATGAGTCTAAATTAAAGAAAACTAGTAAACTGATCTAATCTGTTAAAACTGTTAAACCATCTTTAAAGGAGCTATAAGTAATACTGACCTTGTAGCTCTAGTTGGTTCCACAGCTTTCCAATCACAACAATCTAATACGCCATTTTTAAACGGCGTGTGGCTGGGTTGAATTTTTATTCCACAGAACAGGTATATCTTGTTTTATTTCTGGTCTGTTTCTCTTACTGGCTTCCATGTTAGCATGCTGCTGCTCTTTTGACAGAATAAAATACCAAATACATTTGGGAACTCTGGGAACTTTTATATGATTGGCTCAGGAACCAGGAGGTAAACACGGGCTACACTCTGAACAGAAGTCGTTCAGGACAGTAGCTCTAGGTTTGACAGGAGAAAAACTTAACAAAGATGTTGTTGATGGAGTGGACTGATTGCTTATAGAGAATGTTACTACCATCCCAGGTGACCAATGAGAATGAGTTTGGTAGATTTTACAGTAAGTATATCACTTATAGCTCCTTAGAATGATCCGGGTACATCTTTCCCACTTTCTCTCTTCGTTAAACCAGACAAACATCAGTAAACTCTTGGACAATTCTTTGAAATCAAGGATTTCATGAGTACAAAACATATAAGTTATGTGTTATGCTTGGATGCTCTTCGTATGAAAAGGCAAGAGTTTTCAGCAAATAGATGCAACTGCCAACTGTGATGGACAGTTGGCAGTCCATCACAGATGTCTAGAATCCTTCTGCTGTGAAAAAACTGAACCTGTTGTTATGATGATGATAATGTAAAAGTGCACAGAATGTGAAAGACCTTAATGGACAAACTACATACATTCAAACTATTACCTGATGTGTTTTTTTTTTCTCATTGTGTGGTCTTCAGTGGATCTTGAAACCTGTCATGGAGCATGGAACTAACAACACATCTAAGTCAACGTTATATGTGTGCCTAAACTTACAGAACTACAGCCAAAATGCCGAACTGAAGAGGTTCTATAGAGTCCTGTCCACCAACAGCGATGGAGAGAAAGAATTCATCTCCACTATGGAAGGTAGGATTCTTTTCATCACATTTTAATTTGAGCACTTTCATGAGCCGCACTTGAAGATTTAGTATATTGCTATTGTTGTACATGTAATGGTGAAGGGTGATATGTGTTTTGATAGTTATATATTTGTCCTGACAAACTTCCCTATCAATCATCTGGGTATGAGATTTAATACTAATTTTGTTCTTATACATTACTGTGTTATTAGATAATATTTGTGTTGAATTCAAAGTGTAACTTCATCATGTTTTCATTTTACTGTACTTCACAATATTCAGTAAAAACATAAACCAATCAACCAAAAAATTTCCTTATGCAAAAATCAGTTATGTACAATTCTCTATACAGATAGGTGCCCACCAGATGGCGTCAACATCTCAACATAAAACGCAAAAACTTGTGCAGAAAGTGTGTGTGTATATATATATATATATATATATATATATATATATATATATATATATATATATATATATATATTAATTGAGATTAACCGCATAATGTCAATAGTTAACTCAAGGTTAATTGCAAATTATTCGCATATTTTATCCTTTTATTTCTAAAAGTGTAAAAGCCTATTTGAGCATTTTAAAATGCAATTTGCAATAAATGACACTAACAAAAAACATGCTTGTACAAAAAATTATTTAATTTTTTTATTTTTCAAGCACTTTTCAGAATTGGAATGAAATTACCATGGTGCCATAAAATGTTAAATTCTGGCCTATAACGGCTAAATCGCTAATCATAACTCGTGATGTTTAATCACTGTCTTTTTATTGAGTTTTCTTTTCCTGTTGTACATACAGTTGTAAATACAAATAAATATTTATCCAACATAGACAGACATGAAGTAATAAACAGAAAATTAATCCCTACTGTTACAGCTGCAGTCAGTCCTGGCCGTATTTTCCTTGTAGGGTTCGAGAGACAGGCTTTCTGCAGGTGGGATGCATTTCCCTGATTGGTGCTCTGTTGCTTTAAAGCTGCTATGCATGCAGCAGAGAAGAGGCTCTTATTTTTGATAGGTAAACATCAGACAGGGAAATGTGACTGTGGGGAAAATGAGACTGTGGAACATGTCATTTTGAAGTGTAATAAATATTGGATTCAGAGAAACAGGTTGACAAGTAAACTTAGTAACAGGAAAAGTAAACTTGATATTGTTGATTTATTGCGAAAAGAATCAGGAAGCAGAGGATATCAGGTCATATTTGAGTTTTTGAAACAGAGTAGGTTGTATAATAGGATATAGTTTTTTTTTTTTTTTTTTGTCATGAGGTCCACACTCCATACCTACGACGGAGTATTAGGGCCACACATGAAGGGAATTTTTTTTTTTGCCATGACGAGATTAAACTCGACATGTCGACTTTAAACTCGACATGTCGACATTAAACTCAACATTTCGAGAATCTCAAATTCAGAACTGCGAACCCGGGTAAGCATCATTAGGGAAAGACGTTACGTTATTGGTAGGCCACCGCTTCCAGTGATGATTGTACAGTTGCAGCACGGCAAAGACTACCTTCACACTTAATTAAAACACAGAGACTGCAGCTGTGGAGTGCGGTTGCTCTTTTCTCCAAACTTTGGAATGTCGAGATTAAAATCGCCACGATATATCAACTTTATTCTCGAAATGGCGAGTTTAATGTCGACAGTCAAGATTAAAGTCGACATGACATTTCAACTTTATTCTCGAAATGTTGAGTTTAATGTCGACATGGCCACTTTAAAGTCGACATGTCGAGTTTAATCTCGTCATGTCAAAAATATTTTTTCTCTTCATGTGTGGCCCTAATACTCCGTCGTACATACCAGTTGGTGGCGGTAATGCTCACCTAAACGTTTTTTGCCAACCGCCAATAAAAATCAAGAAGAAGAAGAAGAAGAAGAGAAGAGGCTCTCTTCCTGCTCTCCCTCCTCAGATCCCCATTTGGTTTGGTTTGTAGCTTGTCTTATGGTTGGGTTTTGTTAGGTTTGTTTTGCATTTGCTTATTTCTGGTTAGTTATGGGGTTTGCATGAATCCATTTTGGTTTCTTATTTCAGGTATTCCCTCTTCAGGTTTAATTTATTTAGTATAATTTAATAAAATACAGTTTTAATTTAACCAGAAAATCCTTGTGTGGTCTCCTTGTAATGTTATCCCACCAAACGAGCCTGGTGGACATAACACCTACAAAGTAATCCCATTTAGCCCACCCAGGTCACTACCAAGTAGGTCTACGCACTACGTTCCTATCCCTGACAGAGATGAAACACATTTTATTAAGATTAATTAACTTTTTTAATCCGGAGCATCATTGCAAGTTTTGGAATGAGTCAAGAAAGGGCCCCCATGTTTCTTCAAACTTGCCAGTTGAATGTTGAAGAGAGCTTCTAATTCTCTCCAGTTTCAAACATGACATAAGGTCACATAACCACTGCTTGTGAGTTGGAGAAGCTACAACCGTCCACCTGGTCAGAACTGTGCGCCTCGCCAACAATGAGCAAAACGCCAGTGCCTGTCGTTTAGAGGTCGGTAAAGGCGACCCATCACCACTGAAACCAAACAAAGCCAAGAGAGGGCCAGGTGTTACCACCACTCCGGCCAAGCCAGACAAATCGTATGGAAAACATCTGTCCAGAACTGACCAAGAGCGGGACAGGACCAGTACATATGGATCAGTGTGGCTACGGCAGTTTTGCATTTATCGTAGTATGGAGTGACCTCTGGATAGAAATAGGATAGTTTGCTTTTGGAGAGATGGGTTCTGTGTAGTATTTTAACCTGGATGAGACAGTGGCGCGCGCACAGAGATGTTGTATTCACCAGTTTAAGTTTAGAGTCCCATGTCTCATCCAGTATGGTCATATTCAAATCTTCTTCCCATGACTCTTTAAGTTTAAGTGTGGAGGTCTCTTTCATAGTCAACATTTTATTATAAAGCCATGAAACCAGCCCTTTAAGAGTTGGATTCAATAATAGGATGGTTTCCAACAGTGTCTGCTCTGGCAGATAGACTGAGCCTGACAAGTGAGACTGAATAAAGTTTCTGGTTTGTAAATATCTAAAAAAAAATGGTATTTAGGTAAACCATATTTATTGCTGAGTTCCTCAAAGGATGCCATATTCTTTTCTATGAAAAGGTCCTTAAAGTGAGTAAGTCCCCTCCGGTGCCACTCTAGAAACACCCCATCCTGTACAGATGGTTTAAAAAAATGGTTACATTCAATTGGACTTAGGAAGGAAAAGTCGTGGAGTTTAACACACGACTTTTTAAAGCCTGGAAAAAATTTTAAATTTCCAGGTCATTCCAGTCTTACACTTTGCTTGAAACTGTGCCAGGAGCTGAACACCCTTGAAAGAGAACTGTTTAGCACAGCTTCATGTGCTGACACTGTAACTCCAGGTACTTCATTTGGCAATGTGATTCAGCCTTACTTTGTCAAATACAGAGACAACTAATAAGCATTAAAGTATGGTTTATGAGTTGGGTTTCTGCGATGTTATCAGCGTGTCAAAACTCATCTTTAGAACCAATCTCTGCTCAAAATGGTGATCTGCACCACATAATCTACTTTCAGCAATTATCACCAGTTAAATAAGTTATTGCGACTGTAAACTTCAGAAAATACGGACAACATAGCTCTCTCTGCCTTTACTCCCTCGGCTCCTATGTCAGTCTAGAGGAGGATGACATAGGAGGCGGACATAGGAGTCGTAATGAGGCGGAGGGATATTTCAGATGGTTATACTCACTGTGTCTGTAGTGCAAGCAGGTCTCTTTATAACTCCTGTTTATCGTTACTTATTTTAGAGCCTAAATAAGTGATTTCACTTTCAGAAACAAGCCCAAAAAAAACGCAACCCGCACTCATGAAATTTACAAGCGACTTTAGAAAACAGAAGCCCAAAGTCGCATGAAGTAAGCGGACTTGGCAAGAGTGAACGTGGGTCTGTTATGCTACAGTCTCTAGAATTCTTGGAATCAGTGTCTTTTGTCACATAAATATAATTACATTAAATTAAAAACCATGCCCATAAAGTATGTTAACACTACTTCTGCTTTTTCTTAGCTTATCATTACCCATTCTACGCGGTGATGTGGCATCCAGAAAAGATTCCTTTTGAGTGGATCGATAATCCAGGGATGGTTCACACTGTCTCTGCTTTAAGAGCCAGCTTCTACACTGGAACCTTCTTTGTCTCTGAAGGTAACAAATAAAACCTGTGACTGTATTTCAACATTTTTATGTTGTCAAAGGCATTTTTACTACATTTCTGCCACCAAATCTTTCTTCCAAAAGTTTGTGTTTTTGTATATAAAACGTTTTGAGACAGGGCTGCACAGTGGGCAGTGGGTAGCGCTGTTTCCATGCAGCAAAAAGGTCTTGGGTTCAAGTCCTACCCTTGCCCTGGGACTTTCTGCATGGAGTTTGCATGTTCTCCCTGTGCATGTGTTGGTTCTCTCTGGGTCCTCTGGCTTCCTCCCACAGTCCAAAAAAAACATGACTGTTAGGTTAATTGGCCTCTCTAAATTCTCCTTAGGTGTGAGTGTGTGCGAGAATGATTGCTTGTCCTGTTTCTCTCTGTGTTGCCCTGTAATAAACTGCCGACCTGTCCCCCGCCTCCTGCCCATTGACAGCTGGAGATAGGCACCAGCACCCCTCACAACCCCACAAGGGATAGACATGTTAGAAAATGGATGGACGTTTTGAGACAGTTATCAAATTTAAACCATCTTTATTTTTTTCTGAACCAGATTTGTAGTTTCTTTACATCAAGCTTGGTAGCTTCCCATGGAACATTTAGATTATAAAAAGAGTATTTTAAAGTTGTTTTTTATTTGTTGCAATATTCAGCCGTATCATCATTGTCTCCTCTTTCATTTTTTTCTTTAAGCCATGAAGAGCCAGCACCGCTTCTCCAATCCTGTTGAAGAAGACAGAGCTCTTATTTACAACTTCTCTCCTGTCTACAGAGGATCTAATACAATCTTTGTCCAGAGCTATTACTTTGATTGATGAAAAATAATAAGGAAGGAAAGATTGTGGGATAAGTCAGAATTATCATATTTCCAAAATCACTTTAAATAGCCTGACACATAAATAAAGGAAAGTTTATCAGAATAGCTTAATATTGAATAAAAAATAAAACATAATGATAAAGCAAAGAAAAGCTGTACACTCCTAATATGCAAATGTGAAAAACGCAAGCTTTTGATCTTAAATATACATTGCCAGGAGAAAGCATTTAGGGTGAAGTCAGTTTGGAGAATTAGTCAACAGCTCTCATGGGGGAGTCAAGCTAACTGCTACTCTGGCAGACATGTCAAAAGAGATTTGGGGCCTGTTGGCAAATTTGGCACTAATCTTTTAAATAAGTAAGAAATTTACTTCAAAATGAACCTAAATCATTCTCAGTGTTCTCCCAGGATGGGTGAACACAATCGGTCCTCTCCATCAACACGTCTTTGTCAAGTTTTTCTCCTTTCAAACTTCATGGTACGGTCTGGAACTACTTCTGGGGTCCGTTCTTCGTACGTCGCTAACTCAGTTAGCAGGATTTCATTGTTGACGATTTGGCATGATCTTGGATCGTTTGGTTCTTCGAAAGACTTCCTGCACTTGTTGTCATAGCAACATGTTCGCCAGTTTAAGCCTGCTCGAGAGCAGGTTTATTTCATGTAAACAAGGTTAGATCACGGCTGTATAGGAGATAGGGAAGTCTGCCGTATCCATGTCCATTTTTACGACAGCAACCTGTTGCGGAAGGTGCAAGAATAATTTGCAGAGTTTTTCGAATTAATCGCGTATTGCGCAATAGACAGGATCCTTTAACGCAGCGCGACAGTGTAATTGTAGAGAGATTTTTCTTGGTGGCTGTTATAAACAGACAAGCACATCATTTAACAGTGGCTTTTAAAGAGGAAAAAGTGGTGTTAGAGCCATAAATCTAAAATATTTAAGTTATTTGTATGATGGTTTGCTTTTTATTTTTATCCTTTTCAGTAAGAAGATTTGTTCAGGCTATTTTATTGTGAAGTTTAGTTTACTTTGAAAGGCTTGCTTCCTGTCGAGCCGTATATTGTATTAGAAAAAACTATGGATGGATTATCTAGACACGGAGCAATGCAGTTTTACCGTGTAAACTGTGTATGACTTGGAAAAGGAAAATTTTAATTTTTTTATGGATAAAGATTTTTTTTTTGTTAAAATTCCCAGTTTGCGTGCGTCCTTTACTTCCAGTGTCTAAGGAATGACACTGAAATTTGGATCTCTTGACATAACAAGCACATTTTTAAAATAAAGTATAATAATTAAAGGCTACCATTTTTTAGAATATTCTTGTATTTCACTTTTACTTGTCCCCATGTTATAGTGGGTCCCGTGGAGGCTCTGATATAAAAGAACAAAGTAAATATGAGATTATTAAAATGCAAAAATTCATACTGTAGAAAGTGATAGAAACATCTACCATGGACAGTATTTACGCATTAATTTGTCTGCTGCTTTTTGCCAGCCCTCTCTCCTGGCTTTAACAGATTTTGAGGTGTTTTAATTAATGACTCAAATTCGGCATAACCTTCCATTAAAAGCTCGTGTTCTGCTTGGGAGAAAAACTGTGGGCGTTCTTTGGCCATGCTGAACAGCCAATAGCAGCGCTGCTGATCATTGTTTCTACTATCGATACATTTCCCCTTTTAAACAAACGCATGAACGCGCAGTTGTCTCAGATAACTCAATCCAGCCATACTAATCGTAAACAACAGGTGTGTTCGAAGAACCCAATTAGCCGGATCATGATTAGCCGGATGAAATCATCTTGGATGTGTCATTTGATCTCGGATGTTTTAAGCAACGTACGAAGAACGGAGCCCTGTTCAGTGTGTAGCCTGTGTTTACTTCCTGGTTCCTCAGCCAATCATCAGCCAGCTTTGAGAGTATGTTTCATACTTGAGCTTTAAATGACCAGGGGCTCGTTCTTCGTACGTCGCTAACTCAGCTAGCTGGATTTGATTGTTGACAATTTGGCATGATCTTGAATTGTTTGGTTCTTCGACACTCCTCCTGGACTTGTTGTCATAGCAACATGCTCACGAGCAGACTTATTTCATGTAAACAGGATTAGATCGCGGCTTTATAAGCGGAGGAGATAGGGAAGTCTGTCGTAGCCATGTCTTGTCCATTTTTATGACAGCAAGCTGTTGCGGAAGGTGCAAGAATAATTTGCAGAGCTTTTCGAATTAATCGCGGATTTCGAGACAGGAACCTTTAGCGCAGCGCGACAGTGTACTTGTAGAAAGATCGCGTTTTTCTCGTGAGGCTCTTATTTACATAATTAATTTGTTGGAACCACACATTAAGTGTTCAATATGGAGGAGTGTTTTTTTTCTTACTTTCATCCAAAGAGGCTTTTTAAAATACAGTATAATAATTAAAGGCTACTATTTTGTAGAATATTCTTGTACATCAATTTTATTTGTCCCCATGTTCTAGTGGGTCCCGTGGAGGCTCTGACATAAAAGAAAGTAAATATGAAATCATTAAAATGCAAAAATACATACTGTAGAAAGTGATAGAAACATCTACCATGGACAGTATTTACGCATTCAATTGTCTGCTACTTTTTGCCAGCACTCTCTCCTGGCTTTAGCAGACTTTGAGGTGTTCCCTGTCGTTGTAATTAATGACTCATATTCAACATAACCTTCCATTAAAAGCTCGTGTTCTGCTTGGGAGAAAAACTGTGGGCGTTCTTTGGCCATGCTGAACAGCCAATAGCAGCGTTGCTGATCATTGTTTCTACTATCGACACATTTCCCCTTTTAAACAAACGCATGAATGTGCAGTTGTCTCAGATAACTCAATCCAGCGATACTAATCATAAACAGGTGTGTTTGAAGAACCCAATTAGCCGGATCCTTATTAGCCGGATGAAATCATCTTGGATGTCTCATTTGATCTCGGATGTTTTGAGCAACGTACGAAGAACGAACCCCAGCAAAAATTTGGTTAACAATAAACACAGAAAAACTATTACTTAATTAATTAGCACCAAGGTATTCCCCCATACAGTCAGATGTCAATGTATCATTTAAAACCTAAATTATTTTGCTTGAGATAGAGCAATTTTGGATGCTATATGTGTGTGAATGTAGGACAGAATGAAATGTAGGAGATTATTTAATATTTTAAGTTGACTTTGAGTTTATTTTTTTATTATTTTTCAATTATTTGTTTTTTAAGAAGCTTTATTGGGTTAAGGTTCAGTCGGTGGGAAAGATGTAACCTTTGTAGTGAAAACCTGCCAAAGAAGCCAGATTAAAAATGGGTGTTTAATATTGTTGGGTTAGACCATCAGCAAAGCAATGACGATGATTGTGAAAAAATACTTTAACAAGAGAAGAGGGAGACTATGAATGTAACATTCCTTTGGGGGTTAGGGTTAGGCTCTTTGAATTAACATATCAAGAAAACCCTACACATGAGTACATGACTGCATTTTAATGTTTTTGTGCTCAAATGAGTATTTATTGTCTTTAAAGAAAATGTATGTTTGTAAAATATTTTTAGAGAAAGTAGAATATGCTCTGAATACTTCAGAATGTACATCATTAACAAATATATGCCAAATCATTTAATTTGAACTATTTTCTGAAAAAAAAAAGAAACAAAAAACACTTCTTTTCACTGTTGCACTTTTAACCATAAGATGTTTTAAGAGGGCCATAAAGTTCTGCCATAAAGTTCTACATTTTATCCACATTAAAATTAAGAAATGTCTTTATTTGTTGGCTAAATACAGATCTGCTAGCTAAAGCTCTATTCTTGGTTTGGAAGATTTCTGCAATAAAAGACAACAATAGCTGCTGTCTGTCGATTTGTATACATGCACTGAATGCACATTTGACAGTAAATCTATCTTGTTTGTATGACTTTTATGTGTAAGATAATCATAAAATAGAGGGAATCGAACCTACACCAATGTTTCACACATTTCATTCTCCTAAAATAAAAGTTGTATTTTAATTAAATGTGCTGTCAAGTAAATACCTTACTGTGAATGCTTGCATACACTCTTCTGACATATTCAAGGTAGTTAAAGAATTTCAGCTGTAAGGTTTAAAGTAAAAGTTAAAACTGACCACTAGAGGGCTGTAGAATACTGTTAAATCCTAACTGTGATGGCTAGCAAGAAGGTCTGCATGGTCTCTTGATCTACATTGCTGTAAATATTTGTGTAAACTATAAAAGCAGTAATACAGTGTCTACATGTGCAGCTTAAAGCATGTTCCAAAGGACTGGACTCTGCTAGGGCTGCTCTTGTCACCCTGTCTGTGCTTTTTCAATCTCGAGGCGTAATTAAACTTTCCTGTTAGCATATTTAGATTATTCCCTTCATGTTGGTTGTGAGCTGTTTCAACAAGTGAAAGAGATTAAGTACGTTGGTGTGTTGTCAACGAAGAAAAGCAGGGGGTACTGTGAGAAGATAAACAGATTGACCCTTTGTTTGTAGATTTGCTTAAGCTGTTGTCTGTTGTATGAAGAAGGAGCTCAACCTAAAATAAAGTTTAGATTTACAGATCAAAACTCACCTTGTTCCTGGTTTACCTGGATTTTTGTTTTCTTTCTCCAGCATCATCTTAAGGGCTAGTTTTTTTAAAAACTAAAATGATTTAATTAAACTGGATTTTCATTTAATTGCTTACTTTCTCCATAAATTCCTTTAACATGCCACCGACTAGACATCGGACTTTGATCACCTCTATAATGGTGTGCCAGCCTGACTTTTTCTTCCAAACAGCCCAGTCGTTCAACTCCAGTAAGCAGCTAAAGGTGTTCTGATGTTTAGGGCACCAATATTTTTGAAGAAGAACCTGTTAGTCCAGGCCTCCATTAATAAGAAGGGTTTATCAAAAAAAAAACATAGATGGTTGATTGAAGAGTGATCTGGAGAATGCGGAAACCAAGTCAACACCTCAGACTTTCTTGTTTTTTAAAATTCCTGAACCATGTTTAGTTTCTGAGAGGCTACATTATCTCTCTGAAAAATATCACAGTCATCAAGGTATAACGACTCCATTTTGCTTATTTACTGATATGCAGCCCTATACACAACATACTGGGATGCACTTTGTATTGTGTAACCTTTCCTGAATTTTGGCCAGTTTTGGACTTGCTAATGTTGTTAAACTTGGCCATTTTCCTAATTTAAATTAATTTACTTTGATAATACATTTGCCTTTCACCTAATGCATCTGACCTAAAAACAGGTGCCATAATGAAGAGTTAATCAGTGTTATTTTTTCATCGTCATCTCCAGCTTCATGGTAGGCAGAATGGTGTTCTGACCGTCGGAGTTATGCCAAACATAATTTCCTTCCTTAGGGAGGCTTTATACCTAGAACTCCTGACACCTTAACCATGATACTTTATTTGATTGCTGTTATTATATACAAACTGATGCCAAACATGTCAAAGGAAGACACATAAATAGACAAAAATTACAAAACCCGACAACCAGCTGGTACAAAAGATTATCCTACAGCCACCATGGGGAAACCGAGGAAGGACAACCATGATCACCTGCAAAAAGACAAAACTTATGGGAAAAACAACAGACTTGCCCATTTTCTTGCCCAATGGAGACAAATACAGGGCAACAAAGCTACTGTAATATGAGTGTGTAAATAGTTGTGTGTGTGAATATTCACACATTTTAAATGGTGTAGGTCTTACATGAATCGTGGTCAGTAATGCCAGCTTCTGAATTCTGATCCCTACATGCCAGGTCCAGCACAAACGTCTGAATTTTGGACTTGCTAATGTCCTTACACTTGCCTATTTCCCTAATTAGCCTTGATGATAATACGTTCACTTGTTGCCTAATACATCTGACCTGATTGGTGCCATGATGAAGAGATAATCAGTGTTGCAGAGTACATGTGACAGCAGTCATAATGTTATGCCTGACTGGTGTGTGTGTGTGTGTGTGTGTGTGTGTCTGAAAAGTCATAAATTGTATAATGACAAAATGCTAAATTTTAGAGCAAACTGTCCCAAACAGCTTTCTTCTTTGTCCTTCTAAAAAACTGTTGAGTAAGAACAAGCAGCCAACAGATTAAAGTCAAAGAAAGCAAACACTGTTTTCTCTATTTGCCATTCCTCCTTGTTGAGGAGTTGACTTCAGTAAAATGATTTTATGCTCAGCCAAAAAGGCAGTTTTATCCACACATTGACAAATGCTTCTTCTTTCATTCTCTCAGATTTTTCTTTCACTTTAGAGAGCAGAGAAGAGTCCTGGTCATTGATCCCTGGATACAGCATGTGCATTAGTGTCTGGATATGAAAGTCCTTTTACTGAAGAGCTGCCCGGTGTGAGAATAAAGCTGATCTTCTGTCTAGCCCAGGAATACTCTCATATCAGAATAGTAAGCAGTCTCGCTCACGCAGACTAAGGATCACTTCCTTTGATCTGATGTTCCAAAACTCCAAAGTCTTTAGAAAAATAAGCAGATCTTCTTTGTGAAATATCTCATGCAGACAGAGAGGATATGTAGAGAGGGAGAAAAGTATACAGTGGACGGCTGAAATGAACAAAGTGGAGAGAAAATCACTTAGACTTTGAGGAGGAAGCAAAAATATGGATTAACCCAGCATGTCCATGTGAAACGATTATACAAGTCACATTTCCCCATTGAGTGGATTCCCTGTGTACATGCCAGATAGCTCTCCCTCCCAGGGTGGGAGTCTGGATAAGGTTTTGCTTGTTTGCTATTTGCTCCCAGGTTCCTTTGCTTACCTCCTGTGTTCTCCTTCCAGGAAGAATTGATCCTCCAGTTCATAGTCCTCTCTGTCTAGTTTGCACTCCTCAGCCTCCTTACTCTTTGAAGTCATCCGAACTTACCTCTGGAATCCCTCAGAACAATTTCCCAACCACTTGTTGTGTCCCCCTCCCTGAACCTGCTGCCTGGACTCCTCAATATATCAGCCTTCACTCACCTGCTTGTCCACCCTTCCACAATCCACTGCTTCACGGTCTCAGGTAGCATAAGAATCACCATTAGAAACCGCTCCACAAACCACAACCTGTCATCTTCACCCTGATTTGACACCTTGAAATGCCGGACCATGTCTGTGTCTGTTGGACCTTAAAGGAACAATAAGTAATCATGGTGCCTAATGTTTCCATTCCAAACAATAGCCTACCACTGTCAACGTTTTCTCAACAGTCCTTGTCATGAAAAAATTATTAGCAAGAAGCAACATACTCTTTCAATACAGAAACTGATCTTTATTGAAGGCAAACAGCATTCAAGGTGCATTCTTCCCCAAATACACACCTATTAAGACAAACCCTATGTCTTTATATGGAGCAGATGTACACAAACAGGAGGAGCCTTTGTGATGAACAAAGATACTCATTCAATTCAATTCAATTCAATTTTATTTATATAGCGCCAATTCATGAAACATGTCATCTCGAGGTACTTTACAAAGTCAAAATCAGTCAGATTATACAGATTGATCAAAAATTTCCTACATAAGGGAACCAGTTGATTGCTTCAAAGTCCCGACAAGCAGCATTCACTCCTGAAGAAGCGTAGAGCTACAGGAAGAGTCGTCTGCATTGTCCATGGCTTTGCAGCAATCCCTCATACTGAGCAAGCCTGAAGCGACAGTGGAAAGAAAAACCACCCATTAGCGGGAAGGAAAAACCTCCAGCAGAACCGGGCTCAGTATGAACGGTCATCTGCCTTGACCGACTGGGGGTTACAAAAGACAGAGCAGAGACACAAGACAGACAAAAAAGCACAGAAGCACACATTGATCTAGTAATCTGTTCTACATTAGATGGTAGTAGCGGGTAAGCCGTCTTCTCTGGATGATGTCACATTTTAACAGAATGTCAGACCAGGTGTGCCTACTATGAAGAAAAAGAGAGAGAGCAAAAAGTTAAAAGGTGAAATGACGACAGTCATTTCAATGTAATACAATGCAAAACTGGAGAACAGTAGACTGAAGAACAGTAGAAATCAGTAGAGTGAGAAAATTAGACCCTGATGTCCTCCAGTAGCCTAGGCCTATCACAGCACAACTATAGAGGTAGCTCAGGGTAACATGAGCCACTCTAACTAGAAGCTTTGTCAAAAAGGAAAGTTTTAAGATTAGTCTTAAAAATAGACAGGGTGTCTGCCTCACGGACCAAAACTGGGAGTTGGTTCCACAGGAGAGGAGCCTGATAGCTAAAGGATCTGCCTCCCATTCTACTTTTAGAGACTCTAGGAACCACCAGCAGACCTGCAGTCTGAGAGCGAAGTGCTCTGTTAGGAACATACGGGGTAATCAGAGCTCTGATATATGATGGAGCTTGATTATTAAGGGCTTTATACGTTAGAAGGAGAATTTTAAATTCTATTCTTGATTTAACAGGAAGCCAATAAAGGGAAGCTAAAATTGGAGAAATATGATCCCTCGTGTTGATTTTCATCAGAACTCTTGCCGCAGCATTTTGGATCAGCTGAAGACTTCGAACTGCATTTTGTGGACTTCCTGATAGTAAAGAATTACAATAGTCCAGCCTTGAAGTAACAAATGCATGGACTAGTTTTTCAGCATCACCCCTGGACAGAATGTTTCTAATTTTGGCGATATTCCTGTGGTGAAAAAAGGAAACTCTGGAAACCTGTTTAATATGGGATTTAAATGACATGTCTTGGTCGAAAACAACACCAAGATTTTTAACTTTATTACCAGAGGCCAAGTTAATGCCATCCAGATTAAGTGATTGATTAAGAACTTTATTTTTTGAGGACTCTGGTCCAAAGATTACAACTTCTGTCTTGTCAGAATTTAAATGCAGGAAATTTAAAGTCATCCAGCTTTTGATGTCGTCAAGACATGACTGCAGTCGAAGTAACTGATTGGATTCATCAGGATTTATGGATAAATATAGCTGAGTGTTATCAGCATAACAGTGGAAATTAATCCCATGCTGTCTGATAATTTTGCCAATCAGAAGCATATATATAGTAAATAGAATTGGTCCAAGGACTGAACCCTGTGGTACTCCACAAGTGACCCTAGAGTTTGAGGAAGATTTATTATTAACATGAACAAACTGGAATATGTCCGACAGATAAGATTTAAACCAGCCTAATGCTTTTCCCTTAATCCCTACAGTATGCTCAAGTCTTTGTAGGAGAATATCGTGATCAGCTGTATCAAATGCAGCACTGAGATCTAACAGGACACGTATAGAGACATGTCCATTATCTGAGGCCATGAGAATGTCATTAGTGACCTTCACCAGAGCTGTTTCAGTGCTATGATGAGCTCTAAAGCCTGACTGAAGCTCCTCAAGTAGGTCATTACTTTGTAAATGTTCACATAGTTGATTAGCAACTACTTACTCAAGAATTTTAGATAAGAAAGGAAGATTAAATATAGGTCTGTAATTTACTAACTTATCTTGATCAAGAGATGGTTTCTTAAGTAAAGGTTTAATAACGGCTACTTTAAAAGCCTGTGGAACATATCCATTTACCAAGGATAGATTAATCATGTCTAAAATAGGACCACTGATCAGAGGGAATACCTCCTTAAACAACTTGGTTGGGATTGGGTCTAACATACAGGTAGAAGGTTTAGATGAAGCTAAAATTTTAGATAGCTCAGAAAGCTCTACTGCTTTTAAACAGTTCGGACACTGTGCAGGTTCTAAAGATTTCTCCAATGCTGCCTCACTTACTGAGGACGAGGTAATCATGTTTGGGAGAATGCCAATTATTTTATTTTTAATGGAATAAATTTTATTTATGAAGAATCCCATAAAATCATTACTGCTAAGAGCTAAGGGAATGGATGGATCAACAAAGCTATGACTCTGTGTAAGTTTGGCAACTGTACTGAAGAGAAATCTAGGATTATTCTTATTCTCCTCAATTAATGATGAAAATTATGCTGCTCTAACTCTGCGAATGGTCTTGTTATACAACAATAGACTGTCCCTCCAGATTAGGTAGGATTCCTCTTGGTGAGTAGAGCAACATTTTCTCTCCAATTTCCTAACATTGTGCTTCAAGGAACGCAGCTCTGAATTAAACCAAGGAGCCAGCTTCCTGTGAATAATCACCTTCTTTTTCAAGGGAGCTACATTGTCTAATGCAGAACGCAATGATGAAGTCATACCGTTTACAAAGACATCTATTTGTGAATTGGAAGAAACAACATTGCTGCTATCTGAAGGGTATTTCTGCAATACTGACGATATTAAGAGGGGGACAGACTTTTTAAAGTTTGATGCAGCATTGTCCGATAAAGATCTACTATAATGGAACCCTCTTTTGGGGGTGGAGAACTCAGTTAGATTAAACTCAAATGTTATTAAAAAATGATCAGATAGGACACGGATGTGAGGAAATACTGTTAATTCTTCACAATCAATGCCATATGTCAGCACAAGGTCTAAAGTATGGAGCCAAGAGTGCGTCGGTTTATGCACATTTTGAGCAAAACCAATTGAATCTAGGATAGTTTTAAAGGCTACACTAAGGTTATCACATTCTGTGTCAACATGAATGTTAAAATCACCCACTATAATAACCTTGTCAGTGTTTATCACCAAATCAGATAAGAAGTCTGACAACTGATCCAAAAACTGAGAGTAAGGGCCTGGTGGACGATCCAAAACAACAAACAGAAGAGGTTTTATTGCTTTGCAGTTTGGATGAGGGAAACTGAGGGTTAAATGTTCAAAAAAACTGTAGTTATTAATTGGCCTGGGACTAATTAATAAATCAGACTGAAAGATGGTTGCCACTCCTCCTCCTCTTCCCACAGATCTGGGAATGTGGAAATTTGAATAATTGGAGGGAGTTGACTCATTTATACTAACGTAGTCCTCTTGTAGCCAGGTTTCTGTGAGACAAAACAAATCAATCTGATTATCAGAAACCAATTCATTAACTAACAAAGTCTTTGGAGGGAGATACCTTATATTTAATAGACCACATTTATTTATTTTATTTTTAGGTTCAAGGTGAACCGTATTGATTTTTATTAGGTTTTTATGATTTGTTCCTTATAGATGAGTTTTTGATCTGTTAAGTTTTGGCCGTGGGAAAGACACCGTCTCAATAGGATAATGGATGGGTAACAGTACAGAAGCTGCAGAGAGGTGTGGTAAACTACGGCTCTGCTTCCTGGTCTGGACCCTGACACCCTCGCCTCCAAAGCTACAAAAACACTACATTTATTACAAGTACTATTATCACTAAAGGAGGCAGAGGAATAGCTAAACATCTGACACAGAGAGCAGGAGATAAGGGGAGACTTAGTCAGAGACGGAGAAGCTGAAGTAATAGTAGGAGAGGAAGCCATTGTAGAGCTAAAGCTAGGCTAGGCTAAAGCTAGGCTAGCGCCCTTCTACCACGCCAAGAGAGCAAACCGTGAAGCACGAGGAGTTCCCAAGCGTGATGTGCAGCAACAGAAAATGTTTTAAAAGTGCTTATGTGTTAGAAACAGATGTTACAGCAAAGAGATTAAAGGTAAAAGCGAGAGAATCTGGAGCAACAAACCGTTGCTCACGCAGTGAAAACAGGAAGTGACACAATACACCTTACCGCAAACAGGAAGTGACGTCAGCCAACTCTAGCAACCGGCACATGCCGGTTTTCTCTGGCAACCGGCATGTGAAGTATAACAGCTACATCTTGGCTCCTGAACTTTAACCTCTCCTATAACCTGGGGAGGACCCAGCTCTCCTCACCCACTCTAAATTAACATCATCCCCCACTCTTTGACATACACAGATAATAAAGTTCTAAGAATGCTTTACGACCATGTTAGCACACACTGAGAAACTGGTTAACCTTACATCTCTGCAAACACACTTTGGAAATGGCTTGTACTTGTATAGAGCTTTAACTAGTCCGACAACCCCAAATCCCTTTACACTACTATCAGTCATTAACCTATTCATTCACCTCCTGACGGTGGTGAGCTATGTTAGTAGTTACAGCTGTCCTGGGCAGGCTGACAGAGGTGAGGCTGCCATTCATCGATGCCACCTGGCCATCTGACCCCCGGCAGCAGGCAATTTGGGTGAAGTGTCTTGCCCAAGGAGACAACGACTGAGACGGTTGGACTGGGGGATTGAACCGGCAACCCGCCAATTGCATGACGAACTCCCTAACTCCTGTGCAACGGTTGGCCCTTATACGTACACAGTATAGGTATATGCTGCTTTATTTATGGTCTGTTTCTCTTACTGGCTTTCGTGTTTGTAGGCTGCTGTTCATTTGCCAACATAAAATACCAAATGCGCTTTGTTTTGTGTACCCTGCGAACCACCAGCGGAATAAGTCAGAGCCGGACCGGGGTGGGGCAAATGACCAGGCCCTTTGATAAAGCAGTTGAATTACAGCATGAAATCACTGAAATCAGTCGGTCTTTTACAGTTTTTTGAAACCATGACTGAGTCCTTACTGTGTAGCAGTCATAAGCAATTCAATGTAAATGAATATGATGTTGCTGGCTCTCATGGTGTATTCTGCAATGTAAAGAATGTTTCAGGGTCCTGACAAAATTGTTAATTCTCTACTCTCTGAGCCCTGGGTGTTCCAGGGCCTGGGTCGTGCTGCTCCCCCAGCCCCACCTGAAGCTCCACCCCTGCTGGGAACTTTCATATGATTCGCTCAGGAACCAGGAAGTAAGTATTTGCTTACCATACCTCTAGGTTTGAAAGGAAAAAAAAAAAACTTGACTAATACATTGTTGATGGACAGGACCAAAAAATATATTTTACTTCCATCCCTGGTGACAAGTGATTGATTTATGTTGATTTTACAGTAACTATCTTACTTAACTAAACCATAACTAAATCATGGACAGAATGCTTTAATCATCCCAGAGGTTCTGAAAGTAGAACGGGAGGCATATCTTTTAGGTATCAAGCTCCTTTAATGTAGAACCAACTCCAAGTTTTTTACCGTGAGGTGCTAGGTTTAAAGCTTTCCTTTTTGACAAATATTCTGGTTAGAGTGGCTTAGGTTATCCTGAGCTATCTCTGTAGTTATGCTGCTCTAAGCTTAGGCTGTTGGAGAACATAATAACCAGTTTCCCTCACTCTGCTACATTCTCTTACTACTTTCCAATTTTGTATTGTTTGCTGTTATTTCAGCTTTTGACTATGTTTTCTCCATTTTTTTCTCTTCATAGTTGGTGTTCTGTTTAGCTGTAACACCATCCTGGAGAGGAGGCATCAGCTGAGCTACTGCTGCCACCAACTTGTGTTCTCCTATAGATGATCCACTTAGGCCTGTCTTTTAGTCCCCTTTTTCTCTCATAGATATAAGTACTGGCTGAGCTTTTACCCAAACTAACGGTATGTGCTTTAATTTGTCCTATAGACTTGAAACTGGCTCAGAGCTTATCTCTTACCCATGTTTCTATCCTAGATGAAGCCACTGATAAAGCTAGTACTTCTATTGCCCTTTTACTTTTCTATGAAATAGCAACAATTCCCAGATCAGTAATTCTGTGTTCTTTTTGTATGTCTGCTCTGTCTTCTCTAGCCCCCAGTGACTAAGCCTGGTTCTGGTTCTGCTGGAGGCTTCTTCATGTTAAAGGGTAGTTTCACCCTTAGTAGTTCCACTGTCCCTATATGCATGTTTGATTTGAGGGACTGCTGTAAAGTCAATGACACAATGCAAGTGACTGTCCACTATGGCTACATGCTCCTGCAAGAGGAGTGAATGCCGCAAGTCAATGATGATGTGATCTTCTGGGTTTCCTTATACCAAAACCTTTTACCCAATCTGTCAGTATGACTTAATAGAATTGACTTCGTCCAGGGCCTTGGTATGACGTGTGTCGTAAATTAGCGCTATATAAATAAAGGGAATTGAACTGAATTAGTTTTAGCATATTTTTTCCATTTTTGGGTGATAGGCTGAACAGAACTTTGTGAGATGTTCAAAGCTTTGGATTTTTTTTAATAAGCAGACTCTTTTTACGGCTTAATCACTGACCTGTCTGTTGTTTTCATTTAATCTTCCTGGTTGCTGCTTGTTCATACATATACTCTAACAAAAACTTTAGACCTTCACAGAACAGCTGAATTTATAGTGAGATTAAATTACACAAAAGTAGATTTTAATGAGGTTCACTAGGCAACATCTGATAGCAATCGGTTGCACTGGATTTTTTTTTAGGGGTATCAGAGTAAACAGGGCTGAAGGAAAATGGATGCCATCCTTTTCATGTAATAAAATAAAGCCTGTGTTATCAGTGTTCTGTCAGTTCATGGTTACTTTGTGTTTATCCGTCACATAAAATGTCACTGAACTACCTGAATGACTGTGGTTGTAAAACAACACTGCTGCAAAGTTTATGGGCTTTTGAATACTTTTACAATACTTTTGTTCAGCTTTATTATGCCATTAACTGCTCATAACATGCTGACTGTTGGCTAATGTATAACCAGAGACTAATTTTATGCAGTAGATTCACTAACTTTATTCAGTAATTATTCAGCAAACTTAATCTTTGCAGTGAAATGATGCAAAGCCTAATGTAACAATGAATGCCCACTTACTCCTTCCAATTTTTGCAATTAAAAATGTTTTCCGGAGAAACACAATGAAAAAGTTTTTGATCAATGATGCCCCCTGTATTTAAAACCAAGAGTAGATTGGATTAGGGCTATTGCCTTTTCATATTTGTTCCAGGGGAACATTATTTACATAGAGCTTTCATCTAATCAGTTCATAAAATAACTCAATTCTGTGCTGACTTACTGAGAAAAAAAAAACAGAATACGTAAGATCTAATCAGAACATGTGAAGTTCATGAAATAAATGTCATAAGTTTTGATGGTGCTATTACTGGAGCAGTTTCCATAATTCAAACTAGATGAGTTATGAAGGATCTTCTGGAAGCATGGGCCTTGGATCTTGACTATAAACATCCACACTTCAATTCACCAATACACTGTATACCTAACGGTGAAGGACGCAGAGGAATTACTTCTATCAAAATCTTCATAGCAGTTGCAAAGTCATCAGCATCCACCTTCACACTTCATTAACTAGGAGATACAAACTCTGGCTAAGGTGTGAAAACAGAATACAACACAGAGACATAGAAGCTTACTTATATGATAATTGCTCAATAGCCTAGTGGCTTTGCCCCTCAAATTTTGAATTATCCCTACCAGAGGTAGAACAAAATACAACAATGTTTCTCCTTATCTCTAAGATCTCCCATATATGAAATGGATTCCATCGCTCAAGCTTCTGAGCGATGGAACAGAGTGGGACAATTCTTTCTTTTAAGCCATATCCAGAGTGCTTGAACACCACTGAGGATCCATATACCCCTTTACTTGAATAGTACACAAGCAGAAACCTGTACATCTGTATCATCATATTTTGACAATGAGACGAGAATGTGACTGTGCAAGGTGTATTGCATGGAGCGCCAATTTTCTGTCAATATAAAGATCAACCAATTCAATTCAATTTTATTTGAATAGCACAATTCATAACACATGTTAACTCAAGGCACTTTACAAAGTCAAATTCCTGATTGGTCAGAAAGTTTCCTCTCTAAGGAAACTCAGCAGGTTGCATCAAGTCTCTCCAAGCAGCATTCACTCCTCCTGAAAGAGCGTAGAGCCACAGTGGACAGTCGTCTGCATTGTTGATGGCTTTGCAGCAATCCCTCATACTGAGCATGCATGAAGCGACAGTGGAGAGGAAATCTCCCCTTTAACAGGGAGGAGAACCTCCAGCAGAACCAGAACCAGGCTCAGTGTGAACGCTCATCTGCCTCGACCCACTGGGGCTTAGAGAAGACAGAGCAGAGACACAGAAAGCACAGAAGCTCACATTGACCCAGGAGTACTTTCTATGTTAGAGAAGACAGAGCAGAGACACAGAAAGCTCAGAAGCTCACATTGACCCAGGAGTACTTTCTATGTTAGAGAAGACAGAGCAGAGACACAGAAAGCACAGAAGCACACATTGACCCAGGAGTACTTTCTATGTTAGATGGTAATAGCGGGTGACCTGCCTCCCTGGATGATGCCACAGCTAACAGAACGCCAGACCAGGTGTACCTTCTATGAAGAGAAACATGACGGAGAACAAAAAGTTAAAAGCTGAAATAACAACAAACAATGCAAATTAGAGAACAGTAGAAGAACTCAGCAGAGTGAGAAAAATAGACTCTGATGTCCTCCAGCAGCATAACTATAGAGATAGCTCAGGGT
This sequence comes from Fundulus heteroclitus, assembly GCF_011125445.2. NCBI lineage: Eukaryota > Metazoa > Chordata > Actinopteri > Cyprinodontiformes > Fundulidae > Fundulus > Fundulus heteroclitus. Next base: position 6,447,884 of record NC_046380.1, on the reverse strand, counting down.
AACATGAGCCACTCTAAATATAAGCTTTGTCAAAAAGCTCTTCTAGGTTGTATAGATATGCAGACGGATCAGCTCACCGTTGGTAGAGAGAAAAATGGCTGTAGTTTATATTTTTATTATGTTGGATATTTATTACCAAAACTTCGGAAAATTTTATTTCACTTTGACAAAGACTTCTGGACTGAAGATTACATCTGATCATCATTATGTTGTTGTCAATATTTAGATAAATTTCCCTTAGCAAACCGCAGGTTGACAAAACAAAAGAAGAAGAAATTTGCAAGCTTAAAAAAAACAGAACACAAACTTAATAAAATTATTGATACCCTTACATCAAATCAACCCAAATGCAACAGGCTAACACAATAACAAGCTGCTGGTGGAAACATATTGTGACCTCTGAGTTTTGTTTCTTCTCACTGAGGCTTTGTATGGTAAAATCTCTCTGAACAGTCATTTTCTGTTGCTTGCTCTCTCCCACACTTTGCACTGCAGGAAGAATGATTTGTTTCTCTCTGTTTTCTCATTTCTCTTCTGCATGTGCTGGAGAAAGAAAAATGCCAAAGAAGACTATTCTCTATTTTTTCTCCTCCTGCTGTCTTTTCTTTTTTTTTAGATTCATTAATCTTCAAGAAGCCTAAGAAGAAAAATGGTGCTCTGCAAGTGCTGCACAATTAGTATTTCATGTTGGTCAACAAGGGATAATGCCTTAAAGTTGTGGGATTAAATGCTGCAGTGGCACACTGATATATGCCACTCAAACAGGGACCCTGATTTGGCTGTACTTTCTCTCTGTTTTTACAGTCAGATAAGACGATAAGCTCTTCAACAACATGTAAATGGCAATTTGAATATTAAGTTGTTCCTAAGTCATACAAATGGGTAAAAAGTAAACATCACGTTTCCTTTGTTAGAGACTCTCAGTTTATTTCAGTGTATTGAATTGCATTGTGCTACACATGTATTTTTCAGAAATAAATTATTTCTGACATACAATTTATGAATTCTAAATTTAAAGAAAATTTCTATGTGTTTTAAGAAGATATTGTAATAGTTTGAATATCTGCCACTGTTTAGTTTTCTGTTTTGGGCTCTTTCCTGTTTGATTTCTGTTATTGTTTATGTTCTGTCTCTGGTTTGTTTTTGAGCTCTGTTAGGATCTCGACACTGATGCCTGGTCTGATTACTCACGCTGCACACCTGCTCAGCTCCACCCTGCCTGCAATCATCTCTCACCGGTTTCACCTGTTTCCACCTCCATATAAACTGTTCAGATCAGTCATCAGTACCAGGTATTTTTTCCGTGCCTTGGGGTAAGTCAGATCCTGCTTGTTTTCTGTTTGCCTGCCTGCCTGCCTGCCTGCCTGCCTGCCTGCCTGCCTGCCTGCCTGCCTGCCTGCCTGTAACCCAACGTCGTTCTGATTCAATCTGTTTTTTTACCGGATAATCTGACGTGTTCTGCCCTTTTGTTACTTGGCCAGCCTGACTTCTGACTAGTTTATTTTAGTTTGTCGTCTTTGGACTATTTTTGAGTTTTCGGACACTGACTCCCTGTTTTTTTTTGGCTTGGTGCTCATTTTTGGTTTCTGACCGTTTACTTCTGTTAATAAATTGGCTTTTATTCCAACCTCTGCTTGTCTGGTTGAATACGGGGTCCTCTGACTCATGACAGATATGACCCAAATGAAAAATCTGAATAGCTAAATCAAATAAAGAACAGCAAGTAACTAATTAAAACAGTTCTTTAAAAACAAAATATCACTTTCAGGCAAGTTAAATCACTTGGATTTGGAGGTTGTACTCGCTGACAGGCTGGCCAGCCAGACTGCGATTATAACAGTCAAGATACATACAGGTATCTTTGTTGCTTTGTGACTTGGAAGACTAAGAAAGTGCATGTGAGTACACCTTGTATCCTCTGATTTTTAGACAAAAGCAGCAAAAAAAAAGTTCAGTGGAGAGTTTGCTTGACGGCATGACATATTTCACGTACTACAAAAAAAAAAAACCCAGAGCATATCGCTTGCAGTTTTTTGCATCACATTTGTAGTTATGTGATCGATTCTATTCTGATGAGGCTGACCCTGTTAGTCCCTCCTTTTAAATTGGAGGTCTACCAGCACCTTACCAGACTAATAACCAGTGTTTACAGCGTAAATCAGTCTGGCTGGCCAGGCTAACTCGCTGCACCCTCTAAACATCTAATCCTGAATTTGTTGTTTATTTAAACAACCAAATATCTTTTTTGTAGAGACAGGCTTATCAGAGTGTGTATCTGTTTCTACAAAGAACAGTGTAACATTTTAACAGTGTTTGATGTTGTATATATTTATTGTTGTTATGAGTAAACTTTGTTTTTGAAACATAACTTATTTAGAACTAACTTATACATGTAATGCACTCAAAGAACCGATTAAGTTGCTCTCTCTTCCAGTGGCCCGTTCTTTGTACATCGCTAACTCAGTTAGCTGGATTTGATTGTTGACGATTTGGCATGATCTTGGATCGTTTGGTTCTTCGAAAGACATCCTGCGGGCTTGGCTGTGGAAGATGAGGAGACTGGTGAATAACTGGGTGGTGCCGATGAGAAATGTGAAGAGCATTGGAACTCACTGAGGTGGTGGTGTGGTTAGGTTTTGGGAGGGTGGTGTCCAGTGGTCCAGGCGGAAGGTTTAAGTCCGGTCGGTTATCTCCAGATGTAATGTCAGAGGGTGGACAGGCAGGTGAGATCAGGCAGGAGGGCTATGCAGTGAGTCGTCTGAAGCTTTCTTGGATTCCTGGAAGAAGGCTTGGAGTTTCTCAGATGTGGCTCCAGAGCTATTGAGATTTGCAAGGTGGTTCTCAGATTTGGGATCCTGAGTTCTAGGAGGAAAGAGACAAGATGGAGATTAGGTTCAGGTTTTTCGAAAGACAAAGGCAAGAAAAGGAGTTGGTCTGTACCACGCAGAAGCGCTAATGGACTGACGCCCTCCTCCTGGTTCCAGCTCCTTTAACGAAGGACTGTAATCAGCGCAGATGTGGAGCACCTACCTGTCACGCCCTGCTGAGAGAGAGAAAACCAGACCTGCACCCAGACCTAGGAGTATGACATCTGTTTTCTATTTTCTTGTCTTTAGCTAATCAGTGTTAGCACTAGTTTATCATCTGGGCAGAAGCTACTTCGAGGCATTTAGCTGCATGGTATTGTGAAGTCACTCGTTGCAAACAGGCTAGCCATCATTAGCCGGCCGCCATCTTGAGGCTCGCAGTTAGAAAGGTTTAGAAGCTAACTGTTGCATGAATTAACAGCTAGCTTTGCCGAAGCCTCCGCCATCTTAGCTTCAGGCCTACTGTGTATACCAGCTTTTACCCACCTCAAAGCTTTTAGTGGACCCTTTTAATGTTGTTTACATCACAGGTGCTGCTATGTTGATGGTAATTGTTCAGTGTTGGATCCAGTAGGATTTTAATCAACAGGGCCTCAATTACAAATTGCTACCTCTACAATTACAGTTTTTTTCAGTCACTAACAAGCGTTGGTCCAATCAGTTGTCACATTTTCAAAACTCTAAACACAGCACAGCATCTGTCTTTCGTAGACATACCATTCACACATTTCATATCGTTTTCACACAATATGCTGTCAGTGAACACATTTCCACAATGCTTAAATTTTCTTAACAGACAAGCTATACCTCCCAACAAAATTATGGATTGTTTTTGTTGTACTTACAAATGTTAACACACACCATCCCACAATAGCACAAACAATATTTCAAACCTTAGATACAATATAAAAACCTCTGTTTCTGCAATAATATCAGTTTGAAAACAATATATCTCTGCTGATAATAAACAAACATTTAAATAATTGACACAGCTGATTTATGTTGGGTAAATTGGCCCAACCACAGCTGATTCCAGTCTGGCTTAGATTTGTAGTGGCAGGGTTTTCTTCTTTTTTTTGGGGGGGGGGTTTTTGCGGCTCTAGTGGCTCGCTTTCTCCGAAAGTAGGCTGACATGAAGGGGGTAGAAGAAAGGGGAGAGACATTCGGCAAAGGGCCACGGGTCGGATTCGAACCTGGGTCGACCGCGTCGAGGACTAAGGCCTCTGTATATGGGTCATGCTACCCGCTGCGCCACATGATCGCCCTGGGTTTTCTTTGTCTATTACATTGACAATTATATATAAAAGGAGGACTTTGAAAAGTAATGTTTTCTGAAAATTAAACATAAAAAGAGAGTTTTGCGCGCGGGGAGCGTATCCATGTGTTTTTTCCCTGCCATTCACTATATGCACGCGCGAAAGCAACAACAAAAAAACAAATAAACACGCAAGCATATCGAGTTAGTTTTTTTTTTTTTGGAATGTTGGCGAGGCGGTAGCGTGAGTTTGGCGAGGGGGCTGCCTCGCCAAGATAGCGCTGCGGGAAATCCTGCTGTTAGTACGTCATATGCTTCGTTGATCTGATTGGTTTATTTAGCCCGTCTATCACCAACATAGGCCAATCAGATAACCAGTATTTTCGCCCCTTCCCAAAATTACTTCAATGGAAGGTTTCCAGATGGATATGCGGAGCAAATTAATCTGGCGTAGTCAGGTTACAGTTGCCATGCCGGGCCAGAGAGGAGCCAACATCACCATGTGGACCGCAAACTCCAACAATGGTGCACTCCTGCGTAAATGTGAGATTGGTGTCAGAGGTAGAAAGGGGGCAGTTGGGAGACCTCTTGCCAATATATGTGATCACATGGGACAATGTGGCCTTCCACCATTCCCGTACAATCACAGCCTGGTTTGACGCCCATCCAAAGATGATATCCCATTTCCTAGCCCCTTCCTAGCTCACCTTTCCTCAACCCCATTGAGGAGTTTTTCTCAGCCTGGAGATGGAGGGTATTTGACCATCGTCTTCATGACCAAATGTCCCTCCTGGATGCAATGGATGCTGCATGTCAAGGCATCACAGCTGAATACTGCCAGGGGTGGATAAGGCATGCAAAATATTCTTCCCACAATGCCTTGCCAGAGAAGATATCAGGTGTGATGTGGATGAGAACATGTGGCCAAATGCAGAAGACCGAGTAGATTATAAGATTTTTTTTAATTATTCCGGTGTTCCAGTGTTATTTCTAATTGTATATCTTGCAGTTATGTCCTTTTGCAAATAAAGTCTTTACTGCAGCAATTCTGTCTCTGTCTTTTGTTTCATAAACTGTACATCCTGCAAAGCAACTTTCTGCAGCAAAAGAAACAAAATGCATGTGCAAATCACAGGTGCGCCCTTATACAATAGACAGTTATTGTATAAGGGCACACCTGACACATCTAAAATCTTGCAGTTTCTATCATTTCAGCTGATGATAGTGTTTTTTTTTTTGTCATTGTGTTATGATTGACTAAATGTTCTTGGTGGAAGAGAACATGTGTTAGTGTTTTGAATAATTATTTGATTTTGAAACATGTTTGCAGTGTTTTGTTAGACATAGTGTGCTATGTTAGTGTGTTATATTTTGAAAATGTGTTTTGGAGTTTAGTTTACAATGTGTGAATTTAAACATGAAATTAACTGTTTCGTCAATTGTGTGTTTTAGGTGTGTTGGTGCGTTAAGAGTTTAGGAAACCTATTAAATATATTGAAAACTCTGTCATAGCGATTTTAAAAAACTGTAATGTTTACTGGGTAGGCCTAACTCAGTTCTACCTTTGGTTACATACTCCTTTTCCAGGTTAAATGAAGTTAATAATTAATTAATACGCCAATTTTTAGTGCTAATCATTTAAGGCTGATAGTACTTGATCACAGCCATTTGAAACAATTTTCGTTGTGGTTATCCTTTAATTTTGAATGACAAATTAAAATTGACAATTATAATTCTTAATAACATTTACAATCAAACAGGTGAACATTCACAACATTCAGCAGAACTCTCCCTGCTGAATGGTGAATGGACCGCCAAAGTTTGGTTTTAACCAATCATGGTATCAAATAAAAATGTAAGCAGCAAGTGTAGTGAGAAACCACAAGAAGGTAAGCTGGTCAAGTCACTTCTTGCTGTTTTTCTTTCAGAGAAGAACCTGTGGATTCTGAGAAAACAGATGTGACAGCAGCAGCTACGTGTGCGTCCTCCTGTACTGCCATGTTTATGTTGGTTTGACTGTGGGCTCGGCAGCTCCTCCTTTCATCATAGTGTATGTCCCGTCTTGAACCATATAGGTGCGTTCACACTGAACGCGAATGTGTCAGGCCGAGCGACAGATTTACATGATATCCTTATGCACAGGTCCCACATGCGATCTTGTGAATGCACCTTAATACTTCAACGTGATTGGTCCGTTTTTGGTTTGTAAACAAACTTTTTAAGTGGAGGCGGTACAAGATGGATTCTGGTGTTCGTGAACCCACAAATAGCTCGAGAATTCATCTTGCAGGCAAGATTAGGTCGAATAGGCCTGTGAGGACATCCCAGGATGTGCTACCTTGAGAAAAATAGAACAATTTCCAGAGTATAAAAATGCTTTTAGATGACATAAAAGCACTTTTTTCTGCAAATATGTGCACTTTAGTTCCTTCTAGGCAGGGGGCCAAGGATACACGGGGAGCAGTTGGTACCACTATTGCATTGCCTTAAGAGGATCATAGATTCACATCCTGTCCAGGGCCATTCTTTGTTGAGTTTGGATGATTTTTCCTGTGGATGATCGGGTGTTCCAGCTTCCTCCTATTGCTCTTAAGTGTGACCGTTTGAATGCATAGCTCTATTTCTCTATGTTGTGCTGTCTGTGACACACTAGCAACCTGTCCAGGATGCATTCCCCCCTTCTGCCCACTCACAGCAGGAGAGAAACAGCCCCCAGAATTAAGTAGGGATAAAGTATAAAGGTTCCAAACCTAGCTAATGACGAATGCTTGGTTCAATATTTTCAGCTACACGCTTTATCAATAGCACTTCTAAGGTATTCTAAAAAGCAGATGTAAAGATGAGAAATGTTGTTTCACAGGAGGAGAGATGATGTCCCTGTGATAAAGATAAAATAAAAAAGATCATAGGAATCAGAAATAGAACATTTTGAAGACAAGAAACAGAGAAGAAACAACAAGAATCCCTCAAAGGAGCACACAAAAACAATCATCCACCTAAAAACTATGCAGTGATAAATCAATTGTATCATGTTGGTAACAGCAGAAATCACTCCTGTCAACATTCTTTATTTTCCCTGCTGTCCATACTGATTTCCCAGCTCTGTTGTTAGTCTGTTGTTAAACAGTCTGTGCTGGCAGAAAACAGAGATGGACCGAGCTGCCAGTAATACAAGTATCATGTCCAGCCAAGTTGGCTAAAATAACCATGTATGATGACTTTTACTCTCTCATGTTGTCTTCCATGTGTAGAAACAATTGTTAATATAAAAACATTATGCTTTTCATAATGGCAAGTGTGTCCTGACAAACTTACCCTTATTACATTAAGCACATTCAAAGCATTCACATATATGAATATATCTGGACAATAGTATGTCTCACATATACTTCTTGTAAAATTCAAATATCTCATGTGTGAGATATAGTTTATTCTGATTTTTCTCAAATTTGTGTGCTTGGATAACAGCAGGTTGGCAGCATGGTAAGGTTGGGTAGTATCTTCACCGTATTCAACGTGACCCTGAGGTTACACTGAATACGGGGCAGAAATGAATGTGTCCACTCACATCAGCCACATGTGGTTTCAGGTCCGGTTACCGAGGAAATGTCGGGCGTTAAACAGGATAAAGTTCCGGTGAATTTCAGAAAACAATCAACCCACCAATTTACGCTAACTTGACTAGTGTAAACAAAACGGCAACACAGAAGTGTGAGGAAACTGGCTTTCGGAGGATGAAAAGGGATATTTATGCACATGGATAACAAGAAAAGTTTTGGAATTGCCTCCAATTCCAAAACTCTCTGGAAGTTTACTCTCAGCATCGCCAGGGTCATCATGACAAACAGATGCAGAGGGACTTTCACCTGAGCTGCTGAGGCTATGATAGAAAACAGTAGGAACCCTCTCTGGAGCCTTCTAATGGAATTTTCATCCAAATGTGAAAAATATTTGGTGCTTGGAAATCAAAGCATTCATTCCAAAAGTTGCTAAAGACATTAAATGGTCCTTTAGATCACTACCTTGCTTTTCATTGCTGTAACTGGTCAAATTCTACATGTAGATTGAAAAAAAAGTGTCTACATGTAGATTGAAAAAAAAGTGTCAATAAGTGCTCAATAACCCAACGAAATATGACACATCTACACAGTAAGCTAAGTTCCAAAGTAAGCCTTTTTTCTGCCACATTTTCTTTTGTGATTCAAAACATTCAGCTCTGGGTTGTTTAATCATGCAATATTAAAAAATTATAAAATATAGTAAATAATCCTAAATGTACCATTTATTAGTTAAGTGTTTTATTTCTGTGAATAATATCTGTAATATGCAATGTAAAGTAAACTAATTAGGGTATAATGGATATCCTTAGTAAACATTGTGTTTTTTTTTTAAAAGAGAGAAAACTGTTTATGTATACTCTTAAAAACAGGAAACTGGTCTTTTATCATCACCATGGTGATGCTAGTGTGTGTGTGTGTGTGTGTGTGTGTGTATGTATGTATGTATGTGTGTATATATATATATATATATATATATATATATATATATATATATATATATATATATATATATATATATATATATATATATATATATATATTACAGCCTGCACCAACCTAGGACTAAACTCTCCAGTATAGGAGACAGTGCCTTCCAGGAAGTCGCCCCACACATATAGGATGCCCTCCCAGAGATCCTGAGGGCCCCACAATCTATGGAGGTGTTCAGAAAGCACCTAAAGACATTCCTATTTCAAATGACTTTTTAATACTTATGATTTCAATTTTGCTTTCATGGTGTATTATTGTCTTCTTGTTTTTATTACACTTTGGAAACTGTTTATAACCCCCTGCTATTGTAGCACTTTGAGATTTTATTTGAGAAACATTTGTCTTTCTTATCCTTCAATAAAGGGTTTCTTTCCTGTTGGAGGCAGCCGCTTTCTGTAAGTTGCCGAATCATTTGCTAGAATATTAAGGAAGTGTGTGGCTTTATTGTACTTTATCGTTAGTGCTTACTGGAAAGATAATTTTTACGACTTGATGAAAATGTAGATATCAACACTTTGAGCTGATAGAATGATAAACGGTAAATTGTCTGTATTTTTATAGCACTTTATCAAGTCCTAAGGCCTTAAAGTGTTTCACACTGTATTCAATCATTCACCAACTAATGCACATACTGACATTGTTGGGCTACACTGTGGCCACATCTGCCCTGGGGCACACTGACAGAAGCAGGGCTACCCATCGGCACCACAGGGCCCACTGACCATTGCCAGCAGGGACGCTGTAGAAGAGGTACGGAGAAGGGTATCAAACCAGCAACCCACTGGATGAAATCCTAGCTCCTTGTCGCTCTTTGCAACAGAAGGATTTATAAAAGCTAATAATCCATTAGCATTTATAAATCTGAATGGCTTTGTAAACACCTTGCACAAAGCATTTATATTTTCTTTTGTAATGTCATTTTGTCAAATGTGCAATAAATTGGCACAAACTATTACCCATGGCTTTGGACATCACTAAACAGAACCAGACTGGATCTCAACAATTAAAAACATTTTTTTTAGAAACTTCATTGTTGATACATCTGTTGTTCAGACACCTGGCATTCCTCAAAATAAAATGTATTCCTGCCATTAATTATTGTATCAATAAAAACAGGGACAATGACTGTATGTCATGGTGCAGCTTGGCCTGCTGCACCATGGACATTTCAGGGCACTCTCAGCCTCCCATACAGCTCCAGATCCCATGCTCCACTAATCACCTACACCTGTCAGCCACTAATAAAGCCAGGACTCTTTCCACCTGTCATCACTACTATTTAAACCTCCCTCAGTTAGCTCTTCCCTGTCGGATCGTACTGTTAATTTCTGTTCTTTCTGCTCGTTGCTACTCACATGTTGTTGTCCAGCCCGAGGTCCCTTCATCTCCGCCTGCCTGCTGCTGGTCCTGCTCTAATACGGTCCTGCAAGTATTCACTTAGTCATGCTGCTAATCCTGCTGTGGTTCTGGTTCCCAAGTCCAGCCACTAACAGACTCCTGCTCCAGCCTGGTCTGAACTCTGGTCATCATCATCCACCATTCGTCCTCTTCAATAAACTTTCTTTAAACTGAACCCTGGTTATGGTGTGTTCGAGGTTCAGGCTACAAAATATGACACTGTACCGTTATGGTTCAATCAATTAATCAATTAATTTAAAGCGAGGGTTGCTAATTTTGCCACAAGTTTCAGGTCTTAAAAATCTCCCAAATCCACTTTGGCCTCATTTCTTTCTAATGAGGCCTTCCCCTTTTTTGAACGTATTTCACTTCATGCAACTCTCAGCCGTGTTCAAAGTCTACAGTGAGAGCAGCGGAGCTACAATGAACGGCTAACTGCTAAGCTAACCTGATGATAGATAACCCGGAACTTGAGGGACATGAAAACAGAAAACTGTCAATTTCAATTCCTTCAGATCGAGGGGCATGGATTGGTTAGAGTATTTACTGGTCTGAATATCCCACAAAAAACTATTTTTGTACCTCCTTTTCGTGAATATGTAATGCATTGACTACTTTCAGGATGGAAAGACCATTTTGCCCAGTATCACAAAGTGTTTCTGAACAGGATTACCAACTTTAACTTTAAAACAGATTAGTAGACTAACCTAGGTCCAGACTGTTTAAAATTTAGATAAGGGATTTTTTCTTTGTCTGGAAACTGGCAAGAAGCCAGCTGGAAACAGGCCAAAAAAAAATTGTTCAGTGCTTTATTATTCCTGGAAAACAGTGGGCTAACTGCCTGACATTTCAACATCCTCCAGCTAAGGTTGGTTTTATTGTTGGCTAATCTGATCAACAGTAGCAAACGTGAAAGTACTGCAGAGTTCAGAATTTGCATTGTCCACTTTGTGAAATAATATTAATAATAATAATAATAATAATAATAGTCATCCCAGTGTAGTAGACATTTCTCATGTATTTAAACAGCTTTCTGGTTGTAGAGTTCTCAGACTGGATTAAGACGGAGAAGCTAAGAAGTTTGTGAATATAGCAGTGTTTTTAAAGCCTCTTCATAATTAAATTCAGTTTACCTACACTGTAAACCTGAATTAGTTACAAGAACTCAAACATTTTGAGGCAGCCAGGTGCTTTAAAATGTTAAATCTGAAACCCTAAGTTCTTTTAAATCAAAGTTAAAAAACAATTTGTTAAGAGTTGCCTTTGAATGTTAATGTTGAAGTTTGTTGTGCACCTTGTCTGGTATCTAAATCTTCTGCTGATATTCCACTGCAGTGTGCTTTCCTCTAATCTTTTCTTTCTGATGTTCTGCTCATGTACAGTACTCAATTGTCATGTCACTATGTGCTATACAAACAAACTTGCCTTACCCGGACTAGAGCAGGAAAACGCTCCACATAATGATGCTTAGGATGGATTCTAACATCAGGGAAATCCTCCTGCAGCACCTGTCTATAATCATTGATGTTGCACAGAAAATGGTCTCAGGTTTTGTCAGTGAATGTTGGACATAAGGCTAACTCTAACACCTCCTTTAGCTCCATTAAAACTACCCATGCACCATCACTGTCTGGTACTACACTGCCTACCAACAAAGGAAGCAGACGGAGCAGAATTGCATTTTCACCTCGTTGCCTCCTATTGTTACTCAAGAAAAAAATATGTTTGGAATTGGCTGAGGTTTATCCACATCAGTGTGCTGGTATCGAATTTAGATACTTTATCAATCAGGAAATAATTAAGGGAATGATTTGGCTTAAGTACTTCATTCTAGATAATTTGTATTTGTATCTGGACATACATATATGAAATGGGTAATGCAATATCCCACTTACTCCTTTTTTCAGATAAAACCAAGCCATAAAGGGATGGATTGTTTCCAGAAATATCTCTTACTGTCAGGAAATGAAACAAAGTCCATTTTTTTTTACTGTCTACCGTAAATGTTTCTGAAGACTGCTTTAATTTATTGCTCTCATAAAAATAATGTGGTCATTTAGCCTTTATAAAGGTGTTGGTCTGTCTGCTATCCTCAGTTCATAGCTGGCTGAGAACTGAACATTGATACATCTCCACCTGAGAGGTAAGACTTCTGCTGCTGAGCTTTTGAATATTTTAAATCTGAATTCTTGACTTTTCTCATGAATTTGTCTTTTTTAGAGGAAAAGAAGTTAATCATCACCATGAAGCACATCTTGCTCCTTTCGATTCTTGTGTGCGCTGCATTATCAGGTAAGCTTAAAAACACCACCTCAATAAATGTGCCTATTGGTCTATTAACAGTCTTTTAAATTGGATAAAGAAATAAATGTGGTTGTGTTTTTACTGGTTTTCTATGAAGCTCCTGCTGAAGAAAAACAGGAGTCTCAAGGTCAGTATCATTTACCCAAGAACCTACAGCAAGTGAGACGGTAATATCTAAGTCTTTCTGACGCCAACATTTGGTTTTTATATCTCTGTCTTTGCCTTTAGTCTTGTTTATTGGTCATGTTGTATGTTTTACGCTCCTCTTTTGGCCAGGTCTCTCTAGGAAAAGAGGTTGTAATCTCAGGGATTTTTTTCTGGGTAAATAAAGGACAGTACCACTATTTTATTGTCCTGCAATTGGAAAATCCATCAGTAAGGAGCAAATTTACAAGGAGATGAAATATTTTACAGTTATTAATTATTAGAACTAGGGTGCTCAAGAACTCAAGGAAGTGAGTAGGGGGATTGAAAATGGTAAAAAAAAAAAGTTAAACTGTGGTTACCATCACCATGAAGCACATCTTGCCTCTTTCAGTTCTTTTGTGCGCTGCATTTTCAGGTCTACATAAAAACACCACATAAATATGCTTAGTGGTCTAGTAACATCGTTTTAGATTGGATAAAAAAGTAAATGTGATTCTGTTCTTGCTGGTTTTCTCTGAAGCTCCTGCTGAAGAACAAAAGGAACCTACAGGTTAGTATCATCTGCCCAAGAACCTACTGCAAGTGAGACGGTAATATCTAAATCTATCTGACGCCAACATTTGTTTTTTTATATCTCTCTTGAAACAGCAATGGATGTCCAAACCGAGGATTTGTCTCCTGGACAGGGTCAGTGGAATCTGTTTTCACCATCAGCTCTCAGTTAGAGAGTATTCCTTTAGAGAAGCCGGTCAAATAAACAAAATAAAATAGAAAGATCCTTCCACTTGGAATAAAGCACAAAATGCTTTAAAACTCATTTGGTATAAGGTTTTGGAAATTTAGGTAAATTTTTAAGGTCAGAGACTTTAGTTCATTTAGCTCTTGTAACTGCCCATTGGTTTAATGCTGTGTGATAACTCCACAGTATTTTAATAATTTATGTATTTTTTTTTCTTTAAATCTGAAACTGTAGTTCATGTGTCTGGTTTTGTTTACTGGTCATGTTGTATGATTTACGCTCCTGTCTTGACCAGGTCTCTCTTAGAAAAGAGGTTTTAATCTCAGTGAGTTTTTTTTTCCTGGTTTAAAAAAGGATATTACTTTTACTTTATTGCTTCACAGTGGGGAAATCCAGATATATCATATATCAACAAAGAGCAAATTTACAACAAGAAATAGGGTACATTTATTTGTTATTAGAACCAGGGTGCTCAAGAACTTAAAGTCGTGTGCAATTAAGTAGCGGGGTTATAAAATGGCACTAACAAAAGAAAGTAATGAATAGTTTGTTAAAGTTTTTTTAGCTGTAAAAAAATACTTTCAGATTACCTTTAAATTAACATTATACAAAATGTTGTTTTTAATCATTCTGAATTTAAATAGTTCTCACTGTCTAATTCTAGGAGGGGCAGATGAACATCAGTAACTGGCATAACTGTGCATTTTTTTGTTATATTTTAAATAGCTGAGGATAAAATGCTATTACGGCATATTTTATGTTTTAGTCTAACCCTAAACTTTAAACTTTCTCTCCAGCTCTGGAAAATCGTATTAATCTCTGTTCAAGTGGTTGGCGCCCGTATAATTCCCGCTGCTATAAACTTGTTAAAGCTCATTTTCTGACCTGGATCGAAGCTCAGGTAATACTGGTCCTCACTTCACTGTTTATAGTTTGGATCCACAGTATTTATAGATTCAATTCTTTACAGAGTTTAAAACAATCTATTAATACAGTTTGTAAATTCCTTAAATATATTCCAACATATTGTACTGTGAATATTCTTTGTTTACATTTTCCAGATACGCATTTGTCAGAATCAAAATATTACCATTGAGATTTCCTACATCCCTCTAGACACTCACTTTAACTTACCGACTAAAGTTAAATCATTGTTTAAATTTGTTGTTTTGCTTGTAAATCACACAGCTCTTTCTCTTTTATGTGTCCATTAGAAGCACTGCAAAGGTATTGGAGGCCATCTGGCTTCAGCCACCGACTCAGGATTGTCAGTTTTCCTCCAAACGATGATGCAAAGAGCTAATGTACACTCTGCATGGCTTGGAGGTTTTTGGCTGCAGGTATCCAGAACAACACATTAATGCCACATCAAACCCTCAATATGGTCTTAAATTCAGTTCTACCTATGCATTATTATGTGAGAGAGAATGTAATAACTCCTATCTGTTGTGTGTCTTTAGGACCAATGGAGGTGGATTAATGGCGAGGATTTATACTTTAAAGGCTGGTCTCAGAACTATCCGAGTAATTCCCGTCCGATCCCATCCTGCATGTACTTAGACCCTGGCTGTAAGTAATTTTAATGCGGATTAGATTTTTATAAATGGAGCAAAAAATGTTACTTGTAGAAAATAATTAGATTTAATTAGATTAGATTAGGGAGGAAGTGGATCTTAGAGGAGGTGCTTTCAATTTTTGTTAAATCTATGAAATTTAATAAAATTTTATTTATATAGTGCCAATTCATGAAACTTGTCATCTCAAGGCACTTTACAAAGTCAAATTCAATCAGATTATACAGATTGGTTAAAGATTTCCAAATATAAGGAAACCCAGTTGATTGCTTCAAAGTCCCGACAAGCAGCATTCAATCCTGGAGAAGCGCAGAGCTACAGGAAGAATCGTCTGCATTGTCCATGGCTTTGCAGCAATCCCTCATACTGAGCAAGCATGAAGCGACAGCGGAAAGAAAAGCTCCCCATTAACGGGAAGTAAAACCTCCATTAGAACCAGGCTCAGTATGAACGGTCATCTGCCTCGACCGACTGGGGGTTACAGAAGACAGAACAGAGACACAACAAGAGAAACAAAAAAGCACAGAAGCACACATTGATCCAGTAATCTATTCTAAATTAGATGGTAGTAGTGGGTGAGCCGTCTTCTCTAGATGATGTCACAGTTTAACAGAACGTCAGAACCGGTGTACCTACTATGAAGAAAAAAAGTGAGAGAACAAAAAGTTAAAAGCTGAAATGACGACAAGCAATGCAAAACAGAGCACAGTAGAACAGCAGACTGGAGAGCAGTAGGAGAACTCAGCAGAGTGAGAAAATTAGACCCTGATGTCCTCCAGCAGCCTAGGCCTATCACAGCACAATTATATAGATAGCTCAGGGTAACATGAGCCACTCTAACTAGAAGCTTTGTCAAAAAGGAAAGTTTTAAGATTAGTCTTAAAAATAGATAGGGTGTTTGCCTCACGGACCAAAACTGGGAGTTGGTTCCACAGGAGAGGAGCCTGATAGCTAAAGGATCTGCCTCCCATTCTACTTTTAGAGACTCTAGGAACCACCAGCAGACCTGCAGTCTGAGAGCGAAGTGCTCTGTTAGGAACATACGGGGTAATCAAAGCTCTGATATATGATGGAGCTTGATTATTAAGGGCTTTATACGTTAGAAGAAGAATTTTAAATTCTATTCTTGATTTAACAGGAAGCCAATGAAGGGAAGCTAAAATTGGAGAAATATGATCCCGCTTGTTGATTTTCATCAGAACTCTTGCTGCAGCATTTTGGATCAGCTGAAGGCTTTGAACTGCATTTTGTGGACTTCCTGATAGTAAAGAATTACAATAGTCCAGCCTTGAAGTAACAAATGCATGGTCTAGTTTTTCAGCATCACTCCTGGACAGAATGTTTCTAATTTTGGCGATATTCCGGAGGTGAAAAAAGGAAACTCTGGAAATCTGTTTAATATGGGATTTAAATGACATGTCTTGGTCAAAAATAAGACCAAGATTTTTTACTTTATTACCAGAGGCCAGGTTAATGCCATCCAGATTAAGTGATTGATTAAGAAGTTTATTTTCTGAGGACTCTGGCCCAAAGATTACAACTTCTGTCTTGTCAGAATTTAAATGCAGGAAATTTAAAGTCATCCAGCTTTTGATGTCATCAAGACATGACTGCAGTCGAAGTAATTGATTGGATTCATCAGGATTTATGGATAAATATAGCTGAGTGTCATCAGCATAACAGTGGAAATTAATCCCATGCTGTCTGATAATTTTGCCAATCGGAAGCATCTATATATATAGTAAAGAGAATTGGTCCAAGGACTGAACCCTTTGGTACTCAACAAGTGACCCTAGAATTTGAAGAAGTTTTATTTTTAACATGAACAAACTGGAATCTGTCCGATTGATGAGATTTAAACCAGCCTAATGCTTTCCCCTTAATCCCTACAGTATGCTCAAGTTATTATTTTATTTTTAATAGAATCAATTTTATTTATGAAGAATCCCATAACATTTTTACTACTAAGAGCTAAGGAAATTGATGGATCAACGGAGCTGTGACTCTGTGTAAGTTTGGAAACTGTACTGAAGAGAACTCTAGGATTACTTTTATTCTCAATTAATGATTAAACATATGCTGCTCTGACTCAGCGAAGGGTCTTTTTATACAACAGTAGACTGTTTTTCTAGATCAGGTAGGATTCCTCTTGGTGTGTAAGCACCATTTTCTCTCTGTGCTTCAAGGAACACAGCTCTGAATTAAACCAGGGAGCCAGCTTCCTGTGAATAATCACCTTCTTTTCAAGGGAGTTACATTGTTTAATGCAGAACGCAATGACAAAGTCACACCGTTAACAAAGACATATATTTGTGAATGGGAAGAAACAACATTGCTGCTATCTGCAGGGTATTTCTGAAATACTGAAGATATTAAATCTCCAACATTACCACCTATATCTTTAAGGTTCAGTTTGAGATTGTTTGTTTTAATGATGAATTGGCCCTTTTTACTCTAGCTTTTTACCATAGTTGCTGATGCTAGAAACCAGCCTAACCTGCAGTTTGGGTTTCCAGGTTAGAGATAAAGTCAATGAAAGTACCACCTTAACTAATCAATACTCAACAAATCATTGACAAAGACAGCAGTGTTTGAACTGTGTCCTATATTGGTTGTATCGGTGTAGACAAGTTGCCTCCAGCATTTATTGCAATGACATTACATAGGTTCAGGCTATCCTCTTCCGCTTCTTCGGGGTCGGGTCGCGGGGGTAGCAGATTCAGTGGGGAGACCCAGACTTCCGTTTCCCCAGCACTTTATATATATATATATATATATATATATATATATATATATATATATATATATATATATATATATATATATATATATAATTTGTCCAGAGATTTTCTTGCCACTTCATTCTGATTGGTTCTCCTAATTCAACCCGACCCCTTGTATACAAGTAGGCCCAGAACCAGACTCAGTAACCAGCTGCTCGTATGACTTATGATCTTCAATTAGTTTACTTAAGGTGGATCTCTCAAATGAAACGTAGATATGGTGAACATGCCTTCTAAAGTAGAACCAATATATTCATGTACATTGATTGAATATTATTTAATATCTAATTTGTGTCAAATAAGAGAAGACAAATTTATTTATTCTTTTATTTACACTTTTTTGTAAGAAGACCATCCAAAGTGCTGAATCACACTTATAGTCAATTTCTTTGTTCTGATAAAAGTATAGTATTGAAGTAATTTGTTCAATAATTTATTTTACAGATGGCTGGAAAAATGAAAGGTGTAACTTTGAAAGGAACTTCATTTGCTCCATGGATCCATATGGCTGTTAGAAGCTCCATATCTGCAGTCTTCAGATGGCCCAGTGAGACGCCTGCTTGGTTACATTCTGATAAAAATTGTAAATGCAACAGAATTGATTTCATTGTTAAAATGCTGGATTGAATAATATTTTTTTCTGCCAAACTGCTGGGGATGATGAAATATGACCACTTGTTTTGAATAAACTCAACTGAAATTGTCAAATGTGATCGCTTATTTTTCCTCCTGGTTCAACATTATTGTATATCTGTATAAAGTCTCACTACAAGAGGCGAAAGGAAGGCTGTGAAACCCAGAAGGTCAGAAAATAAAAAAGCTAAAGAGTTTCTTGTGGGATACTCTTGTGGGTCTGATTAGCCTTGAATGGCTTTTCATCAGGTGAGGATTTCTAGCAGGAACAGCTGAAATGTCTTAATAACCTGTGGTGCACTATTGAATGTTAAATGGTAAATGGACTGAACTTATATAGCGCTTTTCCAGTCATGCTGACCACCCAAAGCGCTGTACACTATAGCCACATTCACCCAGTCGCTCTCACTAACGCACACACATTTATACACCAAGACGCAGCTCGGTAGGCAACTTGGGGTTAGGTGCCTTGCCCAGGGGCACATCGACATGTGGCAGTGGGAAGCTGGAATCAAACCCAGAACCTTCTGGTTACCAGACGACCACTCAACCGATCAAGCCACAGTCGCCCTAAAGGTCAAGGACACACAGTTTCATTTTTTTTTATTGCAACCTGTCTGCTTTGATGCCAGACACAACCCTGGCATCAAAGAAAGGGTTTTGTACAAGAAAGGCAAGTTAGACAAACGTATGCAAAATAAAAAATGTGTACACTGTAAATAAATGATTAAAGTTTAATTTTCGAGGTTAACATGTGTACATATACACAAGATTTCATCACATTACAGCTGGTAATTTCATCACTTCCTACGATTTAAAACTGTTATTACACTTTTACACGATGTTGGGAAATCAGCTGAGATAGAAAATAAAATCTGACTGTTTATAAATGCTATAACTAGCTAGAATTTGTCTTCTGCAGAACAGACTCCGGAGCAAAGGAATGTTCTCACAGCAGGGGGCCAACACTGCTTTAAAGCCAAGTCAGGTCTTGCTAGGATTTATTTCATCTTTGCTATTTTACAAAGTTGATAAAAAAAAACTTTTCTGAACCACACTGCTGATCTGTTGTTCAAACTTAAAATAAGAGTCCCATCTTTACCTCTAGATTGGTGACATCGTCCCTGAGATAAAATGACAGTGAGCCAAGATCTACACTCAACAAAAATATAAACGCAACACTTTTGGTTTTGCTCCCATTTTTTTATGAGATGAGCTCAAAGATCTAAAACTTTTCCACATACACAATATCTACCATAAGCCGTCTCCAAAGGCGTTTCAGAGAATTTCGCAGTACATTCAACCAGCGTCACAACCGCAAACCACGTGTAACCACACCAGCCCAGGATCTCCACATCCAGCATGTTCACCTCCAAGTTCATCTGAGACCAGCCACTCGGACAGCTGCTGAAACAATCGGTTTACATAACCAAAGAATTTCTGCACAAACTGTCAGAAACCGTCTCAGGAAAGCTCATCTGCATGCTTGTCGTCCTCATCTGGGTCTCCACCTGACTCCAGTTCGTCATCGTAACCGACTTGAGTGGGTAAATGCTCACATTGGCTGGCATCCAGCACGTTAGAGAGGTGTTCTCTTCACGGATGAATCCCGGTTTACACTGGTGTCCTCCAGCAGCCTAAGTCTATAGCAACAAAATTATAGAGATAGTTCAGCGCAAGCTAAGCCACTCTAACTAGAAGCTTTGTCAAAAAGGAAAGTTTTAAGCTTAGTCTTAAAAGTAGACAGGGTGTCTGCCTCACGGTCCAAATCTGGGAGTTGGTTCCACAGGAGAGGAGCCTGATAGCTAAAGGATATTCTTGCCTCAAAGCAATGGTACTAACAACTGTTCCACCCTGCAGTAGGCAACTACTAGATTAATTTATCTATTGTTTTTGTACATATAATCAGAAACTTAAAAAGGCTCAACACCTTTATGGTTTATAGTAGTTGAAAAGACTGATCCATTTTCAGGGTTTCCTGTGTTCACCAGTTTTACGCATTGACATTCATAATGACTGAGTTAAGTTTTAAATAAAACCAGCAGATTAACACTGACGGACACTAAAACCAAGCACAGACTAACATTTTGTTCACAATAAAAACTGATATGAATCAATAGCTTTAAACAATATTACCTTTTGGTTGTTATGACACCTAAAATTCATAAAATGAAAATACAGGACTGTCTCAGAAAATTAGAATATTGTGATAAAGTTCTTTATTTTCTGTAATGCAATTAAAAAACATGAAATGTCATACATTCTGGATTCATTACAAATCAACTGAAATATCGCAAGCCTTTTATTGTTTTAATATCGCTGATTATGGCGTACAGCTGAAGAAAACTCAAAATATTAGAATATTTCCTCAGACCAAGTAAAAATAAATAAATAAACAAAATCAAACATTTGAAAATGTCCATTAATGCACTCAGTACTTGGTTGGGAATCCTTTTGCACAGATTACTGCATCAATGCGGCGTGGCATGGAGGCAATCAGCCTGTGGCATTGCTGAGGTGTTATGGATGACCAGGATGCTTCAATAGCGGCCTTTAGCTCATTTGCATTGTTGGGTCTGGTGTCTTTCAGCAATCCACTTCTTCACGGTCTCATTCAGCTTTCTCCTCAGGTAGCATAACAATCACCATTAGAAACCACTCCACAAGCCACAACCTGTCAACTTCACCCTGATTTGATACCTTGAAATGCCGCACCATGTCTGTGTCTGTTGGACCTTAAAGGAACAATAAGTAATCATGGTGCCTAATGTTTCCATTCCAAACAAAAGCCTACCACTGTCAACAGTCCTTGTCATGAAAAAATTATTAGCAAGAAGCAACATACTCTTTCAATACAGAAACTGGTCTTTATTGAAGGCAAACAGCATTCAAGGTGCATTCTTCCCCAAATGCACACCTAGTAAGACAACCCCTGTGTCTTTATATCGAGCAGATGTACACAAACAGGAGGAGTCTCTGTGATGAACAAACAAAGATACTCATGTGAAGTATAACAGCTACATCTTGGCTCCTGACCTTTAACCTCTCCTATAACCTGGGGAGGACCCAGCTCTCCTCACCCACTCTAAATTAACATCATCCCCCACACTTTGACACACACAGGCAATAAAGTTCTAAGAATGCTTTACGACCATGTTAGCACACACTGAGAAACTGGTTAACCTTACATCTCTGCAAACACACTTTGGAAATGGCTTGTACTTGTATAGAGCTTTAACTAGTCCAACAACCCCAAAGCCCTTTACACTACTATCAGTCATTAACCTATTCATTCACCTCCTGACAATGGTGAGCTATGTTAGTAGCTACAGCTGCCCTGGGCAGGCTGACAGAGGTGAGGCTGCCATCCATCGATGCCACCTGGCCATCTGACCACCGGCAGCAGGCAATTTGGGTGAAGTGTCTTGCCCAAGGAGACAACGACTGAGACAGTTGGAGCGGGGGATCGAACCGGCAATGCGGCAATTGCATGACAAACTCCCTAACTCCTGCTCAATGGTTGCCACTTATACATACACAGGATAGGTATATGCTGTTTTATTTATGGTCTGTTTTTCTTCCTGCCGTTCGTGTTTGCAGGCTGCTTTTCATTTGCCAACATAGAATACCAAATGCTGCGCTCTGTTTTGGAGACCCTGGGAACTCTCATATGATTGGGTCAGGAACCAGGAAGTAAACACCTGCTACATACTGTGCCGAAGTCATTCCGGACCATACCTCTAGGTTTAAAATGAAAAAACTTGACTAATACATTGTTGATGGAGAGGTCCAAAAAAATATTTTTACTTCCATCCCTGGTGACAAATAATTGATTTATGTTGATTTTACAGTAACTTTCTGTCATGATTTGAGTTTTTGTTATAGTTTATGTTGGTCTTTTTAATTAGTTCACTCTCATGTCTTAGTATTAGCTCTGGTTTTTATTATTTGCTTATGTTCTGTTTGGTCTTTATGTTGATTTTGGTTCTGGATTAGTCTAGTTTAATTACTGTTTTAATTGTAATCAATTCTGTCTTAGGTTTAGGTTATGTATTAGTTTTGGTTAATGGAATAGTTTGAGTTTTAATGTGGTTTGATTTTGTACTTTGTTTTATATTATCAGTTTCTTATGGCCTGCTCTGATCAGTTATGTCACCAGCCTTTATTCAGTTCACCTGCCAGCATTCTTTTGTCTTGTCACTCCCCTTCACCAGTCACCATCCAATCAGCTTCAGTATACTTCCAGCCATTTTGTCCCCCCTGATCAGCTCCACCCATTCTGGTAATTAGTCTAACTCTGTTCACCTGCTCACTCCCCTACTTATATCTGCCTCTGTCACCTGCACTCTGCCAGATCATTGTCTTTTGTCTTTTGGTGAGTCTACTCCAGCATTCCCTGTTCTGTTTGTTCGTTTGCCTGTTGACCTGACCCAATTTGCGTTTTTGACTTCTGTGCCAGCCTGAGCCTGATCCTGATCCTGATCCTGTTATCCTTGCCTGTTTTTTCCTGCCCGCCTGTGTACCGACTTGGAACTGTTATTTGACCACCGAGCCAGCATATTCCCTTTTGAGCTTTATTAAAGCCTTTTTGTTTGCACTTTTCTTGTCTGGCTGAATACTGGGTCCATCCGTCTCTCATTCTTGACACTATCTTACTTAACTAAACCATAACTAAATCATGGACATAATGCTTTAATCATCCCAGAGGTTCTAAAAGTAGAATGGGAGGCAGATCTTTTAGGTATCAAGCTCCTTTATTGTAGAACCAACTCCCAGTTTTGGTCCGTGAGGTGCTAGGCTTAAAGATGACCTTTTTGACAAATATTCTAGTTAGCGTGGCTTAGGTTATCCTGAGCTACTTTGTAGTTATGCTGCTCTAAGCTTAGGCTGTTGGAGAACATAATAACCAGTTTCCCTCACTCTGCTACATTCTCTTACTACTTTCCAATTTTGTATTGTTTGCTGTTATTTCAGCTTTTGACTATGTTTTCTCCATTTTTTTCTCTTCATAGTTGGTGTTCTGTTTAGCTGTAACACCATCCTGGAGATGAGGCATCAGCTGAGCTACTGCTGCCACCAACTTCTGTTCTCCAATAGATGATCCACTTAGGCCTGTCTTTTAGTCCCCTTTTTCTCTCATAGACATAAGTACTGGCTGAGCTTTTACCCAAACTAACGGTATGTGCTTTAATTCGTCCTCTAGACTTAAAACTGGCTCTGAGCTTATCTCTTACCCATGTTTCTATCCTAGATGAAGCCACTAATAAAGCTAGTACTTCTATTACCCTTTTACTTTTCTATGAAACAGCAACAATTCCCAGATCAGTGATTCTGTGTTCTTTTTGTATGTCTGCTCTGTCTTCTCTAACCCCCAGTGACTAAGCCTGGTTCTGGTTTTGCAGGAGGCTTCTTCCTGTTAAAGGGTAGTTTCACCCTTAGTAGTTCCACTGTCCCTACATGCATGTTTGATTTGATGGACTGCTGTAAAGTCAATGACACAATGCAAGTGACTGTCCACTATGGCTACATGCTCCTGCAAGAGGAGAGAATGCCGCAAGTCAATGATGATGTGATCTGGTGGGTTTCCTTAGAACAAAACCTTTTACCCAATCTGTCAGTATGATTTAATAGAATTGACTTCGTCCAGGGCCTTGGTATGACGTGTGTCGTAAATTAGCGCTATATAAATAAAGGGAATTGAACTGAATTAGTTTTAGGATATTTTTTCCTTTCTTGGGTGATAGACTGAACAGAACTTTTTTAGATGTTCAAAGCTTTGGATTTTTTTTAATAAGCAGACTCTTTTTACAGCTTAATCGCTGACCTGTTTGTTGTTTTCATTTAATCTTCCTGGTTGCTGCTTGTTCATACATATACTCTAACAAAACATTTAGACCTTCACAGAACAACTGAATTTATAGTGAGATTAAATTACACAAAAGTAGATTTTAATGAGGTTTACTAGGCAACATCTGATAGCAATCGGTTGCACTGGATTCTTTTTAGGGGTATCAGAGTAAACAGGGCTGAAGGAAAATGGATGCCACCCTTTTCATGTAAAAAAAATAAAGCCTGTGTTGTCAGTGTTCTGTCAGTTCATGATTACTTTGTGTTCAGGTAGTTCAGTGACATAAAATGTCACTGAACTACCTGAATGATTGTGGTTGTAAAACAACACTGCTGCAAAGTTTATGGGCTTTTGAATACTTTTACAATACTTTTGTTCAGCTTTATTATGCCATTAACTGCTCATAACATGCTGACTGTTGGCTAATGTATAACCAGAGACTAATTGTATGCAGTAGATTCACTAACTTTATTCAGTAATTATTCAGCAAACTTAATCTTTGCAGTGAAATGATGCAAAGCCTAATGTAACAATGAATGCCTACTTTACTCCTTCCAATTTTTGCAATTAAAAATGTTTTCCGGAGAAACACAATGAAAAAGTTTTTGATCAATGATGCCCCCTGTATTTAAAACCAAGAGTAGTTTGGATTAGGGCTATTGCCTTTTCATATTTGTTTCAGGGGAACATTATTTACACAGAGCTTTCATCTCATCAGTTCATAAAATAACTAAATTCTGTGCGGACTTACTGAGAAAACACCAGAATACACAAGATCTAATCAGAACATGTGAAGTTCATGAAATAAATGTCATAAGTTTTGATGGTGCTATTACTGGAGCAGTTTCCATAATTCAAACTAGATGAGTTATGAAGGATCTTCTGGAAGCATGGGCCTTGGATCTTGACTATAAACATCCACACTTCAATTCACCAATACACTGTATACCTAACGGTGAAGGACACAGAGGAATTACTGCTATCAAAATCTTCATAGCAGTTGCAAAGTCATCAGCATCCACCTTCACACTTCATTAACTAGGAGATACAAACTCTGGCTAATGTGTGAAAACAGAATACAACACAGACATAGAAGCTTACTTATATGATAATTACTCAATAGCCTAGTGGCTTTGCCCCTCAAATTTTGAGATATCCCTACCAGAGGTTCAACAACATACAACAATGTTTCTCCTCATCTCTAAGATCTCCCATATATGAAATGTATTCTTGCATATTTTACTGCAAAAATGATAAAATTGTGTTCCATCGCTCAAGCTTCTGAGCGATGGAACAGAGTGGGACAATTCTTTCTTTTAAGCCATATCCAGAGTGCTTGTACACCACTGAGGATCCATATACCCCTTTACTTGAATAGTACACAAGCAGAAACCTGTACATCTGTATCATCATATTTTGACAATGAGACGAGAATGTGACTGTGCAAGGTGTATTGCATGGAGCGCCAATTTTCTGTCAATATAAAGATCAACCAATTCAATTCAATTTTATTTGAATAGCACAATTCACAACACATGTTAACTCAAGGCACTTTACAAAGTCAAATTCCTCCAGATTGGTCAGAAAGTTTCCTCTCTAAGGAAACCCAGCAGTTTCACTAAGCACGTGAAAAAACATGAAAACGTCGAGCCACAGAAACGGAGAGAGGAGACGAAACTTCTGTCATTGCCCCGACAGACCCACAGACGTCTCTGACTGAGGCGTTTCAGTCCTCCATGGAACATCCAGGTAGATCAGTGGTCATCTTCAGCAGCAGTTCATGTTAACTTTCAAAGTAGATATTATCTACCATATGTTACTGGAGCCCACACAGAAAATGTAATTAAGACCTTGAAAGAACCCAGTACATATATTAAAAAGTGTTATTTAAGATAAGATAACATTAGCTAAGCCTTTTTTTATCCCACGACGGGGAAATTTATAGGATTAAAGCAACAGGCAGGTGCACACAACACAGACAAAATTACATAAGGATTGAAATATATGAGAGGTGGATTAGCGAAAA
This sequence comes from Fundulus heteroclitus, assembly GCF_011125445.2. Classification (NCBI taxonomy): domain Eukaryota; kingdom Metazoa; phylum Chordata; class Actinopteri; order Cyprinodontiformes; family Fundulidae; genus Fundulus; species Fundulus heteroclitus. The sequence goes on along the minus strand of NC_046380.1, from coordinate 6,421,760 downwards.
AAACGGAACATAACATTATTGTTATTATTATTATTATTATTATTATTATTATTTAATTGTAATAATAAAATAAATACCACAAAACCCAAAAGGTCAACAGTTTCATGATACATCAAGCTTAGGGACTGGCTAATATACAGCAGGTCAAAAAAGGCCATATTTTGGCTGCAGTGCTTGCTGTTCTCTTATGAAGAAAAGATCAACTAGTGCTCTAAATTCAATAGATGGGTTGAAAATATCCAGTATAAAATAAGATAAGCGCTACAAATGTTACAACACTTTTGTTCATATGGCAGCAGAACATTAAAACAAAAGTGCTCTTTACACTACTTTTGAATTCATTCTTGGAGTTTGCGCATACAATTCGATTAATCATGACTAATCGGGCAAATTATGCGATTAATCGCGATTAAAAATTTTAACCGTTGCCCAGCCCTAATATGTATATATATATATATATATATATATATATATATATATATATATATATATATATATACACACACACACACACACATATATAGATATATTTATACACACACAACACATATACATACATATATATATATATATATATATATATATATATATATATATATATATATATATATATATATATATATATATATATATATGTATGTGTGTGTGTGTGTATTCAATTCAATTCAATTTTATTTATATAGCGCCAAATCATGAAACATGTCATCTCAAGGCACTTTACAAAATCAAGTTCAATCATATTATACAGATTGGGTCAGTTTATACAGATCAAAAGGTCAAAAATGTCCTATATAAGGAAACCAGTTGATTGCATCAAAGTCCCGACAAGCAGCATTCACTCCTGGGGAACCGTAGAGCCACAGGGAGAGTCGTCTGCATTGTACATGGCTTTGCTGCAATCCCTCATACTGAGCAAGCATGAAGCGACAGTGGGAAGAAAAACTCCCCATTAACGGGAAGGAAAACCTCCGGCAGAACCGGGCTCAGTAAGAACGGTCATCTGCCTCGACCGACTGGGGTTACAGAAGACAGAGCAGAGACACAACAAGAGAGACAAAAAAGCACAGAAGCACACATTGATCTAGTAATCTGTTCTACATTAGATGGTAGTAGCGGGTGAGCCGTTTTCTCTGGATGATGTCACAGTTAACAGAACGCCAAACCAGGTGTACCTACTATGAAGAAAAAGAGAGAGAGCAAAAAGTTAAAAGCTGAAATGACGACAGTCATTTCAATGTAATACAATGCAAAACTGGAGAACAGTAGACTGAAGAACAGTAGAAATCAGTAGAGTGAGAAAATTAGACCCTGATGTCCTCCAGCAGCCTAGGCCTATCACAGCACAACTATAGAGATAGCTCAGGGTATGAGCCACTCTAACTATAAGCTTTGTCAAAAAGGAAAGTTTTAACATTAGTCTTAAAAATAGATAGGGTGTTTGCCTCACGGACCAAAACTGGGAGTTGGTTCCACAGGAGAGGAGCCTGATAGCTAAAGGATCTGCCTCCCATTCTACTTTTAGAGACTCTAGGAACCACCAGCAGACCTGCAGTCTGAGAGCGAAGTGCTCTGTTAGGAACATACGGGGTAATCAGAGCTCTGATATATGATGGAGCTTGATTATTAAGGGCTTTATACGTTAGAAGGAGAATTTTAAATTCTATTCTTAATTTAACAGGAAGCCAATGAAGGGAAGCTAAAATTGGAGAAATATGATCCCTCTTGTTGATTTTCATCAGAACTCTTGCCGCAGCATTTTGAATCAGCTGAAGACTTCGAACTGTATTTTGTGGACTTCCTGATAGTAAAGAATTACAATAGTCCAGCCTTGAAGTAACAAATGCATGGACTAGTTTTTCAGCATCACTCCTGGACAGAATGTTTCTAATTTTGGCGATATTCCGGAGGTGAAAAAAGGAAACTCTGGAAACCTGTTTAATATGGGATTTAAATGACATGTCTTGGTCGAAAACAACACCAAGATTTTTAATTTTATTACCAGAGGCCAAGTTAATGCCACCCAGATTATGTGATTGATTAAGAACTTTATTTTTTGAAGACTCTGGCCCAAAGATTACAACTTCTGTCTTGTCAGAATTTAAATGCAGGAAATTTAAAGTCATCCAGCTTTTGATGTCATCAAGACATGACTGCAGTCGAAGTAACTGATTGGATTCATCAGGATTTATGGATAAATATAGCTGAGTGTCATCAGCATAACAGTGGAAATTAATCCCATGCTGTCTGATAATTTTGCCAATAGGAAGCATATATATAGTAAATATAATTGGTCCAAGGACTGAACCCTGTGGTACTCCACAAGTGACCCTGGAGTTTGAGGAAGATTTATTATTAACATGAACAAACTGGAATCTGTCCGACAGATAAGGTTTAAACCAGCCTAATGCTTTTCCCTTAATCCCTACAGTATGCTCAAGTCTTTGTAGGAGAATATTGTGATCAACTGTATCAAATGCAGCACTGAGATCTAACCGGACAAGTATAGACACAAGTCCATTATCTGAGGCCATGAGAATATCATTGGTGACCTTCACCAGAGCTGTTTCAGTGCTATGATGAGCTCTGAAGCCTGACTGAAACTCCTCAAGTAGGTCATTACTTTGTAAATGTTCACATAGTTGATTAGCAACTACTTTCTCAAGAATTTTAGATAAGAAAAAAAGATTAGATATAGGTCTGTAATTTACTAACTCATCTTGATCAAGAGATGGTTTCTTAAGTAAAGGTTTAATAACAGCTACTTTAAAAGCCTGTGGTACATATCCATTTACCAAGGATAGATTAATCATGCCTAAAATAGGACCACTGATCAGAGGGAATACCTCCTTAAACAACTTGGTTGGGATTGGGTCTAACATACAGGTAGAAGGTTTAGATGAAGCTAAAATTTTAGATAGCTCAGAAAGCTCTACTGCTTTTAAACAGTTCAGACACTGCGCAGGTTCTAAGGATTCCTCCAATGCTGCCTCACTTACTGAGGACGAGGTAATCATGTTTGGGAGGATGCCAATTATTTTATTTTTAATGGAATCAATTTTATTTATGAAGAATCCCATAAAATCATTACTGCTAAGAGCTAAGGGAATGGATGGATCAACAGAGCTGTGGCTCTGGGTAAGTTTGGCAACTGTACTGAAGAGAAATCTAGGAATATTCTTATTCTCCTCAATTAATTATGAAAAATATGCTGCTCTAACTCTGCGAAGGGTCTTGTTATACAACAATAGACTGTTCTTCCAGATTAGGTAGGAGTCCTCTTGGTGTGTAGAGCGCCATTTTCTCTCCAATTTCCTAACATTGTGCTTCAAGGAACGCAGCTCTGAATTAAACCAAGGAGCCAGCTTCCTGTGAATAATCACCTTCTTTTTCAAGGGAGCTACATTGTCTAATGCAGAACGCAATGACGAAGTCATACCGTTTACAAATACATCTATTTGTGAATTGGAAGAAACAACATTGCTGCCATCTACAGGGCATTTCTGCAATACAGAGGATATTAAAAAGGGGACAGACTCTTTAAGTTTTGATACAGCATTATCCGTTAAAGATCTACTATAATGGAACCCTCTTTTGGGGGTGGAGAACTCAGTTAGATTAAACTCAAATGTTATTAAAAAATGATCAGATAAGACAGGGTTGTGAGGAAATACTGTTAATTCTTCACAATGAATGCCATATGTCAGCACAAGGTCTAAAGTATGGAGCCAAGAGTGCGTCGGTTTATGCACATTTTGAGCAAAACCAATTGAATCTAGGATAGTTTTAAAGGCTACACTAAGGTTATCACATTCTGTGTCAACATGGATGTTAAAATCACCCACTATAATAGCCTTATCAGTATTTAACACCAAATCAGATAAGAAATCTGACAACTCATCCAAAAACTGAGTGTAAGGGCCTGGTGGACGATACAAAACAACAAACAGAAGAGGTTTTATTGCTTTGGAGTTTGGATGAGGGAAACTGAGGGTTAAATGTTCAAAAGAACTGTAGTTATTAATAGGCCTGGGACTAATTAATAAATCAGACTGAAAGATGGTTGCCACTCCTCCTCCTCTTCCCACAGATCTGGGAATGTGGAAATTTGAATAATTGGAGGGAGTTGACTCATTTATACTAACGTAGTCCTCTTGTAGCCAGGTTTCTGTGAGACCAAACAAATCAATCTGTTTATCAGAAATCAATTCGTTAACTAACAAAGTATTTGGAGGGAGAGACCTTATATTTAATAGACCACATTTAATTGTTTTATTTTTAGGTTCAAGGTGAACCGTATTGATTTTTATTAGGTTTTTATGATTTGTTCCCTTTAGATAAGTTTTTGATCTGTTAAGTTTTGGCCGTGGGAAAGACACCGTCTCAATAGGATAATGGATGGGTAACAGTACAGAAGCTGCAGAGAGGTGTGTTAAACTACGGCTCTGCTTCCTGGTCTGGACCCTGGGTTGTCAGCATTTAGGAGGACTAATAAATCCGGCCAGATTTCTAGAAAGAAGAGCTGCACCATCCAAAGTAGGATGGATGCCGTCTCTCCGGATCAGACCAGGTTTTCCCCAGAAAGTTCTCCAGTTATCAATGTAGCCCACGTCGTTTTCAGGACACCACCTAGACAACCAGCGGTTGAATGATGACATGCGGCTAAACATGTCATCACTGGTCAAATGTGTTATGAATATAAGGATTAATTTGTTAAATCTAAACATTGTGGTCTTCATTATTTCATAAAACCGTGTCACATATGAACCTTTAGGAACAGACTTTTTGGGGGAGTATTAAAGAGGTAAAATTAATAATATGAGAAAAAAAAAGTCCTAGGTCAATATAGTAAAAAAAAAAAAAAATAATGTTATGAGAAAAACGTCATATTATGAGAATTAAGAGGGAACATTTCCAGAATAGTCACAGTTTGCAGAATTATTTCACTCCTGGAGTAATAGGGCCAGGTTAGATTATTTTAAATATTTTTATTCTTTAGGAGAATAAATTCAGGAGAATGAAGCTAAAGGGATACGAAAATAAACTTCTAATATTACAAAAACAAAAAAACTACGAATGCAAGGTATATTCAGAGATTAAAGTTCCTCTGATACTGTTTAAGTGACTGAGTAACTGCAGATTTGCCACATTTAAGATGGCGGACGCTCTGACGCATCCCAGCATAGGCAGAACCCGCCCAATGACGCGTCTACTTGACCAACAGAAGTGTATTAAAAACAGACTCTGCGGGTCACTCTGCTCCACTCAACGTCGGACTTTTTATTAAAATTACGCACTAACTCTGTAAACGGGCCACATAGGGAAGCTTAAAAGTATAATGTTCTCGCCTCAAACGATCTTAAAACGTACTTTTGAACAATAACAGCAACAGAAAAGGGATTTTTTGACTTACCGCTGTGAGCTCTGTTTGCGCTGTCACGTTTATGTATATGCAGCGCGTTTGCTGAATGCCGCACAGGTGTTGTCAAATTGATGAAGTTGGTTTTCTTTTTGAATCGCGTTTATGTATATGCAGCGCGTTTGCTAAATGCCGCACAGGTGTTGTCAATTTGATGAAAGTGGTTTTCTTTTTGAATCGCGTTTATGTATATGCAGCGCATTTGCTGAAGTTGCAGGGCGTTTGCACCTGTCGGCCACCGTACTTTCCTGTTTGATTTCTGTTATTGTTTATGTTCTGTCTCTGGTTTGTTTTTGAGCTCTGTTAGGATCTCGGCACTGATGCCTGGTCTGATTACTCACGCTGCACACCTGCTCAGCTCCACCCCACCTGCAATCATCTCTCACCGGTTTCACCTGTTTCCACCTCCATATAAATTGTTCAGACCAGTCATCAGTACCAAGTAATTTTTCCGTGCCTTGGGGTAAGTCAGATCCTGCTTGTTTTCTGTTTCCTGCCTGTAAGCCAACATCGTTCTGATTCAATCTGTTTTTTACCGGATAATCTGACTTTTTCTAACTCCTTGTTTTTTGGCTTGGTCCCCGTTTTTGGTTTCTGACTGTTTACTTCTGTTAATAAATTGCCTTTTATTCCAACCTCTGCTTGTCTGGTTGAATACGGAGTCCTCTGTCTCTGACTCATGACAGATATGAGCCAAATAAAAAATCGGAATAGCCAAATCAAATAAAGAACAGCAAGTAACTAATAAAAACAGTTATTTAAAAACAAAATAACACTTTCAGGCAAGTTAAAACACTTGGATTTGGAGGTTGTACTCGCTGCTAGGCTGGCCAGCCAGACTGCGATTATAACAGTCAAGATACATACAGGTATCTTTGTTGCTTTGTGACTTGGAAGACTAAGAAAGTGCATGTGAGTACACCTTGTATCCTCTGATTTTTAGACAAAAGCAGCAAAAAAAAAAGTTCAGTGGAGAGTTTGCTTGACGGCATGAAATGTTTCACGTACTACAAAAAAAACCCAGAGCATATCGCTTGCAGTTTTTTGCAACACATTCGTAGTTATGTGATCGGTTCTAATCTGATGACGCTGACCCTGTTAGTCCCGCCTTTGAAACGGAGTTCTACCAGCACCTTACCAGACTAATAACCAGTGCTTACAGCATAAATCAGTCTGGCTGGCCAGGCTAACTCGCTGCACCCTCTAAAGATCTAATCCTGAATTTGTTGTTTATTTAAACAACCAAATATCTTTTTTGTAGAGACAGACTGATCAGAGTCTGTATCAGTTGCTACAAAGAACAGTGTAACATTTTAACAAACAGTGTTTGATGTTGTATATATTTATTGTTATTATAAGTAAACTTTGTTTTTGAAACATAACTTATTTAGAACTAACTTATACATGTAATGCACCCAAAGAACAGATTAAGTTGCTCTCTCTTCCAGGGGCCCCGTTCTTCGTAAGTCGCTAACTCAGTTAGCTGGATTTGATTGTTGACGATTTGGCATGATCTTGGATCGTTTGGTTCTTCGAAAGACATCCTGCGAGACAAGAGACAAGACGGAGATTAGGTTCAGGTTTTTCGAAAGACAAAGGCAAGAAAAGGAGTTGGTCTGTACCACGCAGAAGCGCTAACGGACTGACACCCTCCTCCTGGTTCAAGCTCCTTACGAAGGACTGTAATCACCGCAGATGTGGAGCACCTACCTGTCACGCCCTGCTGAGAGAGAGAAAACCAGACCTGCACCCAGACCTAGGAGTATGACATCTGTTTTCTATTTTTTTTGTCTTTAGCTAATCAGTGTTAGCACTAGTTTATCATCTGGGCAGAAGCTACTTCGAGGCATTTAGCTGCATGGTACTGTGAAGTCACTCGTTGCAAACAGGCTAGCCATCGTTAGCCGGCCGCCATCTTGAGGCTCCCAGTTAGAAAGGTTTAGAAGCTAACTGTTGCATGAATTAACAGCTAGCTTTGCCGAAGCCTCCGCCATCTTAGCTTCAGGCCTATTGTGTATACCAGCTTTTACCTACCTCAAAGCTTTTAGTGGACCCTTTTAATGTTGTTTACATCACAGGTGCTGCTATGTTGATGGTAATTGTTCAGTGTTGGATCCAGTAGGATTTTAATCAACAGGGCCTCAATTACAAATTGCTGCCTCTACAATTACATTTTTTTTCAGTCACTAACAAGCGTTGGTCCAATCAGTTGTCACATTTTAAAAACTCTAAACACAGCACAGCATCGGTCTTTCGTGGCCATACCATTCACACATTTCATATCGTTTTCACACAATATGCTGTCAGTGAACACATTTCCACAATGCTTAAATTTTCTTAACAGACAAGCTATACCTCCCAACAAAATTATGGATTGTTTTTGTTGTATTTACAAATGTTAACACACACCATCCCAAAATAGCACAAACAATATTTCAAACCTTAAATACAGTATAAAAACCTCTGTTTCTGCAATGATATCAGTTCGAAAACAATATATCTCGGCTGATAATAAACAAACATTTAAATAATTGACACACAGCTGATTTATGCTGGGTAAATTGGCCCAACCACAGCTGATTCCAGTCTGGCTTAGACTTGTAGTGGCAGGGTTTTCTTCTTCTATTACATTGACAATTATATATAAAAGGAGGACTTTGAGAAGTGATGTTTTCTGAAAATGAAACATAAAAAGACAAACACTATAATGTCTGGACGAGGAAGAGTAAGTGCAAGGGGCCCAGGGAGAATAGCATGCCCAATGAGAGGGTAAGGTAGAGGTGTAAGAATGCATGGTGGTGGCATTCCAAGGTCTCCAAGCACAGTAGTCAGTGATGAAATTCGTGCCACTATCATTGACCATGTAATCAACCATGGTCTTTCACTAAGAGAGGCTGGTGAAAAAGTGCAGCCCAATTTGAGGCGATCAACGGTTGCCTCCATTATACGCATCTTTCAAAAAACCAACAGGTAAGTATTGCATTTTACATGGATTGTTTCTATTCTCACTTGACATGTGAATAAGGTCATATAGTAATGCATATGTTAATTTTTTTTTGTCCCTCTAAAGAATCCAACGTCTTCCACCCTCTGGGGGAAGAGGAAAGCTCCTCAATAATGATCAAGGGTGATCATTATTGATCAATAATGATCAATCATTGTAGAAATAGTCGTTGCAAACAATGCAATAAAACTGCATGAAATTCAGACTAGGATTGTGGAGGACCATGAGATATTTGATAACAGCCTCCCAACCATTAAGCAGACATTGTTCAAACACAGAGTGTGGATGAAGCAGCTCTACACTGTTCCCTTTGAGAGGAAGTGTGAGAGAATCAAGGTGCCACGATGACAATATGTCCAGGTACAGTGTATGCTCAATTCAATGTCCAGTTCTATATGCTTTAAACTTTGCATATATATAATTTTCTGAGACAGTCCTGTATATATATATTACAGCCTGCACCAACCTAAGTCTAAACTCTCCACTACGGGAGACAGTGCCTTCCAGGAAGTCGCCCCACACATATAGGATGCCCTCCCATAGATCCTGAGGGCCCCACAATCTATGGAGGTGTTCAGAAAGCACCTAAAGACATTCCTATTTCAAATGGCCTTTTAATACATATGATTTCAATTTTGCTTTTATGGTGTATTATTGTCTTCTTGTTTTTATTACACTTTGGAAACTGTTTATAACAGTTGTTTTATTTGAGAAACATTTGTCTTTCTTATCCTTCAATGAAGGGTTTCTTTCCTGTTGGAGGCAGTCACTTTCTGTAAGTTGCCAAATGATTTACAAGAATATGAAGGACGTGTGTGGCTTTATTGTACTTTATCGTTAGTGCTTACTGGAAAGATAATTTTTACGACTTGATGAAAACGTAGATATCAACACTTTGAGCTGATAGAATGATAAATGGTAAATTGTCTGTATTTTTATAGCACTTTATCAAGTCCTAAGGCCCTAAAGTGTTTCACACTGTATTCAATCATTCATCAATTCATGCACATACTGACATTGGTGGGCTACACTGTGGCCACATCTGCCCTGGGGCACACTGACAGAAGCAGGGCTACCAGACATCGGCACCACAGGGCCCTCTGATCATTGCCAGCAAGGACGCTGTTGAAGTGTCTGGCTCAAAGACACAACGACTAAGAGGTTCGGAGAAGGGTATCAAACCAGCAACCCACTGGATGAAATCCTAGCTCCTTGTCACTCTTTGCAACAGAAGGATTTATAAAAGCTAATAATCCATTAGCATTTATAAATCTGAATGACTTTGTAAACACCTTGCACAATGCATTTATATTTTCTTTTATATGACAAGTAATGTCATTTTGCCAAATGTGCAATAAATTGGCACAAACTATTACCCATGGCTTTGGACATCACTAAACAGAACCAGACTGGATCTCAACAATTAAAAACATTTTTTTTAGAAACTTCATTTATGATACATCTGTTGTTCAGACAACTGGCATTCCTCAAAATAAAATGTATTCCTGCCATTAATTATTGTATCAATAAAAACAGGGACAATGACTGTATGTCATGGTGCAGCTTGGCCTGCTGCACCATGGACATTTCAGGGCACTCTCAGCCTCCCATACAGCTCCAGATCCCATGCTCCACTAATCACCTACACCTGTCAGCCACTAATAAAGCCAGGACTCTTTCCACCTGTCATCACTACTATTTAAACCTCCCTCAGTTAGCTCTTCCCTGTCGGATCGTACTGTTAATTTCTGTTCTTTCTGCTCGTTGCTACTCACCTGTTGTTGTCCAGCCCGAGGTCCCTTCATCTCCGCCTGCCTGCTGCTGGTCCTGCTCTAATACGGTCCTGCAAGTATTCACTTAGTCATGCTGCTAATCCTGCTGTGGTTCTGGTTCCCAAGTCCAGCCACTAACAGACTCCTGCTCCAGCTTGGTCTGAACTCTGGTCATCATCATCCACCATTCGTCCTCTTCAATAAACTTTCTTTAAACTGAACCCTGGTTATGGTGTGTTCAGGTTCAGGCTACAAATTATGACACTGTACCGTTACTGTTTAATCAATTAATCAATTAATTTAAAGCAAGGGTTGCAAATTTTGCCACAAGTTTCAGGTCTTAAAAATCTCCCAAATCCACTTTGGCCTTATTTCTTTCTAATGAGGCCTTCCCCTTTTTTGAACGTATTTCACTTCATGCAACTCTCAGCCGTGTTCAAAGTCTACAGTGAGAGCAGCGGAGCTACAATGAACGGCTAACTGCTAAGCTAACCTGATGATAGATAACCTTAACCAAAAGATATTCAATTCAATTCAATTCAATTTTATTTATATAGCGCCAAATCATGAAACATGTCATCTCAAGACACTTTACAAAGTCAATGTAAATGTTCTGGGATATGACAATATCCCAGAACTTGAGGGACAGAGGGGAATGAAAACAGAAAACTGTCAATTTCAATTCCTTCGGATCGAGGGGCATGGATTGGTTAGAGTATTTACTGGTCTGAATATCCCACAAAAAACTATTTTTGTACCTCCTTTTCGTGAATATGTAATGCATTGACTACTTTCAGGATGGAAAGACCATTTTGCCCAGTATCACAAAGTGTTTCTGAACAGGATTACCAACTTTAACTTTAAAACAGATTAGTAGACTAACCTAGGTCCAGACTGTTTAAAATTTAGATAAGGGATTTTTTCTTTGTCTGGAAACTGGCAAGAAGCCAGCTGGAAACAGGCCAAAAAAAAATTCAGTGATTTATTATTCCTGGAAAACAGTGGGCTAACTGCCTGACATTTCAACATCCTCCAGCTAAGGTTGGTTTTATTGTTGGCTAATCTGATCAACAGTAGCAAACGTGAAAGTACTGAAGAGTTCAGAATTTGCATTGCCCACTTTGTGAAATAATAATAACAATAATAATAATAATAATAATAATAATAATAATAATGCTCATCCAATAGTAGAAATTTCTCACGTAGTTAAACAACTTTCTGGTTGTAGAGTTCTCAGACTGGATTAAGACGGAGAAGCTAAGAAGTTTGTGAATGTAGCAGTATTTTAATAGCCTCTTCATAATTAAATTCAGTTTACCTACACTGTAAACCTGAATTAGTTACAAGAACTCAAACATTTGGAGGCAGCCAGGTGCTTTAAAATGTTAAATCTGAAACCTTAAGTTCTTTTAAATCAAAGTTAAAAACGAATTTGTTTAGAGTTGTCTTTGAATGTTAATGTTAAAGTTTGTTGTGCACCTTGTCTGGTATCTAAATCTTCTGCTGATATTCCACTGCAGTGTGCTTTCCTCTAATCTTTTCTTTCTGATGTTCTGCTCATGTACAGTACTCAATTGTCATGTCACTATGTGCTATACAAACAAACTTGCCTTACCCGGACTAGAGCAGGAAAACGCTCCACATAATGATGCTTAGGATGGATTCTAACATCAGGGAAATCCTCCTGCAGCACCTGGTATGATCATGGATGTTGCACAGAAAATGGTCTCAGGTTTTGTCAGTGAATGATGGACATAAGGCTAACTCTAACACCTCCTTTAGCTCCATTAAAACTACCCATGCACCATCACTGTCTGGTACTACACTGCCTACCAACAAAGGAAGCAGACGGAGCAGAATTGCACTTTCACCTCGTTGCCTCCTATTGTTACTCAAGAAAAAAATATGTTTGGAATTGGCTGAGGTTTATCCACATCAGTGTGCTGGTATCGAATTTAGATACTTTATCAATCAGGAAATAATTAAGGGAATGATTTGGCTTAAGTACTTCATTCTAGATAATTTGTATTTGTATCTGGACATACATATATGAAATGGGTAATGCAATATCCCACTTACTCCTTTTTTCAGATAAAACCAAGCCATAAAGGGATGGATTGTTTCCAGAAATATCTCTTACTGTCAGGAAATGAAACAAAGTCCAATTTTTTTATTGTCTACCGTAAATGTTTCTGAAGACTGCTTTAATTTATTGCTCTCATAAAAATAATGTGGTCATTTAGCCTTTATAAAGGTGTTGGTCTGTCTGCTATCCTCAGTTCATAGCTGGCTGAGAACTGAACATTGATACATCTCCACCTGAGAGGTAAGACTTCTGCTGCTGAGCTTTTGAATATTTTAAATCTGAATTCTTGACTTTTCTCATGAATTTGTCTTTTTTAGAGGAAAAGAAGTTAATCATCACCATGAAGCACATCTTGCTCCTTTCGATTCTTGTGTGCGCTGCATTATCAGGTAAGCTTAAAAACACCACCTCAATAAATGTGCCTATTGGTCTATTAACAGTCTTTTAAATTGGATAAAGAGCTAAATGTTGTTGTGTTTTTGCTGGTTTTCTATGAAGCTCCTGCTGAAGAAAAACAGGAGCCTCAAGGTCAGTATCATTTACCCAAGAACCTACAGCAAGTGAGACGGTAATATCTAAGTCTTTCTGACGCCAACATTTGGTTTTTATATCTCTGTCTTTGCCTTTAGTCTTGTTTATTGGTCATGTTGTATGTTTTACGCTCCTCTTTTGGCCAGGTCTCTCTAGGAAAAGAGGTTGTAATCTCAGGGATTTTTTTCTGGGTAAATAAAGGACAGTACCACTATTTTATTGTCCTGCAATTGGAAAATCCATCAGTAAGGAGCAAATTTACAAGGAGATGAAATATTTTACAGTTATTAATTATTAGAACTAGGGTGCTCAAGAACTCAAGGAAGTGAGTAGGGGGATTGAAAATGGTAAAAAAAAAAAGTTAAACTGTGGTTACCATCACCATGAAGCACATCTTGCCTCTTTCAGTTCTTTTGTGCGCTGCATTTTCAGGTCTACATAAAAACACCACATAAATATGCTTAGTGGTCTAGTAACATCGTTTTAGATTGGATAAAAAAGTAAATGTGATTCTGTTCTTGCTGGTTTTCTCTGAAGCTCCTGCTGAAGAACAAAAGGAACCTACAGGTTAGTATCATCTGCCCAAGAACCTACTGCAAGTGAGACGGTAATATCTAAATCTATCTGACGCCAACATTTGTTTTTTTATATCTCTCTTGAAACAGCAATGGATGTCCAAACCGAGGATTTGTCTCCTGGACAGGGTCAGTGGAATCTGTTTTCACCATCAGCTCTCAGTTAGAGAGTATTCCTTTAGAGAAGCCGGTCAAATAAACAAAATAAAATAGAAAGATCCTTCCACTTGGAATAAAGCACAAAATGCTTTAAAACTCATTTGGTATAAGGTTTTGGAAATTTAGGTAAATTTTTAAGGTCAGAGACTTTAGTTCATTTAGCTCTTGTAACTGCCCATTGGTTTAATGCTGTGTGATAACTCCACAGTATTTTAATAATTTATGTATTTTTTTTTCTTTAAATCTGAAACTGTAGTTCATGTGTCTGGTTTTGTTTACTGGTCATGTTGTATGATTTACGCTCCTGTCTTGGCCAGGTCTCTCTTAGAAAAGAGGTTTTAATCTCAGTGAGGTTTTTTTTTCCTGGTTTAAAAAAGGATATTACTTTTACTTTATTGCTTCACAGTGGGGAAATCCAGATATATCATATATCAACAAAGAGCAAATTTACAACAAGAAATAGGGTACATTTATTAGTTATTAGAACCAGGGTGCTCAAGAACTTAAAGTGGTGTGCAATTGAGTAGCGGGGTTATAAAATGGCACTAACAAAAGAAAGTAATGAATAGTTTGTTAAAGTTTTTTAGCTGTAAAAAAAATACTTTCAGATTACCTTTACATTAACATTATACAAAATGTTGTTTTTAATCATTCTGAATTTAAATAGTGCTCACTGTCTAATTCTAGGAGGGGCAGATGAACATCAGTAACTGGCATAACTGTGCATTTTTTTGTTATATTTTAAATAGGTGAGGATAAAATGCTATTCAGACATATTTTATGTTTTAGTCTAACCCTAAACTTTGAACTTTCTCTCCAGCTCTGGAAAATCGTATTAATCTCTGTTCAAGTGGTTGGCGCCCGTATAATTCCCGCTGCTATAAACTTGTTAAAACTCATTTTCTGACCTGGATCGAAGCTCAGGTAATACTGGTCCTCACTTCACTGTTTATAGTTTGGATCCACAGTATTTATAGATTCTTTTCTTTACAGAGTTTAAAACAATCTATTAATACAGTTTGTAAATTCCTTAAATATATTCCAACATATTGTACTGTGAATATTCTTTGTTTACATTTTCCAGATACGCATTTGTCAGAATCAAAATATTACCATTGAGATTTCCTACATCCCTCTAGACACTCACTTTAACTTACCGACTAAAGTTAAATCATTGTTTAAATTTGTTGTTTTGCTTGTAAATCACACAGCTCTTTCTCTTTTATGTGTCCATTAGAAGCACTGCAAAGGTATTGGAGGCCATCTGGCTTCAGCCACCGACTCAGGATTGTCAGTTTTCCTCCAAACGATGATGCAAAGAGCTAACGTGGAAGCTGCATGGCTTGGAGGTTTCTGGCTGCAGGTATCCAGAACAACACATTAATGCCACATCAAACCCTCAATATGGTCTTAAATTCAGTTCTACCTATGCATTATTATGTGAGAGAGAATGTAATAACTCCTATCTGTTGTGTGTCTTTAGGACTATTGGAGGTGGATTAATGGCGAGGATATGCACTATACAGGCTGGTCTCATGACTTCCCCATTTACCACCCACCGACCTCAGCCTGCATGTACTTAGACCCTGGCTGTAAGTAATTTTAATGCAGATCTATCCTCTTCCGCTTCTTCGGGGTCGGGTCGCGGGGGTAGCAGTTTCCCCAGCCACTTGGGCCAGTTCATATATATATATATATATATATATATATATATATATATATATATATATATATATATATATATATATATAGGGCTGCACAGTGGCACAGTGGGTAGCGTGGGTTCTCTCCTGGCACTTCCTCCCACAGTCCAAAAACATGACTGTTAGGTTAATTGGTCTCCCTAAATTGTCCTTAGGTGTGAGTGTGTGAATGGTTGTTTGTCCTGTTTGTCTCTGTGTTGCCCTGTGACAGACTGGCGACCTGTCCAGGGTGAACCCCGCCTCTTGCCCGGTGAACGCTGGAGATAGGCACCAGCACCCCGCGACCCCATGAGGGATAAAGCGGATCAGAAAATGGATGGATGGATATATATATATATATATATATATATATATATATATATATATATATATATATATATATATATATATATATATATTCCACAGATTTTCTTGCCTCTTCATTCTGATTGGTCCTCCTAATTCAACCCGACCCCTTGTATACAAGTAGGCCCAGAACCAGACTCAGTAACCAGCTGCTCGTATGACTTATGATCTTCAATTAGTTTACTTAAGGTGGATCTCTCAAATGAAACGTAGATATGGTGAACATGCCTTCTAAAGTAGAACCAATATATTCATGTACATTGATTGAATATTATTTAATATCTAATTTGTGTCAAATAAGAGAAGACAAGTTTATTTATTCTTTTATTTACACTTTTTTGTAAGAAGACCATCCAAAGTGCTGAATCACACTTATAGTCAATTTCTTTGTTCTGATAAAAGTATAGTATTGAAGTAATTAGTTCAATCATTTATTTTACAGATGGCTGGAGAAATGTACATTGTGGCTCTGTAAAGAACTTCATTTGCTCCATGGATCCATATGGCTGTTAGAAGCTCCATATCTGCAGTCTTCAGATGGCCCAGTGAGACGCCTGCTTGGTTACATTCTGATAAAAATTGTAAATGCAACAAAATTGATTTCATTGAATATTGTTAAAATACTGGATTGAATAATATTTTTTTTCTGCCAAACTGCTGGGGATGATGAAATATGATGACTTGTTTTGAATAAACTCAACTGAAATTAGCAAATGTGATCGCTTATTTTTCCTCCTGGTTCAACATTATTGTATATCTGTATAAAGTCTCACTACAAGAGGCGAAAGGAAGGCTGTGAAACCCAGAAGGTCAGAAAATAAAAAAGCTAAAGAGTTTCTTGTGGGATACTCTTGTGGGTCTGATTAGCCTTGAATGGCTTTTCATCAGGTGAGGATTTCTATTAGGAACAGCTGAAATGTCTTAATAACCCGTGGTGCACTACTGACTGTCCCTTATATAACTCTTAATCCCAGATGCAGATGAAGGGCAGGGTGTGAAAAAGAAGTTCAAAACCCAAACCTAAGAACCACCTGAGAAATAAAAATTGATGAATGAAATGTGGGATAAAACAACAGTAGTTTACTTTTTCATTCAACTGCCTGTTCCTCGAATAACCATAAGAAACTGCTAAATAGACACACACATTATCCATTCATTGAATGTTGAAGGTCAAGGAAACACAGTTTCATATTTGTTTTTATTGCAACCTGTCTGCTTTGATGCCAGACACAACCCTGGCATCAAAGCAAAGGTTTTGTACAAGAAACACAAGTTAGACGAACGTATGCAAAATAAAAGATGTGTACACTGTAAATAAATGATTAAAGTTTAATTTTCAAGGTTAACATGTGTACATATACAGAAGATTTCATCACATTACAGCCGGTAATTTCATCACTTCCTACAATTTAAAACTGTTATTACACTTTTACACGATGTTGGGTAATCAGATAAGATAGAAAATAAAATCTGACTGTTTCTAAATGCTATAAGTAGCTAGAGTTTGTCCTTTGCAGAATCAGACTCCTGAGCAAGGTGCTGTTCCCACAGAACCACACTGCTGATCTGTTGCTCAAACTTAAAATAAGAGGCCCAACTTTACCTTTAGATTGGTGACATCGTCCCTGAGATAAAATGACAGTGAGCCAAGATCTACACTCAACAAAAATATAAACACTTTTGGTTTTGCTCCCATTTTTTTATGAGATGAGCTCAAAGATCTAAAAGTTTTTCCACAAACACAATATCTACCATAAGCCGTCTCCAAAGGCGTTTCAGAGAATTTCGCAGTACATTCAACCAGCGTCACAACCACAGACCACGTGTAACCACACCAGCCCAGGATCTCCACATCCAGCATGTTCACCTCCAAGTTCATCTGAGACCAGCCACTCGGACAGCTGCTGAAACAATCCGTTTACATAACCAAAGAATTTCTGCACAAACTGTCAGAAACCGTCTCAGGAAAGCTCATCTGCATGCTTGTCGTCCTCATCTGGGTCTCCACCTGACTCCAGTTCGTCATCGTAACCGACTTGAGTGGGTAAATGCTCACATTCGCTGGCGTCCCGCACGTTGGAGAGGTGTTCTCTTCACGGATGAATCCCGGTTTACACTGGTGTCCTCCAGCAGCCTAAGTCTATAGCAACAAAATTATAGAGATAGTTCAGCGCAAGCTAAGCCACTCTAACTAGAAGCTTTGTCAAAAAGGAAAGTTTTAGGCTTAGTCTTAAAAGTAGACAGCGTGTCTGCCTCACGGTCCAAATCTGGGAGTTGGTTCCACAGGAGAGGAGCCTGATAGCTAGAGGATATTCTTGCCTCAAAGCAATGGTACTAAAAACTGTTCCACCCTGCAGTAGGCAACTACTAGATTAATTTATCTATTGTTTTTGTACATATAATCAGAAACTTTAAAAGGCTGAACACCTTCATGGTTCATAGTAGTTGAAAAGACTGATCCATTTTCAGGGTTTCCTGTGTTCACCAGTTTTAGACATTAACATGCATAATGACTGAGTTAAGTTTTAAATAAAACCAGCAAATTAACACTGACGGACACTAAAACCAAGCACAGACTAACATTTTGTTCACAATAAAAACTGATTTGAATCAATAGCTTTAAACAATATTACCCTTTGGTTGTTATGACACCTAAAATTCATAAAATGAACATATACTGCACAATGGGCCTAATACGGAGTTAAAACTCTTATCAAAAAATTGCTATTTTCCACCTGGAAACAGTTTTTTAGGCCTTATGACATGAAACACTGTTTGACATCAATTCATCTGGTAAACTAAATTCGAACATCAATTCAAAGCTCAGTTCATAAACTTAGTTCTATATACACAATCTGACCCTTTTAATTTGTCAATCAATCAACTTGTATCCAAGCCCAACGAACGCACGGTAATTGTGTCTTCACTGACATCTCAAGTCATGTTGATATGAACTGCTGCATCCTTTAATTTTCACTAGTTCAGATCTCTCCCATAGTGTGTTTACTGGTTCTTGGAAAGAAAAAAAAATTAACCAGGTGGCTACAGCTCATCCAAAATGCTACTGGCAGAGTCCTGACCAACAGCAGGAACATGGATCACCACCTGAATGACCACAGATTACTCCCCATGTGCCACTCAGTGTCGGCAGCACACTGCTCCCTTAAGGGACGGATTAAACACAGAGACAAATTTCCCCTCTGTGGGATGTTACGTCCCAAGGCTTTCCTCTGGGTCGCTAACATGTTTGTGTTTCAGAGCTCCTAACTGGTGCTGATTGGACCTGGAGTCAGCTGGCCAGTGTCTCCAGAAGAGTTTAGGTTGCAACTCTTCCTGGAAAACACACAGACTCTGTTTCCCCTTCTTCTTGCTCTCTCTGGAGCCCCTTCTTTTCCCTGCTTATTTTCCTCCAGCCACACATATATTTTTTTCTTTTGATTCTTGTTAAATAAGCCTAATTTTGTGTTATCCCATCATGCGATGCTTCCCTTTATTTGTAGTGGTCCAGACCATAACAAATTGGGGGCTGGTTCAAGTTGTAGTTTTGCTCATTTTTTTCTTTTTTTCTTGTCAGCAAGATATCATTTTTGTCAACATTGTTTATCGATGTAGTTGGGAAACACAGTTGCGTTTTGTTTCAAAAGTTCTTTTTTTTTTTCCTTTTTCTCTGGCTTGGTGTAAGTTGTTTGCTCTCAACTGCATTTGAAGAACCCAGTGGTGAGCAGAGATAAGCAGTAATGCATTGAAATAAACACATTACTGTAATCTAATTACTTTTTTTAAGTAACAAGTAAAGCAAGGGATGTCTGTTGTGAATACAGTAATTACATTAGTGTTATTTTTACAGAAACAGACTGCATTAATATGTTACTAAACCAGGATTATGTTTGTGATAGAGTTTCTCATACTGATTACATATGAGCGGTGCGACGTCAGTAACAAGTATCAGGATCGACAGATATGGAGCGAGAGTGAGCAGAAGCATGTGGCGTTTAATAGTGATGGCCAAAAAAACCTCATGAAGCAATGAAGCTTTCCAGCTCACTGCTTTGCCTAAAGGTTCAATTTCTTAATGCTTCATTCATTGCTCACTGGTGACATCTGCTGCTGCACAGACACTGTAACAGCCTTCATATTTCAAAGACAAGAAAATGGCAGTGTGTGCAATACTGTCACAATGAAGTTGTTGTTGTTTTTTGTCAAACCCATGTGTCATTACCTTTTAGTTCTTAAAATAATTTATACCCAAAATAATGCTGCTAATATGTTGATTGTCTGTGGCAATTTTTTTTTTTTTTGTTTATTTCATGGACTTTCTGGGACTTCTGCTTGAGATCTTTTATAGTTAGCTGCATACAATACGTCACTCTACCAACAGCATTACATTGTCAAAAACCTTTGTTGTAGCACATAAGAAGCTAACGCCAAGAGTCAGTCATACAATTACATCAAGGGGACATTCTTTTGAGAACACTGTTTTGCCGATTTTATGATAAAAACAACTGAATGCAGTATGGTCGATTTAAAACCTTCTCTAAAGTCGTTTTGTATTTCAAGTCAACATGTTCAGTCAGTCTTCCAGACTGAATCAATTTGGTACCTATCCTGGATCTCTACCAGACGCCTTTCTCTTGCTCTTTACTATATTGATTATGTTGGCTAAAATGCCTCCCCTTCCAAAGCTAAATGTTTTATCTTTTTGTCAACTTATTTTTAATCTATTTACTGTATTTTCTTTAACACTTTCTTTTAAATTTGTTGACCGTATAGATTTTTAATTGATCTTCCCACCTGGAAAATTCCTGGATCAGTGTGTGCTTCAATGCTTGTTTGTCTCTCTTGTTGTGTCTCTGCTCTGTCTTCTCTAACCCCCAGTCGGTCGAGGCAGATGACCGTTCACACTGAACCTGCTTCTGCTGGAGGTTTTTCCTTCCCCTTAAGGGGGAGTTTTTATTTCCACTGTCGCTTGAGGGATTGCTGCAAAGCCATCAACAATGCAGACGACTCTCCTTGTAGCTCTACGCTGTTTCAGGAGGAGTGAATGCTGCTTGTCAGGACTTTGATGCAATCAACTGGTTCCCTTAGGTCATTTTTTAACCAATTTGTATAATCTGATTGAATTTGACTTTGTTAAGTACCTTGAGATGACATTTCTCATGAACTGGAGCTATATAAATAAAATTGAATTGAATTGAACTGAATAGTAGTAGTAGTAGTAGTAGTAGTAGTAGTAGTAGTGTAAAACATTTAGATGTGTGGGGGACTAAAACCTGCTAGCATCATGTTGGACTGTTTTTATGTCCATGCATTATCACACATGATCACAAATGGACACACACACACACACACACACATACACACACACACACACACGCACACACACACACACACACACACACACACACACACACACACACACACACACACACACACACACACACATTCTGCATAAGCAGGCATCAGAATAAAAGCTTGTAAAAACAGTACACATACATTAAGGATGTGACAGGAGTTAATGTTCCAAAAAAAATAAAAAAAAGCTCATGTTTAAAGAGACATTGACACAGGTTTTTCATCACACTGCCATAAATGGCAAGATAGGAAACAGTATGACAGCAGTTTTACCTTTTTTTTTCAATTATTTGGCAAAAGATTTGGAGTTCCCTCAAATATATACGCCTGTTCCCTTTTTTAAGTATGAAGTTTTGACAAATCATTGTGTGCATCCTCTAATTGGACAGTAATAACCGTCAACCATAATGAAAGATGATCCCAACTGCTGTGCGCCTGTGTAATCATCAGATTTAAGACGTGTTGCTGCAGCTCTCAGAGCAGTTCAGAGAGGGAACATAACAAACAAGCAACAACAGGAGGTTGGTGGGTAATTGCATGTTTATGGTTAATATAAAAGCTCAGCATGATGCAAATGTGTGGGAATGTCTTTCATTGCCTAAACCAAGGCTGTTTTGTCACACAATTGGTAACTTTTTTGTCTGTTTATATGTGTATTCATATGTTTTTGCTCATTTTACTAGTAAAGTGAGGATTTTGATGTAAAATGAGTACCTTTTGTTGGTCCTCACTTTTTTCGGGACTAGGGTGGGTTTAAGACTAAGGTATTGATTAGGTTTAGGTTTAGGTTAAGGTTAGGTATATATTGGTAAAGCTTAGGGTTAATTTAGGGTCAGGCCATAGAAAAGCTTGAAAATGAATGGAAATCAGTGGAACTCAAGTGCTGTGTAATTTACCATATTTAATTATGAATATTATTAATAATTATAGTTTGATACTTTACTTAATTTTTTTAGTCTAAGTTAATCGACATTTGAAAAAGGTTTCCAAATTCTTGAGATTAAGGGCTAACAGACTTTAATGATTAGAACTAGCAATTGAGCTTATATATTAACAAATATTAACCTTATTTATTTAGCACAAAGATGAATGTTTAACCAGTAGTGAAACTGGGTTAGGTCAGACACTAGGAAATGTTAATGACCTTAATCTTTAATTGACATTGGAGTCACTTCTCATCAACAACAAGGAAAGGAAAAATGTCTCTATGTATATTTGTGTTGTTAACTCAAAATATTTGACCACTGATATTAAAACCATAGACGACCATGATTAAACTATTTAAAATGTATTAAACCAATAATTCCACGTTACAGAAATTTTTCTGTTTAATACTAATACTATTTGAACACACTAATTACTGAATAAAACAACACAACGTAAAAGAGGAAAATTAAACTATAAAATAAACAACAAAGGATGAAACTGGGACATAGCAGTCTTTTGGTAATTTCCTATCTTAAATAAGCCTCACTCAATTAAGCATTGAATAATCACTATCAAAACAGCAGTATATCTGATGTAAACAGCATTGAAATTGATCTAGCTAATACTTGGAGTGATTTGATAGTTCTTCAAAACACTCTGCACCTCCTTTTGCCATTCGCAAAAGAAGTTGTCCTGGTTTGTCCCCATTTTCCTGCTTATTCCTACGAAGTAAAAACCTGGACTCACTCATTTGCATAATGAATTATTAAATTGCTTCCACATTTCGTCTTTTAACTCATAATACTTTGTGCAAAAAGCATTTTTCTTTACCAGACAAAAATAAATTCTGGTATAGATCCTTAAAACCCACATAAAAAGCATTCTTAAAATAGTCCAACATATTAAGAAACAGTGTAACTGTGACTTCACTGTAAATATTACTGTACTTTAACTTCAACTATAAATTTAATTTATTTAAGTCACAACATTTAATGTTAACTATATGATCAAATATTCCCATTGCTTCTATTGGCAACACTGCGCTTCATCAGTTATGAGAAGACTCACACATCTAACAGATCATATTCAATTGAATTTCCAGATGCATGTCATCTCAAGGCACTTTACAAAGTCAAATTCAATCAGATTATAAAGATTGGGTCAGATTATACAGATCCTATAAAATGTCCTATATAAGGGAACCAGTTGATTGCATCAAAGTCCCGACAAGCAGCATTCACTCCTGGGGAAGCGTAGAGCCACAGGGAGAGTCGTCTGCATTGTACATGGCTTTGCAGCAATCCCTCATACTGAGCAAGCATGAAGCGACAGTGGGAAGAAAAACTCCCCATTAACAGGGAGGAGAACCTCCAGCAGAACCAGAACCAGGCTCAGTGTGAACGGTCATCTGCCTCGACCGACTGGGGGTTAGAGAAGACAGAGCAGAGACACAATAAGAGAGACAAAAGAGCACAGAAGCACACATTGATCCAGTAATCTGTTCTACATTAGATGGTAATAGCAGGTGATCTGTCTTCCCTGAATGATCAATAGTAAGTGAGCAATAATACAAACGCTGCAACATTTCCTACCTAACAACAAGTTTTTTTGACCTTACGGCATCCCTAAACATTTTTCCATTTGTCAGTCAGTATTAGTTAGTTCCCTTTCCGTCTAAAGCAGTACTACAGTAGTATGTTTTCATTGTAAAGGTGTATCTCAGATTAACATGATTGGGGCTCTTCCTGAAAGGAGCATGTTCTCCTATGTGAACCTTCCAGGTAGACATGAATGTAGCTTAGAAGCCTGTCCTATCAGAGGTTCTGCATAGGAAGGCCAGTGTTTGACAGCTTGCACACAAACATCATGAAAGCTGCTTTGTTTGTGTACCTTTTTGTTGTGATTCATGTTTGTGTGTGACAAGGGCAAACTGGGACTGGTTTCATGTAAAATCCAATTCTATGTAAACTGCATGAGCATTTTCATGCAGGAATGACAAGTTCTGAAGCCTGTTAAAAAAAGTCAGGGTATGGTGTTCGCTTCAAGGCCACGTGGGCACCTGAAGGTTTGTGAAAAGGTTTCTGTGAGAGAACAATCTGTTTTTTGAATCCATTTGTTTGTCTCATGAACCATAATATATTAGTTTTCCTGATGATTTTACAGAACTGATTTTTTTTCTGTCACATTTTTCTTGGTTATACATGTGCCCTGTCTACTCTGGCACATTCCTGTACTTAATAATATAGCTTGTTCTTCTAAAGATAACACTTTCTTTTTAAATCAGCTTTCTTAATGTGACACATTAATCAGACAGGGAACTGCCATGCCAACAACTTTCTTTGAAAAACTTCAAATTCAGTATATGTAAAATTCCAATAAATCAGCTTTGACAGCGTTTCTTTAAATCACATGGCAACAGCTTCAGAGTTGCTACAATGTCTAATGATAGATTTTGTGCTTCTATTTTCTTAGCGAACAAAATCACTTCTTCTGTCGTTTTTTTTTTGTAGCTCAGAGTGTTTGTTTTGGTTTCAAGATCTAGCAACATTAGCTGCTATAAGGCAAAGGTGGGATGCTAAAGATAAAATCTATGGGGCCAGTCAGAGAAGTTGGGTAAAAGCATCCTTTGATGATTGCCATGAATTGAACACTACAGTGGCAGTAGTATCTAATTTTTGTACAATCTTCAAACAGAACAAGCTTGAAAATGGAGACATAGCCAGTCTCCAAGTGGAAAAGGCTTTAGCACTGTGAGGGGAACTGTTTTCTGCAGTGCTCAGATAGTTAAATAAAACCTGTGTTTTTCTGTAGAAATTCATGGGTGCCCCTATACTCTTAGATTCCAACTACCCAAACATTGTTATACTGACAGTTTATAGTAAAAAAAAAAAATACAACAGCAAGTGCGGGGGCAATCACTTTCTTTCAGCTCTACCTCCAGTCTAACCTATCTAGAGAAACCCTCAATAACTAAAACCGTTTTGTTTACATACTACCTAAACAGAAACATCCCCTTATTACAAATCGTAAGAAAAAGACAACAAATCATTGCTTAAGTTAAAAGTTTTACATTTAAAGTGGTAAAATCCAAATCACATTTTGATATTCTAGCTGCTGTGATGTAGCATATTTCTTCACCGACAAATCTGAAACACGTGCCTACTGTTGAATTGTGTTTGCTGTATTTCAGGCCTTTTGTTTCTCTGGAAAGCCTTGTCAGTCCTGAGCACTGTAGCCAAATGTGATATACTTTAATAATCTCCAAACAGCGCAGCGTAGGTGCATCAAAAGGATTAATGTTACACCAAATATGTCAATGCGCACAGCTTGGAAGGGTGGAAAATGCAGTGAGTAGGAGGATAAATTATGAGCTTGTGCTCCTGTGGATTTGAGGTTTACAGAGTCTTATTTCAACCAAAACAAGAGATTAATATAAAGGGGCTCCAGAATATGCTAGCAAACATACATAGTTTGTTGGTAAGAAACACCACATGAACTCTTTGATGCTAGAGCCCTTAACTGGAGTCTTAAATGATGTGTTTTGGTTCTCTGAAATGGAAAATAGACGTTTAACTGTGATTACAAATGTTTAGCCGCTTAAGACATACTTTATTTCCAGTAAATCCATTAGTTTTTCAGTCTCTTCAGATTTTGTCAAATCTATATAAGATTTAGTTCAAACTTCCTCAGTTACACTGAGATGTGTGTTTTCAGAACCAATTAAGAACCATCGTCTACCAACACACTCTCACTTACTTTGCTTTTGCTAACTTCTTATTTTTTACCTGTTGAATGGTAGCTTAGGAAGGATGGTACATGTTTGAACTTTAGTGGTGTAGTTTGTACTGTAGTTTTCATTCTAATTCTTCACAAATAAAAACTACACTGAAAAAAAGAGATGTTGGAGTCAGATGTTGTCTGGCAAGGGCCTGGAAAATCTTTATGGTGGCTGGGAAACAAGTTAATTCATTACTGTCCACTTATCGTGTTATAGTTAGGACCAGGTTACCAATAGTTCGTGGAAAAAAGTGATAGCAAATTGAATTTTTTTTAGGTTTTACAAGCACCCCATCTCTGTTCAGAGTGCTACACATGCTAAAACATACATGACATCCCAAAGAGTGGAGTCTATGGGTCAGACTCTGGTCCCTCCTTTGTAGAGATGAAAGACTACTGCCCCAGGCTAATGGTGATCCCGGCTGGTCAGTTTGTACTGTTCTTCAGATAAATGCTAACGTCAACAACTTTATCATCTGAGGCTCAGAGCCTGCATCCCAGTAAGCATCTATTAATTTAGTTTAATTTACATCAGTCTTTTATCTCTGAAACGGTATTTATATAACTGCGAGTATTTATATCCTCCTTACTTTCACAGGACAAAGTTAACAATTCAGCAACAATACACAAGAAAACTATTATCGTAATACTCTTGATTGTTTCTTTTGTTACAGACATTAACAAACTTTTAATTAAATGAATCTTTGATCTAAACATGAACTTTATCTTTTTACATCAACACTAAAGAGTTTTATTTATTAAGACAGGCTTTCAATTCTTAATACTTATCAATTGTGGTTCATCTAGCTGTTTTTTGGTTGTATTTTCTCTGCGTGTGTGGTTTTGTTGTTATATACTGATTTTATTAGGCACTTTTGTCACCAGTATTGTCCATGTAGAAAGGGCTATGCTAATAAATGATTTATTATTTGTAAGACAGACAAGTAGGCATATTCGTATTGCTTATTTTTTTGGAATATCTTTCCTTTTTGGGAAAAATGCCTTCTACCAGGGAGAACGTTATTTTGTATGTAACATTTTTTGTGTAATTTACCCCTCTTATCACGGTAAAAAAAAAGTAAATAAACACCTAAAAATATTTTTATTAGATATAGATGTATTTCAAAATTATTTCTGACAGGATCAACCAAGTTTTCAGAGTTAATCATTCTGCAAACCGAATCTGTTCTAATTGAAATGAATCCTGTAGTTTTGATTTGTTCTCATGTAGTCAAAGCAGAAGCTAATTCAAAGTCAGTCTATGATGAATGAAAGACAGAGGGAGGAGATGAAACCTTGAGAAAGCACAGAAAGCTTCTCTGTGTGTGCTTCAAAAGATTGATACTGTAACTGACTGTTTTACAATAGTTTGTTTTATTATCAGCAGTCTGTGAAGATAAAGTCCTCCCCAAGGGCTTCTTTGCTGCAGATATGTTGGTATTTTAATCTTCAAATAATCAAAGCATGATGGTAAAATTACTGAATTATGCTGTACATAGTGAGTGATTTAATCTCATGATTCTAAATACTGTCTCTGGTTTTTGTTTTTGTTTTTTGTGGTACATCAGTAATACTCCTTATATGTCCATTGACATCTACTGTATCGTTCTTAATAACCATCTGAACAAAAAAAAATACATCTGTGTGTTTACATTTGTATGCAGGAATGTGTGGGCAGCATTAGTGGAGACAGAACAGATTTGGGTTTCCTCTCATCTGATAAAAGGCTTCATTGCAGTAGTAAGAGACACTGTTAGGCCTCCATAATGTCTGCTGCCCCTCAGGGGACAGACACAGGTCATCTACAAGAAGCCAGGCAAATACATACAAAAACATTGGAGCTTCTGGCCTGTCCTGATTCCAGACATCCTCATCCCATCCACTCATGTGTCCAAAGTATCATCTTGAGCAGTTGGCCGAGTTGTCCATCTGCCACAACATTTGGAGCTCAGCCTGTGTTTGAACCAAATTTGTCCAGTGCCTGATTTGGTCACACACACACACACACACACACACACACACACACACACACACACACACATATATATATATATATATATATATATATATATATATATATATATATATATATATATATATATATACATATATATACATACAGTATTTATATGTTCACAATAGGGCTTTTGACTGATCCATACTTTTTCTAATCCACCATGAACTTTACAGGGTATATTGCTTAGTGCATTATCCTAAGCAATATACAGAAGACACATGTCTAGGATTTCCTCTTAAAGGGGAAATCCTAGACATGTGTCTTCTGTATATCGCTTAGGAGAATGCAGGAAGTTCATATTAAGCCAATTTGGTTTTGCACTCCGACTCTCACCTGCTTGTTCTGAAAGCCCACACCGGACCAGATCAACTTATGCTACGTGTATGTTAAAGTTATCTAAAGTTTGAAAGTGATTCATGGATGCAGGTGTTTTGGGAGGCGATGATCTGAAATTAACTTAATTCTCGATTTCAATTTATGTAAAATAATTTAGTAATCACTGATCTTTTTATGAAAAATGTTTGGTTCCTTATTAAAAAAACTGAACTTACTCAGTAAATATGACACAATACATTACCAGAAATAGGGATAAGAGACAAAAAAGAACTACAGAACGTCAATAGAAACTATGTGAAAGTGAATAAAGCCATCCCGGAATAAGATTAAAATACCCATGTTACAAAACACTTGGTCTTCTTTATTTAGTCGTTTGTAGGCTGCTGCTTTGTCACTCATGACTTAAAAATGCTCCATAGTTTGACAACCAATTAGGGTGCAGACTATTGTTCTCCAATCAGACAATTCAAATGGTTGTCGCTTCAAATGCAAAGCTGCTTGTGAAGCTTTGTTTGAGCAGCACCGGCTTCAGGTGGTTTGAGATTTATTTAGCATTAGCTGTTTCTTTTCTACTGGCTATGATGTTGATGTTATTTCTTTCAGATGCATTTCATCAAAATGTCTGTACATTTTTAGAGGTGAATACCCTTTCAGTGCTGCTCTCTCTTTCTGTGAAGCCATGGTAAGTTTTGGAAGCTCCTGCGCTATTTATTGTTTCGGAAATTCATTCCAACATTTGCATAGATACACAATAACAATAGCCTCAGCAATGATTTTAAATATGCTTTTTTTTAGAAATGTGCTATATTAAGTCTCAAAGAATACAAATGCTGTAAAAAAACTGCAGTTTTTAGCTCCATTAAAACACAGTAAACACAACATAATTATATACCATGACAGAGACTAATATAATTTTGTATGACTAATTTTTCTTTCCTTTCACATTCTGTTTGCCTTAGACTGACGTAAGTCCTGACTGCAGACAGAGATAAAGAGTAAAAAAAAAAACTGATACGTTTTTGTCATTGAGAGGTTACACTGTCCTGGTAGATAGGACAAGACAAAGAGAAAGACAGAATGTGAATGCATGTGTGTGTGTGTGTATGTGTGTAAGTATAGGTTTTATTGGGTGTCTCAGTGATGTCCTTTAATATTCAGACAAAAGCAGTCTAAGCAAAGTCACCTCCTCATGAGCTCTCAGACGGGCCCTGTGCGTGTTTGTGTGCACGCCCGTAGCCTTTCCGTTCTTCCGTAGGAGTGTGTGCTGAATGCCAGACATCTGCTGTGGAACATCTGAAGCTGCGGTGGGAGTTCCGGGAAATGTGCAATCAGAGTTAACTGGAAAACGTAATCAGGACCAAGAACACGTTTTAGCAAATAGTAAAAAAACAACAGTTCACAGCTGCTTCCTCAAATATTGACTTTCTCAAATCTTTTTTTGGGACTCTGCATCTTTAGAGGGGAAATCTTTATGTGGAAACTAGTCTTGTGAGTTTAATTTTCACCATGCAAGTACTCAGATGATTTGCTACAGAAATACGACCTCCCCGACAAGCAACCACAAACGTTTATGGCCTGGGCTCCTGTGTCTCAATTTAGATCTTTGAAATGAGTTTATCCATATTTAATGATCACCCTAACAAAGCTTTCACCTTGCATTTGCTGGATTTCCACTTTCCTCACCTGCCTCTAAAAACACACTTCTACTGATAAAAAAAACACAAAAGATATTTTATTTCTCTCCAAAACATTAAAGTGGTGTTAGATTATATTAAAGGTAATTTTTTATGAAACGTCTATATGAGTACATTGCAAGTTTGTGTGTCCTGCTTTTGTACATAGGGCAACCTGGGGAAAAAGTCCATATCTCCAGGCTAAAATGTATAAAGAGTCCCCTCTGAGTTTGTTGAAATGCCAGCTAGAGTGATGTGTCCTAGGCTCAGATAAAGGGGCCCTAAAGGCAACAGACCCGATGACAATGATCCATTACCATGCCACAAGGCCTGTTTCTGCAGCCACCACCATGCCCCATCCACCAGCAGGCTGATAGAATCAGATAGCGACGCTTGAAACACATTCCCTGCATGTCATCCTTCTCTTGTTTACCCACGCCAGATTTGGTCGAGTACCTGGCTCATACACATATACACAGATCCTTCACCAGCTCTCATCCATTATTTAACATTTAATAATCTCACTGAGCTCTGGTGGGTACAGAACATCCTCCGTTGTGGGGATGATTACATTTATTATAACATTATAACAAGATCAACACTTATTTGGGCTGTTGTGCAACAATAGATTTGGGTTGTCTATAAATAACTATTGATAAGTGACAAAGGCAATTATTAACAAAGGTAGTGATTTTGATTGGAATTACTAAGTCTGGCACCACTAGATTATTAGGAAATAATAGCCAAAGATCTCTCAGTCTGTCAATAATTGTTTTCTGATTACCTGCCTGGTGAAGTGGGGTATTATAGCAACCCAGTCTCACTGAAAAACATGTAATATACACATTGGTCCACAGGGGGAAACATAGCCTTGTCACAATTTGTCTCCTCAATATGTGGCAGGCTTACATTTTATCTGGCTTGCAACCAGGTAATGTGATTGAAGTCACCCATGGAAAAGTAAACATTTAAGCAAACCAACTATTTCCATATGCATTTTGATTACATTTCTAGCGAGAAGTATGTAAATTATTTACATAATATTTCTTCAGGGGAGGTAGATAACCTTTCCTTTATTAGTTTCGCCCCAGATTTTCTCAGAAAGTGAGGAGGAAGTGACATTTCCTACCTACGTCACCGAGTGTCACTGAGATTATGGTACATATGAAAACAACATTTAAGCAAAACATCTGCAGTTGTATGCATTTTAATGACATCTCTAGCTAAAAGTATGCATAATATATTATAAGCTTCATTCAGGGAAGGTAGACAACCTTTCCTTTATTACTTTCGCCGAAGATTTCAGTGTGTCTCAGAAAGACGTGCAGCAGTCAAGTTGCTAGGCAGTTGGAAAGGACGCCGGAAGGTATGCCGACGTGCGCAGACTTACGCGTTCATAAAAATCAATATTTAGGAAAAAACATTGCAGTATATGCATTTCGATAACATCTTTAGTCAAATGTATGCATAATGTATTTCGCATATTCATTCAGGGGAGGTAGACAATCTTTCATTTATTAGTTTTGCCAAAGGCTTCAGTGTCACGTATTCAACCGCGTGTAGATACGGACCAAAAGCATGGTGCATTCCATTTACTCTGTATCCATTTGCCGTATTTATTGAGGGAAATTCCATATTTAAAGATATAAGTCTATACATTTTAATTCAATTAATAGCGATATTGTAATATTCTAGGTTCTGTTTTGGTTTGTTTACTCTCCTGCCTTAGGTTCTCTGGCTGCTTTGAGTTTTGTCTTGTCTACGTTCCTGTTTGCTTGTTTACAGTTAGTTTATCCTGTTTTGGTCATCCGTGTTAGTCTTGGCTTTATCTTCTGTTTTAGTTTTATACTTCGGGATTGTTTTGTTTCTTATAAGGTCTGGTGTAGTTTGTTTCTGTCCACTTGTCCTCTCAGCTTTTAAGGTTTGGTTTCTGATCTGTTCTTGTTTTGAGCCTCAGCACTGATGTCTGGTCTAATTACTTACTCTGCACACCTGCCTAACTCCACCCCTGCTGCAATCACCTCTCACCAGTTTAACCTGCCTCCACCTCCATATATACTGTTGAGACCAGACATCAGTGCCAGGTCGTCTTGTTGGTCTTGTCATGTTTTTGGGTGAGTCAATCCTGATCTGATGTTTGTTTTTGGAATTTTGACCAAGTTTTTCCCTTCCAGAGTTATTTTGTCATGTTACCAGTCAGTTTCTGTTCCTATGAAGTTTCTGATGTTTTTTATTAGTCTCTTTGATTATTCAGTCCTTTTTGCATTGCTCTGCCTTTGTGTTAAATAAATCCCTTTTTAAGAACCTCTGCTGGTCTGGCTGAATCTTGGGTCCACTGCGCGTGATTCATTACAGATATATATATATATATATATATATATATATATATATATATATATATATATATATATATATATATATATATATATATATATATATATATATCATACAAGTGAGAGTTGACTGTGGAATATTTAGGAGTGAGGAAACTTTACAGAATCAGAAAATCAGAATCAGAAAAAAATCAGAATCAAGTTTATTGCCAAGTAGGTTTGCACTTACAAGGAATTTGACAGGTGGCCTTTTCTAACAAAACCCCACTGATGTTTTTAGACTGAGACAGTCTGCATGCCTGGTGCTTGGTTTTATACCCATTTGGACATGAAAACTGTTAGAACATCTGATTTCATTACATCTCGCAATATATGTCCAGTTTTTTAATATGGCCAGATTGTAAACCCATT
The DNA here is from genome assembly GCF_011125445.2 of Fundulus heteroclitus. Lineage (NCBI taxonomy): Eukaryota > Metazoa > Chordata > Actinopteri > Cyprinodontiformes > Fundulidae > Fundulus > Fundulus heteroclitus. The sequence continues at coordinate 6,389,343 of NC_046380.1, read as the reverse complement.
TGTATGAGACACCTAGACTCTCATATTACCCTTTCCCCTTGACCTTTAAGGGTGAGCTTTTAACAGTTTTTAACAATGCACATCAGATATATTCCAAAATCATCATTTACCCATACTAAGCCTGGATCTATTTCATTCCTGCCAGGAGAGCCTTGCGTCATCAATTTTTCCCCAAGTTTCCCCAAGTCCCTCACCTAGCTTAAGGTAAGGGACTTACCTAGCTCCTCAGGGTGATCGCGGCCATGTTGAAAGTCTACGGGGAAAGTGGTGAAGCTACAATGAACGGCTAACCGCTAACCTAACCGGAAAACACTAGAAGTGTGCACGCGCAGCCAGCAAGCGGAAACTCTATAGGAACAAGCACGGAGACTGGCGTTATGTGAGAGCATCAGAATGATTGACATGGTGATACCCCTGCAACTTGAGGGACAGAGGGGAATGAAAGCAGGAACAAAACGAAAACCTCTTTATGATGAGATGACAGAAGACAAAGTGTTCGAGTGACATCATAGACAACAGTCTTCTGCAATTGTTCGATAAACACTTTGCAGATTTTTTAGGCCAAAATGCAGTGGATAAGTATGCACACTTCTCTCTGTGTAAACATAGAACTTGTTTGGGTCACTATGTAATGAATGGGGTCATCTGTAAATGTGTAAGTTTGTGTTCCATGTTCTTAAAGACTGCGGTATCTGATGATCTACCCAAAGACAAAGTTCAGATGTCATTGTGCTTCAGGCTACCTCTGCTCCATCCCAGATAAATAAAACAAGCGGCAAGAATTACAGGTGTGGACTTGGTTGCACATATCAATCTAAAGATTCACCTGCACGGTAAAGGTATAAAAAATTAACAACTTACCGCCCCTTAAAATTTTTCCAGTAGGTCTGGCGAGTGATACAGGGCAGAAGACCAGATATAAAGTTACTCTGCAGATGTGTGAGTGTGTGATTCTACCTGTGGGAGGCAGGAAAATGGTCAGAGGTCTTACCCTTCCACCTTTATAAAATCCCAGCTGGAAAGTGAGATGAATTCTTGAAATCTTATGCCATCTGCTATAATATCACCTTACTCCTTGTGGTTTGCTGCATCATACAATAATCTCTAACTCCCTATTTTCTTTGTTTTAGTTTTGCTGCGGGCCCTAAAACAAAAATTCTGTCAATATATTAAGATGGAAATCACAATAAAGACCTTAAACTGTTACAAAAATTTTACTTTTGAGTATGTTTTTTTTCGGTCTTTATTTACTCAATACATTTGCTTTTGCACACTCATTATCCACATTGCTACTGACAGCTGGAGCCATCTTTATAAAAAAAACATAAATTACTATGTAATTAACTATGTTATTCTCCTAAAATGGCCTTTTATTGAGATTGATACACAATTTGTGACTGGAGTTGCTTTAAGATGGTAAAAATTGACTTTGGTTTGTGCCTTGCTCTGGCTGGTTGTTAGCTTGCTGGGAATGTACAAACCTCTTTCTTTCTATCTAAGCTGAGCACGTTATCTACTGCAGATAAAACAAAAACTATTCATAACCTCTCCAAAAAACCTTTTTACATTTCTTTTTTTTTTTAATTATCTCTTCATACCATCATTTTTTTTCACAGTTTAGTTCTCTATATTAATCTAGATGCAGCATTTATTAATAAAAAAAACGTTATATGTTAAAACAACTTTATTGAGGTATTTGTCTGCCCATTACTGCTTTCAAAGGCATGCCTCTTAGATTCTAATCATATTTGGCATTTTTCTGGTTTTAATTTCAAAGTCTACCAAATCTTATCAGCTTCACTTTCAAAACCACATAATATTTCAGTCACCTTCATCCTGTGGTTTAAGTCAGACTTAGTGCTTGGGTTTCTCTGCTTTCTGGTTATGTAATACGGAATAGTGCATCCTCTCCCCCACATGGGGGTGTGTGCTGTCAGTCAGCTCTGCATGATTGCTGAAGGAGGGGAATGTCCTTAAACTGTTCATCATCTGCAAAATATACAGAAGCACCACAAATCACTCTTTCGAAGATACAGCTCATAAGTTTGCCTGTCAGCGCAATTAAAAGCCTATGGTTGGCTAGCTGCATTTAGCTCAGCTAAATTACCTACTAATATTGCCTTGTCAGACTTCCAAAGCACAAAGTGATAAGGTAAAACTGTGTTCACAGCAATTTCACTCCTTGCCGTCTTAAATTTAGTTGGTTGTCTGTATTTTATTTACAACTCTCACTGCAGCTTACATCAATTCAAAATCACTTCATTTTAAATGGACAGTGTTTTATCTAGTGCTACCGATACATTTTGTTGCAATGCTTGACATTAATTCACTATTTAAACTTCAAAATACCCATAACTGACAACAATTTAAACATGTTTTGCAAAAAACTAAGTACACCCTGCAGTTTAACAGCTTGCTGCAGCATCATTAGCAGCAATGGGTTTCTGTGGAGGACTTTTAGCCAACTCTTCTTGACAACAGTTCTTCACTTCATTATTTACAGTCACTTTTTCTGTTCAACCCTTCTAAGGCCTAGTTCATACTTCCCATTGCTCTCTGCTGTCTGCTCAGCAGCAAATCCTGTGTGAAAAAAAATCCTCATCTTTAAGAGGCCACTAGGGTCTGCTCTCGGCAAGTGTCTGTGTGCTGTCCTGACTCTAGGCTCCAACAGTGGCAGTGGTATACCCATTCAAAAGGTGGTTCCAAATACCGAGCCTATAAGGACACTGGCGAGACAGAAAAACAACAAGAACGGTTGTTTTTAATACTGTGGAAAGATCCATTTGGATTAATTATCTTTCAGAAACAAGAAGGACACAAAACTATATTGGTTTGCTGGTGAGAAATTACTTTCACAGGCTTAATTGGTTAGGATTAAAAGCAAGAGCATCAAACTGCCAATTATATATTGAGAATCATCAAATTAGCAAAACTGTCAAAATCATGAATGTTTACATCAATACAACAACTATGCAGATTTTTGATGTAACTTTAAATAATAGCTGCAATTAGAACATTTTAATTAAAGCCCTTTTTTAACTTGTTTATCTGAAAATAAATAAATGATAAACTTGAATACCCTTTCATTATGAAGTTTTGTTTCATGAACTTTTCGAAAAAAGGACAACTTAAAAGTTTTGATACATATATACTATATCATTTTTGTGATGTTTAAATAACCACTGTCTCCCATTTTATTGTTTTGTTGATGGGGGTAGGGAGTATATAAAGAAAATGCTGCAAAAAGAGGACAGATAGTTTTCTTTCATTGGATGCTAATATTTGTCAAAAACCTTGTGAGGACAAAAGCACATCATTTCCAAACTATGACTGAAAAACTTATTTCTGATCATTTCATTATCATTCTGTGGAAATGCAATGCAAATATTTCAAGGGAAAAAAGAAAACTGAAAAATTCTGCATTTGTTACTATACCTATATTTTTAAATTAAACAATATAGGTATAAATATATTAATTCATTGGGGAAAGTTATTCTGGAAGGTCCAAGGTGGGGAAGTAAAATCTGCTGACCCCTGGCTTATGTTATGAGGCAGCTCTTTGCAGGAAGGAGCTCTTGTAACAATCTGTATTCCAAAAGATCTGAACAAGCTTCGGACTGAAGACATTCTTTTGTCCTTCATTTTCTTCACTTTTTTAAGTATCTTTCTTTGCACAACCATCTTAGAGGCTCCAGAGGAGACCCCAGAGCAGATTTGGGCTTCTTAGGTTCTTCAGCTTTTTCTTTATAATTGGCTCTGATGCTGCTCCCTCATGAGAATACGGCAAAATACATTACACCCTCGAAAACAGACTTATCAAAGATAGAGTGTGGTTTTAGGGGTGAATGACAGCTCTCATCTGGACCCACAATTAGCCTGGGGGCCCAAAGCATTGTGTTAGCTTGCTCATGCCTTGGGCCCACTCTGACATTGATAGACCACCATCTATAGAGGTCCATGTCTTCCAACTTTATCCAGTAGAAAGAAACCAAAGACTTAAACTTTTTATTTCTAAAAACTAAAAAAAGTATGATGGCACTGCTCAGGTACTGATTTATATAGATATGTGTCAACAGAAGATTTCACAACTGCCTTAACTTTTGTGCTGTTTGCATCACAATTTCCCTCTTTATTTTATTTTCACCTCATTCTTGATCGTCTCAGACATTTTCCTAAAGCACACATTATTTATTTTGTTCATTCCAAATTGTTTTAATTGGCCAATTCACTGAAATAACAAGCTTAGAAATGTATATTCTCGGCTGCCTGTCATCATGTCAAACAGCTGAAGGGTAGCCTTGCATTTCTCCGTCTGAAGAAGTGTCCAATTCCTGTCATATTGTGGGAAGTATATAATTTATCTGTGGCTCAAGACTCAAACCAATAATTGGGAGAAATTATCACATTGAGTTTGAGTGTCAGAAGGCTTCCTGTGTGTGGTTTGTTGTGATGGATAACAGTGACACGATTGCTCGATTGGAACCTCGTCTCAGTCCTTCTTCTAAAATAACTGGCAGCTTCTTATTTCAGTTTCATGATCCCTTCCAAACTCCACACTTTATTTTGAAATCTGATCATGTTTTAATACTGGACAAAGTAAGCCCTGGTAAAGATGTGTATCTTTTAGAGCAGTAGCTGAATATCTCAAACTGAAAGAATTTTTTTGAAAACCCAACCTTTAATCAGAAATACAAATAAATAATTGTTTTAACTAAATCATGGATGGCATAATTGTTGGCAGCCTTGCCCTTTTCCACACCACAGCCACCTGGAGTGTTGCCAGAAAAGAAAAAAAGCATGCAGTTTCAAAAATAATTTTTCTTGCATCAGTCACACATATCTTCAAACACTTGATGTTTCAGTGCTAGGATTTTGTGGGCGCTTGCATCCTGGAAATATCACACGTTCCTCGGTTTGAATCCCGCAGGCTGCCAGTCTGGGTTTCTGGCCAAGACTGTTAGCCCCAGAGAGGCAGCCCACTTCTCTCTAATAGGGAAAGGTTAAATGCAGAGGACATTAATGTATGTTGCAATGACAAAGATAAAGACAGATAACTTGTCACCATGGAGATAGCATCTAATAGTTGTTATTGAGACCTAATGACCCAAAGATGGCACTCTTTTCTGCAGTTCTCAGTTAGCTTTTGTCCTTCCCTTACCACCTTCCTCACATGGTAACAAGATAAAATGGGTCCTCGTACAACCTATACAGGTCAGTGGTTAAAATGTCCCATGTAATTTCTATATAATACACGAAACCATGAAGTCGTGGATTGCAATGCTAATTGGTTTATAATCTATGATCAGGTTAAAGAAACTGAGCTCCATTTCATCTTAAAAAAGGTTGCTTAGGGTAACATTAACCACATGTGATTGTGGCACTGCAATAAAAAGTAGATTTCTGGTTTTTTTTTTTACACATCTTCACCAGAAGCAACTAAATGTGGCTGGGATTCTTATACGTTAATTTGTCAAGTAACTGACAATTTACATTAAAGGAAAATAACACATACATTAATGTTAAATGATTCAGTCACCACATAATACGGGTCTCAACTAGAAAAATACATCAGATCAAAGAGCCAATATGGTTTTCTGCACCATTCCAGTATGATTTAATATTAATAATAGACTTCATTGGTTCCAGACTGCAAATGTGCTCCTTATGCCCCATCTGTCCCCGCTTTGCTTCAATTTTTTTTCTGTTTTTTTATATTCTGAAATCTTTTAGCAATTGAAGAAAATGTTTTAATACTTCAATGATGTTTTCTTTCTCAATTGTTTAATTTCTCTTCCCAACCTTTCACAATGTCGGACTTCAGTTTTTCTTCCATCGTCCTATTCTCATTTCTACCAGCCTTTAGGCTACAGGCTGAGGGATCGGGTGTTGATGGGTATTGGCATGCTGAAACTCCTAGGTTCTGCTGCCAAGTGAAGTGCAAAGGATTCTAGGGAGAAGCTTGGGTGTATTTGTGAGTATCTGTATTCTACAGCAGTTAAGACCATCACCACATTTGGCATAAGCTCAGTTGGAGGATTGCATACTTCTATTGCTGCCTGACTCTCATTTCCTTGTGTGTTTTAACCCCCCATATGTTCCTGGGGTTTCATCAGAATGAGATATGAACAATAGTGGCTCACATTGCCTAACAAAACTGTTTACTGATGGTCCATATTATATATATATATATATATATATATATATATATATATATATATATATATATATATATATATATATATATATATATATCTTAAATGCGACCTATTCACTTCATGCCACGCATATATTCATCAATTTATATCTTTACTTATTAGCAAGCTTTAAGATTTACTTACGACTAGAACTGCATACTTATTTTCCTCAGAACAAACCTTTAATTAAGCTTTGTGCTCTGTGGGTTTTTAATGAGAGCTTTTTTTAACCACATATTCTTGCTAAGATGTGACAAACTAAAACTGACAATTTTCTCTGCTTGTGTTTTATCTAGTAAACTTCTAAAGAATCTGTTCAGATTTGTTATTTTCTTTTTTTCCCCCGGAACCGTATAAATATCAACAAATTGCATTCTTTATTCTCACAGCTAAATTCATTGACCATGACGGTAATCACTTAGTGTGAGATGTAAAAACAGATTCCTTTGGTTCATTTAGCCCAATGGGTTTAAACTAAAGCAGTAACATAAGGTAAAAAATGTCTTTAGTCTGATTTTCATAAATTGGTTGTTTTATTAGTTTTACTGATTTAAAAAAATATTTATTTGCCACACTTTACCATTTTTAGTAGAGCATAAAGTAGCCCGCATTGTTGGTTCTACTCAGAGCAATGGAGAATACTACAGACAAAATAGCCTTATAGCATCTAAATGTGTCTAAGATATAAATCTTTAAACAGAATATTTATAGTTGTTGAAAGGAACATTAAAGTGCCCCAAATGAAGAAACAAGACAAATAAAAAGTCCCACCCTTTCATTTATTATGTATACATTTTAAATTCAAATACACGTAAATGTTAAGCCACAGTTTTCAAACTTAACTTTTGCTAGACATAATTTTTTTTTTTTTCCACATTTACTTTTTTGTTCCCTTTGTGGAAGATATGCATTATGAATTTAGGTACCACATATTATTGTCTATAAATACATTTGCCTTATTGTTTGATACGCACTTTCTTTAAAGTGAACAGTGTTAAAAGACAGCTTGATATATTGTTTATTTATTTGGGTCTTTATACATAATCTCAATTCAACTGTGAGAGTCAACTCCTTACAGAGACTGAATTATAGCTGGAAAAAAAGGCTGCTCCAACACTTCAGAAAACTAAAAGCTCAAGGTTGTGACATTCATCAAAAATCTTTAGCTGATTAGCTTCATGTAGTGTATTAAACTCATGATCAAAATAGCTTACATTACAGCATTTTAATAATTGCAGGGGTAAACTGTACCTGTTGTCAAAAAATTGAGACATGGTAAAGACACTTAAACCAGCTTCACTTTTAAATTAGATGGTTGTTTAGATCAATTCAACGTAATTCAACAATTCTTTAGTAATCCCAAACAGAAATAAATAGAAAAAGAATTTGATAAAATATACATCTCTGTTATTTGGTCTAGAGTCAGTTATGCATGTTTTACACATGCAGTACTGCAAGAAAGGATATGGTAAACATACACAGTCAGAGAAACTTTCTGCTGCAAAAAAAAGTGTCATGTAAAATCACAATTTTTTATTTTTTGGAATTACAACTTTATACCTTCAGGTACTTAGCATGTTCTGCTTTGCAAAGCCTTTCACAAAGAAGCCTTACTGGTAACAGCTGTTGATCCATTACACATGTTTTAAGTTATTTAATATTTGTTAAATAACTTTCGGTGCGTTAGGTATTGTCACTGAATATCAGCCCAAACAGCTGATATTATTTGAAAAAGTGTTTGAGCACTGCCATTCTTTCAACAGAAAACACATATGGAACAAATGAGTGACAACTTCCCCTTAGGTACAATAATTTATTAACAGAATGAAATGGCAGATGGTTATTATCATCTGCCATTACACTCTAACATAGAAAGGATTCCTGGATCAATGTGGGCTTCTGTGCTTTCTGTGTCTCTGCTCTGTCTTCTCTAAGCCCCAGTCAGTCAAGGTAGATGAGCGTTCACACTGAGCCTGGTTCTGCTGAAGGTCTCTTCCCGTTAAAGGAGAGTTTTCCTCTCCACTGTTGCTCAGTATGAGGGATTGCTGCAAAGCCATCAACAATGCAGACAACTGTCCACTGTGGCTCTACGCTCTTTCAGGAGGAGTGAATGCTGCTTGTTTACTAGAGTTAGTAGCGAGTTTTTAATTGAGGCTAATAATAGTAGCTAATACTAGCGGCAATTCGGTGCTCACTTAAAAATAATTTTTAAGCTATATTTTGTTGTAATTAGCTGACCGGAAAACAAACATTAATGTCCCTCTAGTTTCCTAAACACCCAGCTGTTGGAGGGAGACTGAAGGGATTGCTTGGAATACTGCTACAGTGGCTGCTCCAATTCTAAACGAATGGAGCCTAGAATTATTAAACCAGAATTTGGAGTTCTCAGGATGAACTGATGACCTTTGGAGAAAATAGATACCTGCTGATAAACTGAATGAAGGAAGCTCAAGGCGGCAGTGTTTGAGGCAGAGAAAGCTAGGACTGTTTAAATGAGGAATGGGAACAAAGGAGTACTGAGAGTGACAAAGGTGAGCCGAGCAAAAGAACAGAATCTTAGAGAGTAAGGTCATAGACCTGATTTCAAATAAAATATTGCTAACTGATGAAGAGGATGAAAAGCCTAATTTAGTCTAGCTTTAGAACCTCGAGAGGGGGAAACGATATAGGGAGAGCGATTGAATTTGAATAACCTGGAACATGATAAGTCGAAACTAAAAGGCCTAAGCTGATGCTGGAAACTATCACATCTGATAAGGTTACTGCTAGGGCCTGGTGTGTATCACAGAGAGGTCATCTGAAAGTCCGGAGCGCAGGCATATTCCTTGATATATTAGAGGAGGATCAGGGACTCTGGAAGATGCTGGTTTAGTCACAGAGATAGGGTTACCAGAATGGCTATGCGGAGAATATATCAACTGTTGGCCAATCTAAAAAAAAAATCTTTCATGTTGTTTGTGAAACCCAGGAAGGGCACATCTGGGCTTGGTGGAGAAATAGTGGAGGTGGGTGCAGTGTGGACCAGTGTCCGTGGAATGGAGGTTTTAGGCTCTCTGTGGCAGAGAGGGGAGTTCTCTTTTTCTCCTGTTGAGATCTGGAGTGAATGCTCCTGTAATTCTGATGTAGTCTCTTTCTGTCATCTTTCGGGCTATCTTTATATTGGCTTTTTCGGACTATACTGGGCTTATTTGTTTTGGCATTGGCTGAGCTTTGTTTTGGGACAACACTGATGGGGCGTGGTTCGCAGATTAGAACATGTTTGAAATCAGGCGTTTTACATGTGACTTATTTAGAAAGAAATCATCTCTGTTGAAAATATGTCTCCTCCCAAAACACGGTACAGTTGTCTGTGAAGGTTACAGCTGTTTGTTTGCATGTTTTTTTTCAACCATTTGTTTGACATCAGAACTCTTGAAAAAAATCTCATCTCTACAATTAATGGATACGTGAGGGCCACTGAGAAACACTTTGACATTAAGGCCATCAACCAAATTTTGCAGACAAATGTAATCTTCCTTCAATATGTCATGGTTTTTAGGTGTTTGGCCCACATGCAGGACACAGACGGGAGACAAAAGCAGTTTAAGATGTTGATTTGGCTCAAGGGTACACGTAGAAGTAATGCTCACTGAGTGAGCCGCCACCTATGATCGAGACCTCGGGATACAAGACACTGTGGAAAGAAAGGAACAGTTTAAACTAAGGCTGGTACAGGAATCTAAATGTGTGGTGCCGCGCTTACCGCCAGGTATGAGCAACCTATCCAGGGGGAGCGGAGTGGAAGACGGATTCTTTCTCTTTGTGGAACTAGATGACTGAGTGACAGGAGGACTAGAAGGTGGAACGGAGGCTGGGAGCCCGAGCAGCACCACAGCGGAGGCAGGAAGCAGAGAGCAGCTGAAGGAATCAGGGTGAATTTAGGAAGGGGGGTTTCTGTTTCTTTTTACCCTTGGCTCTTTCCGTAGTTCCAAGAACGCTAGAGACTGCAACAAAACCGACCCGCACTCACCGTTGCCAAATCTGCTTATTTTATGCGACTTTGAGCTTCCCTTTTCTAAAGTCTAGAGTCGCGGGTTGCGGTTTTTTGGGCTTGTTTCTAAAAGTGAAGTCTCTTATTTGGGCTCTAAAATAAGTGACGATAAACAGGAGTTATAAAGAGACCTGCTTGCACTTTAGATACTTCGAGTATAACCAGCTGAAATATCCCATCCTCCTCTAGACTGACGTAGGAGCCGACGGTAGTAAAAGCAGAGGGAGCAACTCTGCCCATATTTTCTGCAGTTTACGGTTGCAATAACTGGTGATAACTGCTGAAAGTAGATTACACGCTGTAGATCACCATTTTGACCAGAGATTGGTTCTAAAGATGAGTTTTTACACCTTGATAACATTGCAGAATCCCAACCTATAAACCATAATTTAATGCTTATTAATTAGTTGTCTCTGTATTTGACAAACTAAGGCTGAATCACATTGGCAAATGACGTACCCATTAGTTACAGTGTCAGCACATGAAGCTGTGCTAAACAGTTCTCTTTCAAGGCTATTAAGCTCCTGGCCCAGTTGGAAGCAAAGTGTAAGACTCTGGAATGACCTGCAAATTTAAAAATTTTCCAGGCTTAAAAACAAACAGAAACTGTGTATGAATGTGGATATAAACAGCATGCAAAAATATACAAATAAATTATTATTGTTGGTGTGAAAGCTCAGGATTAGATGTGTGAGAGAAAGTGAACAAATTAACAATAAAACTTGTGACTTTATTTAAATGTAAAATGTATTGATTTATATGTTAATGCTTAATACAAATTCTATCTTTGTTTAGGAGGCAAAAAATATTTCGGCATGAAACATTTAATTTATTTACACATTTGGTTACACATTGTTTAAACATCAGGGCATTATGATTTGTGATTTAGCTCATTATTGGCCAGAGATTAACATTTTATGGCACCAGGGTGTTTTCATTCCAATCCTGAAAAGTGCTTGAAAAAAATAAGAAATAAAAATATTTTTTGTACAAGCATGCTTTTTACTAGTCTCATTAATGCAAAATTGCATATTAAAATGCCCAAATAGGCTTTTACACTTTCAGAAATTAAAAGATAAAATATCCGATTCATTTGCGTTTGATCTTGAGTTAACTATTGAAATTATGCGATTAATCGCAATAAAAATTATATATATATATATATATATATATATATATATATATATATATATATATATATATGTGTGTGTGTGTGTGTGTGTGTGTGTGTGTGTGTATGTATGTATGTATGTATGTATGTATGTATGTATGCATACAGAGCTGTCACATAGGCTGTGCGAAGTGTGAAACCAGAGTTGCCATGGGCTTCTTGGCTACTGTGTAAAGTAAAAATTAAAGACCATTTATTATTTTCTTTCCACTTTACAATCAGGCATTATGTTGTGATGTACTGTCACATAAAATAAATTGATGTTTTCCATTGTAACATGAAATAAATGCAAAATGATTCAAAGGTTGTGAATACTTTTCAATGATCACGATTAAGTATTAAGAGTCGGTGCTTAAGTTGTTCAACTCTGATGCACATAAAATAAAAGGATTATTTTAAAAGTTGTGTTCTTAGGGAAAAGTATTTGGAGACATGTTACATTTTGATGTTATTTTGCAGTACATCACAAACTTGCCAGACTGAAAAAAGCCACACTTATCTCTTAAACCGAAAATAGTAACAAAGCTGTAACAGTGACATGGTTAACATGTTTGCCCTCCAGGACTTAATTGTACAATCAGTAACGGAAATGTGCAATGTAAAATCTGCTTGGCGACTGAAGGTGATTTGGCATTTTCTAAATAAGTATGTGCCTGCTTGACGTACAGTTCCTGCTCCCAATTTAACTCGTCTAATTACATGCCTTTGGAATTTGGACCGCACCGCAGCTGCATGGTGTGTGCTTTTGGGAGCAACTTTGAGTTATGCAGAGGGTTTCGGAGCCATATAGAGTGCCGGAAATAAGGGCTGGTTCTGGCTGCCAGTGAGAATTCAGTTTGTTTTACCTCTATCTCCCGCCATGCAGAGCTCTGTCTTTCTCTGCCTCGCTGTGTTTTGTTTTCTTCAGGGGATTTGGAGGTCTCTAACTCACCCATCCAAATCCATTGTGTTCAGTATATATTCTCTCCCAATCCTCATATTTCTCCCTTCCTTTTTGTCATGCCTCCTCAATCTTGATTTTCCTTTAGTTGCTCTTTTTCACTCCCCTTCTCTCTATTCTAGAGCTTATCATATTCTATCAAATCTTTTGCCTAATCCCATTTGTATTGCTGTTCTCATTTCTTGTTTTTCCATTACCTGAGCATTTTAAGCTTCTCAAGCCTTTTCTATGTTTTACCACCCCTGCATTTTGTACTTAAACTGATTTTTTTTTTTTTAATTTGGGCCTTAACAAATAATCCAAATTAAAAGTTAGACACGACTACTACTTTCGGAGAACGGATTATTGCAGAAAAATAAGGCGGTTATAACACCGTGGGAAAGCTAAAAGTTGAAGGCTTTGATATTTATCAAAATAGTGTTTTATTTTTTGTAGAACAGTTATGTCATTATTTTATATCTTGTGCTTATTATGTATTTAGCAAATTAGCCTCATGTGGTCATGACACCAGATTATAAATCATTATAAATTTGAATAAAACATGAAGATGGGGTACATATATTACCCAAACATAAATTTACTCTCCTGGGTATAATTTCTAGATCTCAATTTCACGCCTGCATATCCCTCGGTCCATTCTTTTTTTCTTCCTCTCTTTCCATGTGTGCATGCAGCTCTGCGATAGGCACCTGCCATCAGCTTTCTGATGAGATTAGACTCCAATTCCAGGCAGATCGGTGGGGATGAAATCTTTGCACAAGCCAAGTCTGTGTGGTTAAAGGAGTTTTTGAACATCCTGGAATGTCGAATAAGCACACTGGCAAACACACACAAACCTCAGATGGTCAGTGGTGAATCTGCTGCTGACAGAGTCTGGTGGTCCTGCAACGTTCTCCAATTTCCGTTTCAAACGTTTCTAAGAGAGTAGCAAAAGCTGAGATCCGTAGATTTGTGCAAAGCATATAGTTACAAAAGCAAATGAACCCAAACCAGGAAGAAAAGCAACAATATTTCTGTAATGTTTTTCTGTTCATGTACAGCACTTTGAAAAGTGCTAGATAAATGAACTTACCTTACCTAACAAATGACAGTCTGAAATCCTGCAAAAAAACAACTTTTATTGAACAGATTACAAAAAATTGTTTTTGTCAAGCTTGAATAATTCAGATAATCAGATGCATTTTTACATCAGAAAAACAACCAGAGAAAATACCATGGGCAAGTTTTAAATAATGATCTCATATATCTAAAACAACCTGCCGTAATATTAGAATCTGAACCTAATAATTGTTTGTGCCAATCCTGTCATCAAGCATTTTAATTATTTTTTGTTTTCATTCAGTCAAACTCGAAGAGTTTTTGAACAGGAGCTGCCTGTCTAAGAGATAATGCCTCAGATACTAAGATTTAGATTTAAAACTGTGGTGAGTTTTGAAAAAACAAGTTACAACTGTCACTATATCCTGTCAATGAAATATGAGACACATACTTTGTGAAAAACAATCCAGCTCCTCTGGCTCCTCCCAGTGGTCCTACTGCCATTTGCAGAAATACACCGCTCCTGGTCAGAAAGAACCAATCACAGCCAGGAAGAATGTCTGGCTCTGATTGGTTGTTAGCAGTATCCATCACTCTTGTCCACTGCTGCTCACACCCCCTCACCTGCACCTCCTACTGTCCTTTAAGCTCATAATTGCCCGTCCGCTGCAGCTGTGTGGAAAAAGAACGTACATTACAGGAAAACTGCCAATTACTCAAGTGCCGCCTTTTCAGAACACAAAAACAGGTATACAGAAGATGGTTGATGATGAAAAGTAAGCTAAAAAGAAAGAATTAGACAGAATGCTAAATAAAACAGCAGTAAAGATCGGCAGGCTCTGCTGTGACGGAGGCGCTGTGGAGGAAGGGCTGTAGCCGCAGAGAGCCAGAGGAGTGAGGAACTTGTATGGTGTGCTTGTTCAAGTTTGCAGACTAACTCCCAGATTTCATATGCTCCGCGCTTGCTCTGTTCCATTTACGTCTTACCGACAGAGCAACTCTGTTGTTATGCTAATTAATGAGAACAGTCCCAGATTATCCATGACTACTCCGAACATCGCCGTCTACGGATCCACTCTCCGTCCAATTTTCCGTTCCGTTGTGATCCGTCTGGCTCTGGCCGGGTCAAGCTTCACAATTGCGATCATAGAAAACAGGAAAAAGAATGCCAACAACCTCTGTTTTATCAAAGCTATACAGTCTACTGTAAATAAAGATTGTCAACCACAAATTAAATATTTCTTTTACTATTCACAATGAAATTAACTGTTTTATTTAATTGTAGATGCAAACCACTCTTGTTGCACCAAATAAGGAAGCAGATAATTTATTTATTTATTTATTTGAAACGTGGTAATCCTCCCCAAAGAGATTTGCATTCTGCTTGTAATGGTGATGATTGCTCATGCTCTCCTCGGGCTCTAATGAACTTTGGAGCGCAGACAGATAGCGTAACCGCAGATGTAGTAGGCTTTGCTTTTCACGGACTAACAACAGAGCATGGAGCATGGAATGGAGCGGACACGTACAGAATGGAGGATGTGGAATAACGGTTTAAGACATTTGTTTTTTTTTTAGAACTCCCTAATTCAGTTTGGAATCTAAACTTTAATTTGGACAGTTCAAAACCTTGTCTATTTCTAGCGGTTCAGAGGTGGGGTTGGTGTTGTGATTCAGATCATTAACTTGCTAATCAAAGTGTGCTTGAGATTAGGTTCACAAACTGATGGCTGGACATTCTCCTGTCAGATTTTCTATTGGAGAGCAAAATTCATGCTTCCCTCAGTTTCAGCCTTCTTGGTCATGAAGCAGCAAAGCAGCCTCAGACCATCACACATCCACCGCCACATTTTACTGTTGGCAAAATGTTGTTATCTAGTTTCACATTTCTCATCAGTCTCAGGATATTTTCCAAAAAGTCTTTGGGATCATGCAGGAATAGTTTGGCAAATGCAAGATGCTTCTTTGCTTTTGGTTAGCAGTGGTTTTTGGCTTGTTTTTTTTGTTTTTTTGTCTCCCTATGGATGCCATTTTCAACCAACTATCATAGTTACATGGACAGAGGGTTGGACAAACAGACTGAATTATAGGATGTGATTCATTTTTACATCATAAACAGTTCTCACCTATTTGCTGTTGTCATAAGAGTTATTTCATGCCTGGGTCCAGATATTTTAATCTAAGTTTGGCTTACCAAAAAATTGCATAATGACAGACAGTTTATGATTTAACAACGGTGGTGGAGGAGTGATTCTGGCGATTAACTTTTCAGATTAATAGGCAGTTGGATCAATTTGTCCATTAATGAATAAAATCAGGTTTACCCAGGTTATTTTGGCTGGAATAAACTTCTGCTTGATGCTTCAAAACATGCAAGCAAAAAAAAAAAAAAAAATACTAATCTTAAAGCTGAAGAAATTTGAAGGATTATACAGAATGAACCAGTTCTTTGTGACACAGCTTGGCAAGAGGCACACCTGCAAACTTTTTAGACATCACCATGTCAGCACACAGACACTGATTCAGCTGTTGAAAGAAAGCAGGTCTGCAACCTTGAAACTCTCCAACTGAGCACATGCATTAGACCTATGTGTGTGAAGCATCTTTGATTTCCACTATTAAATATTAAACAGCAACATTAATATTTGATGGTACACCTTTCTTCTCTGAGTTTTTTCTGGTCTTCCTCCAAACACATGGAAATCTCCCTTTTCTTCATCTTTTCTTGAAGACTTTGTCTTTTTCTGTTGGAATCTCATTGTCTCTGTTTATCTGTTAAACATCTTTTTCTTCCCTGTTTCTCTCTATTTTTTATCTAACAATGAGATTTAGGAATTTTAACCACTGTAGAGTAGATGACAAATTAATTCAGAATATTTGTTGGTAACTTACAGAGGGAGCTAATAATTATTGTTCCCCAATATACTTAAAAAGACACTGATGTTTTGCTAAATTAATGTAGTTTCTTTGGTTTCCAAATATTTTTAACTATTTATTGACACACCGGTTTTCAATGAATTGCAGCACATAATACCATTTATAGTCCTGTAATGGATCCTGTTGTGAAAAACATTTCATTTTTAGATCTTTTATCATTTCTTTAGCCAATTTTAACTCCCGTTTTGTTTTAATTTATCCATTTTTAGTTATTTTTGCAAAACTAGACTTGTTCTTGTGGAGAAAAAAGTGGAATACACCAACTACTCTATGTTTATCTTTAAATCAATCAATGACAAGATTAAGTTATCTGGGATCAATATTATTTGTATGAGGGAGAAAAAAATAAGGTTTTTATTAAGATGGGCTTTATTTGTCCCAATACTGTTTGTCCAGTTACCTGCAGAGTCATGTTGTATTTATTCACAAGGGCATGCAGATTTCAAACTTTTTTAGCCTTGTGCTGTTTAACAGAAATTATTAAAGAGATTCAAGTGAAGGTATTTTATTATACAACAATTTTCATTTTAATTCAAATTTGGTGAAAAATATGTTGAATCATCTTCAATGTTGATTTTGGAAATGTATCAGAATTTGACAGATTTTGATAAAAACCTGTAACTGGAACTGGCCTAAAATAACTGCTGTTGGAGAATAATGCACTTTATCAGTACAACTGTGCAAAAATGTGAATTACAGTATTAAATATAGGTAATTTGTATCTATATGACAAAACTAAAAAAGAATTGTACATGAATGATGTTATATATATGTTGCATCTATTTCTCACGTTACACATGGCAATAAGAACGCCTGAAAGGCACAAACACACAGAGAGACTGAGCAAGCTGAAGTCACATCCACTATTCCTTTCATTCTCACAATAAATCCTTCTCTTTCATCAGTCCTGTTTGCGCTATGTTTATAAGCTCTGATCAATACACGGAGCAGTTGTGTCGGATGTGAGAGCAAGCTGATATGATACAAAGGCAACAGCAATCCACCCCCTTCATCCTGCTTCCCTTTTCTCCTGCCTGACCCAGTTGGAACTGATGTGTGAGGACTTCATAATGATGAAAGCAGAGGTGAGCAGAGGAGGAGTAAATGGAGGAGGTCAGCGTATCAAAAGCAAGGTGCGGGGGTGAGGAGGCTCCTAAGTAATCAAAAGCACAGTCTAACAATCTTTACTTCATGTTTTGGTCTTTATTCCTGGCTTTTCTTTCTCTTACTGATACCTTAGGTAGGGTTTTATTTGCTTTATTGGAGATTATTAAGGAATATTGTAGAGGTAAAAGTTGCATCACAATATGCACACGGCATTTCCTTTTCTCAAAATCGACGTTCTTGTTTAACACTTTCTGGTGCATAATTTATCCTGGTAAGAGTTGATAATCTTATATAAAGTATTAACACAACTTGTTATAAAACACAATCTCGTTCAGCGAATGACATCTGAGTCCCATGATGAGATTCCAAAAGTGCAATTAAGTCATTTCCAAATCAGTCAGCAGTTACAAGAGAAAAATATTTTATATCAGTGTCTTGGAAACATTCTACCGCAATAAGTATTTTTATATAGCACTGTGGAAAAAGCGTATTTGGCACTTAATTAATTAATTGATTTCCCGATTTTCAGCATTAGGAAATCAAACGAATAAGGCTATTGTTTTTTTTTTGTGGTTGCATTTTGTTCAAGAGGCAACAAGGAAAGGCCAGCCATTTATCATAGTAAAAAGAGTGAATCTTATTTTATTTATCTCCCTTTAAAAGAGATTTTAAATTTTATAACAAATAACGCAAAGTGTAAACTATTCAATTCCCTCTCTGTGATGCTAGAACATGATCTATTAGGGCTAACAAAGCATTCCCATTTTTCCCTGGGTTGGATGATTTATCAGGTTTAAAGTTTGAATTATAAAAGGTCAGATTTGTTTCATCTTCTCATGAAAATTTTACAAATATAACTAAGACTCTCTTTGAAGCACATTTCTACTATTTCCTTTATTCATAAGATTCTCCCACCAATAGGGGGCACTGTTGTTATGCACAGCTCGAACTGTCACCATCTGCGGAGTATTGACAGGTAGCACAGGGCCCATGATTAACACATAGCCCACTCTGTAAAGGCAATCCATGCAGCTCAGTCCTGCACTGTCCAAAAATACCAACTAGATTCAGTTCAACGGAAGGGAAGGAAAGAGTCAAAAAGGACTGAAAAAACAAAGAGATGAGGAGAAGAAAAGTTAAAGAAAAGGAAAATGTTATGGGAAGTTGTGGAGTCAATGATGGGATAGTGGATGACAAAAAAGGAGAGATTAGTGAAGAAGAACAACACATTACAGATCCAACAGATGTGGACAGACACTGTTTTAAAATTTTCCCTCTCAGCTTCATTCTCCTTGCTTCCACTATTATGTTATTCTATCCCCCCCCCTCCTTTTTTCTCCTACTGTAGCCAGCTCTGCCCCAGAGTGCAGGAGGTAGACGGTAATGAGCGTTGTGACAGATTGCAGAAAGTTATCAGCTTCCTAATACTGCTTACAAAGGACAGCTCGCCATGTTTCGAGCATGGAGGGACCAGAGAAGGAGGAAAAACAGCTCTTCAAAACTTTTGTCTCCTGTCAGATTTCCCTATTGTTTTGCAATCTGGTCTCTTAGCCCCTCCATGCTCCTTTTCCTTTATCTGATTTTGTATTTTGACTAGTTTTTATTCACTCTTGCCTGCCTTATTTCATTTCCACTTTAGACATTCTGTTTCATTATTTCCCCCCAGTCTCTGATTTCGCTCACATTTTCATCTTGCACCTTTAATTCTGCTCCTCTTTGCACTTTTCTCTTCTACTTACAAAGACTCACAATATGTCGTTGTCCAAATTCCTGTTATTTTGGGATTCCTATTGTTCTGTCTTCCTCCTCTATGTCCTCCACAGCTCCCATTACAAGTTATTTTTTCCCCTTTCTGGATAAAACCCCCTCTCAGGGTGCTATTCCCTTCCCTACATCCTATTTTGTTCATCTTTCCTTTGTCAGGCAACAATCAGTAACAGTTGTTGTACCAGAGGGAAACCAGAGTGATGTCAAAGTGGTCACCCAGAGTGAAAAGAAGTATGCACACCACACTTATTCCGCAGTATCCTCATATCAATAACAAACAAAAAGTGGAGTGACAGAGAGATTAAAAGCTGGAAGAAAAACTTCAACGCAAAACTGCATATAGATACTGAGGATTCTGGATGGGCTGTGTGGAGGGGGGGGGGGTCCTCTTTTGGCCCTGCCAGTTTTACACGCACTTGAGAACAATGTGCAAAAACATGACATTTGAGGTGGCGCATGCAGGCTTGGGGTCTTTTCAAAACCTTATTCTCTGATTGCCATCTGGAGTTTGAGGCCTAGAGGAGGCGCAGGCCACCTAGCCGGCGTCTGGGCAGGGATTCGACGTCGGGTCCTGTAGGTCGGCTGGGGCTGGCACTTCTGCTCTTCCCAGGAATAGGGTGTAGGGTTCTGGCATGGGGGGGGTCGGGCAGCATGCAGCCTCAATGTGTGTATGTGTGTGGGGTGGGGTGGGGTGGGGGTGGGGGGGCATCATGCCATGTAGGGGAGGCATGAGGTACTGCCGTGTTCATGGAATGGGTTCCGTTTTGCTGGCTCATTCACATCGTGTGTTGGCCCTGTCTCTGGATGGCTGGGTTCACAGGGCATCTAGGTGGGGGGACTGGGTTTGCCCATGTTGGGGTGGTCCTCGGCCCTGTTCCTGCTGTGTGGCTCGTGTGGTCTGCTCCCCCCCCCCCATCCTGGTGATGGTGATCACCTCCCGGGTCTGGGGGCTGGATGCCCCTCTGGGGTACCAGTACCTGGACTTGAGAGTATCTGATGTGTATGGTAAGTGCAAGTGTGCAAAGCATCTCTTCTTGTTTGTAGTTATGAATGGTTGCATGCAGGGCTATTGGGGTGGGAACGTGTGAATGTGATTGTGTACCTGTGTCCTGTGTTTATCTTTTTTTGTCAGGTTGGGTTTTGGGCTGCCCCCTCTCCAGGGACATCTAAGTGTAGAACCCATCAGGCTCCCCTCTGTTGGCTGGTGCCTTGACAAGCTGGTGTATTGATGATTCTCAGAGTCCAAGACTGATGGCTCGGGTGTGTGCTGGCCCACTTCTGGTGGCCGTTTAATAGAGCCTGAGCTTCCAGGCTCAATCGAGGCCCTGCTGGGGAGTGATGTGCCTTTGGGCCTGAGATCTGGGTCCATGGCTGGATCTGCCCTGGCATATCTGACCGCCTGCAGAGCCTACGAGCTCGTCACTACAGCCTCTCCTCTGCTCTTCTCTGGGATGAGGGGATACAGCTATCCTTGTGTTGGTCCTTCTTGGACTCCGGTGTTCTGGGGCCTTTTTCAGATGTCTGGGGTTCTGGTCTCCCTGATGTCTGTGGGGAGGAGGAGGGGGCACTCTACTCTATTTTTGTCACCTTTTCTACCTCTCATCTTTTTCTTTTCCTTTCTTTCTGTTTCTGTGTCCATTCATTTTGAAATAATCCTAAAATCCCATCCAATAAAGTTTTTTGCATATAAATCGAGGGGAGCACTATAGCGAAAGCGGTAATGCTCCACTTTTGAAAGTAAATCTGTTGGGCATTAAGAAAGCAACTCTTAGTGCTACACAGCAGACTGGACACGTAAATAAAAAACTATAAAGACAAAGATAATAGAACTGCTGAACTGCAATTTACAAAACTCCGGGTCGAAACAGGGAGAGCGAGTGAGGATTGAAAGAAAATTATCAAAAGTGCAGACAAAATAATCAAGATGGATGTTGCTAAGACAACATAACACAACCATTTATTAAAACTGCTTCAGAATTTTTTTGAAATCAGGTGTTTTAAATGATAAAAATTACTTCCAGTTACAGATTGTTGTCCGGGAGAGAATATTTCTGATTCTCTAAAACAAGGGTGTCCAAAATGCAGCCCAGAGTGTTAAGAAGCAATTATTTGTTTTTTCATAACCTTTCTTCTTTTAGTGCTGGAGTCTGTGGGTGAATATCATATGTCAGCATATTGGTGAAATGTTTGTTACCTTGTGGGTGTGTCTTGTGGCAGCCATCTTGGCTCTCTCCTAAAGAGGAGACCCGCCTCAAATCTTGCTCTTTTATCCACCTTATTCTCGAACGCGGAAGTAACTATGGGTCCAACTTCCGCTTTTTTGTGTGTCACTTCCATTTCAGCGCTTCCTTAGGCCAATTAACATTAGCTTGACTGAAATGATAAACTGTTGCAGCAACATTTTCCAAAAAGAGCGACCAAAGTAGCAGGTCAGTGCCAGAGCCTCAAACTATTCATGACTGAAAGGGTGACATGAAGATTCAAAAACATAGTAGCCATTGCCTCATTGTGATTAGATTGCTGGTCAGTTAATTTTACAAAGATAGCAGTGCTAAATGTTTGGGAGTGAACTGATGTTGTAATAGCATATCAAAACTTTTTGCCTGCTTAATGTTTAGGCTTGAATTTTGAAATTGTGCCAATCTGATGTGTGGTCTCAAAACTCTTGATGCAAGCTTGTCATATTAAAATGTAAGTAAGCTTTAGAGTGAAGCTCTAACTTTATTTCTAGTTTATTTTTTAGAGTGTCGGTGTTAAAGGAAGTAGGGCGCCTCGTATCCACAGCTCTTGTACACGGTCGATGATTAAAACACTCCTGCTCCACATAAACCTTTCTTTTACACGCGTTATTATGACAGCCTCTAACTGTACAAACGCTAACGGTCTTCCTCGAAATCATAATGGCTGGTAAGAAGTAGCTGCATGAATCGCTTTTTAGCCAGCTATACAGTGACAGGAAGTGACCAACTGGAAGTCTCACACAAAAAAATCGTCAACTCACCATTTTTGTATTGCCGTTAAAAATAAGGTGGAGAGGAAGTGCAGTGTTAAGAGCTGGAATTTGATTGAATGAAACTTTAAGTAACTAAAATAATAAGATGACTTGTAAATTGTACATTTACATACAGAAAATGTTTGCCTGATACTGATTATTGATAAATGATTTTCAGTGTTTACATTATGTATGTGATAGTTATCTTTGTTTCTTTTTTTTCCCCACTCTGGAAGGCTGAGGTGATTGGCTGATTTAAATTGAGAAGGCGGGGTTTGACCCATATGTAGCTGATCTGGTGGATGTGGATTGCTGATTTGGAGGGATGCAGTTTTGTAAGCTGCTGTTTGCTTGATAATCAATAAACCAGCTTTGTTTGCTGTATAGCCAAGACGAACTGATGATTTTATTTCCCACACTGCACCTCTCAGTATAACACAGCGGTTGCCTGTTTCACGCATCCCTCAGCTGCAATTTCTGGAAAACAAGGTGGCCCACCAGCACAGCAGTTTGCTGCAGATGGAGACTTAATCTTAAATCATGAAAAGAAATGTTGAAAACTCTTTTTACAATGAAAATAATTTGGTACACACAAAGTATTTGCTATTATATATCACACTTTTTGAGTTCACTTTCATTTCCTAGTAGGATCACATATCTATTGACTTACAGTACTTTGCATCATCTTGTCACTGGAAAGTGCTTTACAAATAAATTTCTCTTGCCTTGCCTTAACTCAAAAGCATACTCTGTGAACCCAGGTACGATTTTAATTATTTTCAATAAACATGGCTAATTACAGCAGGTGTTTCTTCAAAGGAGAGAGTGACCAAAGTCCTTGTTTTTAAAGCTGAGAATATTTTTTTCTTTTTCTTTTCAATCAAACCAAAATAATTAGCAAACTATATACCTTTATTTTAATTGTCAATTGTCCAAAATCTTTTTTTATGTTTTGGATCTACAATGAATTACACATCCCCCTTCCTACAGAAAATTGGATGACTTTATATGTTTAATTACAATTTTGCCTGCCTAACATATTGTTGAGCTGGTAAAATTATAATTATAATTAAGTATAATTGTTTGTTATTTTAGATCATTTTGGATTGC
Organism: Fundulus heteroclitus; assembly: GCF_011125445.2. NCBI lineage: Eukaryota > Metazoa > Chordata > Actinopteri > Cyprinodontiformes > Fundulidae > Fundulus > Fundulus heteroclitus. The sequence goes on along the minus strand of NC_046380.1, from coordinate 6,366,057 downwards.
TTTGTTTGGCTCATAAGTACTTTTGAGTCTACAGTTCTGGGCCTGGTGACAATAAGTATTGACACCTCTGCTGTAAACTGAGATTACTCTGACTGATGTCTGCTGAGGGAAAGATATTGACTTAAACAGTAAGTAGAGATGAACTAGCCATTATTCTGAGAGTTTTTCTGAACTTTATTACATGGTCTATTCGGATACATATATTCTCATAAAACAAAAACCAAAACAAAAAAGCAAATTATGAGTGTTCATCTTAGTTTATAAATATAGCCTCCTTTTGCTGCCATGACACCTACTGCCAACATTTTTAAAACCAACATGTTTAATGTTAATTAGCTCAGAGATAATATGTTGGAACTGTTATTTGATCCTATCAACACTTCTTGTTTGCTGCTGAGGTTTATCTTGGTCCTCTTGCAGTTATTGTCCTTTGACTGATATTTTAAAAAGTTTACCTTGACCTGAAAAAATCATTGATCTGTGATTGTCCAAGTGACAAACTGAAAGCTATAACTACCTATCTATATCTAAATTTGTACAAAAAGATTTCTGAATCAGTTAAGAAATGTTTGTGATTTGTTGATGTTTATCAGACTTCAACTGAAGGCAAATTCTGTCCCTACTGTTTGTTGGAAATCTGCAGACGACAGAGATGTAAGCACGGAATGATTTGTCTTGTTTGTTTTGCATTGCTGTTTGGCATGAACATGATTTGTCATTTAGCACAAACTAATGCTAATACTACTGATAGCCCAGGGTGACCAGACGTCCCCGATTTCTGGAGGAAAGTCAGTTTTGGACGACCAGTCCATGACACTCCCTCACCACTCACAAACACAGTGTTTTTATTCATGAAATATTTTATTCTTTCGTGATTTAGTGCACTAGTTGACCTTTTCTGATTTCCATAAGATAACAGCCAGCTTAGGGAGAATAAGGCATTTTTGTCTGTATATTATCCGGTTCCTATCATGTTTTCCTGTCAATTGTGGGAGGTATAGTAAGTCAAATACTTTGGGAATTCCCTGCGCTTTCCATCTGCCGTATGAAGTTCACTCGATCACAGTCTGTCATTATAATCGGCCGTAATGAAGGATTGTTGAAATGAAATAGGTGATTGGTCTCTGATCCATTCTGCTCTCCGACCAGACAGCCAGCCCCTCCCTCTGCTCTGTGACTGTTATCTGTGGTGAGGGTGTATCTTTTGGTTAAGCTTTCTGTCTATTTATTTAATTATGAAGCATTTACTTGCATAAAATGATTCAGGCAAGTTTACTCTGAACCTTTTCTGTTCCACATCAGTTTGGCAATTAATAATAAGCTTATCTTTGTCATCTTCTTTCTAGTACATTACCAAATATTTTACATTTGTATACTGTATTTCATGACATACCAAAATCACTCTAGGTAAATGTATGGTGCACTATGATTTGGTTGGAAAACATTACAAGACTTGGTTTCATAAATACAGCCATAAGTAATGAGACAAGAGTGCACTAAAACTACAAATGTTTACAGGGACAATTTAAATTTTTAGGTCTGTTACCTGGTCATGTGTGCCTCCTGTCCTGTGTTCTCTCCCTCTGTTCTCTCCCTCTCTCTGGTCACCTTCTTTCTCTTCTCTCTCTCTTCAACAGCTGCACTTCCTTTGTAGCCTCTGTCTCTCTGGCTCATAACATTGGTTTTTGTGATCAGAAACTGCCGCATTTATAAAGCACTGGGTTTCATTAATGATCATCATTCCTAATAAAAGACTTGATGGGGAGGGTTCTCTCTGTCTCCTTTCTCTCACACACAGTCTGTCTCTCCGCTCTGAGTCACATTCTTTCAGCTAAAGAACTGTTTAGCTTTCCTTTCTGTCACCAGAGCTCCTTGGCTTAGCTGCTCTCTTGCTCCACTCTGACTGGACCTGAGCCTTGACCTGCAATCTCTGTTCTCTGTTCTGTTGGAGCTGCCAGCTAAACTGTTGCTCTTAAAGAGAACATGCTGTGTCTTCTAGACCAGCTAATGGATGCTAAGCTGCACTGATAAACATAAATAGCTGCATTGCTTTGTACCTGGCTCTGGTTGGGTCTCTGTGATTCCCATCTGGCTGGAATTGTTTCAGTCTCTTTCTCAGATTAAGAAAAAAAAAATCCTTGTAAAATTCCTCAAGCCTCAACTAATATCTTCTCTTTCAGTTTCATTTTAGTTTTTAGTTTCTTTAGAGTCTGGAGTTTGAGTGTGTGTGTGTGTGTGTGTGCGTGTGTGTGTGTGTGTGTGTGTGTGTGTGCGTGTGTGCAGTATGTTTTTTTTTTTATATAGATAGATAGATAGATAGATAGATAGATAGATAGATAGATAGATAGATAGATAGATAGATAGATAGATTTGTTAACTAAAATATTTGTTTTTCATACAAATAGTAACATTTTGAAAAAAAGATTCCTGTCTATAATTTCTCCTGTTGAAGGAGGGTCAAGTGATGGAGAACTGTTGGGTGATGTTATGGTGAATGAATTAGTTTTGTTTTCACTGCGCTGATCCTTACTGGTTGTACAGGAGGCTCCAAATCTGCTTCTTGGTCTGACCCAGGGTCAAATATGTCTGTACTGAGGTGCACCGGCTGGCAGCCATTTACATAGTAAGAAGTGTGAGTGTAAACATTGAGTTGAGGGTTGTAGCTAGCAGCAGCTTATTTTAATAAAATAAAAACAGCTCATTCTGAAAGGAGCTGAAAACAGGCAAAACTAGGGAGGTGAAACTTACAAGGAATGTGTGCGCATGGCAATGATTGACATGTGGGGCAACAAATAGATAAGGCGATACCCCTGGACCTGAGAGCCTGAGGGGGACGTCTACAGGACGAGATATGATGTCACCTGATTGGTTCTTTTCATTCAGACCGCATGACAGGATTGGTCAGAGTTTTTACAGGCCTGCAGCACCCACAGAGATCTAATGTTTTTAACCTTCTTTTTCTGAATGCATGATGTATTTACTACTGTCAGGATGAAAGGACCATTTTACCCGGTATAACAAAAAGTGTTTCTGAACAGGATTACCAACTTTAGTTTTAAATTCAATGAAAACAGGAAGGTTGTGCATATTTTTTCATACGTCTTTATTGAAGGTTATAAATACTTTCTTTTTCCCGTGAATTAATATTCTCTGTTAAAACTATAAAAATTCAACAGCCTAGGCGAGGGTTTATTCATCTTGAAATATTGTATAAAGAATTTAAGGAAATAATATCAGATTTCTGATGAAGTCAGCAGAACCATTTCACATGATAAACATGCTGAGCGAGTCATCCATTCATCTTACAACAGTTTTTGTTTCTAATGAGAGAACCTATTCCACTGCATGAATTAGCACCAATAGATGTGCCGTATTGTTATGTGTATAGATTTGCACGCTTAACACAATAATGTTTCATGAATAAACCAATTTAATGTTGTTTTGACTCTATTTCCCAGAGCAGCATCTGAAAAGAGAACGGTACACGGTGTTGAGAGGGGAAAGATAATTGTTGGATCAATAAAGCACCAGGCTTCACGTCCATGACTGCTGTATCAGAAACACAATCTTTTGTTAGTAATAAACTACAATCGGACTAAATTGGGAAACAAATCTGCCATTGAATACAGAGTGTTTTTTTTACTGGCAGATTCGCTGTATATTTTTCATGGTATTATATTGTTAAACATTTTGGTCTTTTAACCTATTTTGTTGCAATCAAGAAGGTGTTGGAAACAATTGTACATTATATTTGTAAAACAAAACTGAAAAGAAAACCCTGACAAAGTAACAGTCCATTTCTTTTTTTTTTTGCAAACATAGTTACTTTGTATCCCTACCGTACCAATATGTTTACCTCAGTTCGAGTTTTCTATTGCTTTCTAAGTTTCTGCCGCAAATCACAGTACAGGGACGCTTTAAAACTACACAGGTTACAGATTTGCAATACTGACTGACATTTCCAATCACACTGGTGTTAATAAACAGCACCAGGCAGTACAAATACATTCTTGTTAGCACCGTTGCATTGCATTAAGGAAGGGGTTGCGTTCAAATCCCAGCGGAGGCTTTTATGCATGGAGTTTGCACATTCTCCCCATCACAGTGCAAGTTCTCTCCAGGTGTGAGTGTGCCTGTTTGGTTGTCTTTCTGCTAGTGGACCTGCTCTCTCACCCGTTGACTGAAACAGAACGGTGGTGTCGCCATAGTGAGTTACAAACAAATCAATCAGTGAGTAAAGCCTAAATTGCTACCAATAATTAGTCCAATTATTTGTTAGTCTACAGGACCCTCCCTTCTAATTCCTATATGAAAGTTGTTATATCATTTGGCACCCCCCCCCCCCCCCACAACCTCCCTCCCCCAACATTAATGACTTGATATGGAACAAATATTGCATATTGAGAGAAAATAAATCAAAACTGTGAACTTGTCCAGACTAACACATAACGTTGGGCTCAATAGTATTTATACCCCTGAAAGATTTATATTTAAAGCTTTTTTCCCATTAAAGAAAAGAACTACAGCGTGTCTGTTATTGGAAATGACACGGCCATCCCCTGAAATATCCACCCATGCATTTCATTGGGACGGCTACCGTCTCTAACCAACCTTCTCTGGGTAAGCAGCAGGGTATTGGCTGAGTAGGCTAAATATAAATATATATTATTATGACTATATTGCTCAGATAAAAAAAGTAGACATAACCCAAAATAATATTGCTAAAAATGATCATCCAATATAAAGTATAGATAATGGACAAGAACAAAGGGCAGACTAATGAATAAGGTTTAAACACTGAAATCTGTAATTGACTGAATTAGTCACATACATTTGAGTTTGATTATTACTAAAATGTTTGGGGCACTTTATTCCAGCCTCAGATCTGTTACTTTGTGGCTGTTTTAATCATTTGTTTGGACAAGTTGCTGGTAGCTTGTCTTTTCTATGATTTGACAAACATATAATTCAGTAACCATAAGTAAAACCAGACGGGGTACAAACTCAAAGCAGAGTGACAAAATGTGCAGAGATAACTCGGCACTGGCTCCACTGTTTGACAGACAGCTGGTTCCTGGTGAAGGTAGACCAATAACAGCAGGGTAAAAACTGTAATGAGCGCTTAGCAGCACAAGACCAGAACATACAGCCCGCCTCCTTTAAAAAAAAAAAGACAAAAGATGATTCTGGCAATAATCGCTTTAAGGTTTCCTGTCCAGGATCCAGATTTGGATTCTCTCTGGAGCAGGGCTCATTAAAACATGCCAGCTGCTGTCATAGGAGAAAATACCTGATATAAACCTCACTCTGTGACACAATCTCTTAGACATGACTTTTGTGGACATGTGGAGGGAAAAAAAATTCCCATATGCACACCTGTCATTGTAGAGACATACACACACAATAGCATGTATCCAACATCTGTCCTTATATGGAAAATGCTTATCCTCTCGTGTGAACAAACAGTGAAAACGCATTTTCACCTTAATTCTCTCACTATCGCTGTGTTTGTTGCCCCCGCTGTCCCAGACATGGAGTCGCACACGTACATTCTGTAGACAGTTTTTGCTAAGATTCAGCACAGGGCTGGTAGCTGTCAAAGAACAGTGTGACTGGATGATTCATTGTCACACAAAAGTGTGACTGGCTGACAGATCGATAGACAGATTTATGACAAGCCTGCAAGACATCCTGAGAGAGAAGGAGAAGAAGTGACAGAGAGAAAGACAGACTGGAGTGATGGAAGACAAAAAAGAAATGAGCTGAGGGGAAGGAAACTGTAGGGTTAGCAAAATAATGGTTCAGAAAACGAATAAAGATGGGGAAAGGGAGGAAGACAAGTCACTATAAAGATAGAGAAAGAAACTGGAAAAGAGTGAGTCTTTGAACAAAGTTTAAAGAAGCATCTTCTGATTAAATTTGCTTTATCACAGCAGCCTGTGCTAATTTCAGTATCATTAAAATCGGCCATTAAAACCACTCATTTTTGAGCACACTGAAGAAGTAATTATCCCAAATGAATGTTGACAAGAGTAGATCATTTGTTAAGCTCTTCAAATCAATGGTCCATTTAAAATGACACCAGTTACTGTTGTTATCCTGATTGCTGTTGCGCTTGCATCAGTACCTCCAGATAGTTGATTTTATATAACTTGACCTAAATTTAATGCTACTCTCATTATCTTTTCTTTTAGAAGCCATTAGTTTCTGCACATAAACAGAATAGTTTTAATCTTGAATCAAGGCACACTTTTAATATCATACTTCTAAAATGCTAAAAAAAAAAAAATATTACGATTGAAACACTAACTGCTAATTAGGTAGAATGTTGGGAAAGAAAATTCTAAGTAGTTAAATGTTTTAACTACTGCACAAAAATGCATTGTAAAACAACTAAAGTTGGCTACACCCCAACAAAATGCTCTAATAATGGCAGAATTATGAAAGTACTGTGAGTTAAGGGTCATGCGATGGCACAGTTGTGAGCACTGTCACCTTGCAGAAGGAAGGTCCTTAGTTTGAAACTAGGCTTGGGCTATTTCTGCATTCAGTTTGCACTGTCTCTTGGTGCATGCATAGGTTCCCCCCATGTACTATCGTTTTGGGAAATGTGTATTTTTAAGTGAATTGGTCACTTTAAATTGAATTTAGGATTTACAATGAATGTCTCATAGTAGGATGTGTTGTCATGTGATGGATTGGCGAGCTGTACAGGATAGACCTTGCTTATCACTTAGTGACTGATTGATATGCAGTATGCACCAGCCCCTGTTAGTAAAAGGTGTCATAGGTTAATAAAATCAATTAATATGACAAAAACACTCCAAGTTTCCAGCAGTTTTTATCAGTGAACATGTGTGTACGGTGTTTCCCACGTTACACTGTGAGTAAGAAGAACTGGCAACAAGGTTCAACACTTTTTTTCCACTAAGACTCTGAAGACCGTTGCTCTTTGTCCACAGGTTTAATTGTGTAGAAAGTGTTGAACCTTGTTGCCATTTCCCCTTCTGCACTGTGTGAAGTAGGAAAGACAGTACAATGAAATAACAATACCAAAAAAAAAATAAAGATCTGAGGTAGATCTATGTGGTTTCCTGTTTTTACTGGTAAAGTTGTTAGCATGAAGAAGTCTCTCACAGCTGAATATTAGGAACCCTGCTTCCCACCTCAGCGAGTTACTCACACCACACACTACCTCACAAAACCTCCACAATGTGTGAAGGATTTTAAAAAAGGCCTGAAGACATTCTTGTTTAAAGAAACCTTTTAAACACTTTATTATGATTTTATTTGTGTTATTCGGTTAATGGTGATTCTAAAATGCTGTTTTAATTCTATATTGTTGTTTTTAACCCTTTGCTCTGTAGCTCTTTGAGATTTCTTTGAAATGTAAAGTGCATTATATATAAAATGTATTATTATTATTATTATTATTATTATTATTATTATTATTATTAAGAAAGTGATAAATTATTGCCAAAATATTTATTCTCTCATTATTCTGGCATTCAGCAAATATAAATAAGTTTGGTAATCCTAACAGACCTAAAATAGGAAAAGGTTATTCAGATTCCATGTCTGACAAGGAGAAAAAAAATATTTTATTGATGGCACGCGTGACTGGCCCGCCGATGTAAACAAGAGACCAGGGTACAACAGGGAGATGGTGTGTGGCTTCATACCATAGTCCATTCAAAAAGATACCTTTAGTTGTTCACAAAACTATTGTTTAGTTCTATCAAAATTAATGAGATTTTGCTTATTGCTCCTTAAATCAATTTCATTCTGCTCTTAATATATACCCATGACAAATATGAGCATAGTCACATCTTATTCCACCAGTTAACTGTTTTCTTTTTTTTTTTTTGGCTTATTTTTTATTCTTTTTTTGATTTTCAAGTGACACTCAGCTATCCAAATAGGATGAATCACTCCCTGGGTAATGAGCTGAAGATTTCATGCTGCAACAGGGCCGATTTTCCCACAAACACAAAACACCAGCCCACTCTTAATACAAGAGGGTCAAGTGGGCATGGTGAATGACAGAAGAGATGAGATCAGAAGCATAAAAATATATTATTAGTTTGAATTGATGACTGAGTGGGTATATGTCAATGTGAACTGAAATTACATGCACAAGGTTCAACCAAAACAGGGCTCTTTGTGTGTGTGTGTGTGGCCTGCCTCTATGTATAATGGATAGCTGTTGAGGGAAGGGTGCTAAAAACGTGCGAGTGTGTGTAATTACAAATGTGAATTTCTGAAATATTGCTCTCATGTGTGCGAACGCCTAATAACTAATGCTAGCAGGCTAGATGGGTGGAGAGCAAAGCAGCGATTATGGAGTCATTCTTCACCCCAAGGTTGGCTCTGCGGACACACAAACACACACATATATCAAAGACAGACAGATTACTCTGCTGTGGTTGTCCTGTCCTAAGTCAAAGTCTTCATCAGTTCCTTCATCTGGAAAACCGTCATGAATACATGGGTGGATTCCTGGACTTGCAGGGCTCTTTACCTACATAGCCCCAAACAATGATGTCTTAAATAAAATAAAGAATATTACGAACTGAATTAAGCAAACGTAAAGGCACATAGCCTAGTGAGAAGTGTTCCTTTATAACTGTCTCTTCCTATTTTTGCATGACTGAAGTTGTAATCCTATCAGAAAATTAAAAGTTACAATGTTGATGAATATCACTCACTGCTCAACAGAGTTTTTCTTGCACTTTTTGGAAGCTATATTTTCTATATCTTATACAAAGGCGGTGCCTATACTTATTTCCACTTGAGCCAAATACAGCAGGTTGAAAGTAAAACAGTTTTACTCAGAATATAAATAAAAAACCTTCATTTGGAATTATTATATTTACCTGTTTAACAATAGAAACATGTCAAATTTTGATTTGAAATGATCTTTGCAGAAAATGAGACCTAGAAATCACAAAAAAAGGGTTTTGCATGCATGTCTCATAAAAATAAAAGCATATACATGGCAGAGTTTCAGAAAGTTTCTTGACTCACAGAAATCATTCAGGACACTAGATTGAAAGATATTTATTTGAGGCACAGTTTGGAGTAATGGGTCTGACTCGTTTCTGGGTTTTTGGTTCTTCTGTATGAGTAGAATGATGATGGAAGTGGAGGGAAAGACGGTAACCCTGCTGTGTGCGTTGAGCCGGGTGAGTAGGATTCCAGAAGATACGTCTGTAGGAATGACAGTGAGGAATGCTTGAGACGGAGGCAGGAACTGAGCAAAGGGAACTGCTTGAAGACAAAGGAGCTGTAGAGACTGACCATGGATTGGTTTCTGGGAAGTTATCGCAACAGAGGTAACTCGACCTAGATCTGAGACAAGCATGGAGTCTGATGAGAAACTGCAATCAAGAAGGCTGATCATCAGGCAAAGACGTCTCTTTGCTCACAGCTTCTAAACCGGCAGCAGGCTGATGAGAAGATCCCCATCAGGTGTGCACTCGGCAGTTGGTGGTCACGCCTACCAGCAAGGATCCTCTTCTCAGGATCACACACTTGGACACAAACACACTCACACATTGAGAGCATGACAAAACAGTGCCATAAGGCTGACTTTTCTTGGTCTAGAAACACTTTTTGTCAGTTGTCAGCAACAACAGCAACATGTGTCACTGTTCAAAAACACTTTGTTTTTATCTACATTTAGTATTTAAAAGAAATTTTATGTGGGCAATCCTATTTACTAGAATTACTTTGTGTATTTCCATATTTTTTTAAAAGCAGCATCAGCAAAGATCTCTGTTAGACTTGGCCTGTTGTAGCATTCTTGAACTGTGGCAACAGCCAACCACAGACGAATCGAAGCCACGCTTTGAACATCCCTGAAATTTAGCATATTAGAGTAACATCTATAGTGAAGGAAAAATATTTTGGGATTAGTACTCAACACTAAGCTTACTGTACATGCGTTATTTTTTCTAGGTACTTTAACTATATTAGTCCCATCTGATTCAAAGAGAAGATAATTTAGCGTTTATGAACTCACCATACAATGTAACACCAGCACTTGGTAATCCACACTGATAATCTCATTAGATAGCCGTCAGAGTTCTCACTTCGAAGATGCTCTCTACGCGGCAACATGGTACCTAAGTAGAATCCTTGTAAAGAGTTAGGAGTGTGATTCTCAGTAAATATTGTTTTTTCTTTCCAGTATCAGGGGAGTTGGTTTACCACCGGGTTTGGCCTTGGAAATTGTTAGTGGGATGCCAGTCAGTTTTTCACACACCTGAAACTACTCGCAGAAGCAGAAATCTACAATGCTGTGAATTCGGCAGACTGATAAAAGTCTGCTCAGAAAGCATGGATTAACAATAATATGGACATGTTGGTGGCTGGCAGTATGCACACTTTGTTGTTGCTCTGTCTGATTTGTCATCATTAAGCCAGATGCTGGATTATTAAAAACTATTAGACACCTTTGGATTTTTCTCCCTTATCTTTCGTCTCCATTGGGTGAATAATGTCTGACTCTTGCTTTTAACAGCATTTATATTATCAAGCATGTAGTTATAATTCCAAGGTTTAATAAATAAAACATTTTCAGGCTATTGTGCGCCTTCATCTTTGTTTTGTCTTCGGCCCAGAGATAAAGTATTTATTTGCCGATCTGATACCAATGTGTTATAATGAAGACACTTTTCTTTCCTAAACAGACTATGGTGCTTGGCAGGACTCAGACTCAACATTCTCAAAGGAGAAGAAGGGTGTGGCTACGGTTAGTAATTACATGCATTTTTTTGGTTTGTTTGCTCGTTTGACCATAGTAGAATGACGATAACTCGAGACTTTGGAAACCTTTCTAATCAGATACTTTTGAGTGAGACAATAGATGAGCAAAACCATGTTAGACCTTTAAGAACTGAAGAGCACTTGCACTCGTTTGCCCGTTAGTCTACCATTACACCCACAATTAAAACCGCAAGCGGTGATGATCGGCCCTCGCAGCAAAGCGCCGCTCTGGCCTATTGGCCACCGCTGGGATTTGCGCACCGCCGGCCGCCCGCCACCGCAGATGCTGTCACGCATTTTGCCCGCCCGTCCACTGGGCGATTCACACGAACGTGTTCGGCAGCTCTCCCCCCGACTCACAAAAAATCTGGTGCAGATCGCTCGTTGCAGCGAGGAGATACAGCCGTTGAATAATGATAATGCATTTGGCCACCGGACCGGACTAAATCGTTCGCGGGCCGCAGCTTTGACACCCCTGGTTTAAACATTAGTATACCAATTTAAACAAAGGTATGTTACTAGCTGTTAATCCAGCTTAATGTGAAAAGTTAACAAAACCATTTTAGTTTTTTAAAGTTACTTGCTATTTCATGTGTTTAAGGGTTTTGTTTCTTGCATTAAGACAGCTTTTTTGAAAGTTTAACATCTAAATTGGTAGATACACACCCAAAAGTAATGTAAAAGTAACACTTTAGCAATTGGACTATTGCTAAAGGAACACTTTATCAATATCGCGGGGGTAGCAGCTTTATAAAGGAGGCCCAGACGTCCCTCTCCCCAGCCACTTGGGCCAGCTCCTCAGGAGGAATCCCAAGACGTTCCCAGGCCAGCCGGGAGACATAGTCCCTCCAGCGTGTCCTGGGTCTTCCCCTGGGCCTTCTCCCGGTGGGACGTGCCCAGAACACCTCACCAGAGAGGCGTCCAGGAGGCATCCTGACCAGATGCACAAGCCACCTCAACTGGCTCCTCTCAACGTGAAGAAGCAGTGGCTCTACTCTGAGTCCTCCCCGGATGACTGAGCTCCTCACCCTATCTCTAAGGGAGAGCTCAGACACACTACGGAGAAAACTCATTTCAGCCGCTTGTATCCGGGATCTCGTTCTTTCGGTCACGACCCAAAGCTCGTGCCCATAGATGAGGGTAGGAACGTAGATCGACCGGTAAATCGAGAGCTTCGCCTTTTGGCTCAGCTCTCTCTTCACCACCACGCACCGGTACAGCGCCCGCTTCACAGCAGACGCTGCACCAATCCGCCTGTCGATCTCCCGCTCCATCTTCCCCTCATTCGTGAGCAAGACCCCAAGATACTTGAACTTCTCCGCTAGAAGCTGGCTGTTTGGACTTTCCTTTTTTTAAAAGCTTATAGTTAGAGTGGCTCATGTTACCCTGAGCTACCTCTATAGTTATGCTGCTATAGGTTTAGGCTACTGCAGGACATCAGGGTCTATTGTTCTTCAATTTTGAATGACTGTTGTAATTTCAGCTTTTAACTTTTTGATTTTTCTTTTTTCTTCATAGTAGGTACACCTGGTCTGGCGTTCTGTTAGCTGTGGCATCATCCAGGGAAGACAGATCACCCGCTATTACCATCTAATGTAGAACTTCTGTGCTTTTTTGTCTGTCTTGTTGTGTCTCTGCTCTGTCTTCTGTAACCCCCAGTCGGTCGAGCCAGATGACCGTTCATACTGAGCCCGGTTCTGCTGGAGGTTTTTCCTTCCCGTTAATGGGGAGTTTTTTTCCCGCTGTTGCTTCATGCTTGCTCAGTAGGTAGGATTGCTGCAAAGCCATCGACAATGCAGACGACTCTCCCTGTGGCTCTACGCTTCTTCAAGAGAGAATGCTACTTGTCAAGACTTTGATGCAATGAACTTGTTCCTTTACATAGGAATTCTTTTGACCAATGTGTATAATCTGACCCAATCTGTATAATCTGATTGATTTTGACTTTGTAAAGTGCCTTGAGATGACATATTTCATGAATTGGCGCTATATAAATAACATTGAATTGAATCATCTCTTTAGACCAAGTAAACTATCACATTTTATGAGACAGTTATCTCATTTTAAAGATATAATCATCTAACGTTATTACTCTTAGCAAGTTAAAGCTCCATAAAAATTTTAGACCAGCTTTTAGTTCCACTCTTTTATTATACACATCTAGGCTACCTATAAATATAAAGTATGGCATGCCAAAAAACATTTTCAAGAAACGGCAATTTTAGTAATTGCCTTGCAATTTTATATCTAAGCATTAAAAATGATAATATTTCACCAATTTTCACAGCAAGATGGAAATAACAACTATCCAACATTTTAAGATTTTGTAAAAACTTTTTTCCTTTTTTACCTACCTTTTGAAATTAATACTTGTTTCTACTTCTCCAAAATTATACTTCAAGAAAACGATTGTGCTGTCCTGGGGCCATATGCAGCTAGACAGCTGGGACAAAAGTTCCCCACACAAAGCTTCCTTTTCTTGCGTTGTCTGAATAACCTTTATCCACAAATCTGGCTTTAAACATTCTTTTTGTAAAAAGACGAATATTTTCCAAGGCAGAAGCGTGTAGAACAAATTCAACTTCAACATTAGCAGTTTCCCTAGCTTCATCGCTGAAAAGCAGCTTTTACCAGAGCAAAATACGTCAAAGATCTTTTATTTAAGGTGAGAGCACTCACTATCTCACGTAATTCACATAGAGATCTAACAAAGTTGTGATGTCTCACTCTGATTAAATATGAACCCAAAACGTTTCTAACTGTTTTTAGCATGGATTTCCTCTGAGTAATAATTAATGTATATCTTATTTATGTAATGTATTCACGACATGAATTCCTTGCTGTCTTAACAAAAGGCAGAACAACTATAACGTTACTTTCTATAATTATTACAGGTCCTGCTGAGATGTCAAATTCTGGAGAGTGCTTAGACACCCTGACACACAAATATGGATTAACTTAATTTCATGTGCACTTGTGAACTTGTTTTAGTTGATTTAGTTTTCTTGATGTACTGTAGAGCGTGATGAGGTCTGTTGTGGTATTGTGTGCACTGGATTGAGGGGACAGTTGGTGTTGTCTGTCAAATCCAATCTTCTTAAGCTGCAAATTCAGTAAAGTTACAAGTTTTCTTGCAACCTCTCATATGGAACTAGTCTAAAAAATAAATAAACTGATAATTAGAAGATCAGTTTGTACATCCACATCAACTCTAGAACCAAAGCCGTATTCAGCTGGAACTTATCCTGACAAAATGTCCCAATTCAGCCAAATAAACTCCAAAAGCTTAGAGCAGATCATTCAGCAGCTAAGTTCCTCCTCATGCTGTCTTGATGCTCTACCCACAGTTTTCCTTAAGAAAGTTTTGCCTGTCATAGCATCTGATCTGACTCAGATAATAAACACGTCCCTTCTGTCAGGTGTTTCACCCCAGTCCCTAAAAACAGCAATTATCAAACCACTGTTAAAAAAGAACAATTTAGACAAACTACTACTCCAGAACTACAGGCCCATCTCAAACCTCCCCTTTATCAGTAAGATTATTGAAAAAGCTGTGTTTCAACAATTAAACACCTTCTTAACAACGACCAGCCGCTTTGACGTTTTCCAGTCTGGCTTCCGTGCTCACCACAGTACAGAGACCGCCCTTATCAAGGTGTTTAATGACATCCATATAAATACAGACTGTGGAAGAACCACCGTGCTGGTTCTATTGGACCTCAGGGCAGCATTTGATACTGTTGATCACTCCATCCTGTTAGAATGCCTGGAGAACTGGGTCGGCCTCTGTGGTACAGCTCTCCACTGGTTTCCACTGGTTCTACTTAAAGGACAGGGACTTTTTTGTATCAGTAGGTAACTTTACATCGAAGATTACAAAAATCACATGTGGGGTTCCCCAAGGGTCCATCCTGGGTCCCCTCCTATTCAATATCTACATGCTCCTCTAGCTCAGATAATAAAAAATAACAACATCAGCTACCATAACTATGAAGACGACACACAGCTTTACATCACCATGTCACCAGGTGACTATGAACCAGTTCAAGCACTGAGTAAATGCCTAGAAGAAATCAATACGTAGATGTGCCAAAAATTTTCTTCAGTTGAATAAAAACAAAACAGAAGTAATAATTTTTGGACCAATAGAGGAGAGATCAAAGGTTAGCACACAGCTTCAGTCGCTTCAGCTAGGAACCACTAATCAGGCCCAAAATCTGGGAGTAGTGATGGACTCAGACCTGAACCTCCAAAAGCATCTAAAGAAAGTTACAAGGTCAGCTTTCTATCACCTGAAAAACATTTCCAGGATTAAAGGACTAATGTCTCAGCAGGATCTGGAAAAACTAATCCATGTGTTTATTTTTAGTAGAATTGATTACTGCAACAGTGTTTTCACAGGCCTGCCTAAAAAGTGGATCAGACAGCTGCAGCTGATCCAGAACGCTGCTGCCCCCGTCCTCACTAAGACTAATAAAGTAGAGCACATCACCCCAGTTCTAAAGTCCTTCCATGGCTCCCTGTATATCAGAGAATAGACTTTAAAATACTTCTGTTAGTTTATAAATCCCTGAATGGCTTAGCACCTACATACATCACAGACTTGTTATCAGTGTATCAACCATCCAGACCACTCAGGTCTTCTGGCTCCAGCCTACTCTGCATACCTAGAACCAGAACTAAACAAGGAGAAGCAGCATTTAGTTCCTATGCTCCACTTATCTGGAACAAACTACCAGAAAATTGTAAAGGTGCGGAAAGCCTGAGTTCCTTTAAATCAAGATTAAAAACACATTTGTTTTGGATTGCCTTCAACTGTTCTAGTTAACTGAATCACCACTTTTTTGTTCTTTTTTCTATCTACATTTTATCCCTACTTGCTTTTATTCTGTTTTATTTTGCTATATTTTAATCATGTAAAGCACTTTGCATTGTCTTTGTACTGAATTGTGCTATATAAATAAATTTGCCTTGCCTTGCCTTACTGAACAAGACAACTTGGTTTGTGGTTTATTTGTGGTCTCTTGCTGCCACCTGGTGGACAGGTTTGAGCAAATAATGCTGTCAAAAGATTAAAAATATATGGTTTGATGGGACTTTCCCACGCCACCACGCCGCCCTGCTCCATGGAATCCACTTGGGGCTGGAATCCACAACACACCAATATGTCTTCTGTCTCTTGACACAGTTTCATGTTGATTAGCTCAGAGGGGTAACATAGCGACCGCTTACAACAAAACATGACACTTCCTGTTGTCAGGGGGCGTAGCCTAAGCAATGTCATCATTTGACCATTGGATATTAAAGAAGACCTAGTGGTGATCAACTACTGAAAGTTTGGTGGCTCTGTGAGTTTTTGTGTATGAAATATAACAGTTTTGTGTTTCATGGCGAGTAGGTGAACTTTGACCCCTGCCAACGACCCTTCAGCATGCTCAAAAACTCACCGTTTTGATAACTTTTAATTGGCCATGCCTTATGATCAGACTGACCGAGTTTCAAGCCGCTCGCTCAAAATCCCTAGGAGGAGTTAGATCAAATACCAATGCTGTAAACGTCAAAAATCGGGTCAAAATCAGACCTTCAATCTAAAATGGCCGACTTCCTGTGATATTTGCACTATGACATTAATTGTAAATTCTGAGCATCTTGGTGAGCTCTACCACTGTACCAAATCTCATGTCTCTACGATGAAGTAAGTGAATAGAAGAGGGTCCTTTGAAAATTGCTAGGTGGCGCCGTTGAGGCATTTTTCTTTTGATTTTTGTGACGACCTTAAAATACAAAATTTTTAATTCGTCACCATGCATCTGCAAAGTTTGGTGAGTTTTTGAGTATGATAAAGCCCCCAAAAAGCCCCCTCTTTAGGGGGGCAGAATAAAAATAATAATAATAATAATAATAATAAGAAACAACACAGAAACATTGCTCGGGCCTAAATATTTGATACAACCGTAAAAAGACAAAATATATTATAGCCCTTGAGATTAGCACATTCATTTTTGATTTTAACACTTTTCCACCAAAAAAAAACCTTTGACTTGGCTGTGATTTGACTTGCTGCGAGCTCCGAAAAAACAGCCATTTTACCCAAGCTAAACATGAGCATATAGTTATCGACTGCTGATACTGTATCCTTAATATAACTTACACCTAACATGACAGTAAAATGTTACAGAGGGAATTCACTCGCAGGTGGAGAATAAGGAAAAAAAGACCTCCCCCCTTCAATTTAAGTAAGCGTTGTTAAAGGGATCATGTCTTGTTGAACATGCCCCAAATATGTTGCCATTTTCCTATTAACCTAAAAATTGCTGCTTGTGATACGTAAAAACTCATAATTTCTTTAAAAATTATATATTCTTTGTTATATTTTCTTACCCACGGAGGTTGCCATTTTTTTCACCTGTGCAATGCATGCTGGGTAATGGTGTGGTTAACATTACCCAAGTTGTCTTTTTTATCATATTATGTGTCATTCATCATTTTATTATTATTATTATCATTATCATTATCATCATTATTATTATTATTATTATTATTATTATTATTATTATTATTATTATTATTATTACTACTTCTACTTTCTCATCAATGTCAATGCGCTCTGGTTCAAACTGAAAGGTCTGAACATCACTCTTTGCTGTTTTGGCTGGATGAAGCTGGCACTAGGACCTAGTATACGTCATTTACCCAGAATGCATTGCACCATAAACAACTTGGCGACATCTAACAATATTTTATTAAAAACTACATAGATTACAATATTTTTTACAGTATTGGTTTTACATCTAAAATAGATATTTCTCAAATAAAGACCGTTGTTACAACTTATGGATTCCTTTTTAACTGTACCCTGTTGCGGTTCTCCCAGGTTTCTTTACCTGAAAAAGTGGTCTTCTCTATTGTAGGCTTCTTTAGTAATAAGAAGACCCTTGAAATAGAAACTATACTTTAATATATTTAATCTAACAGGGCAGAGGAATGTTATGTTTACAGCTTCAGTACATAAAACAATGTGGGACCGGCAAGATCAGGAAATGTTGATTCAGATATTTTAACTTTGTTTCTGATTTCAAACCTATATCGGTCGATCTCTACTCATGGGTAGTGTATGGATATTTCGCTTAGTGTTGCAGTAGGTAAGTGTGTCATTGCATTTGAAAATGTAACAATATATTATATTCAAGAGAACAGGAAGAGAAAAGAACATTAAAATTCTGATGAGGCATTGTGTGCATCTTGTGAAAGGTGCAAAGTATAAGGAATGAGATGAGACTCTAGTGTGTCGAAATTTAAAGACAAAGTATAGATTTGTTTCTGCTACTGTGAATAATTTATTGAAAGGTACCTTAATTTATGTTTTGTGATTTATTAATTAATGACCGTTCTGACTTGTGTACGACTGTGTTTTTTTGTGATGCCTATTTATTCTTAGATATTTCCTGCAATGATGTCATTGTTGGAAATTTCTCTGTTTCTGCTACACACCTTGATGTTGTGAGAAGACTTCCCTTTTGATCCAATTTTTGCCTTCCGGGGTCTACTGATGGTTCATTTTCAAACCAGCAGCTTGGGAACGCTGTGTCCTGTTTGTGCATGTGCATCCATTAAATTACTGTTGTAATTTTGCAACAGGCTGTGTATATCAGATCCTGTGCAGTGACCTCAAACGTCACCTGCATCCACATGCATGCACACCTATTCATGCATCCGTAAACAAAGATGCATGCTCATTATGAATTAATCAGTGTGTCCACATTCTTGTCAGCACAGTGACCTTAGTTCATATCCTGCCTTTTTGTCTAGTATGAGTGTAAGAAAGTGTAAGATATATTCAGTGTTTAATTATTCAATAGTGTTTCCTAAAGCCCCAGAGTTTAAGGAAACTAATCACCACCTGCTGAGCACACCAGTTGGGTCAACACTGTTCCTATGTGTGAATTCTAACCCCGTTAAAGTATTATTAGACAAAATGCGTAGGTGTGTCTAATTATTAATAGGTTCCCCGATGGACTGAAATAAATACCAATATACATATTATCTTAAAATCGAGCCAACTGCAGAGAGGAGAACATTATTCAGGCTTGGATTGGGCCAGCCAAATATTTTATTTTTCTAAATTAGATTTCTATTTTTCTTATATGCCTTTTCCTCTATTTCATTTGTTTTACTTTCTGTTATATTGTGATCTCAAATCTGCTTTTATAAGGTTGAAGAATAAAAATGTTAAAATCTAGTAGTGGAAAATAATTAAATTTAATGACTTATTCATCTTATCCCTACCATGTATGGGAAATTATCTAACTGGAAATTAACTGGGAAATTAAGGCCAGATGACCAGATCTACTTTGTTGATGCCAGCCAATGTGTGGAGGGGTTGTTGGTTTTCCCCCTCTACTTTTTTGAGAAATATGCCCAAATGTTATGCCACTGGGGAATACTAAAAGGAGGTGTGAGTTAAACAGTATCTTTAATCTTATGGCAAAACAGTACTTCTCTTCTTTTAGCGCTGGTTTGGTCATTATCTCAGAGGTGAGCCATAAATGAATTTACCTCAGATGAACACACTGCGACTTTGTTCAAAACATCCATTGTGTTTTTTGTCAGAACTAACAATAAGCAGGAAGGATGGTGAATGGATGGGAAGAAGCAGGAAGGATCAAACAGATGAGCAGACATGGAGTCATGTTGGCAGGACAGAGCTTTGTCACAGTTGTTCTTTCCCCTAGGGTGCACCTGGCTAATTGCTTTGTTATTCATTATGATTGTTTACAGTCACTTATTTCAGTCTTGTTATTAAACTTAATGACTAAGGAAAATACCAACTATCAGGCTATTCAAATGAGATCTGTATTTCTAAAGAACTGATATTTTGCAGCATACAAAGGCTTACTGGAAACCCCCATGCATCATTTGCTGCTAAATGTAAATAATGTTATTATAATATGTCAAAACATAAATGGAACAAAACTGTCATCTCACATGGTAATTACAAAAACAAAAGAAAAGAAAATACTAGGAACAGGCCAATCTGGGTATCCCATAAGCTCCCCCGGTGTGTATTAATGGCTTGGTGCTGCAATCCCTCATGTGTCCTGACACCATATCACAGTTCTCTTCATCTCTCACTGCTAAATCTTCTCTGTATTTCAATTAATCTGGCTGAAGTACCCCCTCTCAAATTCTGGACGGCACAAATCCGGTATGCTACCTTAGGGTGAGTGCGTGGTTTAGATTCCCACAGAAGAATTAAGGAATTGGAAGATTTCCCGTATTTAAACATAATCAGTTTTGATGTCTGTCACCAACAACAGCTTTTTCATTTGACCTGGTAATAAACAGTCAGAACCAATCAAGGAAAAATTTGAACACATTTAGTTCTGGCCTGTTTGTCAAATCGCTAACAATTTGAAATTATGTAAAATTTTACTTGGTTATTGACGTACTTTGCAAAAAAAACAACCAAAAAAACAAAAACCAAAAAAAGATATGATCTGATGAGATTAATGTTTTTTATGGGAAAAAAAAATATTTTTGTTTTTTATTCAATTCAGGACAATGCACCCAAAAGTTAATTGTAAAAATGTCATCCTGACATGATGTACAACTAATGACCATCACTACAGACACACTTTGAGCAATCTGAGATGTTTTTCGATGCTTGATCACTTAATCTCAATAAGCACTACACCACTGGATGGCAATAACAAGGTTGGATGTCTGTGTGTAGACAGAAAATATATTTTTTAAATCTTACTCATAGTGACTGGTTTGTAACAGCACCAGGATTTTCAATATGTTTAATATGTACTTTTCCTTTTTTCACATTTTCAAAATACAAAAAATCCTGCATATTTATTTAACAGTATAATCTTCAGAATCTTCATTCTTAGAGATAAAGTTGGGTATGAATACATCCTGATGCTTATGTCTGTTAAGCACAAAGCATGGCTAGGATAACAGTCGTTTTCCCCCCATTTCTCAATTTCCCATCAGAATGGATGACTTTTTCCTTCAAACCCAAATGAAAACAGACATTTGTTGAGTGCCTGGTTAAGGTCACATCTGCTTGCAGGTTTCAAACAAGCTGTTTGTCTAAACAAACTGAGCCAAAGAAGAAAAAACCTTGATCATTAAAAGGTAGCTATTATCACATTGAAGTCCTCTGAGAGATTTGACATGCCTCTTAAAGGACAAAACAGAATAATTCTCCACAAATTACAGCCTTCAAAGGCATTCATGTTGCCCACAAAGCATGTGTGGCATTGATGTTGGGAGAAACCAAATCTATGCATCTTGAATGTGTGTTGTTTTAGCCTTTGTTTTATTTCTGAGGGGAAGCGTTAGATATTATCTGTAAGAACACAAAAGCAAATTCAAGTTTAATAAAAAAATACATAATGGGGTGATAATTAAACTTAAAGCTCAGTTGTAGTAATTTTCTTTCTCAGAAGACTAGATGTGTGAAGGCAGATAAAAAGCATTTGCCACTGGACACTAACATGATTATGGGAATGCTCGTCAGCAGCTGCACAATGACAGCCTGTTACAATGGCAAAAGATGGCTATTAGGATTATTGTGATTTTTGTCACTACCTAAACATCTGCAGCACAACCCTTTTCAAAATTTGGTCATAATTTGAATAAGATTTTTTTTTTGTCTGAAGTTATATATATATGAGGAGGCTGTCATCCAGGGTTTAAAACAGCAATCAAGTAAACTATTTAATAAGTTATTTTAATGTGGACGACATCTGGTGGTTTGTCCTCCCTGTTAAAGGGGAGTTTTCCTCTCCACTGTTGCTTCATGCATGCTCAGTATGAGGGATTGCTGCAAAGCCATCAACAATGCAGACGACTGTCCACTGTGGCTCTACGCTCTTTCAGGAGGAGTGAATGCTGCTTGGAGAGACTTGATGCAACCTGCTGGGTTTCCTTAGAGAGGAAACTTTCTGACCAACCTGGAGGATCTGATGGAGTCTGACTTTATAAAGAGCCTTGAGATGGCATGTGTTGTGAATTGGTGCCATATAAATACAATTTAATTGAATATGTGGTTTTAGCCTCTGGTTTACCCATTTAATAACCTCTCCGTGAAATGTCTTCAGTTTCTATGTTTTTTTTTTTATGTGGTTGCCATTTCACCATGAAAACAAGATCAGTTGGCCCATTTTGATACATATTCACAAGGTGCTTTGAATGGACCATTTATGGTCCAATGTGGGCGTGTAAAGGGCAGACGATGAGATGGAACCTGCTACGTAAAAATTCAGATACAGCTGTGATCTGTAAAGTAAAATTCCATACTGGTATGTGTGTGTGTGTGTGCATGGTTTTATAAATCAGATTTATTTTTGCCATACACCATTTTCTATTCTTGGTGTATGAATACTTTTAGTATAGATTTTATTTAGTTTTATAAATGAGACCCTTGGTGATTAAACATTAATCTCTGTCTATGCTGTAGAGCTGTAAAATGCAAATGTTTGGAACTAATTTCTGTACAGGCTTTTTACTAACTGAACCTGGATTACCCAGGTCTGCTAGTCGGGTTAATTGTAGTTCAAAGTCTTTCATAAATAATCTTGTACTTAATGGATTAATTTCTTATCACAACTTCAAATTGATCTGGTTATTTACTGTTTTCATTCGGGATATAAGTTTGTGGGTGGTAATCTCGTGTGTTTGCTAGAGTTCACATGTCTTCCACCACCTGCACTGTGTCTATGGTATACGGTAAAACAGGTCAATAAAGCTTGCAGAGGAGCTTTATTGGCCTATATCTGTAGGTTTTGAGCTTTTTTGTTCAATAATCCTAGAATTCAATTTCATAATAATTTGTTGTCTTTGGAGCATCCACTTGTAATACTCGGAATGGCAGTATTTTACACAGAGAACATATATTTCAGGTAGGAGCAATTTGATTGTCTCTATGAATGTAACAGCAGAATTGTCTGTATCCTAAGTTTCCTAAAAAGCTTGGTCTTTGTTTCATTTCAAATGGAACTGATTTTGCGTGGGATTTATTTGTAATCTTATCTAATTAGCTTTAGAATCAATTCACAACACAGTATCCCATCAGGACACTTTCCATAAAAGCAACTTGTACCAGACAAAAAAGGGACTCACTTGTGCTGAACTCCAGCCAGCACTTATTGTCATTCATGTGTGCAAACCTTTCTGCAGTGAGTGTCTGTCTCAAAGAGCGTTGATCGACATAAATTTTAATGCAAATGTCTTCACTGAGGAAAGCTTGGATCACCCACTGACACACCCAATAGCTTTCTCCAAAAACCAAAGATGTCCTTTGTTGTGGATTGAGGAATCCCATTAACCTTTGGGAGCTTTGTACTTTTTAAATGGAAATGTTTTTGTTGCTAACTGAGGGTTTGATGATAATCTCTCTGGCTTTGGAGCCTTATCAATATGTCAAGCCACTTGACAGACTTTTCATGCCAATTAGGTCTTTTGAATGATTATTGACATATCTTTTGTGTTTATATTTACATGTGATTTTGCCTTTCTGAAGATATCATCTGGAAATGTCACTGACAGGAAAAGGTTTAGGATTGGTTATATATTCTTACATAAAACAACACAGAATATCTAGGCAGTTGGTCTTCATTTTAAATGTTTTGGCTACTCATCTGTTGTTATGATAAGCTAACTTGCAGTTCCTACTTTATTTTTTCCTTTTAAATTGGTGATTGCTTGATACTGCTGGTCTAACATTGTGGTGAAGTGGTTTTAGAGTGATCTGTACTTCACTTTTTGTTGGCTAATCTTATAATTTGAATAATAGCTCTAAGCTGTGTGATAACAACATGGCCAATTTGTCGAAGGACAACATGGGAAGAAATTAGAAACCTTTGTCATTCTTTGCATATATTTTAGATTAGTAATTCCCTGATCATTGTGTTTTTGACAGCAATAGCTCAATTGTTCGCCCTTCCAGGAAGGAGTCAATGTCAGGTGCACAGATCTGTACACAAATCAATAAAAGTTTTTCAAGAAAATATTTTCAATAAAACCTTTAAACCGTTTCCTTGACTCCTGACTCTGAGGCACAAATGCGAAGGCAGTTTGCCACCAGGGTTTACTCCTCCGACAACATGAGGCCTTCTTACAATTCATAAATATTCAACGACACCAGACTAAGCAGACTTTAACTAATTTAAGCAACCAAATTCTTGAAATTCAGACTCAACTTCCTGGTACCTCAACTAACCCGTCATCTTCTGCTTCAACTTAAGTCATTGCCACGCCACCTGCTGGTCGGGAGATGATCTCCCCTACACCAATAGTATTGTCAGGTGAGCTAGACAAAAACTGTGGTTCCTCTAACAATGTGCAGTGGTCAGGTTAACGGCCTGCCACTAATCGCTAACAAACGCCTAGCACTCAGTCTGTGTGACACGTCTTTCGACCAAAGGGGTTGCCTGTTAGAGGGGATAGCTGTTTTAGTTAAGGATTAATTACTTTTAAACTTTAATTTTTACATTGCAGTGGAAGTTTATGAGAATAAGAATATTCTATTCCTCTGTGCCCAGACCACAGAATTTAGAATAATTGTTATGTGTGAGTTTGAATCCACTCTGGTGTTACCTGTAATTGTGTGACAAACAATCAACCAACTACAACCAACTATTACCCCTATGTTGTTAACGGGGTAAAAGAGTCAAAACTGTTGCTACAGAACGGCCTAGACTGCAATGATTGGAATGTTGGGCTGGACCTCATAACATGACAGTATGACAGTAATCATCAAGAACAATGAGGAATGAGTCCACAAGTACATGGTTATAGTTTTCAAGTGTGATGTGAATTATCTGAAGGTCTCCTAGAATAAAAAATCAGCAAAAAGCCAACGAGTGGCTAAGGAAATATAAGGTAATTGAGTTGGCTACATAGTCCATCAATCCATTCATTGTCATCTGCCTTTCCAAGATTGGGTCACAGGGGCAACAAGTCCATGAGAGTAACCCAGACATTCCCCTCCCCAGCGACATCTTCAAGCTAATTCTGGGGGATCTCAAGGCATCCCCAGGCCAGACATAATATATAGTCCCTTCAACGAGTTCCCAGGGGGCTTCCTGATCAAATGCCCAAACCACATTAATCGGCTCCTTTTGATGCCGAGAAGCAGTGAGTCTACTTTGAGCTCCCCCTGGATAATGGCTTCTCACCCCATCTCTAAGGTTGAGCCCAGCTGCTCTCCGATTGTTTCTGCCGCTCGTATCCGGGATCTTGTTCTTTCAGTCATGACCCATACACCATGACCATAGGTGAGGGTTGGACACGTAAGAATAAGGGATCTATACACTTAAACTCCTTGGCCTTGGCAGATGTTGTTATTGGTAAACGTACAAACGTGTTTAAGGTCTTGGCATTAATGTGCTAAAATAGTCAGGTCAGTTAAGCAGTTAAACTCAAATGGCACTGTAATTTTTAACGAGGGCAGAAGATGGTTTGAAAATTTGCATCACAGGAAACAACTTCCCTCTCGAACATTGTGTGTATAGTTCTCAAAACATTAAATCTTTTTTACATACATTTTTTATTTATTACTTAATTTTTTATGCACTGTTTGAATTGTCAATAAATCTTTTATATTCTACAATATTCATTCTTAATTTTATTCAAATTATGCCTCAATGTCAACGAGCCTTTTCACATGTTTTTCAATAATTGTTTCTTAAAATCTATATGACAAGGAAGCCATTCTCTGGCATGTCTTCTTGCCATTAATAAATGTTCTGTTTTGCATTTAAGGACTCACAAAGGGGTTTTAAAAAAAAGTTCCATTTAACTCTACCCAGAAGTTTTCCAGTCAACTTTTCTATTAAAGAAGGTATGACAGGACTGTAAATGGTGAAAGCATTAAAAAACATAATTTATTCCCTGGGTTTTAAATGAAGTGTTTGACTGCTGGTTCAGAAGCCATTACATTTAATTTTTAATGTATTATGCAAATGAAAGCTCATCAATACCTTTTTTAGTGGAGTAGATAGCTAGAATGGCCATCTGTGATCAAAAATTAGTGCATGAATGTGTTCCTATGCTTCCATTTTGGATGTATTGGTATTCATGCAAATGGGGTAAAGTACCCTGAAAAAGTAACACTAATGCTTCTGTAAAACAGGATGTATTCTGAGGGCTAGAAATTCGGCTGAAACAATATGACAAACTAGATGGTAAAAAACTGAGACATATAGAATATATGTTCAACTATGAAGCTGCTGCTCTTTGTTTGTGTGCATTGTTTATTTTACAGCCACCATATCTCTATTAAATTTAAAATTATTGTTGCAAAAGGTTACTTGCTTTTGCATTTATAATATTTATTGTGGTAGCTCCACTCTTCCAACCACAGGGTTATCACTTATCAATTTCCCAGGGAAGCAGGGGTTCAAGAAAGACGAATTTTATTTAATAAACGCTAGAATATTCAAGATGTTTTGAGTTATTTCACAATTTTGTGTTAGATACACAATTCTACATACTTTTGAGTCAAGTTTTTGATCTTTCCACTATGTTTATGTAGAATGTCATAGAAATAAGCAAAGTGAGTCCAAACTTTTGACTAGTAGTGTATGTTCAAAACTAACTATCTTTCTGATTGTAAAATTGAAAGAAAATGGAGAACATGTTGTAGCTACAAAACAACAGCTACTGTCTATGCTTTTTAATATTTAAGTAAGGTTGTTATACCTTAGTCATAATGCAATACAGACAAAAACACAAACAACATTATGGGGTTTCAGCATAGGCTGTTTTGTAACAATTAAAATAATAAAAATAACTTTATTATAATTTATTTAAGTGCTTTCAAACAAAGCGATGAAAAGTATCTAAGGGATAAGAATAATAAAACATTTTTTTATTTAAATACAGAAGAAAACCAAAAGGAAACACCAAAAGATAATCTTCCACTTTATTTTAGCCTTTTTTGATGCAATTCTTAAATCAACCTAAGTGATAAATAGCGTAAATGTGTTGAATTTCTTTAAAGACTGATTGTCTACTGACTTGGGACAAATTTAAAATGATCACAAACACCGTTTTTTTATTTTGTTTAATTTCAAACAGTATTTTTTTCAGTAAAAGTATTTACTACAGGACATTGCCTCAATATTAAAGGTATATTTCAAAATTTTTTAATAATTCTAATACTTTTTGACTGGCATTTCATAAAGTGAAATGCTTTTGTCGTGTAATTTTGATGATTATGGTTTATATGTTAAAAAAAAAAAACATAATGCAGTGTCTCAGAAAATTAGAATATCACATTAGACCAATCATAAAAAAAGTTTTCGTCACAGATGCTTCAGAAAAATATGTCAATTTCTATTCACTGGATAGTTGGTGTTGCCTCCTCTTGCATAAATTAGTAGATCAATGCACTGTGGCATAGAACAAATCAGGCTGTGGCACTGTATAGGTGTAATAAAAGCCCAGATTACTTTGCTAGCTGCCTTCAGGTCATCTGCCTTGTTGGGTCTGGTGTCTCTCATATTCATCTTGAGAACAGCCCATAGATTTTCTATGGGCTTCAGGCGGAGGGAAGGGGGGGGGGGGGGGGGTGCTGGCCAATAAAGAAAAGGAATACCATGGTCACTGAACCAGCGTTTGGTACCTTTGCCAATGTGGGCAGGTGCCAAGTCCTGTTTGAAAATAAAATCCGCATCTCCATACTGCTTGTCTGCAGAGGAAAGCATGAGTGCTCTAAAATTTCCTGGTAGACAACTGCATTGACTGTGGCCTTCAGAAAACACAGTGGGCCAACATCAGCAGACGACATGACAACCCAAAGCATCACTGACTGTGGAAACTTGATCTGGACTCTCTATTCACAGCCATTAAAGGGATGGGAGTTGTTGCAGCCAAGTAATTCAAAAGAACAGCTTTTGTTAACACCCCCCGGTTGGGGGTGATTCTAAAGAAACTCTGAGGCCTGTTTTCTCACTAATCTTTCCAGAGTGGCAACATTTGAATGGTCATATATCCACCAATTCTGTTATTTCCATAAGTTTGACATAATTGTTGGGAAGCTTACATTCCACACTTTCAGAATCTGCACATCACTCAAAATGTCCCCAAGGAGACTTGTTGCTAGTTTTGCTGTGGCCTGTCACAAAGATTCATTTTGTACCTTATTTGCCACAGTCAACAGGTTAACAAACCCTGTCCGGTGGCAGCTGAACTCTGGAAAGGTCTTTCTGGCACAGCACTTGACTGGTTTAAATCTTACGTGAAGTACAGGGACTTTGATGTGTCAGGAGGAAGACTACAAACATTATATGTGGGGTCATGCAAGGTACCATCTTGGGGCCCCTCTCATTCAATATCTATATGCTTTATATATAGATTATATAACAAAACACAATAACCATAAACCTATTAGAACATTGGCTAGATGCATAGAACAAATCAATGCATGGGTGTGCCATAAATTTCTTCAGCTGAATAAAACCAAATCCAAGTAATAATCTTTGGTCCAAATGAGGATTGATCAAGAGTTTGTATACAGCTTCAGTTACTACAGCTAGAAACCACAGACCAGGGTCGAAATCTTGGTGTCATGATGGACTCAGACCTTAAGCTCCAAAAGGCACATAAAGACATTTACTAAGTCGGCCTTCTATCACCTAAAAATATTTCCAGGATTAAAGGACTAATGTCTCAGCAGGATCTTGAAAAACTCATCCATGCATTTATTTTTAGTTTAATTAAACACTGCAACAGTCTTTTCACAGTTCTGCCAAAAAAAGTCGATCAGACTATTAACAATATTTAAAAAATCATTAATATTTGCTTTTAGTTTCCGTTTTCCTATGCTTTATTTTGTTTACATTTTTCTACGTTTTATTCCAACAATTTTTTTTACTTACTTTCATCCTTTTTTTTATCTTCCTATGTTTAAATCATGTAAAGCACTTTGCATTGTCCTTGTATTAAAATGTTCTATACAAATAACCTTCCCTTGCCTGGAATAGGTCAGTCCATGTGTCATGATTTGATATAAAATATGAATTTCACTTTCTGAGATGACTGGAAAATCAAGTGCATAAAATGCACTTTTATGCACTTTTAATATCCTAATGTTTTGAGACATATCTTTAGTTTGCATCTTAAAACAACCACCAGACAAGAAGTTGGGTCCCCTAGTATAATACACAATCAGCTTACATAAATTATGCTTAGAATTCTTTGCACACACAAACCTGTACCTGCCAGTACCATTGACAGCTGCAGCTGTAATAACTCACCTGCTCTCACGTCAAGCACTGACTCAACTCCTGGTGGCAGGGAAGATGGCTGTGTGGCTGTGTTTGTGTTTACATGACATAAAATTTGATCTGTGTGTTCACATGTGCTGCAAGAAACTATTAGAGAGGAGAAGAAACGCTTTGTTGCGTAATGACTGACAGCAAACCTTTTCTGTTGTACCTCTGACAGATCAAAGGATTCCAGCAACGCCCTCCCAATTCAGCATTAATTTAGACACTACAGTTCACTCATAAACACACAGAGAGATTTCTCTACAACAAGCAAAGAGGACTCAAAGCAGAAAGTGTTGTACATAAACACATATTTAGTCCAGTCACTTCTGAAAGCAGTGGAAAAAATGTACTCTGGCATTTAGAAACTTGTGGCAACCAGGATGTGCAGACAAATGTTCCTAACTTCAAGAGTACTTCAGGGTTCATTCTTTACATTAGTATTCTACACTGTACAACTATTTGCTAAAAACCACCTAAGTTCAACATCAGCAGGTCGAAATTATAAAAAAAAAAAAAAAAAAAAAATCAAGAATCTTTATTGTCATTATGTAACCATAATGAAATGCATGGTGAGACACCAGCAAGGAATTCACACATAACACACACAGACACATATCTAGACATAAAGTTAGTTGAATGCACAGACAGTACTTCATGAGAAAATAAAAGGTATGCAAATAGCCCTTCACAATTAATACGATTTAAATGTTCGAGTGAAAAAGACAGCAGTTACTTTACTATTTGTGCAGCTCAAGGCTTCACAAAAATCACAGAACCTTTTTTCATGGTTTGGCTTTTTGCTGTTAAGTACATTCGTCTTCAGTGTAGCAGGAATATATCCTGACTATGTTAAATATCAGTTACCACTACAGCTGCCAGCCTCTCATATTCACCTGTTTGCTGTCCATTTATTGAAAATGACACAGTCCATATGAGTGACTGGCTGAGTGTATCCTCCATATTTTTAACTTGAGAGAAAAACTGTAAATCATGTGGTGTCATTACTGGAGAACAATCAATCAAAGACAGGAAAATGGTCCAAGTTGTCCAAGAAAAATCAAAGAATCAGTGTGATGAAAATGTGTTCAGAAACCAATTTTTCAGAGTTCTTAGAAGTGATACTTCATCATTCAATGAAGTTGGACACAGTCATCCAACTCCTACCCAATATCTCACATTTTTGGGACAAATAACCATACATTCTGAAGCCCAGTTAATTTTTTTTTCTATTACAGTTCTAGGCTATGCACCATTGTTATCAGTACTTTGTCAAATATCCACTTCCCAGAAGCAACAAATTTGTTGTGGAGAGGCTGCTTTTATAAAAATGTATTTGACATGCCTTATACTCAAGTATAAACTTGGTAACCTTCAATACATCTAAAGCCTTTATCCATTGGTAACCTTTGGAAATTGTTATCTGTAAACCCCAATGTAGGTGTGCAGGATCTGTTCCAATATCTTAAAATAAAAAAAAATAAAAAATAATTTGATATTTTTTCACCCAAAATATATAAACAGCAATACTTGGTATACAAAGTGCCTGCCAGAGGTATTATCTTGATCAAGAGGTGAAAAGTTCTACAAATGCAACTTAAAACTGCTATCAGACATATTTTTGCTATTGTTATTATCTTGTCTAAAACATTGTTTTATGTGAGTATAAACTTGAAGAAGGAAATTTTTTTGTTCTTCCATGTATGTTACGTACAATGCCATTTTTTTTCTTTTGTAGCACTTGTGATTTGGGATAAAGAGTCTGCTACTCTATGGACAAAGTACGTTTCTGCCATGGAACTATTTTAGATAGAAGGATATCGGAGCTAGTGAATAAAATTTGGTTGTTGGGTGTTTTAACCCAAACAATTCATTACACCATCCCCCAGCATACTACAAACCTGGAAGAACAGGGTGGAGTGGAACACTCTGTGACGGGGGGCTGTTAAGTGCCTCATTTGCAATTAATGAGGCCACACCAAAACAAACTGTTCACAGACACACCTCAGAACAGAGGTAAAATATGAAGGTTCTTTTGTTCCAAAACAATTTGTGCATTGTAACCATGAATTTGAAGTTGTAGAGGGAGTTAAATTCTAAGTTTTGTATTTGTAAAATAAAAAAAATAAAAAAATCACAAGTACAATTTTTTTTACACCTGTTCAAATTTTAAGTACAAGTACACAAATTGTGTTCTGTGTGTTGCACATCAAAAACCTCTTATATTATCAGTTTTGCTCCAAATGGTCCAGAACTATTGTTGCAAAACTATTTGTGCATTGTAACTTTGGTCTTTTAATCTGTAACTTTAGGCATAACTTGTAAAGTTGAATTTGTGACTCACAGCAGCAGATTCGTGCAGTTGTACTCGTTGGTTTGTATTTTTGTTAAGGACAAAAATATATAAAAAATGTTTTTTTTGAAGATCTTAATTCACAAGTTTGAATTTGTTTTGCACCATTTGTTTTAGATCAACTGTAGCAGAACTGAATGTCAGACATTTATGATGTGCAACTCACAGAACACAATTTGAAAAATTGTAACTTGTAACTTGTGACTTGTAACTTTGTTTTGTACTTGTGACAGATTAAAAGAAATCTACAATTACAATTGTTTTGCAACAATAGTTCTGGACCATTTGGAGCAAAACTGAGAATGTAAGAGGTTTTTGAGCTCAATGTAAAACAGCCTAATGAGCTTTGGTTTAAACTTACTGGTCTGAAATGTCATTAACACACAGACATGTATCAGGATGTGACGTTGAAAGTAAGGTTTTGTCGTCTCACGGCTGGTATCCAGAGTCCATTCGCCGTCTCTTTGTTAATTCAGAGATCCGAACTCCTTGGCTTTGATTCCACGTTGCTAAACGAAAAATCTGAACCCATTGTTTCTATCCTTGAAGTGATCATGTGACTAAGTGTGCCAGTTAATGATACAGCATGCTTGCACCATGTGTTCAATTTTTTTAAAAACAAAAGAACAGAATATAAAGACACTATTGTGGATGAAATCTATGCAAATAAACAATAGCCTGTTTCCCAATGCCAAGGTATCCCACAATGCTGTGCAGTTGTTACATCACCCTGTAAAGCCCGTACTTGCTAAGGTTTAATGCCATATTAGCAAAAATGGTAAATCACAGCTCATCAAACATATGAAATCAAAATAAATTGATAGATAAGTACATTTATAAACTTTTGTTGTCCAAAAAAATTGTTATTCAAAAAGATTCAAAAAGATTGGGCCAATGTGTAATAGGTGTAAAATTAAACTTAACATTTAAAGAGTTACTGAACTGAAATATAAACTTAAAGGTAAGAAAAAAAAGCTAATCATTTGATAAACATTTAAAAAGAATATTTTTTCAATTAATTGTAAAGTTTTGTTATTTTAAACTATTATTATACAGACTTCACAACCATCTTTAAATTAATGACTGAGGTATTTTTTTTACAACCTTGGAGGGAGAAACATGTTCTACTAAAACTGTGTATAAATTGTCAAATATTGACATTGCACAAACACCAGCCTTTCAGAAAAGCTATATTCTTTTTCCTATCATTGATTTTTTTTCTGCATTTTTTTGTGTACAAGGGCTGCTGAAATTCAAATTAAAGCTTCACAAACTTGGAACAACATATTCCTGTAAATAAAACATCAAAATGCCCTAACATGAGTAAATCGTTTAAATCAAGTCAGAATATTGTGTGACTGGGAACATTAAAATAAAGGTCATTCAGTGTTTGTTGGTACCAGGATACTCTTCATGAAAGAAACTTCAAACTCTTGCCAAACAAGTAAAGCTGTACAGGTTTGTGCAGACTTAGTTTTTTAAGGTAAATACACGTCAGTTCTTACAGTATACCAAATATCTTCATTGCTCTCTGTATGTTTTCATACAGAAAACAGTATGATGCTTTGTTAACACTTCTAACTGTGTTTTGAGTTTTCCTACCAAGTCTCATTTGAGTGAAGCTTTTCTAGGTTACAGAGACAGCAAGGGATTAGATTTTCTTTTTGCCATGATGTAAAAATCCCTGTTATTAATAAACCCTTGAAACCCATGAGATGCTCTCTACCCCCACACCAGCCTGTTCTCCTATAATAGACTCATTAATTGACTCATTTAAAGCTGTCTAATTAATTAATAAATTTAATTCAATTTAGCAGATTGCACACTTCCCATTAAACATCAACTACCCGGTCTTGATACAGGAGGTGATAACTTTGGAAAATGGGAGCAGGAGAACTATCGAATAAATATGTTTCATGGTAATAACCACTAATGTGCAGGCTAATTACTGAAGTAAATTGATCATTCTGTCTTAATTGATTTAAGCTTGTTAAAAGGGCACAGTGCCAGCTTTGTTAGCCATGAGCACTTTATCTGTGTGACAGTAATTGTAGGTGAATGCTCTCATTTCTTGTCTTTCTCTGCCCCTACTAAGCATCCAGGACATCAATCATAACTAATGTACAAGTATAATACTGTACACCTATAATAATGAAGAAATCTTGAGAAGTGGCTGAATGAAGTTTCAACCACAGAGAACAATAGGAACTAATCAGAGCAAAAGTAAACCATTCTTGGCATTTTCCTGTTGAAAATGTAAAAATACATTAAATTTTGTGGTAAATTCTACAAGGTTTGATTTGTGTTCACGGAGTTACCTTTTTACTAATTTGCCCTTGACATGGCAGTGTATATAAAGTAGAATATAAATACATAGATAAATTTACAAACTAGATTAGTTCAATACTGCATTCAGCACTGCATCACCAACAAAAATCTTATATTACTACAAAGGTTATAATAGTCTCTGGCCTAACCCTTTCACTTGAATAAAATCAGTTACACTTCAAATGGTTTTCAAAATTAAGCCTTATGTAAGAATATATTTTAAACAAATTTAAAGTTTTTGTTTCAAGAAACATCCTAAAGGTGTTAAAGGACATGCACTAAAATTTCCCTTTTGTTATGAATCAGAAGCAGTGTGGATAGATTGAGTACTCTTGAAATTTGATACATGAATTAAAAGGATAAAGGATATCCCCCCCAAAACAAAACAGTTTTCATTTTATATTGACGTATACCCCACCTTCTAACAAAGATTCACAACATGGTGCTTAACTTTACACGTGTAAGATGTTGGACTCCTTACCCCTGAGTGATGAACACATGCTTTATCTGTCATTTCATATCTCTATTTTTATTTTTTTTTCTGAAGAAAAAAAGCCAGCAGAGATCTGCCGGTACACATCACCAATGAGGAGATGTTCACAGGAAAAGTTCTGAAAGGAAACTAATTTAAGGGAATGTGACCTTTGCTTCCAGTAAAAGCTTTGCTGGCCTCCTCAGGTGAAAATTTACTTTCTTCCCTTCAACAGCAATTTAGAAATTCTGGAGAGTAGATCCTGCAGAAAGCCATTTTTGTGAGCACTTAGCACTAGATTGTCCACCCATTTCCTCACAAAACAACAGGGCAAGAATGGAATGTTTTCAAAATTGTTTCGAAGATTTTCCAGTGACGACACCGTTTCATCCAAACAAAACAAATCAGGCCGCTGGCCTGTATTTTTCCGTTTATTTATTAAGGTTTATATCCGCTGGTCTTTTTATGGAAAATAACTTAGGACATAAAATAAAAGACTGTAGAAATGTGTTGCAGCAGAGTGAAAATTATTGTACTGTGTAGTGTCTTATCCATCCAACCACAGAATCACAGATACAGAAGATGTAGCTTTGCAAGGGATGACTGCTGACCTGTGTGTGTGTGTGTGTGTGTGTGTGTGTGTGTGTGTGTGTGTGTGTGTGTGTGTGTGTGTGTGTGTGTGTGTGTGTGTGTGTGTGTAGGAGACAATATTACACTGGACCTACTGAGAAACAGAACGGATTCCAATGTTGAGGCTACAAGAAGACCTCATTAAAGGCAATGTTTATTCTATATGTAACCCAGACACATCCTTGTTTTAAATACACACTGAGGCCCGTCCCTTGACTACCATTAATTTTCAACGCTTTCGATGGCCTAACCCTAACCTCTTTCCCCTAACCCCCTAACCCAAGAAATAACACAGAAAAGTCGAAACATTGTCAAATTGTGCTCTCAGAGAAGCAACTTACCTACAAGGGAAAACAAAGGCCAATTCTGGAGGAAAGAGGCAAGAAAGATGGCATACATGCTTGGACATGTTTAGAGGTCGGTCCTCAATTTGTTGATGTGGGAACCGCCACTGAATCCTCACCAGAACACTATTTGTTTTATTTCTGAATCTTAATTTGGACACAGGTGTACCTGGAGGTCTTGGGTGGGGGCCTGAGCATGTGGGATGCCCCTAAACAGCTGGAGATGCCCATGCATTAGAAGTCTTTGACAACAGGACTTCATTCTTCAGAATCTCCAACCTAAATCTAATTGACACCATAGTCCTAAACCTAATTCCTAGCCTAGAATAAAAGTGAGGACCAAAACAAGGTCCTCACTTTACATCAAATGCCTTACTTTACTAGTAAAATGAGCAAAATGCTCTTGCTCAGCTGCAAGCACAATATCACACAACTTGAAAATACCTTCTTTTGATTCAGTATAAATTAATGAATTTCATCCATTTAGCTTTGATGTGGTAATATTACAACCAGAAATACTTTTTTGTGTGTTTTATGGCAAAAACCTGGGTGATCAGTGATGTATATGACACATTTCCCTTTATATGTACTGGTGGGAAACTTAGAGTATTGTTAAACACTTGGACTGTACAGACAATGTTTGACCAAAAGACTCTTTCTTGATAACACCACAGATGAAGTCCAATTCATTTTCATAAAAGTAAATTATCCAGCATGGATCATAAACATCTTATTCAGAAGCAGCACCTCAATGATTGTGTTACACTGACAGTTTGGTTTATATTTGTAGAAAAAAACTGTTCAGTTAAAATTTACTAGCAAGAACAATGAAAAAATTTAAAAAGTAATTAGAATATAATATATGATTGGAAATAAATCCTGCTGAATATCAATGCTGTTTTGGAATGGGCAATGAGTTACGAAGACAAAGATGCCACATCATGATGATAATAATGAACATTATCAACCCACAGAGTCACATAGAAAGCAAAACAGAAAACAAAACTGATGCTGCAGGCCAGTACAATTTGTTGAAATGTTATTGCAGCAACTCAAAAAGGTACTCGGTAGTTTGCATGATCCCAACGTGCTGGAATTCATGCCTGACAACGTCGGGGAATGCTCCTCACAAAATAATTCATCACGGATGGTGTCCTTGAGCATCTCCTCTCAGATCCTGACCAGGGCATCACGGAGCTTCTGCACAGTCTGAGGTGCACCCTGGTGGTACCGGATGGTCCTAAACATGACGTCTCAGAGATGTTCTGTCAGATTTAGGTCAGGGGCATGTGGGGGCCACTCAATGGTATCAATTCCTTCATCCTCCAGGAGCTGCCTACAGACTCTTGCCACATGAGGCATTATCATGCACCAAGATGAACCCAGGGCCTACTGCATCAGTGAAGGGCGTAACAATTGGTCTGAGGACTTCATCCTGATACCTAATAGCAGTCAGTTGGGTATTTTCATTTATCCTGTAAATGTGTGTGCATCCCTCCATGGATTTGCCTCCCCAGACCAACACTGACCATTCACTACCAAACAGATCATGCTGAACAATGTTGCAGGCAGCATAACGTTGCCCACTTGTCTGGGTCTATGGCTTTACATTGGGTCGATTTACACTTTAGCCTATTGTCATTACATTGTTTTATAAAAAATATTCTATATAATAATCTATTCCGAAAGTTGAGGACATTAATTTGTTTTTATTTTGCTAACAATGTCAACCAATGTAATATTGTGATATTCAAACTAAATTACTCAATACCTTTTACACTCGATCCACAGTATGGAGGAAATTCCTTTCAGCCACTTGCATCCAAGCATTCCATTCTTTTAGCCACAATCTATATATTACAACTGTAGAGAAGAAATTGAATGGAGATGGAGTAATAAACTGAGAGATTCACCTTTCAGCTCAGCTCCATCTTTACCAAACCCAACCAGCAAAGCGTCCCTCACTGCTGCAGAAACAGCCGATCTGTCTATCCATTCATACAATGTATTCTGTGATCAAAGGTGATGAAAACTTTAAAGCAAAGCCTCACTTCGCCTTTTTCTGAAAGATTGTTAAATCATCCCCTTTTCACAATTTCATTTTCTAACAAACAGGTGCCTTCAAATATGAGTTGTTTTACGTCACCCCCAACATGCCAGTGTTATTGAGGATTTGAGTTTGAAGGAACTTTTGCACACTTAAAAATACTTTTTATAAAATATTTTCAAATACTTAAAATCTGAAAGTCATAAGGACAACACGGTGTGGTTCACACATGAAAATACAAAGACACTCCTGCATGAAATAGCTGACAGCCCTTAGGAGCCCAAAGCTTTGTGTGGTCATAAAATATTAATACAACTCCTGAAATTAGGTCCTTTGAATACTGTCTGATAGCTTCTCTTTTTCTCCGGGCCAAATATTTCCCTTAAAAATAGGCTTTTTAACCAAAATTCCACACAAACACACATCTGCATTAGTGTTGAGGTGCACATGTACACACAGTCTCATGAGAGCAACTCCAAGGAGGTTTGGGAGTTCAATCATTCAACATGACGGGCTCCACAAGGAAAACACATACTCCAACTCCCTGCAGGACTGAGCCTGCAGCAGTACACCTCAGAGCCAGGGGCTGATTTTGATTCAGCTGCTCTTTTATTTAATTCCTCAGAGACTCTCGTCTGCCTCTCTGCTGGCTGCAGAAAGGATTCGTCTTCACTACAAAGCCTTCACAGCAGAGAAACTGAGGAAGAAGTAGGGTGAATAAACCAACATGCCAATATGTTGTGGTTTTAATTCATCTCTAAACAGACAGGTGTGGACTCTGAGAAGGAACCTGCACACTCCTTCGGCTCAGCTTGGAGTGCTGCTTCAGGGTAGCGCTTTGAGGAAGATGTGCATCATTTCCCCCTTTCATTCAGCCATATATATATCTATAAGTTGGCTTCTGTGTTCAGATAAATTGTAAAGTTTACACTATTTATTGTCAAGAAGCCATGTGTGTAGGTATTAATGTGAGGTAATTTATAAAAATCATACAAAGGAGATGATCACCGACTACCATCCCAATCTTAACCCCAGTTACTATCAACATTTGTTCGGTAGACGGAGTAGATAGCATTACATTCCTTGGAGTGCAGATCTCTGATGATATCACCAGGTTGAGGACACCTCTCAAATCCCAAAACAGGCCCAGAAGAGGCTTAACTTTCTGCAGAAACTAATAACATTCCTTCCCACCAGCATCCATATAGCATTCCACAGAGCTGTGATGGAGAATGTGTTGACATACTGCCTGACAACACGGCACTCAAGCACCAATAGGGCAGAAAAGAGGGCCCAGCAGAGGATGGGGAAGGGAGCTTAAAATGTCATTGGGGTGTTTTCACCTTCCATCCATCCATGATCTGTTTGTGGCAAGAACGGGGCTTTGAACATTGTCAGACTCATTAAGTGAAAGCACACCTAGACTCCAACAGTGTGTCACATCAGCTACTGCGTAACAAATGGCACATTTAACGTACATTAGGCACATTTTGCTGAAGGGTACAGAGACGGAACATATCACTGTGCTTAAATTGTGGATATTTTCACCTTAATGGAACAGGTTCAAAGAGTCTCACTGCCTACTGTGCCTGGAGCTTCAAGCTGCTGACCGGATGCTGCCTGTGTGGATTGTTTAGAAGGAAATAGGAGGAGTAATTTTGTTTCTTTAGGCAAGTTATACACCTTAGATGTGAATTGTGATTTATAACATTGCAATGCATTTCTTAATTTCTGCTACCAAGTTTTTTGCACCAAAACATCCGGAACTGCCAGACCGCTACGCAACTTTATGTTTCAAGATTTGTCAATTCTATTAAGTGTTATCTATTTCATAACTTTTGGGAAAACTCTGTTGAATAAAACAAATGCTTATTACTCATTTCTATGGGTAATAAAGTTAAATGTAACTTTTGAGAATTGTTCCCCCAACTGATCAAAGCTGAGGGGTCATTAGATTCTTAATCTTTTGTTTCAGTCAGATCAGTCTGTGCCGTCTAATCGTGTAACCTGTAAAATGTGACCCCGAAAGAAGTCGGTAAAAATGCATGACTGTCTGCGAACCTTCCCATTGTAAAATATGTAAATGTCTACCTCGTCACTCTGAGGGGAAAGTCTTTGGCTCCTCACAACCACTATTGACCATTTTTCTTATGGATAAATCTTACATATACAAGCACGCTCTTGCAAACACCTACAGGTGCTTGGATCAAGGTGCTTACAGATTCACTAGGTACAGATAAACCCTAGCTTTAGCTTTCACTATATACATCTTGTATTAAATAATGCTATGTATTTTTCCATGATGTTATTAAGTTGTTGGTTGTACCTGTGATACTTTTTTGGTTGGTTTTGCTATTCTTTTTATATCTCTCTCTGCAGGTGGAGAAGCAGACTCCAAAGATGTTATCTTGTACCCTCTTTATCCTCTGATGTATTTTTTGTCACCTTTTCTCCCTTTTAATATTTTGTCTCAGCTTTTTCTCCTCCTTTTCTTTCTCTTTTACCTTACTGTTTCTGTGTCCATTGAACTTGAAATAATCCCAAAATAATATAATAAGGTTTTTGTGTATATATCAAGCGGAGCACTATAGCGATAATAGTAATACTCCACTTGTGAAAGTAAATTTGTTCTGTCTTTGTCTGGGCAACGGTTACTGTTCAGAGAAATAATCAACATCACCATGTTCTATTGGCTCACAATCTGCTTGAAACTTGTATGTCAGAGTATAAAATGAGGATACCCCCCAATGAAAGGGTAACTTCCTGTTCAAAGAGGGCAGGTCTAAAGTGATGTCATCAAATGAGCATATAAATGTAGCAGTACTGATGTTACCCTGAGCTATCTCTATAGTTATGCTGCTATAGGCTTAGGCTGCTGGAGGACATCAGGGTGTATTTATCTCACTTTGCTGTGTTATCCTACTGTTCTCCAATCTGCATTGTTTGTTGTTATTTCAACTTTATGTTTTCTCTGTCTTTTTTCTCTTCATAGTAGGTATATCTGGCCTGGTCTGGTGTTCTGTTTAGCTGTGACACCATCCACTGGGGCAGCTTATCTCCAATTACCCTCTCTAACATAAAAAGGATTCCTGGATCAATGCGTGCTTCTGTACTCTTTTGTGTCTCTGCTCTGTCTTCTCTAAGCCCCAGTGGGTCGAGGCAGATGAGCGTTCATACCAAGCCTGGTTCTGGTTCTGCTGGAGGTTCTCCTCCCTGTTAAAGGGGAGTTTTCCTCTCCACTGTCGCTTCATGCATGCTCAGTACTAGGGATTACTGCAAAGCCATCAACAATGCAGACGACTGTCCACTGTGGCTCTACGCTCTTTCAGGAGGAGTGAATGCTGCTTGGAGAGACTTGATGCAACCTGCTGGGTTTCCTTAGAGAGGAAACTTTCTGACCTATCTGTCTGGAGGATTTGATTTAATTTGACTTTGTGAAGTTCCATGAGATGACATTTGTTGTGAATTGGTGCAGTATAAATAAAATTGAATGAGGAGCGTTGCTTTGATGATGTCAGCATTTGATCAAACAGGATTGTTTATCACCTGACAGGGATCCATAATTCCAAGTTTAGTTGAACTTGCCTTTTCTATGTGAAGGTTAGTGGGCTTGGAATTTTCTGGCAAGAAGGTGAAATACGAGGACTGGCCCCATCCCTTCAACATGCACGAAAACTCAAGATTTTAATAACTTTTAATCTTCACACCTTAACTACATACTGACCAAATTTGAAGCCGATAACTAAAAATCCACAGGATCTTGTTAAAGAGCAACATGTATAAAAATAAAAATTTGCCAGAAATGACACAAAATAGCTGACTTCCTTTTTGGCTTTAGGGCGAACCCCCAAGGGACTTTTTTTTTCTTAAATTGGGGATGGTAACTTTTGCACCAAATTACAAATCTCTATTTGCCAATCTCACGTTAGGGGGGTGCTGTGGAGCCGTTTGGCCACAAGCATTTTTAATTCCATTATACTAAAATCTCAGTAGGGGAACAAATTTGGTGAGTTTTTGAATATGTAAGTCCTCCAAATCGCCTATTCATTAGAGGGGAAAATAGTAAAGGACAAAAAAATTACAATAGGCCTTTGCAGAGCTTTTGGTGTATGGGCCTTATAAAGGGAATTTCCACATGGCTATAGTCAAGAGAAGTGTCAAACTCCAGTCCCAGAGGACCACTGTCCTGCAACTTTTAGATACCTCTCTGCTTCAACACACTTATTTGCTCTGTTAGCAGCACCATATAGAGGTTGACTCTGATAATGAGGCCATTTAGCCATTTGATTCAGGTGTGTGAGCAAAGAGATATGGCCAAAGTGTTTCCAGGATCCCGTTAGGATGACAAAATCTGTCTTATGTGGGGGTGGGTGGGTTACTTGAGGTGCAAATACATGTTTAGAGGACAGAAAATTGTGCAGGACAGTATTTTAAGACTGAGTTACTAGTTTTAACACAAGCTCTGAGTCTCATGAGTCACAAACTATCTGAACAATGATGAAACGGTTGGAGCAGCAGAAGTGATCAAGGTTATCTGAGGCAGAAGCTTAGCAAGGCTTCCTCTCCATG
Organism: Fundulus heteroclitus; assembly: GCF_011125445.2. Taxonomy (NCBI): domain Eukaryota; kingdom Metazoa; phylum Chordata; class Actinopteri; order Cyprinodontiformes; family Fundulidae; genus Fundulus; species Fundulus heteroclitus. Next base: position 6,324,260 of record NC_046380.1, on the reverse strand, counting down.
GAGAGGGTGGAGGGAGGGAGGGGGTGGGGTGCGTCTAAAGTCTAACCCATGGTTTCCACCAGCCAGTTTTATGGCCACATTGAAATTTAGTTTCACATTATCCATTTTAGAAAACATGTATAGACCTTGAGTCCTCAATGAATTTTCTGTTGAGTGAAGGGGTTTTGTGAACTGCTCAGATACACGAAAATACAGTGTTTTATACTCACTAATCAGAACTAAAGAAATGAAAACAGGCCATTTAGTTTCTACACTGCTCCATTCTCAGTAGACCTGAAATGTGCAATAATTGTGTGACCTTCAAGGGACTGCAGAGATGAGTTTACAGCAGTTATCCCATAAAACAATGATTTTGGCTCGGCTTTGTCTATGTCGTTTGCAAACTTACATGTTATCATTTTTCTTGTATTGTACCATATTTTTTTTTTTATGTTTTAAAAGATGTTTATAAAGCAGTTGTAATCACTTTGCTTTGTGCCCTGTCTTCTCTGATGTCATTATGTCCAGAAATCTGTAATGTGTTCTTTGTTTCCAGTTCAAGTCACATGCACACAGAGTAAAAAGCAACATCCTTAAAATTATTTTTTTCTTTCATTACTAATGAGTCATATATGTCTTTTTAATCACACCTAAAGATTGAAGTGAATGGACAAACTGCTGTTATTCAGGCTGAAATATACTCATTCAACAGCAACAATGGGAATTTTTTTTTTAGTTGAACAGTTGTATAGAAGTTGTTTTGACAAAAGAAACCACCAGTGTAAAACCCGTTTGATTAGTAAACTGACAAACAGCTTACTAATTGAAGGGTCCTTTGATTAGTAAGCAATCCACAAACAGATCTACATTTGGTCACAATTCCAACTTGTCTGTTTCCATCTGAGTGTGCACAGAGTCACAAAACGATGGCTTCACCAGGACAGCAAAAGTATTGTCAAAACTATATATAATTACACACACACACACACACTCACACACTCACATTTATGATTGTGATAAACCTGAGTGATGAGACGCACCACCCACACAGATTACAAGGGTAATTTCACCATGGTAACACATTGTGACATTAAAGGATTCTTGATATATATATATATATATATATATATATATATATATATATATATATATATATATATATATATATATATATATATATATATAGCTCATACGGGAGTAACACTGAAACCTGCATGAATATGAATAAGTTAGGTTACAGTTACGTCTTCACCATCACCACATTTTCTCCCTCACACCGTCTCAAACACGGGCGTAATTACTCATAGCTTTCCTCTGATTGGTCACAGGTGTTTTCTCCAAATGAGCATAAATGGAACACATTAATCGTTGCTGGAGGCAAAGCTGAGTAAAAGTGATTAACAACAGTGGGCACCTTGCAGCAGAAAGGCCTGCAGGGAGCAGATGGATGGAAATAAGTGGCGAGAGAAAATCCCCCTGTGTATAAACTCAGATTTCTAAAAGCATGGACAAGGAAATGGACAAGAGAGAGAGATTTTTGAAGGATCGATGGATAACTGGGGTCTAAACTAAAAAAAAAAAAATTAACAGACAAAAGTATTTTTGCCTCAGTCAATGTGATAAAGTAAATAGAAAATGCTTTTGTATTTTGCCCATGTTATGACGATTCATTGAGATAATGTGAGTTCTAATGCCTTTTAACCTTATCCAACCTCCACCTTTTTAAATACATTTCCAATCACTGCTTTTCATTACAGCAGAAATAATTATTAACAACTTGATGTGTTGGAATGAAATAATCAAATGAGTGGTTTCCATCAAAAGAGTTTCTTCTAAAGGTGGATGAAGGAATCAGAATGTCAGATTGAAAGGATGTTAAAAAATGTGTCCTGTTGCACTAGACAGCTGTTGATAATCTAATCAAACTATATGAAAGCGAGAAAAATCTAGAAGAATGATTCGTCCAGTTATTCAGCTACCTATATTTGGCTGGTAACTTGTTGATCACTTCAGTGCTGCTCAAATTTACAAGGTTTTAATGGGTTTTTGCAATGATCTCAAACTGAAATTCTGGAAGGCTGGTATTCTGGAACTTTTAGATTTGTCCTTTGCGCTGCACACCTGAATCAAATGGCTAAAGTACCTCACTAGCATCCAGTCAAGGTGTAAAGAGCTCTGCTAATGTTGCTCATATTGGAGTTGAAGCACAGACATCTAAATTTTGCCGTCACACCGGCCCTCGAGGACCAGAGTTTGAGACTGCTGCATTAGAGTGACCAAACATACTGCTGTGCTTTTAATGATATAATCCCCCGCCTTATCCCCCACCGCACATCTGTAGTGAATTGTAAGCTAGGGGAAATTTGTTGCTGTTGTCATTTGACCCCTGTTTCCTATAGGTGGCTGTGTAAATGAACTTCTCAGACAAGAGTGTTTGCAGAATATTACCATGGATGTTTGCAAAGAAGAGAGGGGGCGCTTGTTTGGTGATAAAGTGAGATGACCCATATGAAGGAAATAGCAAATGTATTTGCATGTAGTGAAGACTATATCTTTATGTGACTTTTCTATGTAAAGTCTAGCCAAAATTGTTATCAGCCAAGCAATGTCTTGGTGTCTTTTCACCCAAGCTTTAGGTGGCCTATCAGCATTCATAGAGAAATACAGTGTTAAAGTAATGTCCAATCTTTACCCGAGTTTTGACCCAAATTAAACGTTTTCATCTGGAAAAAGCTATAACCTGTACTGCCACAGAGATGTCCCATTTAAAAGTAATTAAAATGACTTTTAAATGGGACTGAGTGGTAGAAAGGGATTTTCCACCTGGCATTAAATAGCTGAATGTCAGTTATTAGGAAGCTGGCATCCAGTGCTGTGCTCCCTGCTGTGTCAGTATCACATGTCGGCTCTACTTAACAGCCTCTTCCATCATTGAGCAACCATCACCAAGGTGACACTGTGAAGCTGTTGCTGTCATACCCTTAGTGACTGTCAATGCTGTAGCCGTGTTGTACCTGCTATGTCAACAAGGTAGAGGACAAAGAAGAATCAGTTGGACATTTTAGTCCCAAAAAGAATCAAATAAATGCGTCAATATTTGAGCTTAGCTCAACAGAAACTTTAAAAAGTTTTTTTTGGAATAGGCTGTATTTTTAAAAGTCAGTTATTTACCTTTAACTTGGGGCTAAAGGGAAAAAGGCTTTTGGATTTCAAAACTAGCTAGTCAACAATTTCTGCAAAAAAAAGAGACATAGGCACAAGACAAATGTTGTGCCTATGTCTTTAAAGTCTAATTCATACAAAAGATATAAATCTACTAAGTTAACAAGAGGAAAATAAGTATGAATATTTCATTAAAGCTACAGATGTACACCGGCAAAGTTATTACTATAATGCACCAAGATTATTAAAGGCTACCATTTTGAAGAATATTCTTGTACTTCACTTTTTTCGTCATGTTCTAGTGGGTCCAGGGGAGGCTTTGACATAAAAGAACAAAGTAAATAGAAATTATTAAAATGCAAAAATCCATACTGTAGAAAGTGATAGAAACATCTACCATGGACAGTATTTACACATTTAATTTGTCTGCTACTTTTTACCAGCCCTCTCTCCTGGCTTTAGCAGACTTTGCGGTGTTCCCTGTCATTTTAATTAATGACTCAAATTCGACATAACCTTCATTTAAAAGCTTTTGTTCTGCTTGGGAGAAAAACTGTGGGCGTTCTTTGTCCATGCTGAACAGCCAATAGCAGCGTTGCTGATCATTGTTTCTACTATCGATACATTTCCCCTTTTAATCAAACGCATGAACACGCTGTTATCTCAGATAACTCAATCCAGCCATACTAATCATAAACAACAGGTGTGTTCGAAGAACTCAATTAGCCAGATCATAATTAGCTGGATGAAATCATCTTGGATGTCTCATTTGATCTTGGATGTTTTAAGCAACGTACGGAGAACGAGGCCCAGCAAATATGGTTAACAATAAACACAGAAAAACTATTACTTAATTAATTAGCACCAATTTATTCCCCCATACAGTCAGATGTCAATGTATCATTTTATTTTGCTTAAAACAAAGTTGGACACTAAAATCATGTGCTGACTAACTTTGCCTGTGCCAAAAACAAACAAAAACAAAAAACATCACCCGCCTTGATGATTGCCATCCTGCAGCTCTTACTCCAGTCATCATGAAGTGCTTTGAAAGAATCCTCCTGAAGTGCATCAAGGACGGCATCCTTGCCGGCCTGGACAGCTACAGGGAAAATTGCTTTACAGAGGACGCTGTCTCGTAGGCACTTCACAAGGCTCTCACCACTGTGGTGGGTCTCATATCCAACAATGATGAGACCCGCTACAATCTGACACAGTGGTGCTCCAAGAATAACTTCATTCTAGAATGTTACTATTAAATATAATATATTATAATCATTGTTAGAATTCATAATAAAATAGGTTAAATTGCACAACAATAACAATAGAGAGTTGTGATTCAAGTTTTTTTTCAAACGGAAAGGAGAAACTGACCAAAAAGTTGTGAGGATGTTCCATCCTGACGTCTCGGATTCTCTCTGACTGGCTTGCTTCATTTCTATTCTCCTTTCACTACATGCTCACCGTTCTGCCTTGCTGGGCATTAACATTTAAACTGTTTGGCCTTTTCGTTTAGAGTTGCTCTATACCTCTCAGAGAGGCATTAGTTAATGAGTTTCTACTTTGGGCTCTTTCCACTGAGACGATACAGGAATAGGTATCTTTCTCTTTGCCTTTCATCCTCCCTCTCCATTTTCAGTGATTCTCTTGAGGAGATGATCAACAATTGGCCTCTGACTCTTTCATTAGGAGCAAAACATATAGATTGGCAGACATCACAGACTAGCTTATTTCATCATCTATATACAAAATACACTCTTTAGTGTGTTTTTGTCAGTGTGTTTTGATTATTTTGTGAAAACCTGTGGAAAAAAAAAAATCACAAAAAGAGTTAGCTTTCGGTAATTTGGACATTGAACGGGATTAGAACATAAAAGGATTAACAATACTACAACACATATCTTTAAAGAAATCCTGATTCTGTTTAAACAGCATACATGTTAAAACTGTATGTGATGTAAAGACGTGTATTTTTCCCCCACTATTTACCTTTTCAGTAGGATGGTTTGAGAGGGAAAGAAGTGTAATGCAGCTGGGGGTTCTGCAGCAGGTCTTGCTTCAAGTTTGTCATGTAAAACTTAGCATTGTTCAATTTCTTCATCCACAACACTGGTTATGGGACGGACCACGAGGAGCTGGAGAGTGTCACTGGGGGGAGCTGGACATTTGGGTTTCCCTCTTGGACCTTTTACCATTATTCGTTCCAAGGGGAAAAGTCGATGGATCTAACTGTTCAAATGTACTGAGAAATATTGTCACATTTAAAAACTACGTCACTTTACCCTTATTGCTGTGGCTTCTGTGATCATGCCATTAAAAAAAGGAATTTACTTAAACAACAAAACTTAAATCTAAGGCTAATCTATTGTTGTAAAGTGCTTAGAGCATTTCTGCAAGCATATTTTGTTACAGGGCTAACTTCAATAACAAAGACATAATTCACATGGGAGCTGACAAAGATTATTTCCAAGGTTAAGAGTTTAATAAATGTTATTTAAACCAACATTTTCCTATGAATGCCTTGTTCTGAAAAAATTAAATAAAATTGCGCACAAAGGTATATAGCCACGTTAAATGTTCATAGAAAAGACCAAAAAACGTTTGATCATGATAAAATAAAGCACCAAGCCTCCATCCATAAGAATCCAGCACTGGGCATGATGAACAGATATAAACAGATGTGGTGCCATCTACAGTATCGCAGAACTAACATAATGCCGGTTTGTTTGAAATAACAAATCACTTGTAAATAATGACGGGCCAAGCCTGACCCTCTGCAATGCCTCGCAGTAAAGCGGCAGCTCGGCGTGATGAAGACCAACTGTTATTAAATAAACCGATCTACAGCAACTATAAGAGCCTCATATCAGAACATTTACTCACGTCAGTCAACTCTGCGTCACATCTGAGCCTCGGCAGGTTTAGTGTCCGCTTCAGTGAACACCAACGATCAGACTGGATTCCCAGTGACATTTCCTCCTAGGATTTAAATATTATTCTGCGTTGTTTTTTTCACTGGATCTTCATTATTACACTGAGAAATGCTAATAGCCATTTCCTTGTTTTATCGGCATGCGCAGTAGGCACCTCCTCTGTTAATAAAAATAAACACAAAAGGCTTTATTTTAAAAAGCTGAGCAAAAACAAAGCTTAAAACGCCAACATAATAAGTCCATCAGGACGTCATAATCTTTCATAAAAACTTTGTATGCAACCAGAGTAAGGCTATATGTTGCTATGCATCTTTAAGTAAATATACAGGAACAATAGGAAGCTAAAATCACCGGATGGTGGGTATGTAAAAAATCTAAAGTAAAGGAATACAACATTAACAGTGAGGAATATGGAAGTAAAAAAAGGTGAGCTGTGGCAGGGAGAAAAGAGATGAAAGAGATGACGGACTGAACATCGGATAACATGGAATAAATCAGTCATAAAAGAAGACGGGAAGATAAAAGAGGAGATGAACATGGCTCAGACGTCTTGTTGGCGATTTGCTCTGTCAGTCAAACTCATCTCTGACTCAACGCCTTTGAAGGTGTTCCAAAAGGATCAAGGTCCCTAACTGGCTTACACCTTCAGCTTTTATAAGGATAAAAATCAAACATCTTTTTGTAGTTCTGCTTTCTATATTGGATAGTTTCAGTTTATTTACGGAGACTTTCTGTACAATACAACTGTCAACAAACAAATCACCTGTAATAAAGAATGTTAAGAAGCAATTTTACTTTTAAAGGGGCCATATCATGCAAAATCCACTTTTTAGCTCTTAAATACATTTTGTTGCGTATTTGGAGTCTCTAAGAGAGCAGAAAAGTTGAATGTAGTGGTCTGAGTGCCTTTTAAATTTGAATTTTTTCCAGAATATATTAAACCCAGAATTTCAACCATTCTAAGCAAAATTAAGAAGAGGTCTGAGCTAAAAGAACTAAAACTTATTTTTTTCTATGTAATTTTTTGTTCTTCTTATCACACTCTTTTTCTCTGTCTTTTTTATTTGGTTTAGGTGCCTTTCTCACTTTTCCATCATCCCATTATCCCCCCTACTGAAAGGGGTTTCACTAGGCATTTGATTCAAGCTTTATGCTGAACACAGAGTTGCTTAATGAAGATATAAATCATTTCAGGCACTTGAGCTCATTTTCTTTGATGTCTTCCATTTTTTTTTTTTTTACATTTAAAAGAAACCTTTCGATGTGCAGGTGCAACTACTGCAGGATATTCTGGTCAGTCTTAGGAAATTTGTCATGATGAAATCATAACAAAATGGAATTTTGATTGATTCTAATGATCAAAACATGCAGGATATACACAGTAGTTATTTAATCTGCAAGTGATCAATTAATATCCTGTGATCATAACTAATTTAATTGTAGTGCTGCATAGGTGTAATACTTTAGCTTTAATAGGATATGTTTGGTATGTGCCAAACATATGTTTGCTTTTAATTTTCAAATTACAAATTTTTAAAGAAAAGAAAAGAAACCGCCCTCTAAAATTGGGTGAAAGCAAAAAACACTAAAGCATTATAAACAGACCTGATACTCAATATATGTATGTATTTCGCATTTCTCTACTCAGTTGTTTATATATTCAACCTTTCTGTGACTGAATTTGAATTGTCTGGTGAAAAAGATTAGACATTTGAATTATATTCTGGCAGCTCTAGGCTTCCACAGCTGAAGAAAGTATTACAGTATGAAGAAAGCTGTTATTATGCTTGAATGATTTAAGCCCAAATTAAATGGTGTTAATTACCAAAACAACATTTCTCTGAGAATGTTCAAATTACTGGACTGTAAATGAGACTAAAATAATCCAAAGGTTAAGAAAAAACTTTAATGATATATATTTAGCAAATTTGGCTGCTTAGATGTGCAATGTAACAAACATCAAGATTTTTGCACATTGTACAATGATTTCATTTTTATTTCACTTTATTTCATTTGAATTTTAGAACACAATAAAGCAGTAATTTAGAGAATACATAGAACTGTATTTTCTTTTTAGCAACAATTCAAGCTAGATGTTTGTTTTTACACCACAGTCAGAGAAACCTTTTTAGAGGGAAAACAAAGCAAAGTCATGACACGATTGCTAAAAGGAATATTTTGTGTCTAGCCTTAAAGAGAAAACGCTAAATGCGTTATAAAATCAGTAAATGACTTCATATTTTTGAGCCTTTTATTATCCAATGTCATATTTGCCTTATTTTTTAACTTATTTTTTTGACTTTTCCCCTACTAATCTTACACACACACACACACACACACACACACACACACACACACACACACACACATATATATATATATATATATATATATATATATATATATATATATATATATATATATACATATAAATATATGCCATTTTCAGCTGTTTGTTTCAACATGTTTTTGTAGTTTCCTTAGTCGCTTTGTTTTTGTCAAGTTTTACTCTTTGTGGGAGTTTACTCTGTTTTCTTCCTTTTTTACCAACTGATTTACTCTAGACAATATATACATCTAAAGAAATGTTGAAATGTACTCTTTATACCATGTTTGTTATTTATTTCATCTTCCACTTCCTTTAATTTAGGTCTATTCATCCACAGGCTTAATTGAGAGACTGCAATTCATCTCTTAAAAGCTGGACCCTGACAGTCTGTTATTTAAGATAATTGGTTATAATTGTTGTGTTTTGTACTGCAATACCTTCAAGAAAGAGGCTGATCAAAGTTAAAACCCCTGTAAAAAGAATATACCAGGGAATATCAATAAAAAAACTGTCACAGTGACTAGATGGTGCTGTTTGTGAGCCTTAAAAATAACCTCGGCAAAATTGAGCTGGTAAAAACCCATGTGTGTTGATAAATGTGGGTAAAAGGCTTGCCCCTGTCTCAAATCAAAACCCTCTCCTTTTTTGATTGTCACATCATAACCTTTAAGAAATGAGATCTGTCATGATTTAGGTTTCTGTTTGTTTTGCTTTGGACCTTTCTGGACTTTTCCTCTCAGCCTGTCACCTCTCAGCCAGTATCCAATCAGTTCAGTCAACAGTCAATTAGCTCACATCAACTCCACCTGCTGCCGGTAATTAGTCAACTCGGCTCACCTGTGCACTGCCGACATACCTGCCTCAGCCTACTCAGCCTTGCCAGAACGTCTCTCTTCTTCTCCTCTCGTCTTCCAGTGTGATGTACCCTGTCTCTACCAGATCCTGTGTGCTTAGCCAGCTGGACTCTTCAGTTAAAGTCGCCTGTGTCTGCGTGCTGCAGTTCTTCCTGTTTCTCCGTGAGTCCCGGCTGCTTGCTCTGCCTGTTCTGGCGGTTCATCGGTCTACATCGCTTGTTCTGGTCTTTCTCTGCCTGCATCCTCTGGTCTCCTGCTCGTCCCTACCGGCCTGCTCCATCTGCCACAATTCATCTGTTCAAGTTTGGCTCTGCTTGTCTGCGTCAATCCATTTTTAAAAATACATTATTCTGTGTCTGGCTGAATATCTGGTTCATCAGCTTGAAAAAGATTTGATCGACTTTTGAAGATTCATTAAAAATCCAAACAACTCTCCATGCTAACTTTTTTTAAAATAGAGTTTTTATTATATTTATGTATTTAACCATGGTTTTTGGAGTGCAACTCCAAAAATTTGAATTTCATAAAAGTTCCTCTTTCTAAGAATACTCCTGGTATTTCCTGGTAGATGGCCGTGTCTACTGTGGTAGTCAGAAATCCCAATGGAGCAAAACTAGCAGATGACATGGCACCCCAACTCATCTCTGACTGGAAGCTTCACACTGGACTTGAACCAATTATGTGCCTCTCCATTCTTGTTCCAATCTCTGGGACCTTGATTTACAAATTAAATGCAAACTTTACTTTCGAAAGGAGAACTTTAGACCACTGAAAACCAGTCAAATGTTTTTTTTCTTAGCGTAGGTAAGACTTATTTGATGTCATCTGTGGTTCAGAAGTGGCTTGACGTGACAAATGCAACAATTCTAGCCCGTGTGTAGAATGTGTCGTGGCTCTCGATTCAGGCTCCAGCCTCGGCACACTCTTTGTGTAGCGCCCCCAAATTCTTGAATTGATTTTTCCTTTGTATTCCTCTCAAGGCTGTGGTTATCTTTATTGTTTGTGCACCTTTTCCTGTCATGCTTTTTCTTACCGCTCATTTTTCCACTGATTTGCTTGAATGCCGTTGTCTGTGAAAAGCCAGCTTCTTAAACAAAGACATTTTGTGGCTTACCCTCCCTGTGTGAATGACTGTCTGTCTGCTGGACAACTGGCAGTTCGTCAGTCTTCCAAACCATCGTGTAGTAGAGTATTACATGGAAACTCTGGCTAAAAATATATTTTATTGGACTTGTGTAATTTTCAAATTTTCCGATACACTAAAAAAATTTTATTTTTATCAGGTGTAAATCATAATCATCAATATTACAAGAAACTAAGGTTTGCAATATTTCATTCTGTTTAAAAATTTTAGTTTCACTTTCTGAAATGAGTGACAAAATGTTAAGCTTCATCACATCACTCAGATTTTTGGAACTACTTGTCCATACATATGATGTTTGCTACTTTTGAAATTCCTACTTTCTTGTGATTAGATTCTGCTTTTATATTTCAAATTTAAAACCATTTCCTATTTTTAAACTGCCCTAAGCAGACGTAAATAGGGGATAAATAAAATGATTTATGTTCTACAATATTTCACATAGTCTTCATTGTATTTCCTCGTTTACTTTCCACCAGCTTATAATTTAAACATTTAAAATGGTTTCCTCCATTTCTACTGCAAATATTGTCTGTCTCTCAAATGGCCTGGCATTCAGAGCTTGACCACAATAGTTTCAGCATTTGGATTACTATAATGGGGCTTGCAATGCCCTCATATGATCAGCCGTTGGAGGCTAGCTGTCTTTTGGCTCTCAGTTATTAACCTCCCTGTAGGTTTTGTTCAGAATGCTAAGCTGCAAAAATACTAATCCCCAACCACTGGCCATTGTTTCACTCTGACTGCATCGGCTCTAAAAACAGGCTAATTGATGTTGCCGCCTGCTTATCAAAGGCTCTGTGAGGACAAGAACGACATGTCATATGAATGCAAAGGGGACTGGCCCAGTGTCTTTGTAGGAAGTCACTGTTTTCAGGCCTAAAACTACTAAATCCTGGAAGCATTTCAAGTATAAGTAATAAAGAGTTAGGTAAAGGTATTGAATACCTGGAACATATATTTGAAGGAACTGAGTTTATCTCATTTGATTAAATACACAATATGGCATTGACACAAATATTTAGAATATTTATTGTGAAAAATAACTTTAAGGTCATTAAAGGTGGTTTCCAAATGCAATTAAATGCATTTGCTTTAAGGTTTGTTGATCTAAAATCACCCCCAAATTATACAGGACACTGTCTAACCTAGATGATTTAATATCTCTCCCTATTATGAAATGAAAAGAGGATTTATCAGTCAGCTTTGAACAAAACTCCTGATCTCAGATATGTTTAAGAACTTTTGGAATGACTAGAAACCCAAATTTACAACCAATACAATACATAATCTTTCATGGAGTGCACTATACAGGTCAATTGGTTTCTTCTTGCGGTTGGCTTTTGGGCCTCGCCACTTGTCTCTCGCCCCAGACTCAGCAGAGGCGCTGCTAGTGGTGCATACCTCTCCTGGTGGGTTTTTGGAGAACAGGGGTGTCGACTGGAGTCAGCGGGGGAGCTGGCTTCCTGGGAGGGCATGTTGCTCCCCAGTTCTTACCTCCCCATCCCTGGACGCCTCCCTCTACCAGCTCCATCATGCTGCCACACATGTAGGAGCTTGGGGAGTGGGGACGTCATTGGGGAACGGGGAGGATTTCCCACCCCCGCTGTCTTGTGACGTCCTTGGCCCCAATTTTATTGTACAACTTAGACACTTTCATTTATAACATCCTCACAACCTGCATATCTAGGGCACAGATTGGGGAGGGGTGAGGCATCTGTGGGTGGGTGGGGCTGATTGTGTGTAGATGGCCTCACCCCTGATGGCTGCCCCCATTTGAACTTAGACACTGAGGGTTCTGGGTGAGGTGTGTATGTGGGGGTGTGTGCGGGGGCAGCCTTCTGGATAGGAGGGCTGGCTGTGCTGGGTGCGCTGAGTGCCCCCCATTTAGCCCTCCTAGTTTTAAATGCACTTGAGAAAAACATGTAACAGCATGGCATTTGAGTAGGCGGAGGCAGACCTGGGGTCTTTTCTACAGCCCTGTTCTCCAATTGCTATCCAGAGAGGAAGAGTGGGCCACCCAGCTGGGGTCAGGGCTGGTGATGGGGCCCTCCATCACTAGCCCTGTTGTTGTTGTTGTTGTTTATATATATATATATATATATATATATATATATATATATATATATATATATATATATATATATATATATATATATATATATATATATATATATATATATATATATATAATGATCTGAGCACAGTGCAACTTAAATGAGTGACTGCTTCCTTATCTGTCATCCTGCAGCAGTGACAGATCCATTGATAATTCTGCATTTAGACAGACAAGGAAGGCAGCTCTCACATCCAAATACCAACCCTTAACGCCAGTGGCAGATAAATGGCTCCCATGATGGCAACTTGATGGTGTGATAATTTAACAAGAATTATTTTCACCCCGCATCAGCAAACAATATTTATGTAAGCCTTGCTTTGTGTTTGTGTATGCCAGCATGTACTACTGTGTGGCTCATTAATAAGGTCATAATTCACATTTGTTACTGTTTTCTGCTGCTGACATTGTGTGTCTGAGAGAGAGTGAGTAATTACCTCAGATGATTTGGTCTTGGACATAAGTGCAATCATGATGAACCCATAATACATTTCTAGTTGACTTTGTTTTAGATAGTATAAAGGTAAACAAAGTATTTATGTAACCATGCAGTAATCAAAGTAATAATTGATTGGAGTCTGCTTTGCAATGTGTATACAGGGACATAAATATCCTACAGTCATCTTTTTTTCTACAACACAAAAAATTACCATGTCCCCAAGATATTAATATTACAAAAAACAAAACTGATTGAACAGGAATATTTTTTAGTTTCTCAGAAACTGGAAGAAAAACAAATTGTTTAAAAAATTGTCATGGTTTAATCCTCAATTCTAATGCCCACATTTAGTCTAAGAAGGAGAAGTTAGGAACGTCTGTTTTGTTAACAACTGCCACAGCAGGGAGAATAGTGTGCAAGCAGTCTGACTGCTTTCTGTGTGAATTCTCCAGGAACCGACCTGGTCTCTGTTCTGACAATAGTCTCCCAGTTTAGATGACTTAGATGTTGAATTGTGGACACAACAGTTCTGTCTAATGTCACTCCAAGGTCGGCTAAGATAGACTGGCATAAAGACATCTACAGACCAGAGGAATGCCTGCAGACATCTCCCCCATCCATGCATCCATCTTCCACAACATCTTCCCACCTGTCCACCTTTTTGTTGCTAAGAACCATGCCCTCATATTTGGATGAGATAACTCTCTGTTGTCTGGCATTGATATAAGCTAACAGGGCAATGACAATCATGTTTAAAATAATTAGTTTAAAGTGCTGCTGCTGCTGAAAAGCTTCCCCACATCACTATGCTGCCACCACCATGTTTCACTGTGAGGATGTTGTTCTTGGGATGATGGAATTTGTTTATGTTAGAACCAGACATAACATTTTCTGCTTTTTTCTGGCCACTCTTCCATAACACCCAGCTGTATGGAGTCTACAGCTCATGGGGCCTTTCAGAAAATATGTGTCAATATTGAGTGATCATGTGATTCTTAGTTTGCACACAGGTGGACTTCATTTAATTATGTGACTTTTGAAGATAATAGGTTGACCAGCTTCTTAGCAAAGTGGGTGGATACATATTCACATGTCAATTTTCAATTTGTTATGTATTCTTTTTTTCTCTATTTTGTTACATCTCCAACTTAGACTATTTTGAGAAGATCTAGCAATTAAAGTAAGATTTACAAACATTTAAATTGCATATTGGAATGCAAGGCAATGTGTTTTTTTGCTCTATGTGGACCAGCTTTCATCAGAAGCAATGAGGCCCATTGGTTCATTGTGTTAGTGAAGATTGTCAGTCATCCAGGTCATGATCAATCCAAAAAAGGTTTAAAAACAAAATAACTGGACTTCTATTCTGAAGCTGAAGACGTTTCGCTTCCCACCCAGGAAGCTTTCTAAGTTCAAAATGTCTGGAGTAGTGAGGAGTTCCCAGCTTTATAGACCTGCAGGTGAGGCCTAGTTAGAGCTTAGATTCACCTGTAGATTCACCTGGAACTGATCACCCCAACTATGGAGAGTCGTTAGGCTCATCGTTAGCCTGGCTCACAGGAGAAATGTTGAGACAGGTGTGAATTGGGGTGAAACTTAGCAGGAATCAAACCTATCACTGTGTTGTATGTTTCTGAAAGTTAAAACCTGAGCCCTCCTCCTCCTCTGTTACAATTTTTTTTTCTCACTTTACGTAAATCACTTCCTTCACCCCTTTCTCAAACCATCTGTCTTCTCTGTCCAAAATGTGAACATTTTGGTCCTCAAAAGAGAGCTTTTTTGGACAATTAAAGATGCATTACAAAAAAAAGGAAAAAAAAAAACAGAAATATACGAACAATCCTACTACGGAAAAGCAAGTTTAAATAAGTGGGTTCTGAGATGTGATTTGAAGTTCTGTAATGATTCTGAGTTCCTGATAGTTCAGGACAGTGAGTTTCAAAGGCAGCAGCAGTGAAGGTCCGGTGTTTGGTGCAGGTGATGGTTGTGAGGAGGTTGGTGTCTGCAGAGCGGAGGGAGCGGTGGGGTTTCAGAAGGTCAGTCACATATGAAGGGGCCATATTATGAAGAAACTTGTAGGCGAGACAAGAAGTTTGTACTGGATATTGGGCAGGGAGCCAGTGAAGCTGTTGGAGGACAGGGGTGATGTGATCTCTGGACCGGGTACAGGTGAGTAGGCGGGCAGTAGAATTCTGTATCTATTGTAATTATTTTTTTTATTTTTTTTGTATGAGAATTTCAGCTGCAGCCTGGGAGAGGGATGAACAGAGGCAGGTGATGTTGTGGAGGTGGAAGAAAGACGTTTTGGTTATATGGCCTATATGTGTTTGAAATGACATGGAGGAATCCATGATGGTATGGGACAAAACATTGTTAATGGAAACAAAATGGTAACGGTCAGAGAGGTAAGAGGTGAACAAAGGAGATGCCAACAGACTGAAGACGGTGTGGATTATTGTATCGAAAGCGGCGGACAGGTCAATGAGAAGAAGGATGGATACGTAACCAGAGTCAGCGGCGAGGCGGTAATCATTGGTGACTTTGAGCAGGGCAGTTTCTGTGCTGTGGTGGGTGCGGAATCTAGATTGAAAAGTTTCAAACTGGGGAGAGGGATTACAATGTTTTTGTGCTTGTTCTTCTCCACTTTCTGTTCTGTGACAAGTCTTTTGGATTTCCTTTCCTGCACTGCACAAGAAACCATTGCTCCTCAATGATGCCTGTGCCCGCTGGTGTCCTTAGGTACCCTTGCACAGTGCCTTCTGGTCAGAAAATGCTGATGTAAGTGCTTTCTAATGGTTTGACATGACACTCAGGGGCACCTTCCCTCTCTTTATAATAGCTTGGATCTGAGGGGCATTCAGGAGCTGTTCGCAATGAAGCAGTCATCAGCATTGGATTTGGCTAAAAGACTTCTACTCCTATGGCTTTCTGCAACACTGCTAGTCTGCATACCTGTTGACCTGTCACTTGCTGATGATGCTGTGAGCCTGGTGGTAATGTTTCTCTGAGATTATCCTGTTTGAAACTTTGCAATGGTGAGGTACTCCTGATCGATTAGGCATCATATTGTTCTGTCAAAATGTGAACACCCTAATGAAGAGGACAGTTTAAATTAAAATTGTCACTGAATCAGAACATTTTGCAGTTGATTGATGGGTCAGAGCCCCTGTTAGAGCAGCTTGTTATGAAATAAATGTGGTAAAACCGAACATTGGGAGAGCTGACTTTAGTTTATCTGTTAAAGGCTATAGTGCATTTCAGGTGGATTCTAAAATTTCATCAGAAAGCTGAAAATCTCTGACTTTTTGTGAATAGCGCCCCGCAATGTGTTGCATCTGATTTCAGCAGCAAGAGATTTTGTCTTCTCTTTTTTTCTTTAAAATATCATGTTTAATGGTATTACAGCAAGATGGCGAAGAGGCTTTCATGTGATATCAGATGGTGTTTGTATCTGAGTACACAGTTTTACTGGGTGCTTAAAAACGAAGGTTTAATGTGCAAGTTTGTAAAGAGAGATGGCAATGTGTGTATTTTGAAGGAGATAATCGGATAAGTTTTCCTTCTGAAGCATCTTGTTTCTGACATTCTTTCTCTGTGAAGATGCTACAAAGCAGATTGGGGGATACCAAGAGTCACCTGAGGAAAGCATTCTGCCTGTGTGTGTCCGTGGGTAAAAGGCATAGTGTAACTAATACAGTTAGGTCTGGATTAACTCTTCTACCCTGAATATCATTTTCTTTACACATCCTGACACAGTACGCATTCTAAAACACCAACAAGCACTTGCATCCACACACAGTATGCAAATGGCTGACAGACTTCTAAAATGGCAAATGTTTACCAAGATGAAAGGTTTGGCTTATTTCCTCCCTTCTAAGAGGATCTGAGCCAAAATGAGCGACTGCCAGCACTTTTCTGTATAAGCTTTTGCATGTGTGTGATGGAGGAAATCTGGCTTCTTTGTACCTTCACACTTACTTGGCGGGTCTTCAACTTGTAGTGTGCATTTTTGGCCCATGTCATTTCTGTGACAATGAGAACCTTGCTCTCCTATCACGTGAACTGAAATGAGCATAATTTGTCACGTTTACTTCTCCTCACCTTGCATCCTCAAGTTTAGCCCTTAAGATGATTTTCTTCCTCTCCTTCCTTTGAATATGAAAGATGCATGCACTCAATTTGGAAAGAATTTGTTTCTGGAAATCTTAAAAACTTTAAATGCATAGAGAATTCTCCAAACATCATCTATCCTGTTTGGGTGTTTCTGAACACATGATGCATTAAAGATTAAAACGTTGGATTCTTTTCTTTGAAGCCACAGCTCACAAAATGTGCAGCCTTGGTCACCAGGTATGGCCATCAGTCTTTAGGGAAATACTACGTTAGAAATCAATGAAAGTTGGCTCAACAGAGCATTGCACCTTCATTGCATCATTTGTGATTGAAGCATTAAAATAAAAAAGGAACACCCAGACGCTTCTCTGGGAATCCATTATTAACCTGCACAAACTGTGATTAAACTGTCTTTATTGTAAAATATTTCTTCACCCTCAAAGACAAAATAACACTCTAATTATACATACACATTACGGGTATGTGTATATATGTGTATGTATGTATGTATGTATGTATGTATGTAAGATAGATAGATAGATAGATGTTAGAACAATGCTAACACAGAATTAGATCAGCAGTAACTTCAAGGTTCCTTCCATTCAATCTAGGATGGGTTGTGACATTCTTTCCAAGCAGTCTGAAGTCCCTTATTGTTATCAGGAACAATTTCCTTTGGACAGGTGACCACGACCCAATCTTGGATAAGCAGAAGACTCTGGATGGATGGATGACACCAAAGTCAAGGCAATAATGTTTTTATGAAAACAAAAGCATCCTACCACCAAAACGCTCACATCAAATAAGAATTATGGTGGTGATTTGACTTTGGTTTGCAGAAACAGACTCTGGGCACTTTGTGGTCTACATGTTGACCATAAACTCTTATGCATAAAAATGTATTCTGGGTTTTAAAGCTTTTGAATTATGACGTGTTCTTTGATTTTTCTTTTCAGTTTTTTTTTCTGCAAGTCAATTACCAGCATTGGACATTGATCCTAGTTATCAAACAATCCAGGCCAGTTCAGACTTAAAGTCCTGGTCTTAAGATGCCAACAGACCTGAATCATCTTAAAAAAATAAAAATAAAATAAGACTGAGGTTTCCCGAACCAGACACCTTTCTCTCCAGGGACAAATCCACAGTGGGAACAAACTTGACTTTGTGGCAACAATGTGGGCACATTACTAGGGGTCTGAAAAACATGCCTTACTCTCCAATACCCCAATGAAATGTCTTGTGGAAAATAGTTTTTAGTTTTCACCAGTTTCTTGAGGAAGAAGAGCCGTGTTTTGGCCTTCATCACCAGGTGACTACAGCAGCTGGAGAGCACACGAATCAGTGCAGAGCATTATTCCTTAATTCTTTCGAACACATTTTCTGGTAGACTTTGTCAAATGTTTGGACCTCCACACTTGTCTGAAATAAGACAGACTGGGAGATCTCTAAGTGTTGAGATGTCACAGCCCTTCATGTGAAAGCAGAAAACGGAACAGAAATATAAAATTAATGCTCATAAACACCGCAAGATAACTAAGCTGGAAGCAGTGAGTATGCAATGCCAAATGGAAACTGCTTGAAATACTATCAAGCACACACACTGTTAAATTGTAAACAGACAAAACAACAATAAATGCAAATTTAAGCTTGGATCACAGGAAGCATATACAGAAACCTAGACAAGCAGTACAAATGTCCCACCCCCACCCTAAAAAAGAAACCATTGTTCGGCAGACAAAAGTCGGAGCCTTTGAGGATGGCTTAAGGACAACAGTGCACCACTACACACACACACACACACACACACACACACACACACACACACACACACACACACACACACACACACACACACACACACACAAAATGATTTTAACCGGCGGAGGATAAACGCAGCTTAGCACAGTCAAAGTGTTCAGGGGTCAGTTGTCCCTTAGCCTGGTGGACAGACGCTTCAGTGACACGATATCCCTTTTGATGACATCACGTAATGGATGCTGCAGGCACACTTTACAGCTTAGATCTGCTGTATTTAACTGCTCACCCTAAGCTCCTTTGTGGTGATCAAAAAGAGCAGTACAGGGTAAAACCAGCAGGTTTCGATGATAGCCCAACAATAGCCCCATGCTTAAAAGATTACGGTCATGATGCACTGCAGAAAAATCTAAGTGGATCATTTTCTTTCTTTTTTTTTTTTTCTTGATCTCATACACTCCCCAACCCCCTCTTCCCAGTTTCCTCTTTTTGTTCTAACAATTATCCTTTTTTGAGATTTTGTTCCACTAAATGCTTACATGATCCCATGACTGGGTTTTACAGCAAGATCATACTCAATGAGCTAAGCTAAAATCATTGAAGACGCTGTGGCAGAAAATGTCAGTGTTTTCCCTAAATGGTTTTTGACCTTTTTAAAAAAAAATAAATAAACAATACAATACAGACAACTTAGGCCTTTGTGTAACCTCTGTGTGCTCATGAGGCTTAAATTCCAGCTGTGGATGAGAAGGATGAAAGTAGAGATGAAAAGTGATGACTCGTCGTGTTTATAAGATACTTATTATTTGGTGTAAGCCTTCTTGCGCTTGTTGGGATGCAGCTAAACCAAAGATCACTGGACTAAATGAATGCAATCTGGTCGTCCTTTGTCTGCTCTGTCCTCTGAAGAAGTATTTTGATTAATCCAGCATGAAAGTTTCAAAGTATTAAACCACGGACCATCTCCTTTGTGAAATTCTGTTACCCAAGAAACCGTAGGCCTTCAGACTTAGGCATAATATTTAGTCACCATCACAAAACACACACCAGAACATCTAACAATTCACTTTGAAGTAATTCCCTTTGAAATATTTATATTGTTTTATAAGTTGAAAAAGATGATGCACATTACGGACACATAATTCCAACACATCTCTCAGTGGGATTTCTGTGGGCACCCAACAGTGGGACACACATCAGTGCATAGTGCTTACAAATGCATCACTGGATGTCCCTTAGGTTCTAATTTTATTTGATAACACATATGAATATGTAGGTTTTTTGTCTTCTAGCTAGACTGAATCTAAAGAAATTAGGTCCTAAGAATTTTCCTTGCTAAAGAGACTTTCATTGTAATCAGATGTCCTCAGCTGTAAGTTGGGTTTCAGAAAACATAAGATAAAACATGTAAAGATAGATAAATGGAAACTAAGAGTAATTCAAAATTCTGTCAAGCACAGACAAATGGACACTGCTCTGAACTACATACACCACTCTGCTCATCTTAGGTTTGGGGGTTTTGTCCTTAGATCCCAGTACATTTTAAACCCAACAGGACCCTGAGACAGAGACTGGTGCATCCTAAGGACAAAACTCCCAAACCTAAGATAAGCAGAGAAATGTATGTGGTCCAGTGCAGTGAGGAATGTTCTGAGCTTTATGTTGGAGAAACCAAAAAAAAAAAAAAACGATTCTCTGTGGGAGCTGCAGGACTGTAAAAACTCTGATTAATCCATGCCCTTTGAGTTTTGTTCCTGCTCTCACTCATGGACATTATTTACTCACCCCCCTCTGTCTCTCAAGTTTGGCAGGAATCCCCTTATCTATTGGTTGTCCCACATGCCAGTCCTTCTGACACGCTCACATAACGCCAGTGTTTGTGCTCTTTCCTTTCAAGTCTCCGCTTGCTGACTGTGCATGCGCACTTCTAGTGTTTATGTATCTGGTTAGCTTAGCAGCTAGCTTAGCGGTTAGCCGTTGATTGTAGCTCCGCCGCTCTCACTGTGGACTTTGAACATGGCTGAGAGTTACAAGAAGCCAACTGCATTTATGTGTATGAGAAGAAGAGGAAGGCCTCAGTAGAAAGAAATAAGATCAGATTGGATTTGGGAGGTTTTTTCCACACGATCACCCTGAAGAGGGACGAGTGAGGTAAGACGGTTTTGCGCATGCGCAGTTAAATAAAAAAGGGAATTGGGGAAACTTCCAGAAAAATAGTGTTAAACACCAAGCTGAAGTTCACGATAAAGATCCCTGCATATGTCGCTGGAGATGTGAGGTGTTGGAGGATCTAATGCTGTGCAAAGCTGACTGTATCATGAGGTTCGGAGATTTGCAGGATTTCATTACTTCACAAAATTACCAAAACAAAAAATATTGAAATGTGGCAGTGAAATTTAGAAAAAAAAAACAATATGAACCAAAAGCTGTGGATATGGCTGTTTACACTGTATCATATTGGACGAGGTTCCCTCATGGTTTAGTTGGCATTTTAGTATGGATCAGGTTACCAGACCTATCCAATGGAGAAGTTAGTTGAAAGCCACATGCTTGTCAGGGGAAATCCTAAATTTTGATTGATATCTATCAATTTATCTATACTATTTTTTTACTGGTCTGGTTTGTGGTAATACTCTGATTTATCTGAACATTTAACCACATAGATATCATCTACAATATGTCTGGTGAAAATCCTGATTTATATATTGCCTCAAATGCATTAGATTAACATTTATGTTAAGTTTATAACAACCATTACCCAATTCCAAAGAAGTCAACAAACAATATCGTTATCCTTACTGCTGCCTTTCGTGGCAACATTGTGAAGCAGGTTTCTGGGAGTTTAGGCTTTGTTGGTCCTTGTTTAACTGCCGAATGACACAATTCCATATAACAAGCTCTGCAGCAAGCAGGCTGCAGAGCTTGTTATGTTGTTTGTTTAAACTCTGCCAGGGTCCTGGAGAGGAACCAAATAACAAATTTTCACTCATAATAAGAAAATGAGGCTAATGCTGTGAAGACGAGCTCTCAGTGGACCTGTCCTCATAAACATCATACTTAGGATATCTGCTATATGCTTATTTACCAAACAAGAACGAAAGCACAGTTAGCTCCAGTTGTCCTTAGTTCTATCTGGCTCCACATGTTTAGAATAAGAGCATTTAATTTGAGCATTTAATATTTGACAACTTAATTATGAGTGAATGAATGAATGACCAATGTACAACAAAATAGTAAAATTAATCTCTGCATATAAAATGCAACTATTAAAAGTAACAAAACCACACATGTACAAAATAAATATAAAATGACCATCAGGCATACACCAAGGCAAAAATAACCAATGTGATCACTGGTTACTAATTACTACAATTTTATCAAAAAGAACAAGTTAAAACTAATAACTGGTAATAATAACTGGTAAACATTTTAATAAAAAAGAAATCTGTAAAATAACTATTGAAATTGGTCATTCACATATGTGATAGGACATATTAATGTTTGTTAGGGAGTCTTACTGCAGTTAGAAAGAAACTGTTATCAAACCATGAAGACTTTGATTTGATAGATCTGAAACGTCTGCCAGAGGGTAACAGTTCAAACAGACGGTGAATGGGGTGGGAGCAGTCCTTTAAGATGTTGTTGGCTATGGACAGCGTACAACTACTGAGGATATCTGTAACGGAGCGGAGAACATATCCAGTGATCTTTTTATTTATTTTTTTCAGCAGTCTCTTTGATTCCCTGGAGAGCTTCTTGGATGTTCTTCCCTGGAGAGAACATCCAGGGTACCAAAAAGTGATGCACTACGTTAGAATGCTGTCAATGGTGGCTCTGCTAAAGGACACGAACAGCTCATCACTGACATTGTTCTTTTTGTGGATCCTGGGAAAATGCAGGCACTGCTGGGTCTTTTTGATCAATGCTGAAGTACTTATAGACCGGGTGAGAATGTTGCCGATGTCAATTCCCAGGAATTTCAATGACTCCACTCTCTCCACACTCTATCCATTGACGTAAAGGGGTTTCCAGTTTGTACAATGTTTCCTGAAATCTATCATACGTTGCTTAGTTTTTAAGATCGTCAGTAAGAGAATGTTAACTGAACACCAACGAGTCAGACCGTGCATCTTCTTTCTATAGGCAGACCCATCCATGTTAAGAAAGTAGTACCACTGCAGTTGTATCATCAGCAAACTTTATAATATAATATGAGAATGCTGGACGACAGCCATCAGTGTATAATGACTAAAGTAGGGTTCTCAGCAGGCAGCCCTGTGGGATGCCAGTACTGAGACTGGTGATGGAGGAAAAATGGAAGCCGTTTGACAGAAGGTGGTCAATCTGATCATGTTCCAGATGTAAACATAGACTTCAACCCAATATCACATACAGTACCATGATTTGGTGTGCAAGGATGTTACAGCACACCAAATTAATTCCAAGGCAGACACATTAGGCCTTTCTGATTAAGCTCATTCTATGTTGCCTTAAAACTAACTTTAGATTAAACTAGATATTTTTTCATTACTAAAAATTGTTTGTAACTCTGTTTGCGTCTTTGCCACTGTCAAGCCCAGATTTACCCATTTTTGGACAGTAAAGTAAATTCTTATCTTATTTGCAGAGGGTCCATTTCTCTATTCCTTCTTCTATAGTAATGGGTAAAAGAATCAAAAGATTGTATTGCCATTATGTAACCATAATGAAATGTTGATGAGAGACAGGCTCACAATTCACACATAACGCACAGACACAAATCAAGATATACTAATGTTCAAGCAGAATACAGCGACAACACCACTGAGAATCTGAAAGTGTGCAAATAGTCCTTAGTATTAGAGAAATGATACTCACTTACAGCTCTATTGTTAAATATTATTCATTCTAGTGTTGGATGCACCTAGAAAAAAACTACTTTCTCTTGTTGTTCCTGGACTTTCTTCCACTCAGGAAGAAATACATATTTTTTACATTAGAGTCCAGCTCTCCCATAACCACAAATTAAGAAGCACATATGTACACACCTTGATCCACTAGCCCTGAGTTTCTCTGAGACAGTCGAAGATTAAACTAGTGCAAAAGCAGGAGGCTGCAATGGCTGACTGTAAAACTGAGGAATATTAAAATCCTTTAATACCTTCTGCTTCTTGTATCTCCCAGAAAAGAAACAGATATAAGAAAAGAGAAGAAAATGGTCCAGGTAGAAAGCATACATGAGAGAAATGTGCTGAAAATAGAGAATAAAGAACTCATGCTGGAACAATGAGGCAATAAAGGAAGAAATACATGGGCTACAATGGGAAACATACATCAGAAGAAAACTGAGGAATATTTAGAGAGAAAGAGAATCCAACACAGAGGGAGGAAAGAAGTCTGAAGACTGAGCTCTCTCTCCTGCTGTTCCTGATGGAGGCCTGTGAGATGGTTAAGAAGGCAGTCTGCGGGACACCGTTTCTTGTTAAATTCAAGATATTTGATAAAGCATTAAGTGATCTTTGACATTTTCTGAGTCTAAAACAGCAGTAGGAGAGATGTACAGGTGGGGAAATTTCCCAGAACGTCCCATTTCTAAATACTGACTTTTTTATCATTTATAACCTTTTCTTGCCTATATTTATCATCAGCTGTTTTATCTTACTTCTTTCCATTCCTGCTCATCTCTTTTCATATCCTAGCATTTCTTCCTCTCACGTGTCCTCTTCTGTTTGGCTTCTTTCCATGTCTGTCTGCATCCAAGTTTTAGCCTCGCCCCTCACCTTCTCTGGAGTTGTTCTAATCCTCAAGGATTTGCATAATGACAATGAACAGACTCCAAAGGCCTTGCAGGCTTCATGCTGAATTAGCCAGTTAACCACACACACACACACACACACACACACGCACGCACACACACACACACACACACACACACACACACACACACACCTTTAAATAAATGAACACACACATGTTGAAATGCCAGTTAACGAGGGAAATCCATCAGTGACTAACGAGAAGCATTGTAACGACAAGACGTAGTAGCTGAATAACATCAGCTAATTGGGAATGAAAGCTACCTTCACGTTATGAATTCTTTTGATTTGGGACGGTCATACAAGTAGTCATGAGCGGCTTCAGTTAGGAAGATTGGGTTTGACAAAGTCAGAGAGAGAGAGACAACGAATCCGACAGAGGCTCTCAACACTTTGGGGGCTTTGTGAGACTGAAATAAATCAGCATGTAAGATACCATGAAAAAATAATTACTTATTTTCACAGGACCAGGGAGATTTTTTAAATGTATCTAATGTAATCATCAAATTAAAAAAGAACTTTGTTTCTGTTCATCTGGAATATCCATTCTTATTTTTAACAGCATTTCTGGCCATGATTACATGTAGGTGCATTCATGCACATTGAACAATTATCCAGTCTGATAAAGTGTAAGGGTGAGTCTATCCAATAGCAGTTTAAGGGATACAGAAACAATTATTTAACTCTGGATTTTTGCTCCAGCTACTGTCATTTAGGAATAAGTAAAATGGCATTAGAATTCGAATAAATTTAAGTTTAAGTTTTAACCAACTTTCTTTTTAATAATTACTAATATACTGAATTTCACTATAATAAAGTGAGCTATGACTTGATTTCAGGTGCAATAAATCAACTTGGACTAATTTTCAGTATTTTACTAAAGTCTCATGTAATCTACTACATAATTTTAGCTATTTCTCCTTACAAGAAACCTGACATTTCATACATTTTTTCTGGAGTGTGTCTTGATTAGAGGATGGGTGACAGTGGATAGGGAGTTTGTCCTTTAACCGGTGGGTCACCAGTTCAAACCCCTGGTCTGTCTGTCTCAGTAGTTATGTCCTTGGGAAAGACAGTTGGTCTGCCTGGTGCTGGTGGTCAGAGGGCCAGGTGGCACTGATTGTATGCCAGTCTGCCCCAAAGTTGTCCCTAGATACTGAAAAGTAGGCTCAGTCTAATTTTCACACCTTGGAAATGGGAGGAGTGGTGTGCATTTCATGTTGGCCATGGTACAGTGAAAAACAGCTTTACCCAGTTTAGTCTGTGAGGGACTCATATGACTTTCTCAAATTAAATTGTTCTTAGGATCCAGAAAATATATATATCTACCTAAAGCCATATAGTTTGAGTAGGTGTTGGTTTATTTTTCTAATCTTTCAATATCCTGTATACCCAATATAAAAAGTGCCTAAGTATTCTCAGGATGAACACAAGCATATTCTTGGTGCAGGTTGGACTGCCTGTAATGCCCCTTGTCACAGTTTGTCATGTTTATTGAAGAAATCTCAATATTTTGCCATGCAGGAAGCTTCAGGGTGTCCCATTTGCATTTAATAGATAATGGGGGTTGTTGACAATTTGAAGAGTAACCTTCAGCATATGCTAGAGTGTGAATATAAAGAGACTGAAGCTATCGGGATGGGAGTCAGTCACTGGAAGTCACAGATCATGGATTCTCAACCAGAAAGAGATGGACTGTTGCCTCTAGGTTCGGTCTCAGTCTCTGCATCAGGCAGAATAACTGAATTATCCTGTTGTCTTCCTTGCAGTAGTTGGAGAGATGTGTTGAGGCCATGTCTGCAAAAATGTTGCCATTGCTCTGGTCTGTCACACTGAAGAAAGACTGGGGCTTGAAAGGATGACGTACCTGGGGTCTGGAACCTGGGGTCTGGAACCTGGGGTCTGGAACCCGGCTTCTGTTTGTGTACAGCCTCCTTCCACAACGCTGTCTTTGTTTTCTGTTCTTTTGTTTTTAAAAAGCTAGAAACATGGTACAAACGTCCTGTGTCATTAACTGTCACACTCGTTCACACGAGTGCTTCAGAAAAAAGAATGATGGTTCACCAATGTGGAATTAAAGCCAAGGAGCTTGGATCTCTGAACTGACAGAGATGTTGAATGAACTCTGGATAGCAGCCGTCTGCCTACCAAACCTCACTTTCAGCGTCATATCCCGATATGTCTGTGTTCAGGGCATCTTCATACTAGTAAGTTTTAATCAAAGCTTGTTATGCTGTTTTACACTGAGCTTTTAGCAGGCTTCTAGTGCTAGAAAAAAGCAAAAAATCTAATCTTAAAATCATTCCTACAACATAAAGGCAGCCAGTGCAGGGTGGACAATATGGGGGTAATTTGCTCACGTTGCTTAGTACCCATTAGCAGATGGTCAAAAGCGTTTAGTCGACATAGAAGAGAGTTGTCCAACCCTGCATACAGAGAGGTGCAGAAGTCCAGTCCAGAGGTAATAAAAGCATGGATCACCCTTTCAAGCAAAGGGTGATGGGTTGGCTGCACAATCAATAAATAACTGGGTGAATGAGCCATGGGGTAGAAATCAGTTGTTTGCTACATATACAACGATTAGCTATAACATCATGACAACTGGCATGAATAATCAGTATGTCTTCATTATTGTGCTTGTTTGAGCGAGACATATTAAGCACCAAGTCAACATTTTGTCTGTAAGTTTAGATGTTAGAAGCAAGAAAAGGGAGTAAACTTAATGATTTGAGCAACTCTTACAAACTGTGATGGCTCAATATGGGGGTCAGAGCATCTTTGAAACTGCAAATATTGTGGTGTGTTCTGAGATGTTGCGATCAATATCTATCAAAGTGGTCCAAGGAAGGAACAGTGGGGAACCCAACAGGGTCATCAATGCACATAGGGGGGGAAGGCTGGCCTGTGTGGTCTGATTCGCACAATAAGTAATAGAAATGGACCACAGAGCAATAGAAGAAGGTGCAGGGCTGATAGGTCAAGTTTTCTGTTACATCACATGCCTGGCTGGTTGTGTGTAGCATGCTTACCTTAAGTGCACATGGTGACAGCATGGGAATAAGGCAAAGCAAAAGAGGGATGCTTTTGAAAAATCTTTCTTTGGAAACCTTGGATCCAGCATTCACAGAAGCATCATGTGGATGTCTCTATTGCCAAGCATTGTAAAAGACTGTGTTCACCCTTTGATAGAAATGTTACGTAATAGCATAATATCTGTGGCCTTCTTCAGCAGGGAAATTTTTTTTTTCTTTTATCACTTAATAGTAGGTATATGTGGTAAGGCGTTGTGTTAGCTGTGACACAATACAGGGGGGGCAGATCATCTGTCATTACCCTTTCTAACAGAAAATATTCCTGGATCAATGTGTGCTTCTGGGCTTTTTTGGGTCTCTACTCTGTCTCCTCTAAGCCCCAGTGGGTCAAGGCAGAGAGCGTTCACACTGAGCCTGGTTCTGGTTCTGCTGGAGGTTCTCCTCCCTGTTAAAGGGGAGTTTTCCTCTCCACCGTTGCTACATCTATGCTTGCTATGAGGGATTGCTGCAAAGCCATCTATAATGCAGCCGACTGTCCACTGTGGCTCTACGCTCTTTCAGGAGGAGTGAACGCTGCTTGGAGAGACTTGATGCGACCTGCTGGGTTTTCTTAGACAGAAAACATTTAACCAATCTATCTGCATGATTTGATTGAATTTGACTTTGTAAAGTGCTTTGAGATGACATTTGCTGAAAATGTTACCCTCGTGAGACCATCCTGATCTCGCGAGCTTTCAAGGTTGCACTCGAAGATCAGTCTG
The DNA here is from genome assembly GCF_011125445.2 of Fundulus heteroclitus. Classification (NCBI taxonomy): domain Eukaryota; kingdom Metazoa; phylum Chordata; class Actinopteri; order Cyprinodontiformes; family Fundulidae; genus Fundulus; species Fundulus heteroclitus. The sequence goes on along the minus strand of NC_046380.1, from coordinate 6,295,851 downwards.
GCTATTTTCTGTTAAAGAAAATTTGGAGCCGTTCACCAAACGAACGTCCAATCAGCATTGGCTTTGAGGCGGGTTGAGGTGTGACGCAACGAGAAGTGCGACAGTTCAGTCTAGAGAACATGGCGGCTTCAGCCGATGAAACTAGCGTTAGCGTGGCTATCGAGCAAGTTTTATCGGAATTACAGAGTATTTCTTTGCTGAGCTAACGAGCCTTTACCTGCAGCAGCAGAAGTAGCTTGGCTTGTGGTTGTGTTTTACGAATCTGATTGGTTTATTTGGCCCGTCTATCACCAACATAGGCCAATCAGCTAACCAGCATTTTCGCCCCTTCCCAAAATTACTTCAACGGAAGGTTTCCAGATGGATATGCGGAGCAAATCTATCTGGCGGAGTCAGGTAATGAAAATGTACCCTGGCTGGCACAACTAAAAATATAGTTAAATTCAATTCCTTTTATTTCAGTACATTTTGTCTATATAGTTCCTATTCATAACACAAGTTGTCTTAAAGGGACAACATGTGTTAATTCAATTGAATTCAACCGAATCATTCGACAGATATAAAGTCAACACAGTCCAGTTGGTCCTAGTCATCAAGCAATGCAATCAAGTTTGGTATATTTTTCAAACTGGTTATGTCTTTTTCTATCTAAGGGAACCATGCAGATAAACCTAAAGTCACTGACTTGCGACATTCCCTCCTCCTGAATGATCATGTAGCGACATTTCAGGAATAATTTAGCATGCACGTAAAGTTCAACGTGTTGACTTGACCCCAAAATTCTCCAGATCTCACTGTTGAGCATCTGTGGGATGTCCTGATCAAACAAGGCTGCTCCAAGAAGACTCTGACATGCAACTTAAAGGGTTAAAAATGTATTCTACTTAATAGAAAATCATTATCAATAGAAATAAAACACAAATTCAGTTTATAAAAGGTATACATGTACTTTAGAGCATTATAAAAATACACGTTTTTTTTTTGTAATGCTAAATTACTTAAATATAAAAAAATATTTAGAATCTGAGTGCATATTACATCATCCATCTTTTAGTTTTAGGGAAAAATATCTGCACAGCATTTTTTTTTTACATTTGTTGTAATGTAAGTTACAGTACATATACAAATATTCTTCTTTTTCTTCTTGTCATCAAGGTCCCCCTCCCCTACACGAGACAGTAGTTTATGCTATTTGTTCATTTATGTCTATGTATGACAGTTGTGTATATTTGTGTGAAGAAGGAGCTGTGTGTGTGTGTGTGTGTGTGTGTGTGTGTGTGTGTGTGTGTGTGTGTGTGTGTGAAACCACTATCTCCTCAATGCAGCTGGATGGAGCACAGATTGGAGCAGGACTATAAATACGCTCACTGAGACACACATGAAAGCAAACGCACACACTATAAATACACGTTGATGTTGAGCTTGAACTCAGTCCGCTCTGCCAAACCTGATTAAACGGGAAATAAATCACCCCAACACACACACACGCTCACACACACACTTGAGCACGTGAACACAAACACAGTTAATGTGTTTGGGTGTTGTTGGCCTCTACTGTGGCTTTTGGATATATGGAGGTGGAAACAATTTGAACAGTGGTACTTGATCTTGACACTTAAAGTCATGAATCTGATTCCAGGTTAAGTAAATGTCAGCACTCCCGAAAAGCCTGTCCAATTATTAGACCTGTATTTCTAGAAGAAAGTTCATTGTCATGTCCTATGAGGTTTGGTTGTAGTGCCTCAGTCATGACAAATATAGATATGAGACAGCAAAGTGATAGTTATAAGAAATATGAGACAGTATGGCCCTTCTTAGGACAACCCTCACAGCAGAACGTCTCCTGGTTCAAATCGCCCTCTTTTTCTGGGGACCCCTCAAGAAGGGGGTTCACACTGGAGAGCAGTCTTTTCCCATGGACCGGCATGGAGTTCATGCTGGAAAGACATTCATCTCTTAAAAATTATATATATATATATATATATATATATATATATATATATATATATATATATATATATATATATATATATATATATATACATACATACATACATACATACATACATACATACATACATACATACATACATACATACATATATATATATATATATATATATATATATATATATATATATATATATAGTATATACATACATACATACATACATACATACATACATATATATATATATATATATATATATATATATATATATATATATAATATAATTTATTTTTTTTACTCAATGCAAACTTAAACACACACAGCAGCTATGTCTTAGAACAAGTTGTAAAGTCTCGGGTTTTGCATAGTGTATTGTGTTTTCAAACTTTCCAAGTCTGGAAAAATTTACATTTAGGAAATTGAAAATCTGTGGGAAACTTTAAACTGACTGAAACCCACACTAACTGATAATAGATGAGGGGCCCCAACAGGAATTTTAGCACTGATGAGGAGGAAACAATGACTTCCAGTTTTAATATATTGTGCAAGTGTGTTACCCTGGTGTTTAATGAAATACATTATGAAATAATGCAGAAAAGTCACATTCATCTGATAAACATAATGACATTCAATCCATTAAATAAACAGCAGGACTGAACTCGGGTGACTGCTGTGGTGCAGTTTGTCTGTTAACTTAAGTCAACACATTGTTTACTGATGGGACTGTTTTAACCTCATTAGCCTATGTCTGGCTGATTAACATTTGGCTCATGGGTACAGAGAAACAACAATTACGGATCATTATCAGCATTTATTTAAATAACCAAGCAGCAAGAGCTTTGTATTGGCAAACAAAAGGTCAGAAATTAGCAGAGAAAAAAGCTGTGCAGTCTATGTGTTTGGCCCGTATACAAAACACTGCGTGGAATTACATAAAATACCATTTATAGTCTATTTTTTTTTCTTATTTGATTCAGTTTTATACATACTGCCCCTGTTCTTGCCTTTTTCTCTTGAACAATGTCTTTTCAATGTATTTTAATGTAATTTTTTTTTGTTTTTTTTACAAGATGTGAGAATTTGTTGGAATCTGAAGTCAAATTACATGTTTGTACACAAAAACTTGCCCAATAAAATTGATTCCGATTCTTATTTTATTAAACATTACATTGTGGTGGTTCTGAAATAAAACCAAATGTTTAATTAAAATGAGATGATGCCTTTCATCATAATTGCATGGTTTAACGAGTGGTTCGTCAGTGACTTATTTTTTAATTTAATGACTTTCTTCTTTAAAAAACATTAGGAGTGTATGTTGTTACAGCGATTATTGTTCAACTGAAAATTGATAACATTAAGTAAAACAAAAGTAAACCAGTTGTTTGAGAAAACAAATGTTTCATCAAAATCAGTGTTAAATTTGCATTTATTAAATCTGAATCAGAATTAGCTTGATTGCCAAGTAGTATTCCACATGTACAATGAAAACATTCCTATTCAACAAGAATATCCTTCTTGTTTGTCTGGCAACTGATAATTAGCTACTTTGAAACAATCAAAAATATTACATTGACTAACATAAATATACCCGATCTCTGAATGGCAAACAGCATATAGGATGGAACAATAGGTTACAGAAAATAGAGGAAAATGGACATGATAGTAACCTTCAAAATAAAGCTGGAAACATAAATGAAACCCAAGAGTGAAGTCCAAAATGATCTTATTTCACCTATTTATTTATTTTTACCGATTTCTTTATTTAAGCTAACAAACCTATTTGAAAATATAGCACATTTTCAGTTCAGTTCTTCTGCCTGATGCAGAAAATACATTGAATAATTTCTCACCAAGAATCTAAATTCAATTAAATTAAATTTTATTTATATAGCGCATGAAACATGTCATCTCAAGGCACTTTCCAAAGTCAAATTCAATCAGATTATACAGATTGGTAAAAAAAAAAAAAAGCATAGCCACAGTGGACAGTCGTCTGCATTGTTGATGGCTTTGCAGCAATCCCTCATACTGAGCAAGCATGAAGCAACAGTGGAAAGAAAAACTCTCCTTTAACAGGGAGGAGAACCTCCAGCAGAACCAGAACCAGGCTCAGTGTGAACGCTCATCTGCCTCGACCCACTGGGGCTTAGAGAAGACAGAGCAGAGACACAACAAGAGACAAAAAAAGCACAGAAGCACACATTGATCCAGAAATCTGTTCTACATTGTATGGTAATAGCGGGTGATCTGTCTTCCCTGATGATGTCGCAGCTAACAGAACGTCAGACAAGGTGTACCTTCTTTTGAAGAAAAAAGTGACAGAGAACCAAACGTTAAAAGCTGTGTGTGTGTGTGTGTGTGTGTGTGTGTGTGTGTGTGTGTGTGTGTGTGTGTGTGTGTGTGTGTGTGTGTGTGTGTGTGTGTGTGTGTGTGTGTTGTCTCTGGGTGATAAAAGCTAAAATCCCATAATGTCTTCTTAACCAAAGTTTCTCTTCAGTCCAAATCAACTTGTCTCTCAGTCACTAAAGTTTAGGACAGGCATGAACAGATTGGCAAAGTTCTGACTTGCTCTCTGATAATGGATATATGGATAACAGAAAACATTATCAACTCAACTTCCCAGAAAACCTGAAAAAGAAAATCTAATTGGTTCACTTCTAATGAACCAAATTGGAACCTTTTATTTTTTAAATGAAGCTCTACATTTGTCAACGTTTCCCATGAAAAAGTGTACCCAAAGCTCAGTTTAGCTAATTAAGAACAAAAAAAAAACGGCTTGTGATGTGGCAGGATCTCCATTTGTGTTTGAGCGTGCACCGCTGATTGGAGCTCAGTGCGCACTTGCTGCGCTGCTCCTGTTGTGCTGAATCACTGTGTTTCTGTGTGATAAGAGAACAACAAGCTGAATGCTAACAGGATGATTGAAGATCGTGGTAATTAGTGTCTCGCCTTCGCCTTGGAAAGAGATCTGTTAGCATGTGGCAAACCATTGTCTAAACTCCCAACCCCCCCACTGTGTGTTTGTGTGCGTGTGTGGGCAACATGTTTGTGTTAAAGCATTCATAATCATGCTCTAGTTTCTGCATTCTCCTCTACGGTCTCGTGTTTGTGAAGAAAATACTGAACCGTGCACATCTCTTGAATTTTCCAGATGCTATCTTGGTGTTTTTCTCAGCGCGTATGTGGGAGGATGAAACGTGTATTGTAAAGATGCATGGCAGCAAATTTATCTTTGTCACCGTTGAGGATATTTCAGATTTTTTGCTGAATGTAGTTGTTTTTCTTTTTCTGTCTTGCCTGCACTCTCTTACGCACAGGCTACTCACTTTTCACAGTAGGACAAACCACGTTAAAGCACAGAGCCATGCTGTGTGCCGAGATTGGAGTTAAGTTACAAATTTGGTAATGCATAGAAATGCTTCCTGCTGTAAGCAGTCATATTTGTTCCTTTGATATGTAGGAAATGTACTAGCTTAGACAAACACTGAATTAAAAACGTAGCATCACAAATTCAATTCTAAATACTTGACAGTTTTCTTTTTGCTAAAGCTTAATTTTGGATTCAAAAAACTCATAGGCGCACATTTCTATTTGACTGTGGAAATTCTTCACATATTCCTCAGCTAACTGTCCCTAGCCACATTATTTGTAGGTATTTCATTCTTACACTATATTCATTTACGTTAAGCACAATGTAAAATCTTACTTGAGTTCAATGTTCAATGTTTCTTTTGACTTTGTCTTTTGAATCATTTACGCTTCCATCTTTGGTTAAGAAGCTTTACTCTGACAGATAAATTATTCAGCATTAGAAATCTCCTAAACTCAAGGGAAACTCAGCAAAAACCATCTTAACTTTTTAATGTAATAGAAAAGTCATAATGGTCAGAAAATGACATACTTTAAACATGTTACTGGTATTGGATTCTTTTTCTAAAATTACTATTTCAGTTAGAACAGTCAAAATAATAAAAAAAGTAATATATACAGTATATATAAAAATAATATTAATAAAAAGAAAAGGCAAATCTGATCTATAAACTCACTAGAACCAACCAATTGACTGAACTATATAATGTATTTTAAAACTGATATTTATTTTTACCACTAGTTGTCTATCAAATTGTACATTTCATCAAGTTTTTTTTCTTTGTGAGTCTATTAAACACGTTTTATTTTAATTTAACAGTTTAAAACTCTGTACTTCATGAAAATATTTTCTCTGTGGTGTGCTTCTACTGTATGCAGGACTTCAAAAATTACCTGCAACTTGTCACCATAAAGTATTTATGTCCTCCTTTTAGAGGGCGTAAGACAAATGTAGGATTTGTTAAACTAGTTTTTTTGGGGAAAATACCCTTTCTGCTAAAATTTCTTTAGATTAGTTCTGTAATTCTTAAATTTCTTCTGTAATTGTTACAGAACTAATTCCCTACAGTGGGCACTTTTAGCAATGGCAGCTTGTCACAAAAGTTCCCATACAGCAGCAAGATGAACCCTATTTTTTTAACCTAGATTTTTTAGATTTCTTGAGATGGAGCCTGTTTGGTGTCATTAAACTTTAAATTAAGTTCACATTTGGTTAAAATAAACAAGTTAATTGTTGAAGGAATATGCCCTGCTATGATATTTTATGCCAATATTCATACTATCATGTTCTGGCTCTCCAGGAGCATTTATGTAGAAGCATCAGTTACGCTATCCTCTCACCAACCAGTGTAGCCCACTGCCTTAGGCCAGTGCCTTCTCCATCAAAAATCATTATTTCCTTTGTGATCTGTTTGCGTTGATCAGTGTACTATGTTGCCTCGAAAGCAGCAGGAAGGAGCGTTTGCAATGTTCATTAGTCAGGAATCTATTATGGGGCTAATTGCATGTTGTGTACTAAACTCAACAGGAAATAAAGTTGCTTTGTTGTAGAAATGGAAATGCCTCATTATAAAACAGCAGTGGTTTACTTGGAACAGAGGGAAAACTTAATACCTAAACTGAGAAGCTGAACTGAAACAAAAAAAGGAAATAATCCCAAGATTTGTTTTGCAAGGATTCCTGTCCCTGGATGTTTTGTAATTTTCAACCAGCAGTTCTCTAAATAATTGTGCTGCAAAACCCAGAAAGACAATAAGTTTTAAACAATGTAACAGTAAGAGCTCAGAAATACCTTTGCTGACTGGGAACAACCCACATTGTCTGCCACATTCAGGAGGTATTTTGTAATCCTTTCCACTGGTGCTGTAACTGTATGTATTCATCTTGAACACTCACAGTAAGGATGTCCCGGTCAAGTAATCAGGCTGTGAATACTTTAGTCGCAGGCGATAACCACTTTAATTCAGAAGAGGTTGGTAGAGGGTTTTTTTTTGGCACTCTTAGATAGTAAGCTAACAATAAATGGGGTCGAGAGAGAGACATGCAGCAATGGGCTGGGACACAAACCAGGGACGCCCACATCAAGGACTGAGGGCTCCAAACTTGGTTCACACGCTCAGTGGCGTCTCTGGCATGATAAGTTGAGTGGGGCAAAAATGTTAACAAAACGTGTGCATTTCCATCATTTCTTTTTTTTTTTTTATCTTTTATCTTTTCCAGCATTTTGACTGGACGATCCGAGCTTGGCGCCGTAGGATTTGTGCCCCACGGCTGTCTACTAAGAGCGTGTTGGGCATGCGCACTGAGATTTCAGATGTTCGTTATTTTAACAAACGTTGGTGGGCCGGCTCCAATATGAAGGTGCCTCCAAAGGATTTAGACTACTGAGCTTGTCAGTTTTCTGGCAGACAGATATATATATATATATATATATATATATATATATATATATATATATATATATATATATATATATATATATATACATACAAATGTTTATCACCAAATTTCATTGTTAAGGGAATCTGTCTGTTTTTACAATATTGTTCTATAAAGAACGATTGTGTCCCACTGATTATTGCGATCATAGAGCTCTGCAGCGACATCTGGTGGGGCCTGCCCGTCTGCAGGTAGAAAGTGTATTTTTTTGTTATTGTTCTTTTATTTTATGTCCTTCAGACATGGTTCATGGTTTGTAAATAGTAAAATTAGATTTTGGTTTGACTCACTCCTTTTATAGTTGTTGTTAATTTTTATGTGGTTTCTCTTCAGTTTGACTTCCTCGCTTCTCGCTTCCTCGCTTCTCCTTGCTGCTCAGCCAATCAGTGAACAGCAGTCTGTTCACATCAAATTTCAGCCCTAATCCACTGCAGTCGCACTACCTGCAGAGGAGGGACCAAAAAAGCCTGGGCAGTTGGGAAAAAAAATCTAAATACTCGCAAAGCAGGCGGAGCCGAGCCCGTCGACAAGGGGTATTAGAGTCACCTCTGAATTTGGTGGTCATGAGGTTTCTGTATATATTCTGTTTAAGATAAAGAACAAAATATGTCATTTGTCATTTTCCTGGTTTATGATGCAGGTAAAAAAAGAAATCTGACCTGAAACCAATGTATGTACCCAACTGGGAGTCAGTAAACTGTTACAGATCATTTTACCAGCTGACAGCTCTCTTGCTGGTAATATGTTTCCTGTCAGTCAGCCAGCTGCAACAGCTTGTTAAGGTCTACAGGGCGTCTTTTTAGTGCAGACATTTGAACAATTAGATTTGTGCCCTTATTTGTTTTAGAAATACCGACAAAGTCATTCCATTTTTTTTCACGTTGATTTGAATTAAATGTATCATTACTTAAAATAATTACATTTTAATTTCTTTGGGGTACATTGCACAAAACCAGAGAGCTGAGCTGGGAAATAAAATACTTTTGCACTATAGTCATGATATACATGTCATGATATACAAGTCAACTTAAAAAAAAATGGAATATCATGTAAAAGTAAATGTCATATTATATAGATTTATTGCACATGGAGTGAAATATTTCAAGCCTACACTTGGAATTTCGATGATTATAGCATAATGGAAACCGAAAATTCAGAAATTTAGAACATTGCATAAGATCTCTCTTCAGACTCTAGGACTTTGATTTCTAAATGAAACGCAAACGTCACTTTCATCTCACCCCACTCCTTGTGAAGCTCCTACAAATTATTGAATGGATTTTGTTTGATAATCCTCTCAAGGGTGCAGTTATACCTGTTGCTGATGCACCTTTTTTTAAATAAATTCAATATAACGTATATAGCGCCAATTCACAACACATATCTCAAGGCACTTTACAAAGTCAAATTCCATCAAATCCTCCAGGTTGGTCAAAAAGTTTCCTCTCTAAGGAAACCCAGCAGGTTGCATCAAGTCTCTCCAAGCAGCATTCACTCCTCCTAAAAGAGCGTAGAGCCACAGTGGACAGTCGTCTGCATTGTTGATGGCTTTGCAGCAATCCCTCATACTGAGCATGCATGAAGCGACAGTGGAGAGGAAAACTCCCCTTTAACAGGAAGGAGAACCTACAGCGAAACCAGAACCAAAATGTTTCTAATTTTGGCGATATTCCTGAGGTGAAGAAAGAAAACTCTGGTTTAATATGGAATTTGTCTTGGTCAAAAATAAGGCCAAGAATTTTTACTTTATTACCAGAGGCCAATTTAATGCCATCTAGATTAAGTGATTGATTAAGAAGTTTATTTTTTGAGGACTCTGGTCCAAAGATTACAACTTCTGTCTTGTCAGAATTTAAAAGTAGGACATTTACAGTCACCCAGGTTTTGATGTCATCAAAACATCTGAATTCAAAGTAATTTTACTTCCATACAACTTTCTCTGCTTACAGCACTCTGAACCACCAGCCTCTTTAGCAAATGGGCTTTACTCTCTCTGCGGAGGCTGTCAATAACTGTCGTCTGGACATCTGTGCAGTCAGCAGTCTCCCCATGATTGTGCTGGCAATAATATAACGTTTGACATTAAAAATTCTCCTATGCAATGTTCAAATTTTCTGAGAAACAAACTTTTACGTTTTCATGATCTGTAAACCATAATTATCAAAACCACAATAAATATTTCAAATGTTTCACTTTATAAGTAATAAGTCTATGCAGTAATTGAGTTTCACTCCCTGAAGTGATGAACTTTCTGGAGATTCAAATTTTTTAGAAAGATGTACCTGTAATATATATTTTTTCTGCCACATTGTACAATGGACAGATTCCATATTTTTTTTGATAAATTGTATTGTAACATTTGTTTTTGTTAAAATGAAGAGCAACATTTCATCCAAACTTTAGAAAAAGACACAACTCCTAAAGACAGCTCATAATTAAAGTATTGGAGTAATATCTAAACTCCTGAGGAGCAATTCTCCTTATATTGATCTTAGACGTGTTTTCCAGAAAGTGTCGAGATCTTGAATTTGTACAAGCTGTCATTGACATTTGTACGGACAGATAGTTTACATGGGTTAATCTGAGGTCTTTGCAGCCTTTTTTCTCTCCTGTTATTCATAACTGAGGAGCCTAGGTGAAGCAACAGGAGCATAAGATGTGGTGCTTAAACCTCCAGACAATGAAGACGTGTGTTGGGCTCAGAAGTGGACCTGGCTCCGGTGAGAGCAGTGATAGTGATGTTTTCAGCTCTGAACGTTGGCCTCTTGTGAGCGTACTCTGCCCACATCAGAGGACGGAGTTTGGTTATGTGTTTACTCTGAAAATCTCATCTCCTCTGAATCAATACTCCATTTACCAAAAGCTCACAAGACTCAAGCTGAGTAAGGAGTGTCGTACTGCTCTCCCCCTTCCTGCTGCCTCTTCCTCACCTGCTTCTGTCCACTTCTGCTCCTCTTCCTTTGGTATTTTTTTTTTTTCAGTTTTACCTTGTCTTTTCATCGTGATCACGATTTCTGACATATTGTTAAATATTTTTCTGTTGCTTTTTTCACAATCGGGTTTCCCCCTAACTGTATAATTCAGGTTTTATCGCATGTTTTTCCTTTTGTTATATATCTGTCTTCGTTGGCGCTCTCTTGGTTCCTTTTTGTCTTCCTTTTTTACCCCTCATCTTTAATCTGTATTCATCACATGTACTTCCAGTGTTTGATCTGTGTATCCGTCCTCCCCTCTCCTGCCTTTCATTCATGTTCTCATCTATCGCTTTTCTCTTTGCCCCTTCTTTACATTCATTTTTCATTATGTTTACAACTCTGCAATTACATCTTCTTTGTTTTGGCCTCTTTTCATCATGTTCACATTTCCTTCATAATCCCTCCATCCACTCTTCACACTTCTCTCTCTAAAAACCAATTTCCCCACAGGTCGGGTGGGGTCTTAGAGCACGCATGTGTTTGTGCGAGTAAAGAGCCAGCTGTATTAAACACTTAGCCTTTTTCCCTCTCTTGAGCCGAGAAAATTTACCCGTTGCTCAGGGCGAGAGGAGCGAAATGGCTAAATGACATTGTGCCATTAATTTAATTAGCTCGTAATTGACATTTCAAATGCTTCACATTTAAATTAGCTGGTCCCAGCATCGCAATGGAAGTCACAGCAACTGTGGAATTGATTAAATCTCTGCACAAAGGACCAGAGGGAACGAGAACTGACAGGAAAAGGCGAGCGCATACTGTACCGTCACAGAGTTATAGAGATGCAAGCGCCGCGGTGAAGGAGAGGCAGGGGGAAAAAAATACAAGTGCTGTTATTGAAACAGAATGTGAGTTAGAAGAGCAGCTGAGATTTAAGAGATAGAAGGAGAAAGCAGAAGAAAGAGAGGTGAGTATGTTAGATGGGGAGGAACTCTTATCTTCCCTTCACCAGATGGTGACGAGTTCAGGGGTCATTTGGCTTTCGGGTAATGCATCCCGGCCGGTCAGAGCGCACAGAACCAGCCCAGAGGCGTTGTTACTTTAGGACTAAATCTTAAAGATACCATTAATGGAATATTTGTATTTGGTTATGTATTGATGAAAAATGCTAGACAGCCTTTGGAGATTTTTTAAATATTATCTGCTGAACAGAAAACAAGCTTCTTCCAGTGATTAGGCTGTGAGGTCAACCTTGGCCACTCCACTATGGCTCTTAGAAAAAAAGTTTTTACAAATTATAAAGACAATAAGGATGAGTTTAGCAGCTCTTCTGTATGCTTTTATTTCATATTTATGAATATCTACAACAGAATGGTACAAGGCTTTTAGCTTCTAACTCAACCCTTTGTTCAACCAACTTTTTACTAAAACTGCAAGTTTTTAAAAAAGGACAATAAGAACTCTTTGAACTCCGGACATTATTTGTTGGTGACGGAGGCTTCCTGGGTCTGCGTTGTGATTGGTTGGGAGGATGTGATAATGTAATATTAACCTACATGGCTAAAATGCTAAAAGAAGGAAAACTGTTATTCTGTAGAACTTTTTCAATAATATACGTCTATTGATCGATGTATATTGTTATTAATTCATCGTCCAGCCCTACTTCAAAGTATGTTTTATATTTTTAGGTGGGGTTGATACTTTTCTTCAATTTCATATTTATGTAAAGGGTCACTCACCTGGCCTCATTTAACAAGATTGTTTATTTTTTATTCTTTGTAAAAGTTACATGATTCATTTTGTTGCACAATCTGAATATATATTTGCTCCTCTAGATGGATTTAACTTTTTAGCAGTGAACTGAAAAGATTGCTGACCCTTGACCTCATCGATTGTAAAATACACCGTACCCTGTATTTGTAAGTCAAAGTTTAAACTGAAAACTGAAAGTATTGCTACTTTATTATAATAAAACACATAAAAAAAAAGCCAAGCAAAGTAAAAGGCAGTGCTTTTGGCTTCCAGATGTGACACTGTTTGAACTCCGGACTTTATTTGTTGTTTAAACAATAGCTCCTAAAATTGTGATCCTTTTGGTTCTCTACTTTTACGTTTTATATTAGAAAGAAGAAGTTCCTCCTTCAAGCTCCTGTATGCATTCATTACCAACCTTCCTTGCTTTGACTTTGTGTGGAATGGTTTATATAATGTAATCAAATATTTTTTTTTTGCAATGGCACTTTAAGAAAAACAAAGGCATATGTGCACATCCTCTGCCAGACGATGGTGGTGATCATTTCTTTTTAATATGATTGAATGCACTGGAATGTGACGTGTGTACCATAAAGGTTATGCTACAGACAAAGAATGACGTAGTTTTGTAAAGTTACATAAAATAAAATTATTAATGTTATTACATAATAGGGACAATTGGTGAAAAACCTGCAACTTTAAAAGTTGGAGCTCTGATTTCAGGAAATATTCCAACAGATTTTTCTATCTGTGAAGTTAGAATTTACAATCTGAGATTTCAGATGCAACAGACTTTAATCTATTGCTGTGAAAAGCTAAATTTAGGTTTATTGCATGTAAAGTATTAAAATTAAAGGTTATAATTTTAGAACTGCGAAAACATATTTGTGCAATACATCCTGAGTGCAAGTAGATATGTTTGAGTTGAAACTGGCTGCGTTGACTTACTCACACCGTAAATGTATAACCTGCATGTAGGTCTGGCTGAAAATGCTGACATAAAAATATATGCAGCGCAGCAGCTCTGTTATTGAATGACACATGACTGAACAAGGTTTTGAACGCTCTGGAAAAAAAAAAAAAAGCTGAGCTGCAACAAACTTTAGCCTCAGGTAATTTGAATGCTAAAGTTACCGCAACCGTCAGTGCAACTCAGTAATGTCATTCACCGTAAAGATCTTTCTGCTGAGCGTGCAGGAAGGCAACCCAAAGATGCTGCTCAAAGTCTTGTCCTAATTTAATCGATAGCTTTGCACGGCCATCTTTTCAAGCTTTTTCAAAATGCAATCCAGCACATCAAGTCGAAGCCTCTCAGTGTCAGAGGCATTTTGACGTAACAAATTATCATAATTTTTTTAAGTAGAACATCATGCTTTGACTGAATGTTCTTTATCTCCATTTTCACAGAAGTTAAACACATTGAGTTCATTTAGAGAGCGGCTTTGTTGTCAGAGGTTCAAGCTGTTTGCTAACCAGACCACATCAAAACGCACATTTGTTTGGTCCAGTGTAGAATTTAAAAACTTTTTAAACACTGATTTTCCAAATACTTTTAAAAACTACTTAATCATGGCTTGGGATAAGTGCAAATGATGGAGGTTGTAAATATGAAAGCAGATAGGACTAAGCTCCTCTGAGCATCCGTGAGACAACGGGCAGGTGAGAGGGGGAGACAGATTGGGAGTCTCGGTGCGTATCTGCAATGCATATTTAACTGCGTGTAGAGGAGTGTAGGGTGCCAGAATGACTGCCGATGTCAGCACTTTCATCTATTTTTTAAAAGAGCTCTTCACATACCGATTCACACATAGGCAGACGTATCTGTGTGCTGCCCGTTCTCTCTCCCCTGCTCTTTTAATATTCTTTCAGCTGCACTTTTTCAAAAGAAGGTCCACCACAAAGACAATTTGTTTGATCTGCTCACTGCCATCAGAGCCCTCCGGACAGATTGGAGAAGAAAAACATAATTCCTAATTCTCAATTCAAGATCTTCAGAAGAAAAATTTGGGTCTAATAGCTGTTGAAAAAACAACAACAATTCTGCTTCATTCTCTGAGATACTTGGTCTTAAAACAGTTTTTTAAGAACCATTTGAAATGATGCTCAAACTAAGCAGAAGATGTTGGAACGATTACGGCTTACTTGAATCTTTGCCACTTTGTACATTTGCAAATTGTGTCTCCTTGCTCAACTCTTGTATTAATAAAAAAGATTGCTCAGACATATGATTTAAAAGATAGCAACTAAAGTATACTCATTGTCTTTTATTATATGGAAATGGTTGATGTAGAAGTTTTTTTCCCTGCATATGCCGACTTCCTCCACCATTTAACCTTTAGGTTTTTGCGTATCAAGGCATCATAAAGAAATCGTGATTTAAAAAGTTTAAATTGTAAGATAAACACAAAACAGATTCTGCATTGTCATCCATTCCATAAAAACTAAGAGGAAATGAATAGCTTTGTGGAAAAACTAAGTGTTGGTGTTTTGAGGGTCTAATTTTCTCACTCTACTGAGTTCTACTGTTCTCCAGTTTTGCATTGCTTGTCATCATTTCAGCTTTTAACTTTTTGTTCTCTATCTTTTTTTCCTTCATAGAAGATACACCTGGTCTGGCGTTCTGTTAGCTGTGACATCATCCAGGGAAGATAGCTCACCCGCTATTACCATCTAATGTAGAACAGATTACTAGATCAATGTGTGCTTCTGTGCTTTCTGTGTCTCTGCTCTGTCTTCTCTAACATAGAAAGTACTCCTGGGTCAATGTGTGCTTCTGTGCTTTCTGTGTCTCTGCTCTGTCTTCTCTAAGCCCCAGTGGGTGGAGGCAGATGAGCGTTCACACTGAGCCTGGTTCTGCTGGAGGTTTTACCTTCCCGTTAATGGGGAGTTTTTCTTTCCACTGTCACTTCATGCTTGCTCAGTATGAGGGATTGCTGAAAGCCATGGACACGACTCTCCCTGTGGCTATACGCTTCTTCAGGAGGAGTGAACGCTGCTAGTCGGGACTTTGATGCAATCAACTGGGTTCCCTTATATAGGATTTTTTTTAACAATCTGTATAATCTGATTGAATTTGACTTTGGAAAGTGGCTTGAGATAACATGTTTCATGAATTGGCGCTGTGTAAATAAAATTTAATTGAATGTTAATGTTTTAGATTGTGGTCCAACTTGTCTTATATATTGACCTGCTGCTACTATTCCACTGCAATGAGCTTTCTTCTGTGTTTCCTTCTCTTGGTTCTGGTCATGTGCAACACTTTGATTTGTCTTGTTACTGAAATGTGCTATACAAATAAACTTGCCTTGCCTGGATTCTGATGTTGAGATACTGCTTGGGTTTTCCTAAGCATGGTGTTGCACATTATACTTACACATTTCTGCTTTTGGCCTATCTGACCAAAAGTTAGTCTTTTGACTGGATTTTGGTAGACGTTTGCAAACCTAAGTTGTGCTGCCATATTCTTTTTAGTGAGAGGGAGCTTTTCTTCTCATGGGTTTATGCATATCTTTAACCGTTGCAATGTCTGCAATAAATTGGCTTTGATCTGGGAAAGTAAGCAGCTGTCCCAAGTGTTTTCTATTTGTTAATAATCTCTTTCACAGAAAATTCTTTAGAACCTGTTTCAGATAGATGGGCAGCAATGACTGGTTCTTTAAGATTTCTTTCTACATTTCACTCTGTAAAAGCAGGACAATGTGCTTCGGAGCATCAAACTACCACAACTTCAGTTTTGTTTGTTAGATTAGTTACTGAAGTGAGTTTCATCAGCAGCAGTCAACTGGTACTTTCCATCGTAAATCACATGGATTGCAAGATATAATGTGTTATAAAGCCATTTTAGCTGTGTGGATGCAAATGCGTTATGTAAATGCATTTAGTTTTGTGCAGAAATACCCCCCCAAAAAAGTCCTTTAAACAGATTTTTCTTGTTGTGGATGTTTAAGTTCCAACATGGTGATACTCCGAGCCAAGCCAATTAAACGTGTCATTCTTAATACTCACAGATTGAGCTGCAAATTGGTTGTAAATGGCTTTTGCATCTGTCTGCTGTCATCACCTACTGTTTAATGTATGGGACCAAACTGCAGCTACAGCTGTGGTGTGCATTGATTGTGCCAAAGACTAAATAGGCAAATCGAAGTGTAGCAGCTGATGAGCAAATTACCAGTGTGAGGCAAGATGAAGAAGAGATGAGCAGGCTGAGCATGATTTACACCAGCAGCAGCAGCGAAATTAACTACAGAAACAAGAGTTTGGCCAGGGTAGACTGTGGACATTATCCAAAAGGTTTTGAACCATGCGCTCGGCTGTAAGATCAGAGCTGATTCAACATCAGAACCTAAAGAACCATCAAAAAGTTGGGTTGTTTTGTTACTTTCATTATATTGTTTGAATCCCTTTCAGGTCTGCTTTAAATCACTGGAAAAGAACAGAGAGGCAGTTTATCTACACAGAGCTGTGCTTGTTTTGTTTTTTTCTGCACACCTGGGTCTTTATCGCCAGTGTAACAGCCATGCTTGGGGGAGGTTTTGTATGTTTGCAGAAACCTGCTTTGAGTCTGACAGGAATTTTGTATCCATAATGGAGGACTGTACTTAAAGCCTTAAAGGGTGTCAAAAATGTGCCCCTCTAAGTCCCCCCCACCCCCACAAAAAAAACAACCATAAATATTTATCAGGGTGAAAAAAAGATCTTGGTCCAGACTAGAACACAGGAACCTTGAACATTTAAATGGAATTGAATTGAAATACTTTATTCTCCCTGATGGGTTATTCATTTGCAGCAGAATCCACAAAGTCTACACACAAGAATAAACATCAAGTAGAACACCAAAAAGAGAGAAAAAACTAAACAAACAAAAAAAAATTAAAAGATTTTATGACGGCTCCAGGCAGCAAACCCCATCTAGAATAATTAATTAAAAAAAAAAAACAAGAAGTAACAGACTAAAAGTCCTCAAGTACCAGTTTGAGCTTGCCATCTGGACATCAGCAAAACTTCGCCCTGATGGAAGAAGCCTCAACTGGTTGTGCAGAGGATGCTGAGTATCTGTAAGGATCGATATTATTATCTTGCTGATTCTCATGAAGCCAATAAGAGGGCAATTTGAAGGCCCAATTAAGATCTCTCAAATCAGTGCCAGCAATCTTTGAACACATTTCTTTAGAAGAGCAGCCTATGGTTGCCCTTCATACAGAAGGTATGAGTGTTAGCATAAAGAAATTGCTTATTTTGCAGAACAGCACCCAAATACTTACACTGATTGAGAATCTCGACCACTGTTACTGTCACTCTATAAAATTAATGGTTAAAAGTTGTAAAATACCAACAGTTGAAAACCGTAAAATCCAAAACGTTATTTTACCATAGAAAATACATTGAAATACCCCAACCCAAGAAACAGGAATGTCCCATAAATTTTACAGTCATCAAATGCAGAAAACACAGAAGTGTATTCTGGAAATCCTAGGAAATGTAAAATCCAGAGAAATATACCGTAATAGCGCCAGAGGTTCATTAGCCTAAAATTAACGGTTCTAATCTGCAACAATTACAGATTTTGCTGATGTTTACATTTAAATCTACAGTTCAAAACCAGAAACCAGACTGCAATAAATATTTTCAGAGGATAGAATGTTTCAACAAAATACATATGTAAACAAATGTATATGTTTCTGTTGTGTTATGTAGGGTCCTAGTGTAGGGGTTCCAAAACTCTTCAGCCTGTATGTATATGTATGTATATACACACACACACACACACACACTCACACCAAGCAGTAGCCGCTAATGAACCCAGGACAGTGATGGGTGGGTCTTTGATTTGCATTCGTCTAGGAGGATGGTCCTCAATGTATGTAAAAACAGCTGCGCTCCAATTACGGGCTGGCCAAGTGCGAGCCACCAGAACTGACAAAGGCAAGGCAAATGTATTGGTATAGCACATTTCAGTACAAAGACAATGCAAAGTGCTTTACGTGATTAAAATATAGGAAAATAAAACAGAGTAAAAGAACGTTGGAATAAAATGTAGAAACAAAAAAAAAAAAAAAACATGGGAGAGTAGAAACTAAAAGCAAATATTAACAGTTAGACTACAAAGTTGAACTAATTATGTTTCAGTAAAACAGTTTAACTAGAACAGTAAGGCAATCCTAAACAAATATGTTTTTAATCTTGATTTAAAGGAATTCAGGCTTTAAGCACTTTTACAGTTTTCTGGAAGTTTGTTCCAGATCAGTGGAGCATAGGAACTAAATGCTGCTTCTCCATGTCTGGTTCTGGTTCTGGTTCTAGTTCTGCAGAGTAGGCTGGAGCCAGAAGACCTGAGTGGTCTGGAGGGTTGATGCACCGATAACAAGTCTGTGATGTATTTAGGTGCTAAGCCATTCAGGGATTTATAGACTAACAGAAGTATTTTAAAGTCTATTCTCTGAGATACAGGGAGCCAGTGTAAGGACTTTAGAACCGGGTCCATGTTCTCTACTTTCTTAGTCTTAGTGAGGATGTAGGCAGCAGCGTTCTGGATCAGCTGCAGCTGTCTGAGCCACTTTTCAGTCAGACCTGTGAAAACATTGTTGCAGTAATCAATTCTACTAAAAATAAACGCATAGATTAGTTTTTCCAGATCCTTCTGAGACATCAGTCCTTTAATCCTGGAAATGTTCCTCAGGTGATAGAAAGCCGACCTTGTAATTGTCTTTAGATGCTTTTGAAGGTTCAGGTCTGAGTCCATCACTACTCCCAGGTTTCAGGCCTGATTAGTGGTTTTTAGCTGAAGCAGCTGAAGCTGTGTGCTAACTTTTGATCTCTTCTCTATTGGTCCAAAGATTATTACTACAGCTTTGTTTTTATTCAATTTAAGAAAATTTTGGCACTGATTTCTTCTAGGCATTTACTCAGTGCTTGAACTGGTTCATAGTCACCTGGTGACATGGTGATGTAGAGCTGTGTGTCGTCTGCATAGTTATGGTAGCTGATGTTGTTTTTTATTATCTGAGCTAGAGGGAGCATGTAGATATTGAAAAGGAGGGGACCCAGGATGGACCCTTGTGGAACCCCACATGTGATTTTTGTCATCTCTAATGTAAAGTTACCTACTGATACAAAAAGTCCCTGTCCTTTAAGTAGGATTTAAACCAGTTGAGAGCTGTACCACAGAGGCTGACCCAGATATCCAGGCGTTCTAACAGAATGGAGTGATCGACAGTATCAAATGCTGCACTGAGGTCCAATAGAACCAGCACGTTGGTTCTTCCACAGTCTGCATTTATATGGATGTCATTAAACACCTTGATAAGGGTGGTCTCTGATGTTTTCCAGTCAGGTTTCCTCACCACAGTACAAAGCGGCTGGTCGTTGATAAGAAGGTGTTTAATTGCTGAAACAGCTTTTTCAATAATCTTACTGATAACGGAGAGGTTTGAGATGGACCTGTAGTTCTGGAGTAGAAGGTTGGTCTAAATTGTTCTTTTTTAGCAGTGGTTTAATAATTGCTGTTTTTAGGGACTGGGGGAAAACATCTGAAAGAAGGGACGCGTTTATTATCTGAGTCAAATCAGACGCTATGACAGGTAAAACTTTCTTAAAGAAAACTGTGGGTAGAACATCAAGGCAGCAGGAGGAGGAACCTAGCTGCTGAATGATCTCATCTAAGGTTTTGTAGTTTGTATACAAAAATGAACTACAAACTACAAAGACACCTGGATAGGTGTGTGTGAATGGGTGAATGACGGATTGCAGTGTAAAGCACTTTGGGGTCGTCGGACTAGTTGAAGCGTTATACAGGTATGAGCCATTTACCATTTTCAAGTCCAGTTGCCTCCAATTTGGTTTTAACCAGGCTGATAATTACTGTATTGTCTGCAAAATGAATGATAAATGTTGACTCAGTTTGGCTCTAAAATCACTGGTGTAGAGCATAAACAGCAGGGGTGATAACACACACCTATGAGGAGAACCAGTTGAGCACATCAGTGGCATGTAAAGCATGATGTTGACACATGCTCTCTGTGACCTTTTTGTCCAAAAACAAATCTAACCGTCAACAAATGGTGCCAAAGTCAAATATTGAGAGATCAACCTGTCTGCAAGCCAGGGTGTAGGGATGCATACAGTTAAAGGCTGAAAACATGTCAATAAAACACAAAAACAAAAAAAAAAAAATCATCTCCTTGTGGTGAGTTCACACCCAAAGCGTTTTGTGTTTTCGCTCGCCCACGTATAGCCAGCAATTCGCATGGTGGGCAACAGCAGTTCGGACAGTGGGTGACAAGCCAGAAATACTGTGGTGCAATGCAACTATTTAGTGACGCTTTCATTTTAAATGTTTAACTGCCACTTCTGTCTCATCGCTCACTAACCCTGACTCCAGGCTAGGTCCTTTCTGGGCGCGGTGGTAATGATTGGTTGAGTCATACAACTCCGACCGACAGCAGACCTCCACTATCAGCTCCATCTTTGCTGCAGTCCTTCACCGCACGTCTCAGTCACATCCACTTCCTGATAGGTTGTCGCGGCGCAACAAGACACAAAAGTTTAGATTTGCAGTTGTCGCTTTGCATCCATCACACTAGTTGTGTCGCTGGCTTCACTGTAATCACACAAATCGTGCCTGTTGTTTTGCTAGTAACATGTGTGTTGCATCGCACAGGAATATCATGTAAATCAGCTGCTCTGGTTTCCATGTTCGGTGTGAACACACCTTTAAAAGTGTCAATACGATAAACATTAGCAACAAGGTAAAGAAAAGTTCAGTAGGTCTGAATAGGTTCCTTTTTGTTTAAACCCTTCACCTTTTCTCTAAGAGACTTCTTCATTCTGAGGAGTTACAAGCAAACTCAGACTTATAAGCAATACGTTCCCATGGTGCATCTACAAGTTGTTACGGTGGCAATCAAAACTGGTTGCTCACATGCAAAAGAGGACCATCAGGCTGCCAACTGATCGTTAGTGCTCTGATGACCGATTATTATTCCCACGGGCTGAGTCATATTAGCAATGACAGCATTGTAAGAGCTGGATATTTGGACCCAGGGGCATTTAGTATTGAGTGCATGAAAATTAACTTTTGTGTAGATAAAGCCAAATTATTTATACACCTGAATTTTTTTGGACAATAAAACTTTCCATACGTATATTGTTTAAAAAAATGCTATCAAATAAACTTTTCCACTTTGTTTTAATTAATCTTATTATTGTTTTTTCCCCAGAAGTCCATTTCCACAGAAAAACTCATGTAGCTTTAAAATCTGAACATAATGGCTGTAACATAATTAAGCAAAATCATGCTGTTCTTGTCATTCTCCCACTGTGTGAACTCTGTATCACAACATCTGGACAGCAACCCATATCACCATGTACGAATTGCACCGTGATAATATCTGAACGCATTCAGTGAGAAAGAGGCATGCACATAAAGTGGCCTGGATTAGTTCTTTGGCAGAGAGCCTCTGATACACTGCCCTCTGAAAAAAAATAAATAAATTACTTCTCATAGCAACCACCACTGGGTGCTTTTCGAGATTTTCTGCTTGGAGGCAGAATTTTGTGTGAATATGTGTTGCACAATGACAGGTCAGGACGGGGCGGTGCTGACTGACACACAAAGTGCAGTGCACTGGTTAGCAAGGTGAGTTAAAAATACTTAATCTTGAGCAAAGCGCTTTTTGACGTGAACTCAATGCATCCAATCAGAAGCACACAAGCAATAAAATAAATTTCTGTATTTGAGTAACTTTGGAAAAAGGTTGTTCTCCATTGGATTTAATTTTGGGCATTTAAATACTAAATCTGTGTAACAGATTAAATAAAATCAATCAATAAAAAAAACATTTTATTTTTCTCTTTAAAAGTGTTTTCTGCTTTAACCATATTAAAAAGTTTTGCTTTCCAAGCCGCAGACCTGTAATTTGTTTGTGTCTTTTCTGTTTGTTTGGCAGCCGGATCTGAAACACCGGGAGATTTCTGAATGCACGAAAATACACAGTTAACCGTCCAATATTCTCAGAATTGCTTTAATCAAGAATTTGGGAGAATGGAACAAAGTTTCTAACAAGATGTGTCCCCCTTAAATGCCAGTAGGTAAGACTGTGTGAAGTTAGTCCCAGATAACATGGTAATATTCAGAGAAAACGGTGATGAAGTTAAACTCTGCTTTAATCTTTGAATGGAAACATGAAGAAGTTCTGTAAAACAGAATTGTTTTATGGAAGGAACACATCATGTCTACTCCGGTGCTTTTTTTTAGACTTTTAGCACTTTATGACAACGCTTGTGTGCATGGATTTAACTGGTGGGGTCAAAGAAACCTTACCAAAGTGGTCCCTGCAACACGCTGCACATCACATTAGCTTGAAGTCACAGTAAGCAAGAAAGACATCCTGCAGGAATGAGATCAGTATTTCACTAAAGTCTTGAAAACGTAAACAGTCGCTATTTTAATTTTTGTTTTGGTCTTCTCTCTGTTTGCCGTTAAATTAGGGTTATAGTTTTGGAAAGCAATTCCCATTTACCTTTGTTGGATTGTTTTAATTCAGGCACATGGGGTTCCTGTCAGGTACAATGAACTGGCAGGTGCAGGTGAATAACAGAATCTAACAGGGAACTAGAGAATGGCCAGACATAGAAAATCTAACTAAACTAATTAGTAGTAGATCTAAAAGATTACAGACTAATAACAGAAGCTAAGTAAAGCAGGAGCTGAATCTAATAAGTATAGGAATGCTTCAAACATAATACTAAAGGAAAGCATAAAATAAGGATCTAATAGAGCTAATAAAATAACAGACATTAGCTAACTGGACAGAAACTAAATCAAACAGATACCAAATAAGGCTATAAACATAAATACTGAACCAAAGTTTAAACTAATAACAGAAACAAGGATCTCAGGCTAAATAATACTACAGTGAAAAACACAAACAGACTGCAGGATCCCCAGGGAGCTACAGGAAATCATTAAATCCCTGAGGTCCGGACCAGTCCAGCATGAACAGCCTGTTTCAGCTCATGACAATCCATCTCAGCCAAATTTACGTCCGGATCTCGACAACGGCTCTCCAAAACCAGACTTACTGGTGCGCTTCAGATCAGGCCGGATGCAATAGTACCTTTACAAAGAGGTACACTTTTGTCAAAAACGTCTGGACAATATTTTACCAAGAGTCTTGGGGAACATCAAGATGTGTTTTGGAAAGTGTGAGATGGGCTTCTGAGTATCTTTTTTCCAGCAGAAGTTTTAGTCTTGGAAATCCCCTATGAATGCCTTTTTTTTGGTCAAATCTCTATCTTGTTGTGGAATTGTTTTTTTTTTTTTTACTCAGGTTATCTTTGTTCAATATCAAAATCAATTTGTTCTGAAAGGTTTAGGTGTGACCAAACAGCAAACATAAGAAATTTGCAAATACTTGTAAGTGCACTGTAAATATATGCAGTAGAGATTCATTCATTACAGACAGTGAGGCAGGTAAATATTGAAGCTTTTACACACCTATCTTTGCAGAGATTCAACGTCACTGTTTTTGAAAAGATGATTAAATATTGGTTTACTTCTTTTTTTTCTAGCAATGAACATGTTCATTTTAATCATATTTGATTGCTCTTTGATTTCCTTACCACAGTCATAAAGACACAATTTTACAAAAACTGGTTCACATTTTCTAACTGGTACACAAAAGTAGAACAATGACAAAATAGTGCAGGATTTTAAAGGAATTATGTAAATCCTTTTGTTTTTTTATTAGATTTTCCTAAAAATAAACCTTATATCTTAATCTTCCACTAAAGGCATTCAGCTGTAACTTGTTTCATTGCTAATGGCAGGTATTTGGTTTTTGCTGTTCACCCTCGCTGCGTTAGCTGGACCCTGCCATGTATCTGTCAGGTGTTGGAGGTACAACGTGAATGTAGGGATGCAAACTTGCCTGAGCATCTGTTGATTGCAGTGGGTTGGAAAAAAACAATTGCAAATGTCTTTCTAGATGATAGATCTGTGTAATCAGCGGTTGCAAAGGGAGCAGCATTCAGAATAACAATGCCTTAGCAGCACAGCTTGTTATCATATAGATGGGACAAACACATGCCACCTTCATCGCTGTAAATTTGTCTGACAGAGTGCAATCAACGCTCCACATCTGCTCGAGGACAACAACCTCTTCAGCGGGTCCAGGTTATGGACTAGCAATAGGCTAAAACTGCAGTCTAAAGATGAATGTTTCAAGAGGCTGAAATTGTTTCATCAAGTAACAGAAGACCTCAAGAACTTTAAACTTAAGACAATATTTAATGCTCTAAGAGGTCTATCAGGGGTCCCTCCAGAAGGTTTTCATATGTGGCAAAGTTAGAGCCACCAGTGATTTAAGGGGGGCACACCTGCGCCTTTAGCCATAGTAAACTATAATAATAAACATATATGATAAAGGACAACAATTGTTTTTGACATTTAAGGTCATTGCAATCAATTTAAACATTTTGTTTAAGCTAAGGTCCAGAAAACACAACGCCTTGCAAAACTATATTGTTTCAAGCTTTATTTAAATACTTCAGTGTATTTTAATCACACTTTAATGATTTATCTCTTATTAAATTATTCCAGCATGGCTCGTTAATTCTTTACATTACATGGCTGGGGACATTTTCATATAACTTCATGTGTGCATGCTGCATGTGTGTTTTGCGAATGAAAGCAGCATTGAATGACTGGTGAAATATCCCTCGTCATGTGAGCGCACTGAGCCTGAAGCTCAAAGCGTGACTCAAACCAACATCGTCACCATATTGGTAGTACCGTTATCTCTGAGGGAGTTTAAGGTTTTGTCAAGTTACACAAAAGAAGCTCAGCTTTGCTGGACTTGCTTTGAAGTCTGAAATGGAAAAGCAGGCAGGGATGAAGCTACAGCAGAGTTTGCTGAGTCTTCACCACCAGCTATGATGACAAGGTACACTGTACATTTCTGCCTACCCAGAGACCCAATACTTTGGCACAGTCGCATCTTACTTTTTATTTTATTTATGGGCTAGCAAACAGACGGCAAGGTGAGCAAACAAATCAGCATACTGTGGCAGCAGAACTTTGTTTGTTAAAAATTAGGTTTAAAAAAGAAAAAACATTTTGTTTTTTGTGCAAAAATCCTGTGATATTCAATTTGAAAGGGCTTAGACAGTTTTTTGTGTTTAATGGTTCACTACAGTTGCCCTCAAACATTTCTACTTTAAACTCATAAAATCACAGAGGTAGAAAGTCATATAACTTGGTTAAAAAAATATATAAACATGGAAAATTTGCATATTAATAAAAAATTCATGACTAAACAAACCTCAATAGCAGTTTCGCTAGATTTGACCAATTTATGGGGAATGCTAAAAAACTATGGTAAGAGGATAGACCCCTAGTCCTTCACAACCCTCTTCAGAATCCAGATAGAAACCACGAATATTTAATGAATTTCTAAATCTATATATATATATATATATATATATATATATATATATATATATATATATATATATATAGATATATATATCTATATATATATATATATATATCCAACCTCTTGTACAATTTTAGGTGAAATCAAACGTTGCAATCAAAGCCTTCTGAGCGGACTACCAGCTGAAGTTATCCTTACAAACCTCCGGGATACCTGTCAGGTAAACAGCTGGCTGATCCGTCAGGGAGGCTCGCTGGTATTTTCTCCATCTGTCCTGTTTTTCCATTACCAGGAGCTTCAGGAGGCCTTAACAGGGAGACCGGGAGGTCACCCCCATGTCACCTCCTGTCCATGGCCGAGTGGGAGAGAGTGAATAAGGCAGGAATAGAAACTATGTCAAAAAACAGTAGGACTGTTTGGTGGAGGGGTCTTGTAAACATTCACTTTCACACACACACACACACACGCACACACACACACACACACACACACACACACAGCATTATCTCTTCTCCAAACAAGCACAAGAAGACAGTCTGGGAAGGTTGCTGCTTTCCTAAAGACATCACTGCAGCAGCAAAGGTCAGGGGTCATTCCTAGTGTTTCCTCCCTCTATGTGCCTGTTTGCGTGCGTGTGTTCACCTTTGCAGAATTGAGTAATCATCTGTGTAGCGACATCTGGGCATATGTGAAGGATTACGCATACATTAGCATATTTGTGTTCGGCATGTGTGTGCTGTGATTCACGCAGCAGGACGAGGGGGTCATGTTTCCACCTGCCGTGATGATGCTGAGGGCATATTTTTGCGGCGGGGTGTGTGTGCACATTAGTATGGGCCGAAAAGCCCCTAGCAGGGGACCGTGAGGTGATAAGTCAGGCTTCTACTCTGAATTATAATGATCTTGCCCTCCTCCAGCTCCCTGCTGGACATCTTCCATCCTTCAGCAGCAGCATCCTTACTGTAAAGCTCACCACCTGAATCTACTTCTGTGACCTTCCAATATATACACATGTATTTTAGCTTGGTGCACTACACTGCTGCTGCATCCAGCAAAAAAATAATATATATATTATTTTTTTTATGTGTTGGACAAAGATTTTACCTAATAGATTAAAACAAAAGAACAAGAACCAAGTCAAAGTTCACATTCAAGGTGATATGCAAACATTTTCATACAGCTTAAACTTTTCACATTATTATTATTATTGTTTTATGAAATTTAATGAGGCAGACCTACAAAAAGTAACACATATATCTGTATCTGAAGAAGAAACGGGGAGACTCTTTTTAAAACTTAATTCATATTCAGAGATTTAAGTAGCTTTTTTAAGAAGTTTGTAGAATTACGTAAAAGTGTATTATTTAGGTATAATGTTTTGATATCCTGTTCACCTTTTCAGAATAATGTTCTCACAATTATTTTGACAATTCCTCCTGACAGAACTGGTGTAACTGAGTCAGGTACATAGGCTAATTGGTTTTAATATACCTTTTAAATCCTGCTCATGAAAGGAATCAGATCAGGCTTTTGTGACTCCCACACAGCATGCTACTTCCAGCCCTGTAATTCATAGTTGGGGTGGTGTTCTCAGGTTGAAGGTTGGAGGCTCCCCTGTATTCCTTCAAAACGTGAAATTGACCATGATGATCAAACACTTCAATTCCAGGTTTCATTAAACCACAGGACCGGTCTCCAGAAATGTAGGTTTTCCTTCCTGACTGCACTCGCTTCAATCCGACTTTCAGCCCATGTGGGTACAGGACTCACTTTGGATTCTTTGTGTAAAATGACACTCTTACCAGCTTCAGCCAGCATCTTTACAAGGTCTATTTCTTCTGTTCTGCAACTGATGAACACAATTGAGCCTAAAACATCTTTATGTATGAGACACAGAACCAGCCTGAAAGGTTTGTGGACTGGACATTGTTATACGGTTCATACCGGCATATCATTCCTTGAGCAGATCAAAGTGCACCTTCAGACATCTGAGAAGTTTACCCACAACTCCACCTGTGGAGGGTCATTTCTTCCTTAGATCTGAACTGAATTTGCCATGTGTTTTTCAGTATCTTGCCTTAAAATACATTGATAGGTGGACCTTCAGTTAACCATTTTCCTGGACTCTGGCAGTATAAACACTGTCCACATATTGTAGATGCGGACACTCCTAGCTAGGGATGGGTACAGAAACTCGGAATCAAAACGGCCCTGGGGCTCCTGCAAGAGAGTGTTTTAGCCTTTTTTTTTCTTTTTTTTTTACATATGAATTCATTTATATAATGTTTTATTGCTCTAGTTAAATAAAACATATTTATTTTGTACTTTTTTGTTTGCTTTTGTTTCAAATGTTTAAAAATAAACTAGTCAGTGATCATTGTTTTTTTTTACCCTTTTGTATGATTAAAAATAAAATGGTACCGATCAAATACCGGATCGATAAGAGTATTAGTATCGATAAATCCTCATCGATACCCATTCCTGCTCCTAGCCCTGCTGTAGGCCAGTCTGTCTCCTGATCTGAATGATCCAGCAGGGACCACACTGTGCCGTCTACCCGTGGTATCTGGTTAGGAAACACTCTGTCTTTCCAGGAAGGACAGCATGAGTACAAAAATGAATATAGGACAACACAGATGACGTGTATTCATCAGAATCCTCTCTGAACACCCCCCAGTTTGTGTTTAAAACAATTGTTTTTTGAGCAGGCCTCTTTAATCCAAACCTGAATTGTTCTGTTGACTGATCCGATTCTGCAGATCAGTGGTTTGTAGACATGGATCAGGTCCACAGAGATGTGATCTGAATATCCAAAGTCAGATGTTGTAGCCTTATGTTCTCCTGGAATGTTGCAATAGACCTGGTCTAATGGTCTCTGGTTGGAAACATTATGAAACTGTGGAATTTGAGTAGCACAGCTTTTAACACTACATGACAAAAGTCTCCAGCTGGATAAGTGTTCATTTGGCTGCTGATGAAACAACAGAGCTCTTCCAGGGCAAATGTAGCATTAGCTCTTGGCTGCATGTGGGCTACAATGATAGTAACAGAGCTGAGGTCTCTAACCAGTTCAAATGGTCTGCACTTCACTGCCACGTTTTCCAGATCGGGGGAGCAGAAGGTTATTTTTGTAGCTGTGCACCACGAGTTATATACAGTGCCAAACATTTGCTCTTCCCTACAGCTTCAGCTCTGTAGGCTCTAAACAAAGAGCGGCCTTCTACCTTCACCACAGCATTGGGTATGCTGTAGTCCAACCTCGTCTGTGAAGATCGCTACACAGTTGTCCCACTTAAAGATCTCATCCAGTTTGTTGGCAAGGGATCTAACGTTAGCCATGAGGAGACTGGGCAGAGCTGGTCTGTATGGGTTAGCCTTTAGCCTAGCGCACTCTCCCGCTCCCTTACCTCGTTTTTATTTACGGTTCCTCCTCCGCCTCTTAGGCCTTAGAAACGGGTTGATCACAGCCTCTGTTGTCCGCAGCAGTTCAGGTGAAATAAAGTCTGGTTTTGGTGGTCCGTAAACTCCAGGGGGTTTCCCCCAGTTTTCCTCCGTTCTCTAGTTTTCGCTTGAGCTCCGGCCTTCTGTACTGAATTAATGCGTGGAATGGTAAAAACAACCACAAAGAGCCGAGACCCTCAAGCTTCTGTGGACACCTGCACCACTATCTCAGGTGTTTGAAATTTTGAGGTCCCACCACAGTATTTCATTCAGGTTAGAATATGGACTTTGACTAGGCCATTGCAAACCTAAATTCAGATTTAACAGAGGGGCTCGAACTGTGGTTGATCAGTTATTTAGGGGGATTATTTAACAGCACATAGCTGTCGAAGCAGCAAGGTTGTACCGTTTTCAACACATAGCTTTTTATTATTATTTTTGGCTTCTTCTTTGATAAATCATTATTATGAGGAATATGATTTGGCGCTATATAAATAAAATTGAATTGAAAATTGAATTGAATTATGTTGCGTCTATTCTGTTTAATTGAGATTAAATTTAAGTTATTTTAGTACCTGTTAAAGAGCAATACTTTTAGATTTTGTTCATGGTGTTAAAAAGAATGGAAATGGGGAAACAAGTGTAATTTTTATCAGGACATTATTTCCATATTTTATATTAAATACAACTCCAGGATATAAATAGAACCAACTCATGAGAGTCTCTTGACAATATTCATTTTTAAGAAGAAAGATGGGCAAAAGGAGCTGTATCACATTCCAGGTCCCTATAAATCCTCCACAATTCATGCTAAATGAATGAATTACATTTTAAAATGTTTTCACACAAATTACATACATAAATGCCCATACATCACCCCATTTTTTTGTCAATCCTAGTTACATCCCAGGGGATGTGCTTTGATTGCATGAACATTATGCCAGTGACTTATTCTTCCCTGATAAGATCTGTATGGTTTAATCTTCTCCAAATTCCAGCCGGGGAGTTTCTTTTAAAATGTTTCACAACTCTGCAGAATAGTGATCTGAATTTCCATCTCACACACTGATTATGACATTAAAGTTTATTTTAATGTTACTGCTGCCTCTAGAGACCACGAATCAGTGTCTGGATCTGATCAGTAAGACTGTAGCCTCACGTGAACTTTCATCAAAATTGATCTCATCTTTTTCTTCACCGCTTCTCCAATCCTGCCCTTTTTCCCCAACTCAGCCCGCATGTAGAAATAATCTTCTTGGCATTTTTGGTGAACCAAAGCTTTCCAGTGACCTAGCTGTGGCGCCGTGTTCCTCCCAAGGCGAAGGAGCTAAATTATAGCAACCGTCACATCGAGCATTGAGGAGAAAATCGCCTCTCTATGGGGGGAAAATTTGTATTTCTTTTTAGTCCTGCAATAAAACTAGAAGCAAGCCTGGGGGAAGAATACCTCCCTTCCTATGTAGCATATATGAAAAAAAATATTCCTCTCCATAGATCCCTTCTTAGTTTTTCTTTTGTACTTTATTCTGGATAAAACCAATTTTAAGTTCAACTTCTCCAAATAGATTAGTGTTAATTTACAGAAGCTCTTGCCTTGCATCTCTAATGTTCCTAACTATAAAAGCCGCATGAATATAACTGTTTAACACCTTTTTTCATACAATTGGAGGAAATAGATGCACAAGTTTAAAGAGTGGGCCTTCATCATGAGAAATATGCACACCTGGTGTAAACGGTGTAGCCTCGGCTGAGTGTTAAAGCAGCGTGTTTACCCAGTGTGCTCAGATATGAGCACATTCTGACAGAGGAAGAGTTATGCCAGCAGCAAGTACCTGCTCCTGGGGGACAAGCCCGCAGGCTATGACCACAGGGAAGCACGCATTATGATGCATCCTACAGAGAGTGCCGGACCACAAAAAATTATTTTGCTAGTTTTTTTCTTTTCTGGCAGGATGTCAGCCGAGCACAGTGGGACTGGGTATACTGTCCCGACTGTATTACAGACTCATAAAATCGGTCTAGCCCATCTCCTGAGTTCCCTGGTAAATTTTGTGCCCGCGTTTCCTTGTATTGTATTTTTCTTGCATTGTATTTCCTTGGAGCTCCACCATGAAGGAATATCAATGAGTTTAAGACACAAAGGTTAACATTGTTGTAGCTTAGATCCAAACCGGATACCAAATGGTGATTTTGGTCAAAATTGTGATAACTTTTACAAAAAAGCTTCACACGTTCATTGATGGAGTTTATAAAACGCTTTTCTAGTCATGCTCGCAACTGAAAGCACTAGACTATAGAGAGCCACGTTCACCCACTGATACTCAGATCAGTGGGCAACTTGGCCTTAAGTGCCTTGCCCACGGGCACCTCAACATGTGCAATGAGGAAGCTGCAACAGCTTTCCCATTGCAAGACTTTTCCCACTGAGTCACAGTCAACCATACAATGAACAACTTTGCGCTCTCAGTAAATCTCACCTCTACAGCCACCCTGAGAAAAGCCAATAAAAGCCTTGAAGGAGGCAAGCAGTTCACAGCGGGTTGGAGATAGGGGGCACCAGTTGGCCACTCAGGGGAAAATGCATCTATTATCACGGGCACCGTGAGGAATTTTATTGATTTTATTTAATGAGGCGATGACAAAAATTTACATTTTTTAAGGCTTTGGGTAGTGCTGGACGATAATTCAATAACAGTATATATTGACTGATAGAGATATACCAATGATAGAAAAAAAAAGGTTCAATAAAAAGTTCAATAGAATAACAGTTTTCCTTCCTTTTGCATTATATCCTATCACGTAGAGTCATTACATCCTCCCAACCAATCACAAACGTAGACCCAGGAACTCTCCTTCACTAAGCTCCACCCCCTTCAAAGAGCTGAGAGAGCACGCGTTATTTGTTCTTTTTTAAAAACAAAAAAAAAGTTGGTTGAATAAAGGGTTGAGTTTGAATGTTTGTGTGTTCTGTATCTAAACATAGGTCGCTTAGCCAAAAGCAAAAAATGTCCAGGGCTGCATATATATATATATATATATATATATATATATATATATATATATATATATATATATATATATATATATATATATATATATATATATGTTTTGAATTTGTTGATAATGATCAATATCAATCAATATGATTTTTATTTTATCAATTTGCCTTTTTTCTATATTGTCCTGCCCCAGATTTGGGGGCATAATATGATCTGTTGTGCACTGATGAAGCCGTGTGAATGTAAAAACTGAATACCAAAGCCAAGCTGACCAAAGCCTTTGGTCAGCTTGGCTCCGCCTGTCCAACATCGTACAACACAAACACTGCCACTAGACATAAAACCATTATAATGCATTTGTGATGGAGTGTTGTGCAGAGGAGGGAGGTGTAGATGGAGGGGGAAGGGGGTGTGTGGGCTTATTTCACCTGTTTTCTAAATATGGTTGAAGTCAACTAGGTAGAGCCACATATCATTACCACATCCAACCTTTTTACTGAGGAGGGATATTTGGCCTAACAATAAAAACAACAAGCTGACATTTTTTATTTTTTATGAAAGTCTTGGAGAATTTACATATGCAGCAAAATCAATTCCATCTAATGGTTTATACAGTGATGCCATGGCACCTTTAACTAATGGGATCATCATCATTTTAAAAATGTATTTGTATTGACAAAGCATAGCATTGAATCCCATTAATGAATCCAATGTTATTCATTATCATCTTTGTCTTAATCTTTCTTTTTCCTCACCCCGTTATGTGATAGAGCTCAATAAACAGTAAAAGCTGTTAAATTTGCTCCCAACTTAGACCAAACCATGGCAGCATTCATCAGCATCTGGTTATTTGTCTCCAATTTGAAAAGAACGTTAATTGAAGTATTATTGAGGACAATTCCTTACTCCAAAATTGAATATCTAAAAAGGGAAATGTTAAAAGTTTTTACTTTTTATATTTATATTTATATGTATATGTATTTTATATTTTGATATGTACTCCTGGTGAAAATATTAAAGCCTAGAAATAAACTGCAGATAATCACATTCTGTGCCAGTGGATCATAATCAGGCTATGAATAGAGTTTTAAAATGCAAAACGTATGAAAGGAGCAACAAGAACAACATGAGGGGGCAACAATGATGGTAAGTTACATTTCAAGTCAAACGGGTCGTCTATCAGCAGATGCACATAGATCTACTAAGTGAAATTAACTGAAAGAACAACTTTCACATATAAAAATTATAAAGTGCTTCACAAAGAGTAAAAATATTGAAACATGATTAAATCAGACAGTGAAACACGTTGTTCAAGACTGAAAGACCCTTTGATAGTTACAAAATCTGCAGCTGCATTACAGGTGGGGTCATTATTGTGCAAGTTAAATCACAAAGAAAAAACTTTCTCCTATTTGATAATTGATGCTAAAAAGCCTGCAAATTCAGAATGAAAAGGGTCAACTTGACCAGGGGAGCGTTAAATTATTGTACATTTTTCAAACCTAGTTCAAAAATCTGACATTCAAAAGCAGTAAATGAGCCATTATCCATCATATTACAGATGTAGTGGTCTTAAAAGAACTCAGCAAGACCTCCGCCATGACCTGAAAAAGATTGGTGTGTTAAAAACAGAGCAATTTGGGTAATATATTTAAATTTACAAAATTCCCATCCTGCTGCTTTCATGTAAAAAGAAATGAAAGGTCCAAATTCTCTCTTATATAAGATTCATTCAAAGTGACGGATTTCTTTGAAATGTAGGGAGCTTCAGTAGGGAGGCCCAGACGTCCCTCTCCCCAGTCACTTGGGCCAGCTCCTCAGGAGGAATCCCAAGGCGTTCCCAGGCCAGCCGAGAAACATAGTCCCTCCAGCGTGTCCTGGGTCTTCCCCTGGGCCTCCTCCCGGTGGGACGTGCCTGGAACACCTCACCAGGGAGGCATCCTGACCAGATGCCTAAGCCACCTCAACTGGATCCTCTCGACGTGGAGGAGCAGCGGCTCTACTCTGAGTCCTCCCCGGATGACTGAGCTCCTCACCCTATCTCTAAGGGAGAGCCCAGACACACTACGGAGAAAACTCATTTCAGCCGCTTGTATCCGGGATCTCGTTCTTTCGGTCACGACCCAAAGCTCGTGACCATAGATGAGGGTAGGAACGTAGATCGACCGGTAAATCGAGAGCTTCGCCTTTTGGCTCAGCTCTATCTTTACCACAACGGATCGGTACAGCGCCCGCTTCACAGCAGACGCTGCACCAATCCGCCTGTCGATCTCCCGCTCCATCCTCCCCTCATTCGTGAACAAGACCCCAAGATACTTGAACTCCTCCACTAGGGGCAGCACATCCTCCCCAACCCGGAGAAGGCACTCTACCCTTTTCTGGCTCAAGACCATGGTCTCAGATTTGGAGGCACTGGCTCTCATCCTGGCCACTTCACACTTGGTGGTAAACCGCTTCAATGAGAGCTGTAGATCACGCCCTGATGAAGCCAATAGGACCACGTCATCCGCGAATAGCAGAGACGCAATCCTAAGGCCACCAAAACGGATCCCCTCAACACTTTGGCTGCGCCTAGAAATTCTGTCCATAAAAGTTATGAAAAGAATCAGTGACAAAGGGCAACCTTGGCGGAGTCCAACTCTCTCCGGAAACGAGTCCGACTTACTGCCGGCAATGCGGACCAGGCTCTGACACCGGTCGTACAGAGACCTGACAGCCCTTCTTAAGGGGCCCGGTACTCCATACTCCCGGAGTACCCCCCACAGGATCCCCCGGGGGACACGGTTGAATGCTTTCTATAGGTCCACAAAGCACATGTAGACTGGTTGGGTAAACTCCCATGCCCCCTCCAGGTTCCTGCTGAGGGTGTAGAGCTGATCCAGTGACGATAACCACACTGCTCTTCCTGAATCCGAGATTCGACTAACCAACGGACCCTCCTCCAGAACCCCGGAATAGACCTTACCAGGTGACAATCCACCAAAATCAAATGTGAATTCTTGTAACCTATTGCCCACTCTTAAGATTTTGAGTTTTATGTAGAAAAAAACTTGCAACAATTAAGCAGAAAGGAAAGAACATCCATGCATGTGTATTGGTCTATAGCTGGATATCCAAAAACAACAAATCACACTGCAGCATGCCCTAATCATCCATAAAACACAAATTAACATAAAAACATGTATGGAAGATGAACATAACTAATACCACCGACACGCATCCAAATAAGCTCTAAAATGCATGCAACCACACATGGAGACAGTAAGGGCAGGTTGATCTGACTGGAGAGGGAATCATTTCACCCTATACTCATCTCAGTCTCCATGATTATGCCTGTCGGTAGAAATGGCAAATAATGGTGGCAATGTGCTGTGAAATGAACCCCTATTATGTGTGTGTGTGTGTGTGTGTGTGTGTGTGTGTGTGTGTGTGTGTGTGTGTGTGTGTGTGTGTGTGTGTGTGTGTGTGTGTGTGCCAGAGAAAGGGACCAATGGGACTGCGATGGTCTCTCTGAAAGGGAGGAGGAGGACAGTCCAGAGATGTGATTGCTGGCAATCATCCTCTACAGGTCATCAGAGTGTCAAGCTTGAACATTAAAGCCCAGGATCTCCCACAAACACACAACCTCACATACACACACACGTGTTTTTTTTTTTTTTTTTTTACTTTAGATGGCATGTCCTAATGTTAAACTGAGCCAGTGACGGCATTTAAGGGTATAGTGGACGGTCTTTCTGGAAACCTAGGTAATTTTGAATAACCTACCTGCTCTTCTACTTCTACTGGCAGAATCTCCCAAATACACTCTGGTTTCTGTCTTCTTAGGCCTTCCTCTTCTTCTCATAAATTCATAAGACAGTTTGCTACTCGCAACTCTCAGCCAGTTTCAAAGTATACAGTGAGGGCAGGGGAGCTATAATGACTGGCTAACACCCAAGCTGACCGAATACATAAGCACTAAAAGAGCGCACGTGCAGCCAGAAAGAGGAAATAAGTAAAGAACGTTGGCGTTACGTGAGCAGCTCACAATGACAGGCATGTGGCAAGGTGATCCCCCCGGAATCTGAAGCTGAAAAAGGATGGTTTACTGCATCTTTAATGATTGGCATTGTTGAGAGTTAATGCAAAAGTTTTACTCTTACAAGTTGTTACACATTAAAATAATAAAATATGTAAAAAGAAATGAAAATAAGTGGCAACTGATGATAAATTTGAGGTGTAGGATGCACTAGGTCAGAGATTACTTCAACAATAAACTCTACTTGAACATGCATTTGTTGAACACTTGCCTGCTACTGAATTTTTAAGTCTTGTCCAGTCATAGTTCCTTTATCTTCCTTTTTTTCCTTCAGCAAAAGCCTCATGAAATTATAATTTTGTAAATAAATGCCTGAATCATCCTTTGCTGCAGCATTCTCTTCTGTCTTGTTGTTGTATTCTGACACTTCTGTTTGCCTTTGTGTGTTTTGAGTGACATTCAAGCCTGCACGTCAATGCTGCTAGGGGTGTGACTTTGATTGACAGTTATGATGAATTAACCTGATTGGATGAAGAATGGCAGAAAAAGCACTGACTGGCCATTAGAGCAGAGGGCTGCGCCCCAAGGATAATCTTTAAGTAACAAACTGGAACTTAAAGATTCATCGAACATGGATGGATGGATCGATGGATGGATCTGACTGGAGAGGGAATGGAATAGGTAACTATTTCAGAAACATTAAATAAAAAACTAATGGAATCAAAAGCTGTTACTTTATAAAAGCTGTGAGAGCTATTGCCCCCTGCTGAGAAGTTTGTTGTCTGTTACACGTTACAATCACACAACTGGTAATGCCTATTTGCACATTCTAATTTCTCAGGGAATATATGATTGCACAGCTCTGAATAGAAAGACTTAAGATTTTTTTATTTTTTTTTTAACTCTGTGAGATCCACTTGTATGATGAGCAAACTTTCAGTCTGCATTTGATGGCCAGTGCCATTAGATGCTGAGTAAATGTATCTTTTTTTAGTTTTTCTCATCCTGTTTGTCCTAATCTTTTCATTGTTCCAGTCCATTCCATCTTATTTTCTTAAACCTCTTATTCTCAAAGACTCCCTCCTGGCCACACAAACTACACACACACACACACACAAATCATTCTGAGCAACAATTACTATTGAAGGGTTCCACCATAGGCTAATACGCGCCGTTAAGCTCGGCACGCCTAAGTAAGCTCTCTGAAATTAGTGGTGGAGTCACACACATACACACCTATACAGCACAGAGGCTTTACTGTCAGCTCCTTGACTTTAAAATTGTCTGGCTGCATGTTCTCTGTGATACTGAGCTCTTTAATGGGAGTCAGTAAACTCTGCACAAAGCCCTGCCAAGGAGCTCCATTTCCAGACAGTTTATCTGAGTAATAATCTCTCCATCTCTAACAAAGCAGATAACTTTAGAAGAAGACAATTACGCTGATTTCAGTGGAATGAACACTACAACTTAAATTCAACAGACCAGGACTCTCACTTTAACTCAATTAGTAGGATCATATTTACATTTTTCTATCCCTCCAACTTCATCAGCCTTAAATGTTCAATTTCCACATGGTTATTTAAGTCAGATGTTCAGTTAATTGAAGTTGGCGATTCAAAAATTCAATTTAGAGTTAAAGTAGATATGCAAACTTATTGTTCCAATGAACATATAGTTCACTGATTTTTCTGACAGCATAGAAACCCAAAATGCTGTTGTGCCTCACACACTCAGCGAGCATGCAATTAATGTTAACCAATGTTCCCCTAATTTTCCCCTAACTGTCTGAACATTTACTGGACCTCTGTGAGCAACATCACACAAGCACACTGAGGCTACAGCAGTATTACGCCTGTACAAAACCTGAGGTTATAACAAGTTACATGGCTTACTAAAAGAATCAAATTACAGCAATAATCAGTGAGAATGCTGAGTCAGGATTCTCACGTGTTGTTTTCCTGTTTTTCTTTATTATTATTATTCCGTCGGCATACTACTCCCGCATACTTCAACCGGTCTCAATAATTTTCATATCAAAATGTTCAGCTCGGTCCCGACATGACTGCTATATCTCATGGTTATGGTAACTTTTATACTTTTTTAAAATATTTAATTTTTTGCGGTTACTCCCATTGAAAACAATTTCCTTTAAATTCTTCACATTCTTCACAGTAACATTTTTCAAATTCTTCAAAACATGATACCACTACGACTGCTACTACTGCTACTAATTATACTACTGCTACTACTACCACTACTGATACTGATACTACTACTATTGCTACTACTGTTTTACTGGTTTAGCTCTTTCACAACATTCTTCTAATCCTTAAGCTTTTGTTCTTTTAAGTTCAAATTGGTTCTTCTTTGATTCGAATGTTTTTTAGCTACTTTTTCTCTTCTGCAGGGATCTTCTGCATCTTCTCTTCAAATCATTCTGCAGATTAGCATTCTCACTCGCTGTTACGCAGGAACAGCTTTTTCTAGTTTATTTTAGATTACTTAGCTTAGATCCAACTGATTTAGCCCGATTACATGAAAGTGACAAAAATCTTGGATTTTTTTAAATGAGCTTTATAGTATGTGTTTTGTCAGAGTTGGAGTTCTGCTAAGAAAGAACTGAGAGATACGTACATCTTTCAGAGTTCAAATTTATTGCAATTAAGTTATTTAGTGCAATGAGATTTAGCACAAGCATGTGGTACTGTGCAGCCTCGCCTCTGTCAGTCTGCTTTAGGGCAGCTGTGGCTACAGTGTAGCTCACCACCGTTCACAAGCCATTTCTATATATTGTTGCTCAGAAACCAACCAAATTGGTTGGAAAACAGCACTTAGGACTCAGAAAAGCAGATCCCAAAAACACAGGCACACAAACAGCTAACATGCAGCAGGAGTAACAAAGACACACATCGCCACATGCCCAACCATAAAGATGTCTGCCCCACAGCGGACCAACACAAACATGGCAGCCAAAGATGACGCAAGATATTGCATCGGTTGCAAAAAAAAGTGTAAGACATGAAATTTTAAACATTTTTCCAGGCTTAAAAAAAACTGTATATGCAGGTGGAAATAAACAGCATGCAAAAAATATTAAGAAATTATTGTTGTTGGTGTGTATAGAAAACTCAGGATTAGATGATTCTGTTAGGATTAGATGTTTGTGAGAGAGTGTGAAAAAAAATTATATAAATACATAATAAATAATGGACAATAATTAATCAATACCCCTTGTGGTGGGTTGCCGCTTGTTTTGGGCTTGTTTCTATCACTGGTTGCTTGCTTGTCTCACAAAATCTGGCAACACTGAAGCGTATGGCAGTAGGTGACAGAGCAGCAGAGAGAAGCAGAGGAGAGTTTGTGTTTATCCTTATAACCGGATGTAATCAACACATTCTGCATACAGACAGATTGTCACGTATCACCGGGCACTTCTAAGTGGTCATACGGAAATTCCCGAGCTTTTCTAGTGAGTATACGGCGTACACTACCACTGGTTTCTCATGACATCTGCTGTTTACGTTTTAAGCAGCAGAGGGCTTCCAACCAGAGAAGCTCTTTGGTTTAATGAAAGGCGGAGAGAAGCTGCCCAGAGTAGAGTTCCTGATGTATAGGTGTTGCACTAGTGGAAGCAGGAAACAGCAGAAAGTTACAAAAAATAAAAAATAAAAAATTTAGCGAAGTACCAAGGCAGCCGTCATGGTAAATAAAACAATGAAAATGGGGATTCTGCTGATAAAATCAGTTAGTAATGTTGTAACATAATTTTTTATTTTATTTTTTTCCTTTTTCATACACAGACATATTCGATTAAATTTAATTTATACAGCGCAAATTCAGCCAGCTCTCTTCACCACAACGGATCGCTGTACCGATCCGTTGTGGTGAAGAGAGAGCTGAGCCAAAAGGCGAAGCTCTCGATTTACCGGTCGATCTACGTTCCTACCCTCATCTATGGTCACGAGCTTTGGGTCGTGACCGAAAGAACGAGATCCCGGATACAAGCGGCTGAAATGAGTTTTCTCCGTAGTGTGTCTGGGCTCTCCCTTAGAGATAGGGTGAGGAGCTCAGTCATCCGGGGAGGACTCAGAGTAGAGCCGCTGCTCCTCCACGTCGAGAGGAGCCAGTTGAGGTGGCTCGGGCATCTGGTCAGGATGCCTCCTGGACGCCTCCCTGGTGAGGTGTTCCGGGCACGTCCCACCGGGAGGAGAACCAGGGGAAGACCCAGGACACGCTGGAGGGACTATGTCTCCCGGCTGGCCTGGGAACGCCTTGGGATTCCTCCTGAGGAGCTGGCCCAAGTGGCCGGGGAGAGGGACGTCTGGGCCCCCCTACTGAAGCTGCTGCCCCCGCGACCCGACCCCGGATAAGCGGAAGAAGACGGACGGACGGACGGACAGCGCAAATTCATGAAACATGTAATCTCAGGAAATTTCCAAAGTCAAATTCAATCAGATTATACAGATTGGGTCAGAATATACAGATTGGTCAAAACATGTCCTATATAAGGAAAACCAGTTGAGTGCATCAAAGTCTTTACAAGCAGCATTCACTCCTCCTGGAGAAGCGTAGAGCCACAGGGAGAGTCGTCTGCATTGATCATGGCTTTGCAGCAATCCCTCATACTGAGCAAGCATTAAGTGGCATTCAAAAATGCAAAACACACACCTGATGAATTTTGTAGATATTGTCTTGTGTTGTTTACATAAAATCTATATTTTTGTTGTTCTTCTCTTTCTAGAGTATAAAACACTCTACCTCCAAACTTAGTTGGTTAATTATTTAGGCTTTCTGCTGAGATGGCACACTACTAACAACTGTAGTTTAAAACAGTATAACTGCCATAAGAATGTTTATAGATCATACACAATGACTGTCCATAGGCAGGGACAATTTTTGCTTGAGAAATCTCAGATCCATCCAGTTTTTTTGTTTTTTTTTTGTTTAGCCTCTCATTAAAAGAACTTTGGACCTTAGCAACGGTTTGATGGAGAATTTGACAGAAGTGCGTGGCATGTTAGCTGACGGAGAAAACGTCCATTTACTTTGAAGCTTTGAATTTCATGTAAACATATGTTGTGGAAACTAAAACGAAGAAAAGCAGATAAATGTGCTTCGTCCTTTTTATTTCATTGGCGGATAAATAGTGCCACATTCCCTATTCAAGGGTTTTTAAACATCTAAAAAGTGCTTAAAGGCACAGAAAAATGGAAAATATAATAAATGATATGTCATACTGTTGTTGCTCATTTCATAGCTTACCTGTTTCGTGATTATGTTAGAAATGAAGAAAACCTGGAGTTGTTCTTGTTTCCAAACATCCACGGCACCGTCAGCACAACCTTTTTGTGCGAAGCGCCTGGTAATCACTCCTCTGTGTTCATTTTGACAGCCTTCCTGCTTTAATTAATCGTCATCCTGGGGAGAGGAAAAAAAGGACTGGATTTGACCAGAGCAGCTGTTCTGTTCTTTCAACAACCACATCCGGTGTCACAGGAGTGAGCAGTCAGAACATCAGACGCTGCAGCTGCTGTCTAATTAGACTTATTCTCTTAACACGTTCAGGGTTTTGTTTGTGCCTGGAGGCAGCAAGAAAACAAAGTGAAAGTCAAGTGAAAACGATTCATAAAGCTGTCAGTCTAGATGCAGTGGCATGGATCTTAGTGACGTTTTAACCCAAAAACGCTAATTAAGTCCCAGGCTCCTAAAACAACCATTAAAGTGATGTTAAGGGTGGCTCATAGAAGTATATTAGTCAATAGCAGTGCTAACCCCTAAAATATGAAGTGATATATTTGATGGAATGATTATTTTGACCATGGAGCACAACAATGAGCTAATTATGTTTGAATTAAAATAGTTGCTGTTACTCTAACATGTTAGAAATGGTGTTTTGTTTTTTTCCCCCGAATTACATTGTATTTGAAGCTTTGGGAAGCTCTCTCTCTTTTTCTTCATAGTAGGTACACCTGGTCTGGCGTTTTGTTAACTGTGACATCATCCAGAGAAGACGGCTCACCCGCTACTACCATCTAATGTAGAACAGATTCCTGGATCAATGTGTGCTTCTGTGCTTTTTTGTCTCTCTTGTTGTGTCTCTGCTCTGTCTTCTGTAACCCCAGTCGGTCGAGGCAGATGGCCGTTCATACTGAGCCCGGTTCTGCCTGAGGTTTTCCTTCCCGTTAATGGGGAGTTTTTCTTCCCACTGTCGCTTCATGCTTGCTCAGTATGAGGGATTGCAGCAAAGCCATGTACAATGCAGACGACTCTCCCTGTGGCTCTACGCTTCCCCAGGAGTGAATGCTGCTTGTCGGGACTTTGATGCAATCAACTGGTTTCCTTATATAGGACATTTTTGACCAATCTGTATAATCTGACCCAATCTGTATAATATGATTGAACTTAATTTTGTAAAGTGCCTTGAGATGACATGTTTCATGATTTGGCGCTATATAAATAAAATTGAATTGAATTTAATTAATTTAAAGTGAATGTATTCTGCAGTCACACAGTTTAATGTATTTTATGTGCGATTTTATAGTAGAGACCAATACAAAATAGTGTTATAAAACTATGAAGTGGAAGGAAATTAGACACGGTTTCAGTGTTTTTAGTTGAATTCTGACCCCTTTACCTTGATTCCTCTAAATTAAATCAGGTACAATCAAAGGCCTTAAAAAGTTACTTTATTAGTAGATGGCCCACCTGTTGGTAAATTAATCTCTGTATAAACCCAGCAGTTATGTGAAGGCCTGAGATGTTTGGCAAACATTGATGAACAAATGGCATCTTGAAAACCAAGAAACACAGCAGAGAGGTCAGAGAACATTTTGTGGAGAGGTTTAAAGCAGGGTAAGGTCATAAATCAATATTCCAAGCTTTAAACATCTCACAGTTCAGTCCCACAGCGCAGTTTAATCCATCATCTAAACATGGAAGAAATATGACAACTGTAAACCCACCAAGACAAGGCTGTCCACCTAAACTGACAGGCCTGAGGAGGAGAGCATTAAATCAGGGAAAGGGCCAAGAGGACAACTGCGTAGTAGACATTAACTCCAGGAACACTAATCTTCAGGAAACGGTGGCAAGAAAGCCTCTGTTGAAAAGGAATTCCATTTAAATGTTGCAGTTCATCACAAACCATCTAGGCGACTCACCAAAAATTTTGAGGATTATGCTCTAATGCGATTAAACCAAATTTGAACCTCTTGTAAAAGGTACTTTGGTCAGCAAACGGTGCAGATCCCTCATAACTTACCATCTCCACCACGAAACATAGTGGTCGGAGTGTCTTGCTGCGAGGATACTTTTCTTCAGCACAGACAGTAAAGCTGGTCAGAGCTGGTGGAGCTACATATAGGAGAATTTGAAGAAGAAGAGACTTGAGGGTTGGGGCAGATATTCACCCTCCAGCACAGAAACACCAACATATAGGCGGAGATACTGTGGAATGATTCAGATTAAAATATTTTTCTGGCTTAAAGAATGACCCAGACATACCACAGACCTAAATCCAACCGATAATCTATGAAGTTGAATTCTGTTTAACGTTGTATCCATCAAATGTGAAGGACTTTTGGCCATATTGCTGATAACTGACAAAAAAGGCTAGATGTGCAAAGCTAATAGAGACACACCACTAATGGCTTGTAGTTGTAGCTACAGCAAAATGTGGTTCTTGAAAGTATCAATGTAGCAAAAACAACTTAGTGGGAATTTTGTCTGTGAAAAAAAAAAAGGCAAAGTTTTTTTTTTTCCTCCCAATTAACAATTATTCACTAGTACTACATAAAATCCCATGAAGGTTTGTAGTTTTAAAATGACAAACATAACCAGTGAGCTGAATCTAAAACCATATTCTTCCTGTTAATTCACAATTGCATTTATATAGATTTAATAATATATATATATATATATATATATATATATATATATATATATATATATATATATATATATATATATATATATATATATACACACATATATATATATAAAACTAAGCATGGAAAATGTATTTATTTTACATAATGTCAGTATTTCTTGTCAGTACTGGCAGCCCTTCGTATGACACAACACCAATGAAGTAGCTCTCAGTTTCAAAAACAGTTGGTGAGCCCTGCGCT
This sequence comes from Fundulus heteroclitus, assembly GCF_011125445.2. Classification (NCBI taxonomy): domain Eukaryota; kingdom Metazoa; phylum Chordata; class Actinopteri; order Cyprinodontiformes; family Fundulidae; genus Fundulus; species Fundulus heteroclitus. The sequence continues at coordinate 6,251,408 of NC_046380.1, read as the reverse complement.
AGATGTTCCACATGATTGTAAACAAAGTAAAGAGCCACAAAGGACATCCCAAAGAGGCCTTACACCTTCCGAGAAGTTTGTCGGGGTCTCGCTGAAATCTGCTTGAATCTTGTTGCCAGAAGTCTCAAGAGGATATTCCTGCAGAGACAGAATAAAAAGTGCATAAGAGTGTCAGACACATTAAAGAGGAATTACATTTTCACAATGACTCTAAAACCGACAGAGGGAGATGAATTGGATGTGCTGCAGACTTCCAATAACCTTGTTACACATTTCCAGGGAAGAAAAAATATTAATAACCCTGTTTGAGTGGAACAAATATATTACAGTGGCAGCGTGGACCCCTCCCTCTCAGACCCAGATAATGACATTTCAGTGAGAGCAAATGAAATGGGCCAATTTTGGAACTCATTACAAAGTCGGCTCAGAAAACAGGAAAGTGAGTAAAGAACGGGAGCTGATAGACGGCGAATGTGGCTTGAAAGATGTTTGTGGGTTTCTCTGAGCCTTCCGTCGACCTGGATGAGGTGTGTGTTCTCTCTGCTTTGAGAATACCTTTTTTTTTTTTATGTGTGTGAGAGCATCAACTGAGCCCAAAGCCAAACTGACAGACAGCTTCTCTCTGTGGGGCCCCTCAGTGTTTCTGATTGATCGTCATAATGCCGAGGTACAGGCCCCGTCCTTGGTGCCTATGCTAATCGCAGCCTCATGCATATTTATTAGCTCCTTGGGAATCAAGCAGCTAAATAAAGGATGAGGCCGTTGACTCGGAGCTGCGGTGATCACCGTCTGATTGATTAGAAAAGGGGAAAAAAATATCAGCTTGGAAAGACCAAAGGTTTTATTTTTATTTTACTTTAGGAGTCATAAGAGAAGCTCATGATGGGTCACTCCTGTCTAAGTCCTGTTTATTTTTACATTTATTAAATCTTGTTGGTTTGAAACATTTACTCTTTTATTTTTGTCTCTGCTTAATGTCTTTGACAATGTGCCGCTGCTTGAACCCAGTCAATAATGAAATATCACTTAAAACTGATTGTTTTTTCATGAGCGGATATTTTCATTTTCTGTTTGTCAGAAGAAAACCAGAAGCATCTTTACTCAGCTATGATTGTGTGCACAATCACGGGATTTTAATTTGGTTACGGCACTCACAGCATACACACATCGGGTATATATACACTGTATATATACACACCATATGTTTTTGTTATGTAAAGAAGATGGGAGTTTGTTAGTTGTGAAAGCGTGATAAACTTATTTAGTCTAACAGCAGAGTATCTACTGTAACTAAACAGGCTGATTAGTAAGAGAGCCTGGGGGAAGAAACTGTCTTTATAGCGGCTGGTTCTTGCAAACAACGCTCTGTAGTGCCGACCTGAAGGTAAAAGTCTAAACGGTCTGCAGAAATGTTAGCTGCCCTTTTCCTGAACCTGGGCCTGGATGGAGGGAAGGTCAGCCCGATGAGCCTCTCTGCAGCCTTTATCGTTGGACCCGTCTGGTTTTGTGGATGAGCCAAACTACACAGTGATGGACAGGCACAGGTGTGACTGAAGGTGGCGTGTGTAGAGGTGACCAGCATCTTCTGAAAAGTTGTACTTCTTGTGGTGTCACAGGAAGTCCAGCCTCTGCTGGGCCTTTATCCAAACATTGTGTATAAGTGAGGACCGCTGAGAAAAGGTGGTTCCTTGTAACAAACGCGGCCTGTTCCTTCTTACTATCTTATTCATGCTGCAAATGGTGCCAATTTTAAACTGAATTTTTCTGTAAAGGAAGAAAACAGGTCAACCACATTCTGAAAGATTTTGGGTGTGCTTGAATGATTAAATAATTAGATTATTTCTAATCATCAACTCCTACTTCAGAAAAAAGCAGGTAAAACTTCTCTGCAATGGATAATTTACTTTCCATTAATGTTTTATAAAAAAAAAAAAACATGGTAACTATGGGGCAACACTTCTGTAATGAATGTGATAATTTTATGATTGTGAAAGTTGCTACCTCTTAGCATTACGACACGGTAGAGGTGTTACAATATCTCATGATCTTTTGATCATAAAATCCCTGTCAGGTTTAGTGTGTTTGTTACAGGACAGAAACGCAGGCAAGAGCTGGGAAGCTGCATGTTTAATGAAGATTGATATATTAGATTAAATTAAGGGTGTACAGGATGACAGGGAACAGGAACCAGGGACACGGCACAGATGTGAACGGAATAGGGTAATATGACGGAGGATTAAACAACAGCTCAGTTTAAATGGACAAAATTAAAGTAATCGGAATAAACGGCAAATCGGAATAAAAAAGCATCATGCAAACAAGCCGATCAGAATATGATGATCGGATTATGCTCAATTGGAATGAAAATTTGTTCCAAATGAGAGGGGTGCTTTATGCCGATTGGTAATCTGACCAACGTGCATGGAAACGGTTGCCGGGCTTTGATACAATCTGTTTGAAAAACATAAAATAGCTCTAGATTGTATCTTACTCAGTAACGTTTCAACCGCTATTAGAACCTGATGCAAGTTTAGCTCGGAAGACAAACAAATGCATACAATGCTGCTTTGTTTGCTATTGTTGTTTAGTAACGACTTCTGCGTGTTCTTTAGGGGAATGTGTTAACTGCGCATGTCAGAGTGGTTCTATTCTGAATAAAGCCAGGTGCTTACAAACACACATTATGATCGGATTAATTGACTGCGTGCCCTTAGAAACAGTACAATCCGATTATTTAATCCGAATACATTTTCATCTGATCGTGAAACTGCCTGCAGACGCATGCTAAGAACCTGCTTTAGTCAACTGGCAAGTGTGTTTTGCTCTCTGCTTAACCGCTCTTTATGTGAACACTCAATTCCCTCTCTCTGGAAATCTTCAGTCCCATTGCCAAAGAGAACAATCCCACCTGCAACAATGACCACCACCCTGTCGCATCGCTGATCATGGAAACATTTGTGAGACCTCTCCTGTACCATCTTCAAAGTGATGTTAGTGCACATGCTGACCCACTTCAGTTTGCATGTAAGCAGCACAGGGGAGTGGACGATGCTGACACTGCTACATGGAGCCTATATTCACCGCGAGAAGCACAAGTCTCTTGTCTGGCTGGTGTTTGTGGATATTACCAGTGCATTTAACACTGTGCAGCCCCAACTAATGGGACAAAAGCTACTCCAGATGGATGTAAACTCAGACCTGATTCTTTGGATCTTCTTTTATAACTGAAAGACACCAACAAGTCAGAGTCAATGGTTATCTCAGTACATCACTTACCATCTCAACAGATGCCCCGCAGAGATCGGTCATCTCTCCAGTACTGTATACACTATACACCAATGAATATAGAAGCACTAGCCCTGGAAACACCAACATCAAACACTCAGATGACACAGTGATCATGGACAGTAACAACACTGACGGACAGTTACAAACAGAAATGAACTCATTTGCTGACTGGTGCAAGAGCAATTGCCTAGACCTCAATCTAAAACTAAAGAACTGGTTATAGATTTCAGAAGAGAACAACACACAGCCACCACGCTTCAGATCAACAATAAGGCAATAGAACAAGTCCATTCATACACATATCCTGGTACAATAATTGATCATAAACTTACATTCCAACTTAACAGTGAGTACATCTTTAAGTGTCAGCAACATCTCTATTTCCTCAGAAAACGCCGCAGAGTTTTCTGTAGAGTTTTCCGCAGGTTGACCAGTCAGTTTTGTCTGGTTTCTGCAGATGTTTCCTTCAATCATTCTGTAAAATCATGGGTCATAAACAGGAACCACTCACACATCTGCAACAGGAGAGTCAAACCAAAAGGTCTGCAGATAGCCGCTGACAGCACACACACACTCCACTGTCAGTACAGCCCCCTCCCCTCAGGTCACCGTCATTCAGGACAAAGAACAATGTCCAGCTTTGTACCTCCCTCAATTAGACTCATTAACAGTGACTGATTCTTTTGAGCCATTTTCCGTCCGTCCGTCCGTCCGTCTTCTTCTGCTTATCCGGGGTCGGGTCGCGGGGGCAGCAGCTTCAGTAGGGAGGCCCAGACGTCCCTCTCCTCAGCCACTTGGGCCAGCTCCTCAGGAGGAATCCCAAGGCGTTCCCAAGCCAGCCGGGAGACATAGTCCCTCCAGCGTGTCCTATGTCTTCCCCTGGGCCTCCTCCCGGTGGGACGTGCCCGGAACACCTCACCAGGGAGGCGTCCAGGAGGCATCCTGACCAGATGCCCGAGCCACCTCAACTGGCTCCTCTCGACGTGGAGGAGCAGCGGCTCTACTCTGAGTCCTCCCCGGATGGCTGAGCTCCTCACCCTATCTCTAAGGGAGAGCCCAGACACACTACGGAGAAAACTCATTTCAGCCGCTTGTATCCGGGATCTCGTTCTTTCGGTCACGACCCAAAGCTCGTGACCATAGATGAGGGTAGGAACGTAGATCGACCGGTAAATCGAGAGCTTCGCCTTTTGGCTCAGCTCTCTCTTCACCACAACGGATCGGTACAGCGCCCGCTTCACAGCAGACGCTGCACCAATCCGCCTGTCGATCTCCCGCTCCATCTTCCTCTCATTCGTGAACAAGACCCCAAGATACTTGAACTCCTCCACTAGGGGCAGGACATCCTCCCCAACCCGGAGAAGGCACTCTACCCTTTTCCGGTTCAATATTGTGTCAATATTTTTCCGGTTGAGCCATTTTAATATTTATTATACATTTCTAGTCTTAGGATGTATGTGCAGAGGTGTCTAATGTTTGTGTGTGTGACTGATGTTTGCTATTGTGTCTTTTTCTGCACTGTATGTTGACGTTGCTTTACACTTTAAGTTCCTAACGAATAAATAAAGATACTTGAACTTGAGTGTCCCTGACTCCATGTTCTTGCAGTTTATTTTTCAGTATCTTGTTTTTAAGTATGAAAAGTGCCAATGTCAGTCTCTGGATGGCATGCAATCTCTTAAAACCAGAACAGGATTCTTGCCTTTCCCCAAAATATTGCAAAAAAATTGTGTCATGTGAAACCTGTACCATGTATAATCTTGTCATGTCTCGTGCGCTGGGTTTACCCTTAAAACAACGTGTAGTAGCAGCTTATGAGAAAATTCTAACAATGGAGTATTTATTGGTCTGATAGTAAGGACTTTTAGGGTTAAGCATAGCCTTAGTAAAGCATCCAAACACAATCTACTGCTTTAACATCATACCAGTCATTTTACATTGAAATGCCAGGTACCCTCAAGAGAAAGGGGTTTAATTTTGTGTCAATATTTTTCACTCTTTCCTTGTGATTACTCAGAAAATGTAGTTTTGATGGATTCCATGTAACCACAGACCTGTAATAATGATCATTTTATTGAGGGTTAAAACTGGCCACATGGAATGGAATTAAAGTGATTGAATGCATAATTTAAAGCTATACTCTGATTTAAAGTATATGGTACTTATTTGTATTTAATGCTAAAATGGGTAAACCATGTTTCCACATCAATTAGAAAAATATTTCTGTTATGAAACTGTAAATGAAAAAAAAAAAAAAAAAAACGAGTCAAGATTCATTTCAATGTTTTGGTCCCTTTATTTACTGTTAACCACATTTCAAACAACTAAACAACCGATGAAAATGGCCTTGCCAGATCTAAACAGCACTTTGCTTGACAAATAATCATCAGAGTAAGAATTTTACAAAAGAAATGTACAAATTCAGGACAAAACTGCACAATGAATGGATCAGAAATCAAATATAGTACAGGTTAAAAGCCATGAACCAAGCACATAAAATGAAATCAGTAAAGCCTCTGTAAAAATGAAAGGAAATGAAGATTTCTGGCATTCAGTCTGTCTGCAGTATAGAACTGTCATGGTCTTTGTCTCAATAGGTCCATTATAAGTCCGACTGGACTCAGGTGGGGTAAAAAAAAAAAAAAACAGAACATGAAAACAGACTGAACAGTTTGTCATGTTCTTTTACACGTGCCAAGTTTTCTGCTTCTTCCAGTGATCATGGATACATTTTCCTTCATAAATCATTCTCAAATAAGAGACATTTGATTAACAAGGGAGTGAATCATGTGTTTGATGGCTCTAAAAAAAAAGACTTAAAGTTACGGTAAAAGGAGGGAAAGCTCTGTTTCAGTCTTTGTGTTTTACACTTCAGAATATTAGAAATAAAAAAGAATCTGGTCTAAACCCGGTTCCAAAAATATTTAAATGCACAAGTGTACGACAACACCCAACAAACTCCTCACAGTTATTTTAGCATTTGCAGTTCTCCTTGATGCACAGGGATCCCCATCCTGATGGTAGAATAAACCCCAAGTAGCAGCAACTTTCAGCAGTCTCAGTCTTGTGAAGAAATTTTGAGCCATTTTTTGTTGCACGTTTATGTTTTTCAGACATTTGTTTTTGTGAAAGGTTTCTAAAAAGGTACCATCACAGTATTTTAATGAAGTCAAAGTCTTGCAGCAACAAAAATCATGGTCCTTATAGTGACCCCATTTCAGCTGTCAGACAGATGAGCTTTCGTTTGACTCTAGAATACTTTGGTACATGGAGCTGGTAGTTAACATTCAAATCAATAACTACAGGGTGCAGATGTCCTGTGGGTTCCAAACAAGCCCAAATCATCATTGGTAGGAAGCGTTTGTTTTTTTAATAATAATTTAATGGCAAACTTGAACGGTTGCCACATAGAGCAGCCTGGATCTTAGCTTTAGCTTGACGTGTGTCCTCCAGTGGTTTAGAAAAAAGAAACGTCCAGACTTACATGGCAGGTTGTTGGTGCATCTAACGAGGTCCAGGTTAAAGATGGTTTTGTGGTAATCCACATTCAGGTCAATGTTTTAAAAAAGGTTCACATCCACAGGAGACTTTCAAAAGACTGTTTGGGGCCACGCCCAGGCCAGCTTCCACTTCCACAAACAGGCTCCACCACCTGTCCACTAAAGGAACAACCAACACCTGGCCACGCCCATACTCTCCAAAACAAATGTGATTAAATAACATGGAAATGCATCTAAAGTAATGAGTTTAAATGGGAAATCTGCTGCTTAATTTCTAATAATTTCACATGTGAAATTTAAAGGAGAACACAAATTACAAATAAATTGGAGATGAGCTCTTGGGTTGTTCCTAATGTCTCTGACCAGTGCACAGCAGACCTCAGGGTAGTGAACCCATTTTGCTTCATTCTTGTGGAATAAATTATGATCATTTGGTGACTATTACATATTTGTGTGTATGTTTCAATGATCTTAGAACCTGGAACAGACACGATAATTTTTTTTATGTCTGGTTTGTGAAATCTTAGAACAGAAACAGGGTGTACTTTCACTCTCCCATGACTAAGTGGGAGGTAGCAGATGAGGCCAGCTGAAAAATTATCATTAGGTCCACCACCTCCCCATGTGGGCTCTCTGACACTGCAGGCTAAAATACCTCTCTGCCCGTCTGATCATTTTTAAACCTGCTCTCCTCAGATGTCTCAGTGATTGTTCACAGAGGAAAAATAAATCTGAACAATATTTTTCATAATTTTAACGATTTAAAACACAAGCAAACAGTCAAAAATGAAACCTTAGGGCATGGCTTAGTAGTTGGATGGAAATCAAGGACACTTAACAGAGTAAATTGATTTCTGATCAAACCTGGTGAGGACGTACCTCAACAAACGGATCATATCCATCTCTCATTGCAAAAATAGTGGGAAAAGGGTTAACCTTTTCCATATTTACACCTTTCCACACCCTAATATTGCCCAGCCAAGCTCATAGGACCACACATGCAAAAACACATCACTGAAAGAGTTGGATGGAGACATGGTTTGGATTTCAATGTTCTTTAAAAAAAAAAAAGATACTATCTTAGTTTTTTACCGAAAATAACAATCTAACATCCTGGGTTCTGTCCCAGGAGCTGCTCAGAATGTTGGGACCAGCGGCCAGAAAAGCAAAATGCAAAATACAAAAATCTTTCTTTTTTTCACACAACATGTACAGGTGTACACTTTGCTGCAAGAAAATGCACCAAATTATAAATTATTGAAAATGACAAACAGCTTCTGGAGCTGCAGTGTTTGGAAATAATCCTGTTCTGGTGTTTGTTTGTTTGACTGTGGTTGTCTTGTCTTATTTACAGAAACAGAGGATGCACACTGGAAGACTCACTTTTCATCATTTCCCAGCTCCAGACAGAGAAAGGTGTCAGAGTTACTTTGGCCTTCAAAGGTAGGACGGTTTTATCCACGTTCTCCTGCTCTTCTGATCTGGACTGGCAATTCTTTGAGATTTGCAACTTTATTTTTGTTGCATTTCTAACAGTTTGTCTCGGTCAAAGTACAAATATCCTATAGAAAATTCCTAGTAGGTTTAGCTTCGGTGCAGTTTGAAGATTATATTTGTTCAAACCTGTTTTTAGTTGTGTAAAATCTTCCAGTGTGCTTCGAGCCTTCAGAGGGAGACAACATTCAAGGCGTAGAATATATCTAAAAAGGAAATACTGTACATTAGTCACATCACAGCCTGGCAGAGAAGAGAGAGGAAACAAAGCAAAAAAAAATTGGCTTTTTTTTTAAACATCTTATTAACTTCTTTTGGACATAATTTCTCTTTTTACAAGCATGTAAAGTTCAATGTCTCGCTGAAGCAAACGCACACACAAAACTATGTGTGCATGGTTATTTTTTTTCTCCGTCCTCTGTACAGGTCACAGGCCCACCAAACGATGCACACAGACACTCTTAGGTTGAGTTCAGCTCAACATGAAGCCATTTTTGCACTTTGTGTGTCTCAGTGTTGCTCTGAGAAAGACAGGCAGCGTCAGCAGCAAAGACTCGTTGGCCCTCCGTCACATCAGAAGGAGTTCAGAGCCTCTAGAGCCACTTCGTAGCAGAACTTGTACTGTTCCTGAGAGAGAGAAGAGCCAAACAGGAATCTGTCATTACTTTGATTCAATACGGATATTTAAAAACTAAATATCAATAGCTTTAACCTACAGAAATCCAGTAATTACTTATCTGATCTAGTTTTATGTAATTCAGCCAATGCAAAATAATATTCTCCTCTACAACAAACTCTAAAATATTGAATTCCCTTGTAAAAAGCTGTATATTAAATTAATATTTTACTACAAAACCATGTTATCACATTACAATGTTAACAAAAACTAAATTTGGGTAGGTTTGTTCAGTTGATGAAAGATTTATTTATTTTTGGCACAATTGGTACCCCTGCTGTTAATATTTGTACAACTTCCTTTTGCCAGCAGGGCAGAAGCTGATGGTCTAAAGAGCCATCTCCTTTAATAGGGCTCAGGGTGATCAAAGAAACATTAAAATCACAGAATTTAGCACTAGATCAAATTCATTTTTTATTACCCATACCAAAATGCTAAACAGTGCCGTGACAACAGCTTAAAAAAATGATGGAAACTGGGCAGATGAATTGATGAGAGCTACTGTCCACATGTTGAACCAGAGTAGCTTGTGGCAGAACAATGAAGCTAGCTGAGCCAAAGATTAAAAGTCATCTTAATTCTACCAACATGTTTTTTCTGACTGGAGATATTTATTATTATTATTATTATTATTATTATTATTATTATTATTATTATTATTATTATTATTATTATTATTATTATTATTATTATTATTATCCCCACCGCACATCTCTGTTCTTCTTCATCCCTACTCGCCCTCTCGGCCCCTCAGGTCATCTGAACTCCATCTCCTGGAGGTACCGAGGTCTAAGAGGAAGTTCAGGGGGGGCGGGGCCTTTTCTATTGTTGGTCCTCAATTGTGGAATAACCTGCTTCTGCACATAAGAGAGGCTCCTTCACTGCCACCTTTTTTTCAATTGAATTGAATTCAATTTTATTTATATAGCGCCAATTCATGATACATGTCATCTCAAGGCACTTTCCAAAGTTCAATCAGATTATACAGATTGGTAAAAAAAAATGCCCTATCTAAACATTCGCCTTAAATCCCACTATTATTCTTTGACTTTTACCACTAGTGAGACTTAGTTTTCATTTTCAATTGGTTTTATTGTTTCTTTTAAGCGTTTTCATGCATTGTCTTTTTATCTTAGGTTTTTAATGGATGTATTTTAGCTTGTAGCAATGTATAGCACTTTGTTTCAGCTGTTGGCTGTTTTTAAGCGCCTTATAAATAAAGAGGGTATGGCATGGTATTTCGGTGCGGCTCAGACAGATTTCTGACTTGAAAGTCAGTTACTGTGTTTTTAAAAGGATATAGATGAGCAAACTCTAACCCAGTCATATCTTGTATTCTCAAACCTTGACCAGTCAGATGCTCTTATTCATAAACTCGCGACCTCTTACAAAGCATCGAAAAGTAGCTTTTTTATAAGTCAGAAAATGCTTGGGTATTAAAGCTCTTAAAACTGCCATCAGCCATCCCGACTGCATAGCTCTGCTCTGATTCTTTGTCAATGTTCATTTTCCTGTGGCGACCTATTGCTCCCTCTTTTCTTAACATTTTACCTTGAAGTTGCTGCGTTGGTAAGTTTCACTTGACTTCTTTTAGTTTTTTTTAGGTGCTCTGACTAAAAACATTTGGTGGAAATGTAGAAATTAATTTGATCAATCAAATGTGCAATGTCGCTTTGCTATGACTCAACCTTTGGACTGAACAAATATCTGGGGTCACAATCATTTACACCCAACATTTTTAATCTGTCTCAATCAGCAATTAGCTTCAAATGTGATGTGATTGTTTGTAAAACTCTAGTTAAGTATTTAAAGTTGTTTCAATTATCTGTCCAGATGCTAACTGATCCTCACCATCGTCTCCACCATGTTTGTCTTGTTGTTCCTCAGTGTCTTGACGGTGTGGAAAACATCCACAATGTTCTGCTGCTGGATCATCTCGTTGATGCTACAGATGGCACAAAACGTTCCAGAACGGCCCCCACCAGTTCTGCAGAGGAGAAGGAACCAGGAAATAAGATTAAACACAAGGTACTTCTCAGCTAAACCTATAAACAAAGCAGGGAAGCGGTGGTTATTCTGGAAGTCCTCCAATGTTTAAAATAGAAACAGTTGTGGAAAACACAAAAGACTGAACAATTAAATCAAGGACCTTTTTATAGAACTTTTGGTTATCACTTAAATGTTTTTATCTCAACTGAAAGATCTCAGAAAAAAAAATGATTTTCATTGAATAAAGCAGGCTAGCTATAAAATTCAAAGATTCCCTTGACCTTATCCCTATTTAGAATGTTTGGACTATGGTTAAAAGCGAATACGGCAAAGATCAGTAGGAATGTATGTAAATCTTTGAGCTAATTCATGTAAATCAGACCCTGTGGCTGCTAGAGATGTAATGATCCTGCTGGTCTGAACCTGTCTGCAATGACGGCGATGTCACTCTCTACTTCCTGCTGCTCACCTGCAATCAAGGCTGAGCGTTTACACCTGTGACAGCTCTGATTACACGGTTGCACCTGGGAGGAGCACACTATATAGTCCTGGCTATCCCAGCGTGTAAGCGCCAGATCCCTGAAATCCTTTGTGTGAATAGACCATCCAGCATTCCCTGTTGGCCTGCCTGTTGTGACCAGTTTTCATCTGTGGATTTCTGCCTGATTGCCTTGCCCTTGTCGGACTCTCCAGTTGGCTTCTGTTTCTGGACACCGATCCGTGATCGGTCTCTCGACCTCGCCGCCCTGCCTGTGCCCTTACCTGATTGTTTGTGTGTGTGTGTTGTGTTGCTGTCCATTCCCGATCCCATCTACATCAGCATATTAACAAATATGTTAGAGCAACCTTGGTGTCTGACTGAATTATCAGGTTTCCCGCTTCTGTTTCATTACCTGAAAAGATCCAGGAATAATTTCCACATGTACATTAAATTGTTGCTTATTAACAACATTGAGTTGCATCATAATTCTGCTTTGAAAACAAACGATCCATTAAAATTACAAAGTCAACAACGTTCATGCCGTTTGTGTTTTCTGTTTCTCATTATTTAAGGTCAGGTGCAGTTGCTGCTTCCTGCCAGCTGGCTCCGCTATGGGATCTGATGCAGACCTTCCCCTGGGTTATTTCCTGTATTTCCTCCTGCATCACTTCCTGTTATAATTGTCCTGTTCTCCCGATTGGATACTCACCTTGATTGCTTCACCAATTCTGAAAGAGACATCCTTATTTAAACTGGCACTACTTTACAAACGGGGCAGTTTTGTGGCAGAGCTTGCATTATACATGGCCTTTTTTGTTATGGTCTTTGTGCCAGGTCGTAACAATTGAGGGCTTGTCTGGGATTTTTGTAAAGATGGAAAGTGTGTCAATTGAGTCTCATTGGCTCACTGTCTTGAGATTAGGAATATTTAATTAGCATATGTTTTTGGTGCATGCTGATTAGGGGACAAAATTCCACAGAGTTCTGTTGGTCAAGGTAACCACTTAAAGTGCTGGTTGTGTGCAAACTGTTGATCAGCGGTTATTGTGGGACGACACCATGTGTTTGTTTTGTTCTGGTAATTAAGTATAACGGGATTCCCTGTTAGGCTGCAAGACACTTTCTCTTTTGGTTGTGTCCGTTTGTTATTTTGAATGCATGTTAACTTCTGACTACAACACTGTGCATGGATTTGCATAGAAGAAAATCCACACTTTTCAGAAAATTATTTTTTTATTTACCAACGTACTGCAGTGGTCACAGATGGACCAATGTAGCTTGGGCAGATTCTGGAGAGACGTAACCCTTCTACATAAATATAATTTTGGATCTGAATTTTTTTATTTTATTTTATTTATTTTTTTTGCGTGAAAAGGGACACTAATAAATTTAGGATTTGATACGACCAAAAAGCTAAATCATCATGCATTAAAAGACTAGATGAATTACTGAGTGCATATGACACTGTTTAGTCAGAGCTTATTACAAAGGTGTCCCAGCATTAAAAAAAACAGGAGCTCATTTGATGAGTGACATTGCTTTAATAAGCTGTGCCATAATCAGATGATGTACCTATATTGTCAGGCTATAAAGCACATAAAACAAACACACAGCATGTCTGGGGGATGCGCCTATGTGCCCTAAGCAGCAGCAGTCAGTCTACCTGCCCCCGAACCGTCTTCGCTGCTTCGAGACCAGATTTAAGTTACAAAGGTACTTCTAATGCACTTCTTCCCCTACTTGAGGTTGGTTATTGTTTTATTTATTTTTATTGTCTTGCTTGGGTTAAAAAATAACATGATGGCAAAGGAGAGAAAATAAAACACATTCTCCATCACTGCTGTCATCCATATCCTAGGGCTAAAATACATTAATGCGATGAACCTAATTACTGAAGAACAAGCAGCAGGAAAGCTGATATGATTTAAAACAGGTCATGGCTCGAGTGGCTGGTGGGGTCAAGGCAACTGAATAACTTTAATAGTAAAATGGGAAATGTATGAGAAAAGTCCGGTAGTTTCTACCCGGCACAGCTAGAAATTGCAGCACTAAAGATCTAATTAAAGCCACAGAGAATTCCCTTTTTTTTAGGCAGTTCCTCATGTCTGAATTAGTTTTTATGCTGATAATTAGGACCCAGAAAAGAAAAGTTATGAACATTTTTGTTTCCTTGCTGTTGTTTTATGGTGTAATTGAGTCCACACTGTTGTTTTTGGATTACCTAAATGCTGCTCGGAAAAAAAGAATTACCAAAGGTCCTGACCAGAATCCTTTTCATTACTGATGGGGAAGAAACCTGTATGGCAAATAAACGGAACCAGTAAAAACGTATTGTGTAATAAATCTGGTTTTCTGTGAAAGGAATTACAAAAAAATCACAAGTTTGCATGCTTGATTAAAACTACCCAACACTTATTGTGCACTGACCGTTGACTTTTTCTGTAAATCTATGATATAGATTTAACTTTATACTGTATTACAATCTAAGATTGAGGTAGCAAACATCCAGTAGGTTTGTGAATAAATTTGTTTTAATATATAAAAATAAGATCAGACTAATTTAGATATACTCTTTGACAAACGTAAGCACCCTGATGTTACACTCTAATTTAGATTGAATTTTATCCACATGCAAACCTGATGTAAATAATAATGTAAAGGTTTCTATTTGCCAGGAGTCGGTGTATCTAACGCAGGCACCAGAACACCCAAGCATGGGTGTATCGAGCTGAAGTTGAGGAATCAGGTGTCGCTGAAATATCCAATCAGCTGCTCAAAGCTGTGATGACAGCAATTCTTTTAGATGAATTAAACAGCACCTAATTGAGTTTGATGATGTGTGCTTGTATTGTGCAACTGCCCTGAACCTGTCCATTATATGTGGCACACAGATGTCATGGTTGGAGTGAGTGGGAGTTAAACCAGCGAAGCACTTTTGGTGTTAGAGATTGCCATCAGTTCTTTGTCTCTACCACAGAAGGCAAAGCATCAATGCTGGGTAAAAGGAAATAATTGCTTTCTTCAGGCTCTGGAAGGGGGGGGGGGGGGGGGGGGTTCCAGGAGATCTATAACCAAACAACAATGTTGTCTGCACCATGTTTAAAACCCACGTGTCAGTTTCACATTTACTTTCAAACTAATTCTAAATTAAGTAAATATTAAATGGACGTAACAGAGGCAGTACATAGACATTTGGGTACGTAGTAGGTAAATTAGGTATGGTTGGGCAGACATCTGACCACTGCATGGCAGCAGAGAGGTATGTGTTTAATATGATTCAACAGGCATTGGTGCTATGCATATTTCACCTTGGTTGTGTGGTGGTCTGAGGTGAATTTCCAAAAGGTGTCCAAATGGTTAATTTAGGACCATCACAAATAAAAAAGAAGCATCACCATTAGCTGTAAATAATAACTGCTCCTCTTCATGCAGTTTGTGTTTTTTCCAAACAGCAATGTTTAGCAGTAGTTCCATCTGGACTAATGAGCTGCTTGTAATGATGTCCTGTAGTCCGTACTCTGGATGTCAAAGCTTCTTATAAATCCAGTCATTTTCATGCCTATTGCATGCAAATAGGATCAACTTCTAAAAAAATCATTACTTATTTTTCTTTTCTTGGTTATTTCCTCTTCCCTCTCACTGGGCAAAGTGAGAGGGAATGAGTATAGATGGTCTTCCATGTCAACAGAAAATGGCAAATAGAAAGATCCACGGTCGTCTTTGCTTGTTTATACTCCTCCTCCACTGACAGCACGTCTTCTTTTAGAAGACAGAACGGGGGAAACGCGTATGGCTGACAAGTTTGTCCCCTTTTGGCTTCTGAAATTAGAAATGATGACGCAACATGGCGCCTCCCATTGGGTGCACTGACACCTATTTATTTATAAACGACAAATTCTAAGTTATGAGAATGCTTTAATTTTTAATGTGTGGTTATGCCAGAATATGTATTTATAAAAGCAATACTTGGTTTTGTTTCTAATCAAAAGCAAAATTAGTTACAAACTGTCCCTTTGAGTAAACGTGAAACTAGAGCCAAATGCCATCAACTGTTGTTTTATAAGGGGAATGAAAATGAATCACTTACAATATTTAAGCCGCTGTAGATTTATCCTTAATGTTATGGATGTTGACGCATTGAACCTTTTTAACTAATTTAAAATCTGACATTCTGAGTACTCCTCTCACATTTTACAAATGCAGTTTTAGAAAAACAATTGCGCCTGTCTGATTGTTTCACTGATCTTTAAATGGAGGATGGTGACCAGATAAGCATGTCTGCTTTGGGGAATCTTTTGATAATTTATCTTTAAATTAGGTTTCCTTTCAACTGCTTTCTAAATACTCTACAGCTTCTGTTTTACTTCCTCATTTGTTCTGCTCAGGTGGACGTTTTATGGAGCTCAGCAGCGTTTGTGGATTTGACGGTGTGTAATCAGCCTGTTACCAACAGTGTTATAAATTTCAAAAGTGGACACTGAAGAATTGTTTACTGCATGAGCTGTCACACAACATCCTCCTAACAGCAAAGATAAATGATCTGTGTAATTTGTTGCAGTATTGGCTCAGAAGATTGGGATTTTTTTCTTTTTTAAAGCTCTGCATAAGGATCACAATACTATTAAATGAATCATAACCAAGCTTGTAAAACGCAATTCTGAACGATATTAATGTGATAGTTCAGTTTTGCTTAGTTTTTTTCTTTTTTCTGGGGGTAGTAATGTAAAGTAGTTATTAGTAGTCAGTAGTATAGAGACTTTTTACCACAATGAGTTTGTTAAAAAAGAGAATTTCATACAAAAGAATATCTGTAGTTGGGTTTTAACACAAAACTACTTGTGCTGAGTGTGATTGTTGCGTCAGTCCACCTCATTTAAACTTGGAGGCTTGCAAGACCAAAATAAACTTTTTGATTAGGCCCCTTTTATGGTGAAGCTTTTATTTAATTGGCTATTTGGAAAATGAACAAATATTCTTAAAATTCCTGAAAAGAAATAGGGGTTTACTGTCTAATAATTCCAAAAAATATTAGGGGCATTGTAGATCAAACTAATCAAAGAAGTAGATTTTTGCCAAAATGTTTAGAATAATTTCACATATATGAAAAAAAACGTATTCTCTGATATTCTTAGATATTCTCTGGTGTCAAAAAGTTGTATGTTTTCTGAGATTGTAAAGCCGGACATTTGCAACCAAAATAATATCGGTAGTTGAAAAGGTACATTTATGAGAGTTGCAACTGGCTATTTTTGGGGGTGTAAGTGGATGATCCAGCTTGTTTTCCTGTATTAGAGTCACATTCCCTGGGTGAAGACTTTGGCATGAACACCTTGAACAAGTTCCGGAATACACGCCTGAGACTGTGAGGAAAAAGCTGCATCATGGCCACATGGAGTCTGCACCCCAGAGATCTAATTCTGTGAGAGAAAAAGAGCCCTGATGAATCTCCTAAATTTACCACTTAAACCTTTGTGGACTTGTGGCATATTTTGTAAATGTCTGATTTTGTGATGTTTTTTCCAGATACATTTAAGAATCTCTTCTAATAAACATGGAAAAGTTATTTTGGGGGAAATGTACTCTTCCACGACCACATACCTTTTCTTATTGGATAGCCCTAATTCTCCTTCAACAATTAATGTATTTGCTAACAATATTATTAAATTAATAGGTAACTTAAAGGAGCTATAAGTAAGATATTTACTGTAAAATCAACCTAAATCATTCTCACTCATCACCTGGGATGGAAGTAACATTGCCTATAAACAATCAGTCCTCTCCATCAACAATGTCTTAGTCACGTTTTTCTCCTTTTAAACCAAGAGGTACGGTCCAGAACTGCTTCGGTTCAGAGTGTAGCCTGTGTTTACTTCCAGGCTCCTGAGTCATTAATACCAAAACAGAGCGCAGCATTTGGTATTTCATCTTGCCAAAAGAGCAGCATCCTGCTAACAATGGAAGGCAGTCAGAGAAGCAGACCAGAAAGAGAACAGAATACAACAAATTTCACTTATTCCGTGTAAGTAAAAATTCACAACAGCAACAGCCCGTTTAAAAACGGGATATTAGATTGTTGTGATTGGTACACTGCTGTACCAATTTGAGCCAGCAGGTGTTCGTATTACTTATAGCTCCTTAAAGTTTGAAGATGCTCTGTTAGGGGCCAAAGTCCAGCTTTTAGAACTCCAGCTGCATGAAATGTATTAACTTATAACCTCTTCACAGAGCCCCATTCCTAAATTATTATACCTTTAAATTATTGGTGGGCAGGTCCAGCCCCAAGGGCCAACACACTGCAAGATGCATCCCTGTTTAAACACTGGTTATGAAAAAACAAAAGCCTGAGTTCTTTTAAATCAAGATTAAAAACACATTTGTTTAAAATTGCCTTCAACTGTCCTAGTTAACTGAATCACCACTTTTTTGTTCTATTTTCTATCTATATTTTATTCCTACTTGCTTTTATTCTGTTTTATTTTGCTATATTTTAATCATGTAAAGCACTTTGCATTGTCTTTGTACTGAATTGTGCTATATAAATAAATTTGCCTTGCCTTGCCAAAAGTTTGTTTTGGCCATGGTTAAATGTTACTGAAAACATGTTATTGTATATATAACCAAAAGACAGAACTTTGAAAATGATGAATAATTCTGTCGCTACATTAAAGCACCATTTAAAGGCCAGGCTGGTTTAATTTGTAAATTCTTAGAAACAATGGACAATTTTAATTTTAATCATGACCGTTTGGAGAAGGGTCAGACCTAAAACAACCAGTGCGACAGCCCCTGGGGCCAGAATTACACCCCCGCCCCCCTCCCTTACGACACAGTAGACAAGGAATGCATGAACTCAAAATAAATGTTCAAGTCAGGTATTTTTATCTCAGGAATAACATAATGATAATAATAAGTTTGCTTTCCAAGTTATCTTTAAGGCAGTCCATCTGAAAATATTAATCAGTTGGGATGAGAAATCTATGATTGGTGTACTTTTGTCCAAATAAATTATATATTTTTTGTTTTGCTGATATTTTTTACTTTTACTACTAACAGTGAAACATTAGGATCATTTTCCCTTTAACAACAGCCTGATGAGCCTCTGCTCAACGGCTTTAAAATAAAGTAAAAATCTCCTTTTCTGACACAACTCAGGTTTATATTTTTGCAGAAATTTCTTAAAATCTAGCACTAGGGGAGCTTAGCTGTGTGGTGCAGGTGCGCCATAAACAGAGGCTATTAGTCTTCAGCCATTCAATGTCCGATTCCTGACCTTGTGACCTGGGCTGGATTTGGGAGGATGTTGGCCCCTGGGCTTGAGCTAATTTATGAGGCCTATTCATAATCATGGTTATGTACAGGTATGTACAGTAGTTGCAGGTTAACGTACCAATACCATTTACATGTCTATTACAGTGTTTGTCACATACCTAAATTATTTTGACGTGTCTAGAAAAAAACAAAACAAAAAATACACTTTAGGTTTCCAAAATAGAATATGTTGTCTGCACCACACATTTCAGGAATGGCTGTTGTTGCACGGACTTCAAGACAAGGTGCTTATCTGCCAATCAGATAGAAGATGGACATAAACACAGTGTTCTCAGAAAAGAGAGACCAGGCAACAATGCAGTCATCAAAGTTTAAAAGAAATAATGTAATCAACACTTCCAAACCTTTCACTAAGGGGCCAAAGGTTTATCATAGCGATAGGACCTACATTCTTTAATGATTTTTGACTGTTTCCACAGTTAATATGCGCTGCCTGTGTGGCATCTGCATGTGCAGCCCGTCTATTGCTACAAAGGGACGTCAAGGTTTCAATGTGCTTGTTCGCATTAGAGCAGCTGTCACTACCACCTTGCTGTTGATTTGGAGCAGATGTTGAATAAGTTTTACACAACCTGGAAAAAAAATCAGCTGTCTAAAAATAGCAGTTTAACACTAATGAGTGTTGATTTTCCTTATATGGGCTTGTAACCCTTTATATGCTCCAGACACGAAAGCATAACATTGTTTCCAGCTATTTGTAATGTCAATCGTCATCTCTTCCAAAACATTGAGTATAAATTCACGTAAAGCTTCCCCTGCAGGATTTTCAGTTGGTAGAAACTTCAGAAACTCAGAACTCCCTGAAAGTGCCCTTCAGACAGATACCTTAGGACAAATGTAAGCTGATCGCCGTGTGCAACATCTGAGGTGGAGTCAACAGTGAATTATTTTTTACCATATTTACCAGTTTCAGATACAACAGCTGAATAAAGTCCACATGTTAGAAAGATATGAAGGTGTCCTTGCACCTGCATTTCCAATAACTCCTATGTGAGACTTCAGAAAGAGATCAAGCTCGTTAATTAACTCCAGAACACCAAGGTAATTTTCATTATTGGTTCCTTCCAATAAAAATCACCGGAGCCTCTAACAGCCAGTCTTCTGTCTGCCAAAAACCTAACTGAAAACTTTCCTCAAACGTCAGTCCAGTATGCACACTCATTGTATTTTTACTGCAGTGCTGTGTCTATCCTTCCACTGGCTGTTGCAAGTAAGTGTGAGCATTGCTTTTCTGTGATTTTCGCTGTTTTTGTGTTGCCTGTGTTCTGTGGCATGTTTCCAGTCACAGTGACCTGTTTCAAAGCATAACTGACTTTTAGCATCACTGAAATTAATGACATGCAAAGCAGAGACACAGCTTCAGTATATGGAGTTTTTCCCCCGTTTATTCTGCTTGCATCCTATTTTAGCTGTAGTTCAGAAAGGTCAGATCAGAGACCTTAAGTTGTAGCTTTAAGCATTTTGTCAATGTATGAATAGAAACAACTAAGCTTTGAATTGTTGGTGGTGAAACTTGTTCCAGTGCAACTAAAGAAGTCTAGTCAAGGATTTACTCATCTTAATGTGATGTTTTTTTTTTCTTTTGGTAATATATGAATAGACACAATTAAGCTTTAAAATGTTAATGATGAAGCTCGTTCCAGTGAAAAAAAATAAACAAAATAAGTTATTCTAGTTGTAGCTTTAGAAAGGTTGGACAAAATTACTTTAGATCAGAAACCACCAAGGAGTTACTTACTATATTTCTTATTATGAATAGAAACTATTAACTACTGTGGTTTTATACTGGCTGTGTGTTTGTTAATGTATGAAAGAAGTCTAGTCTCAAAGATTGACTTAGCTTATTACTTTGTTACTGTAGTGTTTTTCTTTTTCTATGTAATATTTCCCTCTGTAATGTTCATGTACAAGACTTAGAATTGTCTTGTTACTGAAAATTGCTAGATACATAAACTTGCCTTGCCTTGGCTGGAGTGTCAAGCACCCACCGTCTTGGGATGTACTGACCATGTCCGAGCTTGTGTTTTAAGTGCGATCTGAACCATATCTGTTGCAGCTGTTTGTACACTTGTACCAACGCTTTAAAACTAAAATCATTGGTTTGACAGCTCTCTAGTCCTTGCCTACCCTGGAAGGCCTGCACGTACACAACAGTTTCCCCCCAATGTTCAGGATCAGTACTGTGGAGAGTCATAGTTGCAGCGACAGAATAAGATCACACCACAGTTTCCTGTTAGGGCAACATTGCTGCACCGATGTTAGCAAGGCTGAATCATTGAGAAGACGAGAGGTGCAATGGTTCTGTTCAAACTCCACCAAGTGGTTTAAAATAACTGTCATAGTAGGCATCTTCCTGATCGCCTTTGATGCATTCTTCATCTTCCGTTCCTGTGCTCCAATTATTCATTTCCTTTGTCCACCATTATGAGAATAAATAGAATCCCTGATGCTCCTCCCCCTGACGTAACATGTAAGATGTGTCAAACTTGGACAATTAGTTATCAAGCAATTATGACAGATGGGCAAAACACCTCCCAATGGCACAGTCAAAATCCTGTCTAGTGATTTTATGTTAGGCATTCTCACACCAGTCCTTTACAAAAATAGTATTTGAGGTCCTCAAAGTGTGGGGGTCCTGGTCTAGTGCTGGTAAGCCTTTGCTAAAGTTAGGGCTTGCTTGTGACCATTGCTGTATGTTTTCTCTCTCTGCCTTTTTCCTGTCTGGATACTATGAGTAAAGGCAAATAGTATCACAAAATCCTTAAAAAGAAAACTTTGTTACTAGCCCTATAGTTATTTCTTCTGTAAGGCGACCGAGCTATGTTGGTACAGACATAAAAAGTTAATTTGTCCTGTTTTAGAAAGCTTTAACGTTGAATCTGAACGATAATTATGGCCTTTAAGGTAAAAAAACTAAAGCTGAAGTCTCTCTTTCCTTAACGTTTTTCATTGTTACAATGCACTATACTCACAGGCAATGCACCACAGTCCTCCCGTCTCCTCCGTCGTACTGTTCCTGCCACTTGGCCAACCTCCTGACCAACTGGAGGATGGAGCGCTTAGAAAGAGGCGTGTCCCTGTAGGCGGGCCAGCCGATGAACTGAAAGTGCTGCACCAGGCGGTAACCATCCTGTGGCTGTGAAGAACGGAGTGGAAATAAAAGATTATCACGACACATTTCATCATGCAGGGTATTAAATCATCGCTACATGTGTGTCTTTTTGAGTTTAAAGTTATGGCATCTAAATTTACATTCATCATCCATGGGAAATACACATTTCTGTTTTAGAAAATAACAAAATACTAAGAGAGGCTAGATTGCTTGTTGCCACAGGCTAGTTGTCTTTATAAGTGTTTATATGGGAGAATATAATTTTAAGGCGTTGACATGCTTCCGTCCTTAAACTTGGTCTCATTTCTGAGCACATTTATTCTAAAGAAAATGGGATTTGATTCAATTCATGTTTTAATTTCATGGTGTGCTCCCAGTGATGTGACCTCAGGCATGTGGCACTTACCATCACTGTCAGACTAATTTAATGCTTTGTTTGCTGTACGTACAGCAGTACTTCAACGCATACTCTACGGTGGCAGCCATGGTAAATACACGGCTAAAATAAATAAAGGAATAGTCAGGTCTCAATTAGCAAAGCAGTCATGCTAGATTTCCATTCTGTTACGGAATGGTTGATGTGTTTGGTTTCTCTGTCCTCCAGGAACTGCCTGCATACTCTTACCCTCTGAGGCCGGGTATTATTATTCACCAGGAGGAACGCAGAACCTACTGCACCAGTGAAGGGTCTAACAATGGGACTAAGGACTTTATCCCCAACCCTAATGGGTGCCGTCATTTGTCCTGGCAGTAAGCACGTCTAGAGGATGTCGGTCCCTCAGGCCATCCTCATGAAGTCTGCTTTTAATGGTTTGGTCAGAGACATTCACGCCAGTGACCCGCTGGAGGTCACTTTGCAGAGCTCTGGCAGTTCATCTTTGTACGATGGAGCAGATACCAGTCCTGCTGATGGGTTTAGGACCTCCAACAGCCCTGTGCAGCTCTCCTACAGTAGCTGCCTGGCTCCTGAAATCTCCTTTGTGCTCTTGTGACTGTGCTGGGAGACTCAGCAAGCTCTCTGTCAATGCACGCACTGATGTGCCTTACTGGTGCAGTTGGACTCCCTGTGAAACCTCTGAATGGTCCAGATATGGCTTCATGCCACCAGTGGTCACACTGACCCAGGTCCAATACAAAACTACTGATAGGCAGTCAAAAGGTGAGGCGGGGAAAATGTTTGTGGCCTCCACCTGCAGAACAATCCCTGATTTTTTGGGTCATTATTGCCCCTTTAGAGCCCCTGTTGCTAATTTTATTAACATCAGAACAGCTGAGACTGATAAACGACCCTTTCTACTACTAAGCTGACCAGATCAATAATCCAGAGGTTTAACTGACTGGACATTATCCTCTAATTAAAATGTGCACCTTTAAGTTTTTTTTTTCCAGCAATGTAAGTCACCGATCACCGAACAAATTCATCTTTTGTAGTTGCAGGATCTCCCACTGAAAAATGCAATTTTTAACTTTACTACATTT
The DNA here is from genome assembly GCF_011125445.2 of Fundulus heteroclitus. Classification (NCBI taxonomy): domain Eukaryota; kingdom Metazoa; phylum Chordata; class Actinopteri; order Cyprinodontiformes; family Fundulidae; genus Fundulus; species Fundulus heteroclitus. The sequence goes on along the minus strand of NC_046380.1, from coordinate 6,228,060 downwards.
CAACAGCGAAAAATATTCCATGCTGAGAGGAAGTTTATCTTGACAAAATAACTAGTGGCACATTTATTGGTATCACTAGCATGCTCCCTGTTCTGATCTGTGATGCTGTGGGCTTGTTTCTCTTCCAAAGGCGCTGTGATCCTTGTTACGGCGCTTGGCTCGGTGAACTCACTGAAAAACCAGCACCGTTAGAATAAACAGCTGCCGGCATCTATCAGTAGCTGAAAACGGGTTCAGCTTTAGTCTGTTAAAAGGACGATGATCTAAAAAAAAATGGCCAAATCCCGCCGAAGAAAGACAATTCAAAATATGCAGAAGGTTGAAGATACATTTCCTTGTGAAATTCTTCTTTCTCAGCACATTTTAATTTTTTTCACCTTTTGTCTCTCTCCTCTTTGTTTTGCACTCATTTTTATATTTATGTCTCTCTTTTTTCTCCTTTCCCCTCTTTCACAGTTTCCCTCATTTGATGGCTTAGTGGTTGGTGCTTCAGACTCTAGCAGAGTGAGATGTGCGGTTATGGCGATGATATAAGCCATTTCACACTACGCTGGTGATGTGTTTGAAAGAGAGAGAGAGGGAATATAGAGGGGAGGCGGGAGAAGAGTTCACTAAGCACTATAGGAGCTCACAGACGAGAGGGCAGCACTGGAGTTGTACCGTCATGGATGGGCGAGAAAATGAGATGAGAAGGGAGTAACAAAACGGAGTGAGACAGTTGGAAAGAAAGGAAAGGTAAGGCAAAAAGTCTCATCATAAAAGGTGTCCTTTCAAAAGTCAATCAAGGAGAACAAAGTTCTGAAACAGATCGGCTTTCAATGCGGCATGTTGCACACATTTCTTAACGGGCCTCAGTCTCCTACCAAATAAAATTATTTTCTTTTTCCCATAAACCCTGTCCTTAAACATCTACACAGCTTTATACTGATCTTTCTAAGCGTGAGGCTGCCCCCGGGTCAGAACAATCACATTTTACTGTATCTCATCTCTATAAATAGGAGCAGCATCTTTAAACCGGGCGGCGCAATGAGAACCGTGCAGGAGCTGCTTTAAATTTTACTGCTGTGACTTCCAGATATTCACTGCGGACTTGTGTTAGGAACCTCCAGCTGCGTTCAGTCAAATCATTTTGGGTTATTGAAGAAAACTGTACATACCCGAGCCATGTTGCAGATCCTGAAGATTCGGTTGATGATGTCTTCGTCTATGTCCGCTGATATGAACTCCACTTGAATCGGACCGTAGCAGCACGAGTTCTTCTCGGGCCAGTACTGCATACATAGCTATAAAAAAAGAAGAGAGGGACTGTGTGTTAATCAGGTTGAGGAATGTCGATGCTTCCTCATACTCCATTAGCATATGATTTCTACAAAATGCCACAACGTGATGAGTCTTAAAAGCACTCTGCATGCTTTTAAGACAAGAGTTAAATTAAGGTCATTCACGGACCCTAACTTTTTCTTTCCCAAGAACTTCCACTGCTAAGCCTGGGCTTTGGGTTAGCTGAGTGGGTAACTTCTCCCACTGCAGCAGGGTCTACCAAGCTCTCCCTCAGTGGCTGAGAGTGGGAAGGACACTTTCATCGCAAAGCGAAAAGTCTCTATTCAATAAAACTATATTCAACCAATATATCATGGTGACTACACTTTATGGCCTATACAGTAGTATATGTTATAAAGTGTTATAAAAAAAATCATCTTAAAAACTAAGGCATTAAAAAGTAGTTGGCTCAAAGTCCAGGGAAAGATGTGATCGATACAGACTTCTGTGTTCTAAGTGGTTCGGGTTGGAATGTGGCATTCTAACCATATACTATATATATAATTTCACATACCACTCTTAAACACTTATTTTGAACTCAGGGGAAGTTAGTACCAGCCCCAAGAAACTACTGAGGTTCATTTCCTGTAGTAAAGTACTCTATTACTGTCAGCCTGACCCAGTGTAAGTATGAAACCCTCGGTATTGTGCTGCATATCTACCCCCCCCCCCCCCCCCCAACCCCCAGCTCATTAAGGAATGTGGCCTGAGTGGAGTTAGTGAGTAGGGGGATTCAAAGCAGTACTTCCTGTAACCGTCATTCTACCATTTATTCCTTCACTAAGCAAACAGCTTAAAAACAGACTTGTGTCTTCAGCCATACTGAAAACCCCTATGTTTAGTAAAAGTCTCTTTGATTCTAATAATAAAGAAAATGGACGTACAATTACAGTAATAACAATAATGACTTAAATTTAAACAAAACAGAGCTAAACCAACCGGGATTCAAACCCAGGTCCCCGATATCAAAGACCCAGACATTCAATATAACTCTCATCGTACCTGAGCTGCATCCATCTCATTGAGCATGACGATAGAGGAGCAGTTGTAGTCAAACACCAGCCTCCAGAAGTCGCCCATGGTGTTTGGCAAAGGATGCTGGGTGACGATGAAGGCTGCTGGCTGTTTGTGACTCTGGAAGGTTAAGATGGTCCACAGATTAATGGTAACTAGCAGCACTCATAAGTGGATCATAAGTATGTCTGAACTTACGTCCATTAATGCAGCGTTGATGTAGTTGGAGCTCTCTCCGTCCACGGATATAAGAAAAGGCAGGCATCGGTCAGCAGACAGAACGTCCATACTGCGATTCTTGTCATGGTTCCGGGGTAATAAACCCACACTGCAGTCCTCTGGGCGAACTCTAGGCGTCACTATATTCAGCGTCTATTGCATTTATAAACACGTTTAATTAAACCTGCTTCATCTTTACAATCCACCAGAAAAAAAAGAGTTGGATTTAAGGAATACAACTTGGGTAAACTTCCAGATAAAGATCTTTTGGGACATTTCCAAAACCTGCGAACAGCAAACATGCACACGGGCTTACCTGGAACTCGTCTTTAATCTGGCTGGAGTTGGTCTGGGGATCCAGTCTGCTGATGTTGTAGTACACTGCTCTGAACTCGCACACCGGAATCGCCGTATTCCCACAGAGACACGCTTCCAAGATGGCATCGTGAACAAACACATACTGCTCCTGCAACACGAACAAACGACAGACCGGGGGGCGTCAACGTCTTTCCACAGTGAAAAAAACAAACAAACACCACCCAGTCTTCTGACTCTGGGAGCAAACAGCTATTCAGCCTTGAACCTGCATCTGATCCTTGAACCCTGCTCCACTTTCTCAGAGCAGCGACAAGTGTCACTTCATGAGTAAAAGATCTGTTTGTGGCCAGCAGCAGTTTCAGTTCACAGCTAGGAATATAGTTTCTGTTTGCTTAAGTATATAAACACGACATTTGCATTCTGGTGCTCTTTTGGCAGGCTTGCAGTGAGTTGATGGAGCAGAAAGCGTTGTCGTGCATTGGCCCTTTATGATAAAGTTGGCTCTTTCCGTCTGAATCCCCAAACCCACAGATAAACGTATCGCCTACCGAGAGCTGCGGCAGCCAAAGTGCATGCTAAGTCACTGCTGTCTAAACCCACTCGCTGTTTTATCTTCCGTCAGTTCTGTCTTTTTGTCTTTGTCCCACACGCGTTTGTCTGCTGCTTTGTCCCTTTTTCAATTTGCCTCCAATGTTATCTCGCAGGTTTCGGTCTCCGCTGAATTTTGATTTGTTGCCCTTCGAGTGGAGAGGCAAGTTTAAAAGCATTATCATGGTGACCTCTCTTGGTCGTTACCTGCTTTAGTGGCGTTCGCATTCGCACTTGCGTGCAGAGACACGCGCACAAACAGATGAGTGATATACACACACTTCTCTGTGGCTTTTAAAAGATTAATTGCTTTGTGTTGTGCGGAGCAGGATTATAATAGAGGCGAACAGCATCTACGCTGACACAAATTGCTCCCACACATATTTAAAAAGGCAGGGCAGAATGCATTTAGCTTGGTTTCAAGAGGCACACACACGCACAAAGCTAGCTGTAACGCCACCGCTGCCATTATAATAAAGAAAAGCCCTCAATGCGACGTTCTGGGTAGGTTTCATGAACCCGACACTTCTATAATGCATCCAAAAGTCGTTTTAGCCTCGAAGCCTGAGCTGTTCCTTTTGTAACGGTGGTAAAAGTTAATTTTTTTGGAAGCACACTATTCTCATTAAAGGCACAAATGGAAAGCAGAGGCGGGATGGATTAGACGGGCTTACAGTAGCTTAGGAAGGAAATGAATGCTTCTGTTCCAAAATGACACGGCCAACAGTCGCAGACAGTCTCTTTAATAACGGCTGATGGGGCTGAATAAACAGCGTAAAACAATGCATGTAACTGCAGACTGGCGCTGAGAAAAGCAAGTGTTGAGGAAATACCTGCAGTGGTTTAGGAATAATCAACAGCTGACAGTTCTTGATCCTTGGAGCTACCTTGGACAAGGTTTCTAGTCAACTACTGTAGACGTAAATTGTAGTTTTTCATTCATTTCAATGTTCGGTCTTCACTCATATGAGTGTATGAGCACCTTGACATGCCAATATCCGCCCAGTCTACCTTCTATTAGATTGAGACGGCATCTCTTTAGGTGGCCCAACAGATTTTTATTCAGATTTACTTCCGGATTCTGTCCTTTGATTCAGTTTTTCCTCATTATGTTTACTTGGACTATCTGTGATGCTCATTTATCTAGCTGATACTTGAAAGTTTGGTATTTGGAACTATAATTTTCTTTTAACCTTTAACATTTGTTTTTGCTAAGGTTCATGATTAGTTTAATTAGACATGCAATCTCCCACAACACTTTGGCAGATTTTACCAAAGCCTGGATATCCAGACGGCCTTAAGGAAAGGCTGATCAACTGGCCTTTTCACACAGAACCCTCTATTGCAGGGATCACCAACCTTTTAGAAGTCGAGAGCTACTTTATTTGTACTGTATCATACGAAGGGCTACCTGTGGTGACCTTTGAACTAGATGAGTCAGAGCGCACCTAAACGTTATGTAAATTAAACATGTTTTTAATGCATTTATCATTTTAAGTCTATGTAAATACAAGTATGATCAAAAAGGAAGCGCATCTAATTAAAATAACATATTAGATGCAGCTCACTAGAGGGTTTTGCTAGTTTTTTAAAAAGGGCATGTGGCTCTATTGGGTTTACAGATAAAGGTCTGAAAAAGAGAAAACAAGACTGAGGAGCCATTGTGTTAATAATAATGCCTTAAAGTGTTAAGAAGAGAACGTGCAGACAGGTTTTAAATGACAGGATGGCAACAGTAGCTTAAACAACCACTTGTTGAACACTGCAAAAAAGGAACTAAAAGTAGGTAAAATCCTCTTGACATTAGTGTATTTTTCATTGATTTGAGCTGATAAATCAGACTATTTGTTAATGGTACAAGATTTTTGCACTTAAAATAAGAACAGTTCATCTCCATCATCTTATTTCAAGTGCAGGATGTCTAATTATCTTATTTTAGGGGTAGAAACTTATTCCATTGGCAAGTAGACTTATTTAGCTGCTCAATTCAAGGAAAAATATACAAATTTTAAGAAATATTTACTTACTTTTAGTTCCCTTTTTGCAGTGAAAAGAAGGTATGCAAAAAAATTCACAAAATATGAAGATGGGCTGTAGCTAAGACCACTTCTGTCAGCTAAGAACAGAAAGCTGAGTGTACAGTGATGCAGGATTACCAAAACTGAACCAAAACTTAACAGTAACAGACTTGAGTCTCAGTTTCACCCTCAGCATTCTGATGGTATGATCAGAAAATGTGAAAGCATGGATCAAACCCTGCCATCTATCACTGCTGCAGGGTGGTGAAAATGTTTTCCTGCCACACATAAGCACCAACTGAGCAACGTTCGACAGCACAGCCGTTCTTTTGTGCCGTTACTGAACATTTCTATCCCTTTATCACCACAGCAACCACCTCTGCCGTTGGCTGAGTCCAGCAGCAAAGTGCACCAACTAGCAAAGTAGCTGACAGAAATTCTACAAAGCCTCTTGCAACCTTCCTGAACAGTTTTTTCCCCACACGTTCTAAATAATTAAGGAGAACTTCCAGGGGTTGCAATGTCAGCGTTTATTCTACAAATATTGATGACTGCCAGCACTGTGCCGTAATTAATACACAATGCCGTTGACTGTGGCTCTACCTTTTCCCTCCCTGCTACTGTTGTCCATTAGGATCCTTTTGATTGGACTTAACGTCTCAATAAACTGCGGCTTTAGTCCAAGGATGCAAATGAGTAGATTTTGGTGTGACCTGATGAAGAGTGTATGCAGAAATAAAAATACAAGGTGCTTAAACAAAGCATTAGCTGAAGAGTGTGCAGAGGTGTCGTACCTTTATTTTAGTTTTCAACCTTTACATTTAAAACCTAAACCACGTTCTTCATAAATATTTGACACAAATGAAAGAATCCTAAATCCTTTAATGTTTTCCATCCAGTGCACATCCATCCGACCTCTCCGCCCAGACTGACATCTGTGTTCACCAGAAATGTGCAGATTGTCCCTCCTACCTCCGTCTGGACCATGTTGACTCGTTGGGACCTCAGCTCACGGATGCAGTTAAAGATGTCCACCACTCCTTCATTCTCTGCCATGTCCAGCATGATGTCCACAGCGATGAAACAACCTGTCCTCCCTGCACCGGCGCTGCAAAAACACACGAAAAAGGCTGAACTCACCTGCAGGCAACACGTCTTGTTTTGTGACAATTTTTTAAAAGGAAGAAGAAGCTTTGTTTCAACAAAGAAAAAAAAAAGTTTGCTCAAAAATGCCAAGAGCCAGCAAGAAACAAAATTCTTGATCATCAATAAAATGAAACTCTGATGTTCATGGTGTGGCCGAAGCTTTACAAACCAAATACATTCTTGTGAGATTTGCCTCATACATCACACTCAGGGCAAATTCATAAGCACTATATACCAACTTTACATCAAACTTTACAAGATTGGGAAAGCAATCTTAAACTTAAAACCGCCAATGAGTTTAAGTAAAAAAGAGGCTAATTTTCCATACCTGGTTTAAAGTTTGTTTGGTGTATCTGAAGTATGACAGAGCCATGGAGCTCTAAAGAGGAATTATGTTTTTCACTCTTTTTACTAGCACCCCCTTTTAATCTATGGGTAATTTTTTTTTTTTTTTTTTTTTTTGCTCTTTACTGCTAAAGCACCAATTTAGCAAAGACTGAAAAACGAAGGCAGAAATGTTCGCTGAGCCCCTGCTCTCCTCTGTCACCCAGAAGCATAAAGAGAATTTAACATCATATGTCTTGTGTTAAAGTGATGCAACCTTAACAGCGACACCTGGAGAGAAGAGACACAGCAACAGATTGAAGGATGGACTGAATGAGCGGAGGAGAGAAAGAAGCAGAGCTGTGGGATGATGTGAAGAGGTTACTGTGAGCGATAGGAGTGATCATCACAGAGAGCAAAAGAGGCGCCGGGTGAAGGGATCGAGAGGAAACCGAGGGAACGAGGCACAGAGGGATGGGGAAGAGGAGGCAAGAGACCCATCTTTCATTTCGCAACCCTTATGACAGTTTTCAGAGATGGCTAGAGAGAGAAAGAGAGAGAGAGAGGAAACAAGGAGAGAAGAGGGAGAGAGAGAGGCAGAGAGGGAAGGAGAGATAGAGAGGAGAAGGAGAGAGCGCCTCAGCAGATTACCTGTCAGCGTCTGTGATTAATGTAGAGACCAGAATACTGGTGTGTGTGTGTGTGTGTGTGTGTGTGCGTGTGTGTGTGTGTGTGTGTGTGTGTGTGTGTGTGTGTGTGTGTGTGTGTGTGTGTGTGTGTGTGTGTGTGAAAGCATTGTGACACAGGCCAACAGCGTTAGAGTGCCCCCGGAAATTGGAAGTGACTGCCATAACTTCCTGCCTGTCCGTCCACATACTTCCAGCACACTCGTCTGTTTACGTGTCGACTCTCTTCATTTGTCTGTCGGCTGTTTTCCTCCATTCTCCGGTTATGTTACACTCTTTCCTTTTTTTTTGGGGGGGGGGGGGGTCCACAGGTAGTTTAAACATTCTCCATTGTAACCCCCCCCCCCCTACTTTTTGTAATTTGACTGTAACTCGAGGCATAATGAGATGCTGTCGGGCAATCAGGAAACTTATAAAACAGATGGGATGACTGATGCAGATTTGGTTTCACATTTACACTCATTTTCAAAGCGTGCAGTGCAATTATGATTAAGCATTTAAACATCAAACCAATAAACCGGTCTTTAAAAAATGTCATAAACCCATTTATGTGAGAGGGTAAGGGGAGAGTGACACATTGTGGAAAAAGAAGATCCCAGGAAAACATTTCCGAACGATTTGACAAAAGGCTTTAATTGTTCACCTGGTCTCTGAAAGCTCTGGCCGGACAAAACTATCTTTTTTTTTTAATGTGTTTGAGACGCCTCAGGGTGATTAAGACCTTAACTTTTGGTAACAAAGTTTGAATGTCATCATAAATAGCAATCCCAATTTTACCAACATGCTGTGAGCTTGACTTAATTACATACACATTGCAGTAAAATCATTTAATTTATGTGAAAGCGATTTCCCAGCACCCTGGTAAGGCTTTCCGAAGTGAGAAAACTACATTTCATAATTTTGGCTCTTTTACACTTATGAAGAAAAGGAATCTGCACGTCATGCCCCAATTTCACTACAGTCTAAACTTTCAACACACAAGCAATTGTACCTTTCATCACTTGTTTGCCTTTTATTTTATGTTATAGAGGTAACCACTGTTTCACAGTCAAATGCAAAAGAAAATAGGTCAGACTAAAAAAAATACCAAGAACGGAAAATAGGTCGGAGAAAAAAAACCAAAAAGAAAAACACGGGATAAATGTTTATGAATTTTGAAAATAAATACATTTATGACAGAATTTTTCTTTTATTATTTACTAATATATTTTATTATTTACTAAGATTTTGAAATGTATTTTGGTGAGATCTACACTTTGCATTAAAGTTGACTATAAAATGCAATCATAAGTTAAAATAATTTCTGACAAATTGAGAAATCTAGTCCAAACAGCTTAGTTTGCCAGGTATGCATACACCTACGAGGAATTTGAGTTTGGACTGTGAAATGCTCACAATGTGTTTACTTACACAATAACGCAATAATGCAGTAATGGAGATCAAACTGCAGTATCAAAACGTATGACCATACTATAAACAAGCGGACAAATTGAGACAGTAATGCAATGGTGCAATGAGCAGAATGCAAAGGATGCAGGATTATTGCTGTTATTATGATTATGTACATGTCTGAAGTGGAGATGATGCACAGGTGCACATACACATAAAACATACATGTCCACAGTATGATGAGTGCACATGATTGACTTTTTAGGGCCTGAGCATGATAGAATTTTTGTGCTTTTTGCTGCTAGTAAAGCCAAAAGGTTTATTAATCCAATCCCAATCCAATGTTTGTGTGGGCCAGTATGGGGCACGCAAAGGCTTAAATGTTACATACAAATGTCCAAGCACTCCATTCCCAATAGCTTTATTTTTTAGTAGTCTTTATAATCCAATTATACTTTAAGTTGTGATTTTAAGGTTACTCAAAATGTGATTAACCTCTAGTTTGTCTGACATTAAACACTGCCCTGAGGATAGTTTTTTTTTTGTGCTAGCTTCAAAGACAATGGATGAAAGGCAAACATCAGAAAACCGCCAGCCTTTAAGTTCCAACTCCCATAAAAAAACACCAAGATGTGCCACACAATTTTAATTAATAGGACAAGGGATTAAAATACACTACCAGTCAAGAGTTTTAACTCATCTTTGTCATTCAATGGCCATATCCTTATTTTTATTACTTTCTACATTGCAGATACAAAGTAAAGACACCAAAACTATGACTCAAAACTATATGAATTATTTATCAACTATACAGAATTAACAGGACACAACATTGTGAAATAACTTAAAACATCTCGTATATTTTAGTCACTGGAAATGCTTTTCCAACTTTCTTGAGTTCTCAGAAGTAGTTATAAAAATAAAGACAAACCATTGAATAAGACGATGAGTCCAAACTTTTGACTGGTAGTGATTTTGTGTTTGGTCTCATTTATCAAGGTTTACAGATGGGGGGGAAATTTAACAATGTTCATGTGTTGAAGAACACATTGTTAAAAGGAAGATGACAGGTGGAAAAAAGTTTAAGAGGGGGCGGGTCTTTGGCTCTTCACAACCACTATTGAGCATTTTTCTCATGGATAAACCTCACAGACACAAACGTACTCTCCCAAACACCTACAGGTGCTCAGATTCAGGTGCTTACAGATACACTTCCATACAGAAAACCCTTATTATTATCTTCAGCTGTCTTTTTTTACATGTCGTATTAATTAATACTGTACATACTTCAGTGATGGTATCAAGGCGTTAACTGACTGTATCTGTAATACGTTGTCGGCTGGTTGTGATTTTCTTTTTCCATCTCTGTGTGCAGGTGAAGAAGCAGACTGAGCATGTTGCATCATTCTTGCCCTTTTATCTCCTGTATTTTTCACCTTTTCTCCCTTTTTTTCCTCTTCTACCTTCTTGTTTTAGTGTCCACACGACATGAAATATTCCCAGCATAAATTATAATAAAGCTACTTGCAGGCATAAATCAAGCGGAACACTACGGCGAAAGCAGTATGGCTCTGCTTGTGAAAGTAAAATCTGTTGGGCTCTTTTTGGCATTAAGACAACAATTCTTGTTGCAACATTGCCAGACAGGACACTATTAAAAAAAAAGAAAAGTAAAGTAGAAAGTGTAGCAAATTATGTATTTTATTTATCTATAGAATAAATTGCCTCCCTATTTTTCTGTTCCATCTCTAAATTGTGCTTTTAATGTTTTTGTTTTTTTTCTGGTTGAGACCATAAATGTACACATTTGGTCTTCTCAACATTCAGAAAATTGTTAAAGCAAAGCTAGTTGAAACATTTTATTAGATATTATAGGTAGATATAATATAGATTTGTGTGGTAAGACAGGTCCAGCAAAAAGATTATACATTTATATTTGAACTTAGTCCGGTGATGTTTTGTGAGTAAAATATATATAAAAAAAGACATAGGAAAACATAGATCAATGAAATTAATCTAAAAATGAGAAGAAGAAAAAATATCAACTACCAGAAGGAGACGATGAGGTTTTTCTTCAGAACAAAACGACATGTATGTGTGCGTCGTTACCTGCAGTGCACCGCTATGGGTCCGGCGTCCGGTGGATTGAGGAACTTGACCTGCCGTATGAAGCCCAGCAGTCCCGTGGCGTAGCAGGGAACGCCGTGATCCGGCCAGCTGGTGAAGTGGAACTGACGAAGTTCACGGATCTCATGATGGCCCTTCTGAAAAAAAGCAGGACACGCTGTGCTCAGTGGCATGTTTTGCAGCGAAGGCTTCCAGAAAGGACTCGTGAAATGTGTTGGCCTTTTCATCTCTTGACTATGATGAATGCTGGGACGTCAGGAAGCTTTTCATTCCTCTTTTGGGGCAAACTGACAAGAAGACACATCACAGTTCAGGACCCTAATTTACAGCAGGGATTTTGAGGAATACAAGGGCCTTGACGTGTCTTTGGTTTCACATGGAAAATAAATCAATCTTGTGGATGTCTAGATGGCGCTTTGGGCCACTTCTGGGACTGAGAGGCAGGATGACTTATCGTGGCTCATTTGCGTAATTTACAGGGGAGATTTGAGGAAACTGAAGGCCACTCAAGCTCCATAAAAAAGATTAAGTGATTTCACAAATCTCACGATGGCTCTTTGGGGAGAGACTACCAGGAAGAAATGCCATGGTCCAGTCCAGCTATCCAGTTTGCTACCAAGGAGACTAACACTCTTAACTCTGTCGGTTACAACCAACATCAACGTAAAAGTATACATCTAAATACAACTTTGTAAGGGGGGAAAACAGTAAATAAAAGGCAAATAGATGAGGCACAGTTTTTTTGCAAAGTGTCACATAAATATTGGAAGTAAAACGAGCATTCACTGTGACTGGAGGTGAACCAATAAACTGCATTTCTGCAGGCAAACATAATACCCGAGGATAAAATGGCTGTTTGATATAAATACCATTATACAGCGGAAATCATGTTGAGCACCTTTATTCCATTTAAGCTTTACATAAAACATGTCTTACCCATGATATGCAGGAAAAAAAACCTCCTCAAAAATCTGATCCTTTTTTACTTTCCACTGCTGGCTTATAACATGTAATGCACATGTGTCTCTTTTAGTTGTTTTAAAACTCTGTAGCTAGACCAACATGTGGAGCTAAAAGGCATGCAAACCTTTCCTGTGCTTGAACTCCTACGATGATTCTATATTAAATTTATTATTGATTTTGACATTTTATGAAATTCATAGCATTAAGTGGTTCCAAACACCTCATGAAATATCCATCAAGCAAAACTGGCCACATTAAAGCTCCCATCTCCTCCTATTCAGAAAAATATCAAAAATTTAAACTATATCGCTTGAGAAACCGATGTAGTATTCTCCACTAGCTAATAACTACATTTGATGTTTTACAAGTTGTTCAAAGTCCCAAAAATACCTAAATGTATATAGATTGCTGATTTTATCAGCTGATGTGTCAGGTACTCGTCTGCCTGTTGTGTAATATTGTAAGTGAATCTGTGTTATGTGTCTGGTTGTCAATCATTTTTACTCTGGCATTTGCGTCCATTTAACGTGTCATTCTGTTGGTGGTTTTATTTTCCACCACATATGAGCCATTTCTTTCATAACTATAATCTGGACTGTACAGTCAGACTACACCTTATACGTATTTGAAAAATGCAATAGTTAAAAACCACATCTACCGTCAGATCACGCGGCATGACACAGGTGCAAGGTTTGCTGTTTTTACTTTAATGAGGGAATGGAGGGTCAAATGAGCAAAGTCTGCAGTCACAGAAGATACTTGAGGCCAGCAGGGGAGGTTGATTTAGAGTCGAATTGGGGAGTGCGTGTGAAGCAGGGAGCAGCATGATTTACAGCCTTTCTCACAAACTACTGCACTGCAGTTACTAACTGGTTCTGACACACAGATGTAAGGAACCGATAGTCATGCAGAAAATGACAAAATAAGTTATTGCTGTTAAAGTTGGTTCCACAAGTTGTTGGGGTGTACTTACTTATCGACTCACAATGTTTCCATGTTGACTTCCTCTTTGTGCAATAGATAATCACAATGTGTAAAATGATGAGTTTTTGTACACTTGATTAGATTTTAAAAATATCTTAGAACATAATAATGACCAGATCCCTTTTATGAAACTCTAGAAGTCCAAGAGGGTGTACTTTCTTTTTATTCATGGCAACCCTGAGGCCAAAAATCCCCTTCGTTCCTATTTTGAACCTAGACCTGCGTCACGCATTGGGATTCTGTTTCCTTTTCCAGAAGATTATTTTTTTCACCACACTATGTCCTCCTTGTTTAATTATTCAAAACAATCGATTTCCTTTTATGCTTCTAAACTGAGAGGGGCTTAAACGGAGAGCGCTATGATCTCCTGAGTTCAGTTTACTCTCTAAGAATAGAAGCTGAAATGAAACTGTTGTTACCGCATTCCTTAGTTCCCTCAGTTCGGCTCGGGCTAAGCAGAGTTGTAGAGGATTCTACTTTTAAACATGTGCCTGATCGTGGCTTGAAAAGAAACGTTGGCTCGAGGAGGCCAGAGAGGGAAAAGGGCAAAAAAACAGGTTGAGAAAGAGTAGAAGTCAAGGAAAAAGCGATTGGACTGAGGACTGAGAGACAGGAGGAAGAGGAGTGGTGGTGAAGAGAGGGATACAGGGCAGATTACAAAGAAACTGGAGGATAGAAAAGAGCAACAGAGGTGTGGAGGAAGAGAAAGGACAAAAGGCTGCATAAACCCAGAAAACCACAAGGTAATTTGATGAGTCCACTTTCCATCGATCCATTCTTTATGATGTTGAAATTACTTCTCTGAATCAATAGGCGGTATAAAAACACGGCCTCGGATTTGTGGTATTTAGATTTATAAAATAAAACAAAAACATTAAAATGTTTGAAGGAAAATGAGCTGCTGGAAATGCTGCTCACTGTGAAATGAAAGAATAATTCCCAACAAGATCTATCATTTTAACAGTCTCTTACCCATCAGGCATAACTGGAATGGATCTGTTATTAAAACACAGTTATTTTTAACATATAACAGTTTTTATTTAGATAAACATTTCTGTATTTTTTTTCTCCAATATTTCCTTTTTCTGCATATATTCTGTTCCATTCTTTGTCCTGTTATAAATAGACACGGACTGCTCTGACTCTGTTTTGTAAGCCACATAACCTTTATTGTCCTTGTATCCTGGACCTGAATATCCAGGGATGACTGGATGAGAACATTGCCACTGGACAACATAACGGGGTTATTCCAACAAAGGCAGAGCTTTTTATAACTCAAAACAAACAATGTTACAATTTTACTTTATATTTCCCCCTGACATTGATTTGTTCAGCAGGTTACCCTGAGCTACCTCTATAGTTATGTTGCTATAGGCTTAAGCTGCTGGAGGACATCAGGGTCTATTTCTCTCACTCTGCTGAGTTCTTCTACTGTTCTTCAAGTTGCATTGTTTGTTGTTATTTCAACTTTTCACTTTTTGTTCTATGTCATTTTTCTCTTCATAGAAGGTACACCTGGTCTGACGTCCTGTTAGCTGTGACATCATCAGGGGAGGCAGATCATCCACTATTACCATCTAACATAGAAAGGATTCCTGGGTCAATGTGAGCTTCTGTGCTTTCTGTGTCTCTGCTCTGTCTTCTCTAAGCCCCAGTGGATCGAGGCAGATGAGCGTTCACACTGAGCCTGGTTCTGGTTCTGCTGGTTAAAGGGGAGTGTTCCTCTCTACTGTCGCTTCATGCATGCTCGTTATGAGGGATTGCTGCAAAGCCATCAACAATGCAGACGACTGTCCACTGTGGCTCTACGCTCTTTCAGGAGGAGTGAATGCTGCTTGGAGAGACTTGATGCAACCTGCTGGGTTTCATTAGAGAGGAAATGTTTAACCAGTTATTTCTTCCACAGTGTCTTTTGCATTTCTCTAACAATCCATTCTAAAAATTATTACAACTACAGAAAATACAAAGGGAATGCCTATACATATATTTAAGAAGCATTGGCATAGATGTTATAATGGCATTGGAAATGGAGAGATGGATTTATCTTTATTCTTTTGTTGTTTTTATTGTGTTGAACTGGAGGACTAGGAGATCCATCATTTTGCCTACTACTGGAATAAAAAACAAGCTTTCAAATTAATACCCTTTTCAGTGTATGTTTAAATTTAACTAACCTAAGCAGTGTTTTATCCCTGGATTAAACATGGACTGCCCTTGCTTCATGAGAAGCCCAATATTCCTTTTTCCTTTCACTGAAAGTTTATTCTGCTTAAGTGAGACCTTCCTGGTTTGTAACAATACAGACTGGAGCAGCATTTTGATTCACTCCGCATTTCTGTGTTGGAACATATTATCAAGAACCTTCACCATTCACGGTTCAATTAAGTTCTGATTAGAGGTTATTGGATTAGTCAAGCTAATCTATTAAGCTGCTGTGCATTATTCCTCCTCATTGTTATCTTTTGTAGTGTTGCTGCTTTGGGCCGCAATTTATTCCTGGTGCTGAGAAGCCTACTACAGTCACGTTAGGCTCTCCACAGTGGTAAGAACTTGATGTTTGCAAACAAGCCTAAATCATGCTGATAATTAATCAACATGATTCTGCAGAACTCTCTGACATGCTGGAAAGATAGTTAGGTCACGTGAATTTACGTGTCCAAGCAGAGAAATGTCAAGAACACGTTTGGTAGTGAGGGCCGAGGACCAAAGTTGAAAGACATTGTTATGAACATAAGCAAAGTAACTCTATAATTTCTGGGAATGCTTTTAGACAGTTTGTGCCAATCAACATGCCACCTCAGTACTTCCATTGAATGGGACAGAGAACAATCAGCTCTAGTTCAGAAAAAAACAACGTTCTTACTGTAGTAATCAAACTACAACTGAATATTCTCTGGTGCAACGTATGCAACTCCAAATTGAGAGTAAATTTGTAATACCAGTGTTACATTATTGCAGAATAAGGTCAACTATATCTCAGTAACAACATTGCATTATCTCATGTTACATTATCTAAAAGCTTCACTCACATCGGGATGCAGGATGCATGAAACTCAAATCTATTACTTAACTTTCTGATTAATTTGACTATGAATTATTTAGCTTTTTGGGTTACTGACGGAACATTGAAATTTTGTTCCCAGATGGACAGCTGATCTTTAACACATACTAAAAGTTTAAATGAGATAGTAATATCACAAACTTTCTGCAGAGTCAATCACTACACACCTCCAAACTTCATATGGTCTTCAGATTAGTGTGTGTGTGTGTGTGTGTGTGTGTGTGTGTGTGTGTGTGTGTGTGTGTGTTTGTGCATACACAGGTGTGTGTATACAGTCCCCGAGTCTTGTCGGGGATAGTAATCAGAACAATGGGGAGCAGAAGTGGCCAATAAATTTACCCTGTTCCTGTATTGTAAACATGCCTTATCACTGTAACAAGATAATTTCAGTCAAGCACATCTGTGTCTTTGTGCAATAACCTCACTTAGCTGCATGTGAAGATGACAAAAGTCTGCACATGAAGTGGTTTACTGTGCAACACAACTTCTCTTAAATGATCTGTTCCAAATAAAGCCTGTAGGTTTTAATTATTTCTTTTTAATTTGTATTCAAGGAAAGTTCCGATCTTACACTGCCAAATCTTTGTTTGGGCAAAGATTGTTTGATCTATATAGTTCTAAGTGCTGTTTACTAGATAAATCCACTCTTAATGGATTATATTTGCTGGAGGACAACAACAAGTGCTTCATGAAAGAAATTCTCTTCAGCTACACCAGCGACTACAAGGTGACATCTGTTTTGCACAGCGAGGAAGGGACACAGTGAAACTAAAGTTGCACTCTTCTGCATGTTTTGTAAAAAAAGAAATCCACTTTCACAGATAAAATGAACTCTTTGAAAATATTATTTGGCATTCCATGGAAGAGATATGCACCTCCCTCACCCACAGTTTTTCTTTACCACTGATCCTGACTCTCAAACACAGGCTGCTTTTTGTGATCTTTTTTTCTGTCCTGCACCTATCCTGCTCTCTCTCTATCTCTTGTAGAGACATTTGCATATTTCCTCTTTCTTTGAGACTCTGTCGGCCTCCCTTACTCGCTGCTCAGTTAATCTCTTTGGATGCGCCATTAATAAATGTTTTCCTTAAGATCCTGCTCTCATTATTCACTGCAAGTGAAGCAATTTAATTGTTGCCTGCAACCTGTGCACTCACTCTCTGCCTCTGTCTCTCCATGCCTTTGTCTTCCTTTTGCTTTGTTTTTCACACTCAGGGAGTAACAGGAGCTTTTTTAGCAGGAAAAACTGAACATTTTGAACCTGAGTGTATGCATTTGTATGTATTATTGCATGCTGAAATATATGACAGGCATTTCAAAATCAGCTTTCCTTTGAAAACTCACACACACACTCAGACATAGAGGTGCTTTGGATTAATGGCTTGCTAAATGCGCTGACGGCGAGGGCTAGAGGACTTGTCTTGATAAGCTGCTTTCGTGTGAGTGTAAGGAGGAAGGAAATATGGGATGGAAGAAGAAACAGGGTAATGTGCAGAAAAAGCAGTGACGGAAGTCAAAAACATGTTTTAAGATGTAGGTATTTAAAAATGTGATTTTGTGACTATTACTGTCAGCAAAAGGTGAAGTAGCCCCCTTTGAAACTGATATGAAGATTAGCTGTAGCTGACAAAGTCGTCCTACTTTTTCCTTACACAGAAAGCTCTATACTCTCAAACAAAATATATATATATGTTTAATTTAGACTTGAGCAGGGAGCCTATTTGTGTTTTACTTTCTTTTCAGGGTTCAACAAGTTAAAACTGATGCAGTAAGTAGATTGGTGATCTGAACGATCGTGATTGGTGATAAAATGTAAAGAAAAACAACAGCTTTTAATAGTGATGGTAACAGTTTTTCCACACGCACAATGCAAAAGGAACTCAATGGATTAGGACCGAACAGCTGTGTAGCCGTAAAGGGTGGTTTATGCTTGACGCACATACGTTCCATGCAGAAATAAGAAGTGTAAACACATCTGCTGCATATATGGTACGTACAGCTTTTCCTCCAAAGTAGCACTATTCTCCTAAACTCTAGAGGGCAGCATTGTGCTTCTACACCAAGCGTACTACATCTCTCTACACGTAAAAGTGGAAAACACAGTTGTTTCCAACATTTTAAAGCCTCTTAATGACAACGATTTCTGTACAGGAATGTTTAACAATTAATTAATCATGGTGATCTTTATAATAATTATAATAACAATTGAACTTTATTGATCTCACAATGGAGAAATTCACTTCTGCATCTTAACCCATCCCCTTGGGGAGCAGTGGGCTGCCACTGTACGGCACCTGGGGAGCAATTGGGGGTTAAGGGTCTTTCTCAGGGACCCAGAGTGCAGGCTGTGGGGATCGAACCGGGCACTTGCAACCTTCTCAGAGTGTAAGAGCGCTGCTCTAACCACTAGGCCACCACTCCCCAGATCTGGCCCTTTATGGGCCAGATCATAAAATCGGCTATATTTATAAACCTCAGCCAGAAGAACGCTTGCTCCTCCTCCATGTTTTTACGCTCAGGACTATCTGCGTAGTTCTGAATCTTGTTAGGTACGCAGAGTGGAAACGTATGGCCGCACAGAGGGGCTTGACAGCCAAAATGATGCAATATGGTTGCACGGACCTCGCGGATACGTCAAGTATAAACCAGGATTAAGAAATCTACTAATCAGTAAGGTTAACTGGAAAAATAAAGGCTACAGTTTGCTAGGGAGCATAAAGACTGGACTCTGGATGATTGTGTGAAGGCCATGTGATTTGATGAGTCCAGCGGCAAAAACAACACAAAAAAACAACAATAAAAAACTGGGAAATTCCAGAAATTGGATCAAGGCCTTTTCAAAGATTTACCATTGAAAAGATGGTTAGTGATTTTCATTTCTTTTTCTCTCACTTTCCTTTTGACTACAAGAGCTGAGAAACAACCGTCATTGATAATTTGTTACTCTCCAATACCTGGTGATCATGACAATCCAGGTTTAGATTTAGTAACTGTGTGAAGAAACAGCCCAAAAAGAGCTGCCTAAAAGGTTCCAATTCCCATATTTCTTCTAAAAAAATTTGTTCATCAGTCTAAGCATAAAATCTTGATGTTATATGAACAAAGATATCAGCTGCTCCTACAGTGAGAGGGAGCACCGCCTTCATGTAGTTTGCAAAATCTGCCAAATAAACCAAGTCTTACCTTTTGGACAGTGAATGTCCGGATGACATATTCAGCCAGGGGCTCTGTTTCAATCAGGGTCACCTTGATGTCTCCATATACCTCCGTCTCATCAGGCCAGTAACGGACACATTTCACCTGGAAAACAAGATTCACCCAAACACACGACTTTAAGCACAGTACACAAGAAACTGGAAGTTGAACAAGTAATGGCCAGGTCGCACAGAGCAGATGAGAAATAAAAAAAAAAGATCCCAGGTACTCTCAGGGCACAATCATTTTTAATAGCTCTGAAGATGAACTCACCCTTCCCACCTCCACCAGATTTGTAACCATGACGATAGAGGCCGAATTCTCCTGCCAAACCATCCTCCAGAAATCCCTGACTGTTTCCTGCATGGGTCCTGACAGACACGCAAAATACACAAATCACTGCTGTGTGTGTGTGTGTGTGTGTGTGTGTGTTTGTGTGTGTGTGTGTGTGTGTGTGTAGATGGTGGAAACTAATGCTGGAAAGAAAATATCAGCAGTGATAATGCCGAATGTGTGCACTTACACACCACCAATCCAGATAGCAGTTTTGGGGGTTTGAGGTAATGGGGTCTTGAATTTGTCAGGGGGATTTTATGCAACTGTTTAGATTTAGGAGGCTGCCGTAACAGCCTTCCAGTTCAGAGCGATGCCATGCTGGAGGTAGCCACACACACACACACACATTTATATCCACACAAAACCAGCACCATACATCAGCTTCTCACACATTTATTGCATCAGCTTAATTACCTTGTGTTGCGATGTAATGTCTGGGCCTGTGATACCCCTGTGAATCAGAGAGAACAAGGCATTAAAAATGTTATCCATATCGTTCTCAATGTTTTTGGTTGCATTTTGGTTCATGTGATCTTTCATTTTTACTCCTTAAAATATTTTTTTTCTCTAATTTCATTTAATTTTGTCCTCTTTCTTTCATTTACCCACTTAGGGTTTTAGGATTTCACACATCAGAAAGCAGTAAAACCGATCCCATACCAGGTGTCAAGCAAAGTGGTTGAGGGCTGATATATTGGGCTTGTTTTACAGCCACGGGACATGAACAATTTGCAGTCACTGAGTGAACCATGATCTTCTCTATAAAAACGTATTTGAAAGGCAAATATGAGCCCGTCTGTCCAACATCAGTCAGCTCAAGCTTTACCCAAACTAAGTCATCAAGAGGACAATGATTGTAAACGTAGCAGTAAATCTACAACAGAGGCTTAAATAGAAAATAATCCAAGCAGTTAAATTGCCCACTGAAAGTTCAGACATCAACCTGATTAAAACACAGTCATGGGACCTTAAGAGAATGGTGCAAAAACAAATCTCTGCAACCCTAGCCAAATTGTAGCATCGTATTAGCTATGGGTAGAGCAGCTCAATTATCATGGCTGATATGTGGCTAACCACGCTAGCTCTGGACCCACACATGAAAACAAACAGTTGTCATTTACTCCAGGCCAACAGAACTAAGGAGAGCACATCATTGTGACAATAGTGAAAGTTCTTCACCCAGACAGACCTGCTGCACCAGAGACAATAAAATACTGGACTTCTTTCATATCAACAGCAAGGGGTTATACAGGTCATCACCTCTCCTTCCCCTGGGGGGCTCAGATCGCAGCCTGTTTCATCTCCAGCCTGTGTATAAAACCCTTGTACACAGAGAACCAGCTGTGAGACGCACAGTGAAAAGATGGTCTGAGGAGACTGAAATCACTCTCATGAACTGTTTCAACTTCCTTGTGTGGAAAAAGCCCTATGCTCTTCATGGACAGGATATTGACAGCATCACAGAATGCTACATGAACTACTTTAATTTCTGTGTGGAGAACACTGTGACCTCTTTAAGGTACAGTGTTTCTCCAATGACAAGCTCAGGATAAAACTTGAAAAAAGCTGTCCTTAAGGAGAAGAAGAGAGCCTTTAGATCAGGAAATGAGGATAAGATGAAATCTTTACAGAAGTAACTGAGAAGGAAGATCAGGAATGGAAAGAACATCTACAAGAAAAAATATGAAAGACCAGTTCCAGCAGAAGATTAGTGCGGTTTGGAGGAGCTGGAAAACAATTTCAGGTCACAAACCAAACTTCCAGGATGTAGTGAGTGAATTATCTGAAATGGTATAATCAGACACTCACCCCTCCCCCAGTCCAGTCTCTCCTGCCTCAACTGCCCTCATCTTTGACCACTGCTTGCTTTTCTTCTGTGCGAGCACCATTCCTGTTCACCCGCTATTGTAGACCTTTCTATCAACTCCCCAAACTGCCGTCTTCAGAAATTCTCAGATGACTGTCAGAGTTGGTATCATTCGAGGTGACAACTTTTAGAGTACAGACATTGGACAGAACTTTGTGGACTAGTGCCCGCCGAGCCACCTCCTGATCAACGCGGGAAAAACCAAGAAGCTGGTAGTGAACATTCAGGGAAATTACATTGAGATGTTGGGCTTTAATAAGTACCTGCATGTTCATCCAAACAATAAACACCTGAAGTTACGGCACTCATCCTCTCTACAGAACGGGTCTAAGCAGACTCAACCTGCTGAGTACACAGATCTTTTGGAGTGCAAGGGGTACTCCTGATGACAAGTTTTGACTGTGGTGGGATCAGCCATCGTCTTTAGTGTAGCTCAGGGGTGGCTGACCAGTTCAGCATCAAGAGCCCGAATAAACTCCAGCAGTATTGCAACGAGCCACACAACAAAATGTCCACATATATGTAATAGGTCCGGTGTATTTGTGTGTTGTGCCAACAAGCCAAAAGGACTTGTGTTATGAAGTGATGGAGCTTTGTGGTCAACTGTGCGTCCCCTAGGTGATTGGTTAAAGTAATTGCAATAAAGATGGCTGAAGTGTGGACGTGTATAAAGCGTTCTCAGTGAATTAAGAAGTCAAGTGCAAGCAGAAGTGAATATTTTTTTTCTAAATTAAATACTTGAAATACTGCAGCTAAAATTACAACCCTGACGAATCAGTCAAGTTGCTGCGAGGTGCACAGGAAAGATGGAAGAGCTGCGTATTCTCCACCAATGATGTAGTTTGTTGGAGCAGCAGTTTGTCTACAGTTGAGAGAAAATGCGTAGATAAGCTCATTATGATGGCCAGCTCTGTTTCAGAACTGGAACACTACTCCAGTGACATACTGCTGCTCTGTACATGGACAAAGAAGCTTTATCACAGATCCTTCCTCCCAGCAGGTGTTAAGACTTTATTATCATTGCCGTTTATAATAATCATCATTTCTAAACAAACTCAATAAGTCGTTTACATCCTTGCAGCTAATTGCAGTTTATTCATGTCTTGTAGATAGTATTGTATGTTTTATAATGCACAGATATACATGCATGTTCTGCACACTTTTTTAATCACCCTACACTGTTGCACATTTAATCTGAGTTTGCTATTTTTAATAACTTAATTTCTTATGGTGTAATTTGCCCTTACTTCACTGCCACTAATTCTCATTTTTTGTTTTGATATTTTTTTTTTACCTTTGTGCGTTTCTGCATGCTTCCATTTGCCTGTCACTTGCTACTGGTACTCATAAAAGTCCCGACTGTGGGAAAATAAAGGATGTTTCTATGCTATTCTTCAACTCTTAATTAAGTGATGTAAAAAAAAAAACTTTGACCTAGCTTCCTACAATCTGAGCCACTGAAACAGATAGAAAGCGACTAATGAGACTTGATGCTGCTGAAGGTGGTTCCAAAAGCTGCTGAGTCATGGTTTATACTTGGTATTTCCATTTTAGCTTCATATTTCTGTAATGATACTGTGAAACTAAAACCTACTGTTTGTTTTAGTTTAAATTTAACACATCAGTTTTAATAAATCACTTAATTACATCTTTCTCAGATCACATTTAGTACCATTTTCTTCTTCCTTTAACTATCCCACTAAAAACCTTCCTATATTGATAATGAGCAGATTATCAAACTGGATCTTAAAGTTCCTTTGTCTGTGACCAACAAAGAGTGAAGTCTTCCCAAACTCCAATTATCCTATTGCTGTTACCCAAGGTAAGACCAATAACTGTTCTGAGATGAATACATATTTATATTTATTGTTGCTATTTTTATCCTCCAGGTAATTCTTAACTCAGACAATGGGGTGCTACAATTAGTTTTTTAAACTTCCTGAGTTCTTTACATCTTAATGAAAAAAAATAGCCATGTGAGGCTGATTGTAAGAGGGATTTTGTGCATTAAATTAATTAAAACAGGCAACACCATCATGAGGTGTTATGAAGAGATAACAAGAACATATGAAGCCCAATACCTGCAGGATGGAGAAGACCGGAGGAGCAATGCAAAGAATAGATCTGATAGGCCGAGGGAAAAAAGATAAGCAAACACTGATGTGGGGAATCAATGATACCGTTTGGAAGGAATAGAAATGAAGAAAAGATAAATTGTTTTCCAGAGTCTAATTCTATTCCAGTTACATGTGATTCAATTTGTTGAGACCACACAATTTAATGAAAGTTGGTGCATTTTTTGTGTCTGTTAGCAGAATTAAGATTTGAGGAAATGATCTGATGTTTTAAGGAAGGTATGAGAATTGGGCAGTACTTGTATTGTGACAACTTGCCATCAGAAAGTCTATACCTGAAACTAAATTAAGTTTTTTTTATTGCATGTACATCCTTCAGCCATTCCAAGAGGACCAATTTAGGGAAAAACTACAGAAGCACACCCACAACATTTCACCACAAACAAAAGTGTGGGCCAAATGACAACATATATATTAGCAATGATCTCTTACACGAAATAAAAAAATGTACACATTTGTTGTGCAAATGTCTCATTGTGAACTTGAATTGAAATATCTGTTCTTTTAAATGAGAGTAGGGCCATTCAGCACTATCTGAAGGCTTTGCATTAACTTTATCTTTTTTATCTTTTCTTCCCAAGCAGACATACTTTCTTTCAATTGTCTTGATAAAAATTTTGGACTGTGCTTTTTGATTTGATCATATCCAAGCATCTGAGCATTTTTATTTACTCTAATGGGTAAACCGTTCTGGCACAAAAAAAAGGTCATGCAGGTACTTTGTTAGCAGCAGTGTGTCATAAAGAAGCATTCTGTTCCCATTTGTTATGAACAAAAAGATAAAACAGCTTGACAGACCAACAAGGTGATTCCCAGAGAGCTACCAGATGAAAACCTGAAATACAATAGATCATCAGCTGAAGTATGGTGTGTCTCTGAACCTGTTTTAGGTATTTGTTGTATTTTTCCTATTACCTAAAGAGATGACATTCAGATACTGTTTATCTGTGAATGTCTAAAACAGTTTTTTATCCACTGCTTGTCCGAATCGTGTTAAGCATATAATTCAGAATATGATATCAAGGTTCGGGAAAAGGACTGAAAATGTGTGAAAAAGATGTCAAAAAAGGTGAAGAAAACCTTTGAACGACCCTGAAAGGAACTCCAGACCTATTAATCAAGCTCACTTTAAAGGGCAACTCAACCCCAAATCAATTTTATTTCGCCAATAAACTGCTAACATGGTTGTCTTATAGTACTGTTTACATATCCTGGTCATTATTTTTGACAAATTAGTGTGTATTTGTTGAAATCCTGCTTCTGTTTCTAAACTCATCAGTGTGGGACCCTCCTAGGGTTAAACGGTGGTCTTTGTTCTGAATCCATATTGCTATTGGTTTAAATGTTTTTGAAATGTCTTTTGGAGAAACTGACATTGGTAGCTCTGCCGCTGTGGGGCATAAAATCAGCTCCATCTTGTCCCTCTGTAGTGAGCACTTTTCAGACCTCTCTAGCACCTTTCTCTCTTCAAAAAAGCAGTTACTGTCTTGAGACAGCAGTGAGTCCTGCCATGAGCCCTCCCTACTTCCCTCAGCGTTGCCTCACAGGCAAACAGCTGCTGCCTCGTCCTGAGACCTGTCTCAAGTCAGAGCAAAGGGAGCATGCACGAAGCTGTCGGTGATCCTGCCTTGGATTACAAAGTGGGGAATAAATATGATAATATATAATTGGACTAATCCTGTCCTCCACAGCCTCAGCAGCACCGCCTACGGGTATTGCTGAGTCAGCTCCTTGAGCCAGCGGCTCAAACTTATAAGGCTCTGGCCTGCTGGGCTACACAAAGCCTCCCTCAACCTCTGGTGAAGAGGTGAGTGAAAAATCCTCCACCTCAAAAGACTGAACCGTGGTAACTACAAGCGTAGCTCTGCTTACTCTCCATGATTCACTATGGCAAATCAAGCTAGCTGCTGCTATCCCCTCATCCTGCACACCATCCCCTCAGAGAACTATCTAATGATTTCCTTTTTTTCTTTAGTCGCTTAATTTTAAGTTCTATGAATCTTTTTTTGTGTTATTGTTTTTTATGTCTGAAATAAGGGGTTTGCGTAATCTCTCTTTCTCTGTGCGTGTATAAACTCACATCAATGTAGTTGGCGTTGATGTAGTCGGAGTGGGGGTCTCCATCCAGCAGCTGCAGTCGGACTCTGGTGTGATCGTCTGTGGGATCAGATAGCACAAAAATACAACAAGCCTAAAGTTACTTTTACCCACAGATCGGGAGAAGCTAACTGACTGGGTGGGGAACTAGCTACCAGGGGGTAAAATCATGGCATTACAGACATGATGAGTCCTCTTTGATTGGATGTAGGCCCTGGAGACAGATACTATAAAACATGTCAAAATAATCTAAACACAAAACACAATTATAAGACATTCAAAAGGAAACAAGAAAGACAGATCAAACAAAAACTTTGTGACAGAGCGGAAGCCCGCATGGTTTTTGTTCAGCATGGTTTCATTTGGAATAGTTGTTTTCTTTGACTCAATAGATTTGTTAGATGCCTCGGCATAAAAGAACTCCCCGATGCAATTCAAAACCAACATCAGTTGTCAGAAATGCTGTTTCTATTACAGGCCGCTGCTCTCAGCAAACACTTTTATTTGCTGCCAAATAACCATCAAGAGAAAGATTGTTTTACAAGAAGCTACTCTTTAAAGCAGGAAAACGTTTTCTACTCTGCCGTAATTGTGTTTAGAGATTTACTTCATAAAATCAGCAGCAGTTTATAAAACCATTACAAGGTCATCGAGATTCAGAAGAGAACAATATTGTCTGTTATTCAAACGGACAAATAACACAGCTCTGATGCTTTTAAAATACCACAGACCTCCCAGATGATGAACATGAGCAAGAATAAACGTTTTTTATGCTACGTATTTTCAAGTAATCTGTTAACATTATCAGCAAGTGCTCAGATTCCTAGAAAATGTTCACATTTTCTCAAGTTTCAACAAAACACCTCAACATATTTTACTGATTGACTGACCAGCAAAATATAGCACAAAAGTTTTAACTGAAGGGAAAACATGGTTTTGTTTAACACACTATATATATATATATATATATATATATATATATATATATATATATATAGAGAGAGAGAGAGAGAGAGAGAGAGAGAGAGAGAGATAAACAAATATTTTGTGCATTGCATTTTCACCCATTTAGTTTGCAACCATCTACCCTCAAAAGTACCCCAAATGGAGTCCACCTGTGTGTACTTTTTAAAGAAGACAAATGAAAACAATCAGCATGATGGATAGTGAAGATTATGGCAGACAGGCCCGGAAAGGCCCAAAGTGCTACGAACAACCAGGTCTATGGAGAAGACCACTGGGGCTGACCATCCCTCCACCCTCGGCTTATATAGGTCCACGATCATGAGAAAGGCAGCTAACATCTCTGCAGACCGCACACACCCTGCACACCAACTGTTACCTTCAGGTCGGCGCTACAGAGAGCTGTTTGCTAAAACCACAGAGAAACTTTCCTCCTCCAGGTTGTCAGTCTGCCGGACACATTGAAAACCTTACAGTCTGCATTTCACTTTCACCCTAAAAAAAGATTACAATCAATTTCATTTCCACTTTTAACACACTTCAAACTCCAATCCTCATTACATGTACATGTCACAAAAAATAAATCTACTTTTTGCTTTTCCCACTTCTGAAAGTTATTATTTTGTTCCTGGCTCTGTGATAGCCGTCTATAATATTCGGATGCACATGAGAGTGATTACATATAATGGGAGGCAGTCATTTGGCTTAGTTGTGTCATAGCAACAAGAGGTAATTGCAGATAAGGTGGGCATAATTCAGTCTGATTATCTCTAGTTTGTTCCCCGTCACCTACAGTCTTTGGCTGCTTGCTTAACACTTTTCTTTTCTCTTTTTTTTTAACCGCCCCCACTGTGAGGTAATATGATAATGTGAAGACAACAAGAAGAAATTGATAAGTATAAATTACTGCCATTCATCAAGAGACAAACTGGAAAAAATAACTGACATAAAAAGTGGTAATAATGGCTATATTTCAAGTAAAGCATATAACCTTAATGATGCAAAGGTATTTATTTTAAATATAGATTCAAATAAAAAGACATTTTGTCTACAGTTTGAAGTCTGTGCAGTAGAATCTTACTGCTCACTAGAAACTGGTTTCACAAAGTCGAGTCCACAAAATTTACTCTGCTCAAGACATTTATTATAACAGAATTTTGTTTTATCTACTTTAAATTCAAAGCTTAACTTTTTTTTTAAGATTCTGCAAATCTGTCCTTCAGCGGCCGCTTTTAGGAGAGACTATTGTTCAGCCGATGAGTCAGACCTTCGACTGAGACCGTTTCCTCTCTCGCTCATTGAGGCAATATGGGAGCAATTATTTTGTCAAGTAGGCGTTGACATTTTGGGAGTCTGAACGAACATCTTAGAATAGATGTGAGTTTTCTATTCAAGGCAGGCTGAGAGTAAAGTTTACAATGGTTTGAAGTATGTAGATGTTGCCCAAAATTGAAGCGAGGCTGGTTTTTAACCAAAGAATTTCATCAAAAAAAAAAAAAAAAAACTGAGACGAAGATGGAGCTCTTGTGTGTTTGGGCTCCTTGGATCTGCTATTGGCTGGTGCTACTTGTCTTCTGTCAGCGTTTGGGTATTTCTACAGAGTTTCAAGGCCTTTTGGGGCTTCATGTTCTGACTACTCCTAGAAGTCAGAACCAGAGACTTAAAAAAACAACCTCTTGGCACTGCAGTTAAGCTCCAACCTTTGTAACGAACTGCTAGCTCACATAGGTGTTGGTACAGGCCACCAGTAATAAGCCTGAATGAGGCCTGAACCTTTAACCAGCTGCCTCTGGGAATGGTGGAGCAGTGGACATCTTAACTACCTCAGCTGCCTCCTTGTGATGTAAAGCAGCAGAGGCTCTACAACAAGTATTTAGTCCACCAGTACAGCTGAACCTCACCACCCCACAGAGGACCACGTACTTTCAGCCATGAGCAACATCTCAGGACCTTAGGCGAGGGTTGGAATCTAAACTTGGAAATCAAAAACTTAATGTTTTTGCTAAGCTCCTTCTTCATCATGACAAACCAGAGGATCATCATCATGAAGGAGAAAGTCCTGACTGGTCGATCATTTGCTCCTTCACTCTGCAGTCAGATACTGACCTTTGACCTCTGAAGGAGCATTCAACCTTTTTCCAGTAAAGAACGATGGCTTTAGACCTGAGTCATCCCAACAGTGGCGGCTGGCCCATAGGGGGCGCTCGGGCGCTGCCCTTCCTAGATGTGGAGGGGAAAAGTCAAAATATATATAGATTTTAAAAGTATTATTGTCAGTTTTTACTTAATAGTACATGGCTACATGTAATAAGAATTATTAAAACACTTCTACTACTTGACTCTACCAATTGACTCTCATTTAACAACAGAACGTATAAGTTCTCTTCTTCTACACTTTTGGGGCTGTCACTCAAGGAGCCCTACAAGTGTAGCGAAATAACCAATCGTATACTGTTGCTAGGGAATATTGATAAATATTAAGCCAATCAGCATCGCCAAAATGAATGGCTTTGGGGCTCCTGGAGTCTTTGCCCCTGCTACACAGTGATAGGTGTATAGACCAGTTCACGCGTGACGTCACGAGCTACATCCGTGCTACATCCGGGTCACGGTGGTAGGCAAAAACTTTTTTTGCCTACCACTGTGACAAAACGGGTGAATTAGAGCGTACTTTTAGTTTATTTTTGGAATCTAAACAATGCCTATGACTTGTTGTGCTCTTGGTTGCACATAGAGGCATTCCAAATCGTCGGATGTATGTTTCTTTCGTTTACCGAAGGAGGAAGAAAGAAGAAAGAAATGGATATTTTCAATGAAAAGGAGGCAGGCAGACAATCCCAATCGACTGTGGGAGCGATCATACCATGACAGAATTTGCAGTCTACACTTCATCTCCGGTAAATACAACTTCATTTTGCACTAGTCATTTTTCTACTTTAATCATTATATAAATAAAAAAATAGGATATACATTTAAGTCAAGACAACGCTGGAGATAGGCACCAGCAACCCCCGCGACCCCATGAGGGATAAGCGGTTTGGAAAATGGATGGATGGATGGATTTAAGTCAAGACGTAAACGTCCGTTTCGTAATAATATACGTACATGTACAATGTATGCAAACCCTCTGGCATGAGTCTGTGAAAAGGATTAATAAGAAAAAAAACCAAAATAATCCTTTGTGAACAATGTTTTTTTTATTAATTAAATGCTTATTGTGGAATCGTAGTAATTTTCCGACTTTTAATTTAAATGCATGTACTGGGTTAGGCAGGGAAATCTATTGGCTAGCCCCACCAAGATTTTTTTTCACCAGCCGCCACTGCATCCCAACAACTCTAACTCAAACCAAATGATGGTCTGAAAACACCAACACAATCACATCAAAAGAGAAAATACTGAGATTCCCAATCTAGACATATTCCTCTACACAATTATGCCTTTAAATCCTGTCCATAAACATAAAAAAAAAAGTATCAATAATGGACTCCAGCCTGATGGAGCCTCACCAAGGCCTGCAGCTAATATCTTAGCAGCTGTTGTGTGTTCTGGTTTTTAAGAGGTGCTTCACAAATCTGCCCTGTTCCAGACTTTGCTCTAATTCATTTCGAACAGTGTGCAGTAAAAACCTTCTGTAATTATCCTCCTGGATCACCTTGAGAATTATCTGCCTTGCGTTTTGTTTTTTTTATGAAACAAATCTTGCCGCTTCGGCTGAGTGGCCACCGGGATGGCAGCGTGACTCCACTCTGCTGGTACAAGATACTGTCATCTGCTATCAGCTCACTCACACTTTGAAACTCTCCTTTACACACACTGCATGTACAAACAAACCACGGGAGGTCGTCTGCCAGCAGTCTGCTCACTCTCTCTTCTTCCTAACGTCTACGCTTCCATTTCTGTCCTCTTTTTTTTTCCAAACCGGCCCGGTCCACAAGTCTCTGCCCTTCCTCAGTACTTTCCCTCCTCGCTTCCCTCTGCTTTGCCCCATACTGTCTTGGTGCTTCAGGCAGCAGTAATTACACGGACCTTGTGTCAGAGGCTGTCATAACAGGAGAGCAACAGATATAAAGCTGGAAGGGAGGAGGGGCCCTTTCTGCTGCTCTCTGCCCAGGGAGGAGAGCTTCTAATTGGACTGAAATGGCAGGAGGTACTGGCTCGCGAACACTGCAGATCTGGACACAGGCCACAGGTTTGAAGAGGCTGACAGTGGGTTGGGTATTTCTGTAGTCTGTGTACAGTACATGAGTGGCTAAAAAGGCGATTGAAAGAAAGAAAATTGAATTTCTCTTCTAATTAGTGCAATAAGTGTACATATATGCAGAAGCAAAGTGTACAAGAAACCTAGTCTGGATATACGTATAATGAAACACATTTCTGAAAAAATTGAGACAAGTTTTAATGTTTTTAATGCTCAGCAGCGGTTTTCGTCTTGGGGCTCTACCATGCGGGCCATTTTGGCTCAGTCTCTTTCTTATGGTGGCGGCTTGAACTCTGTCCTTAACTGAGGCAAGTGAGGCCTGCAGTTCTTTGAATGAAATGCATTTGTTCCAGCTTTCTCTGAACTCATCACACAGTGGACAAGTTTGCGTGTATGCACCCCTGCACATAATAACAATAACAGTAAGAACAATTTAATCCTGTAACCTTTGCACTCTGCTCATTGCACCATTTAAATATTGTCTCAGTCATTTGGTTTCCATTCTACGGCTGGAATGTGTTTAAGCTGGGCTTCAGATTTTACAGACTGTAATTTATGTCCAAGTTTGGTTCAGAGCTTCAGAACCAGTTTTAAATATTAACTGCTAACATTAAGTCATTTTTTCGTAACATAGATTTTCTGTTTTGCATATCCTGTCCACGGGAGATTTTGCTGAGAAGAACTGATTGTGTCAAAACAGAAAGTTTATCACCAAGAGAGAATGTGAAGAGATTATTGAGATTTTTCCATACTATAGCAGAGTGGTTTGACTGGAATACCAGAGAGCTTCAATAGTACATTCAGGTGTGTGTTTTTTTAAACTGAAGACAAAAGAAATGTATTAAATCAAATATATCTATAACAGTGTAACCCAGGTCTAAAAATCCTCCATCAAAAGCCAGCAGCAGCGAGCAGTGCTGTGCAACAGTGGTGTGAAAGTCTGACACTCGCCAACGATCAAACTTTAATCCAAACCTGCAGCACAGCTGTGTGTGAAAGGTTTACTTACAGTGTGAATACCTTTATGGATGCATTTAAACCATTCTGTTTTCTATGAAAACATCCCAAACACATATAAAAAACAGGATAATGCAGGGTAACATTAAGCTTTTGGAGTGTCCCTGACCTCAGCCATATTGAAAACTAAAAACCTGGACCTCTGTCACCTAACCAATCAATTTCTAAAAACTCAGCCGTTTGTGAACTGAGTGCCACACATTTGTTTAGAATTATGCCAGAATTCAGGACATTCAGGACTTACAAGCTTCTGCGTTACATTGAGGCACAGTCTGCTGAGTGTATACAGCTTCCGTGTATATATCCTTTTTACTTCTTATTTTACTGTATTCTTATTTTTTGTCTGCACCATCAATACCAAGTCAAATTCCTTGTAAGTGCAAACCTACTTGGCGATTAAACTTGATTCTGATTCTGAATGTTGCTCATGGCATGAAGCATTGTTGTTTTTTTTTTCCTGCAAGAGAACGTTAACCCAAATATAAGTCGGGTTGTGAGTATATAGTTGAACCGGTGTGCATAATTAAGTCCCTGGGTGGATTTACGAAAACCCGGAAGAAAAAAAAATCTAACTTGTAGACAATTCTTTTTGTAAACATTCATAGCATTTCGCTGTAGGAATACTTCCGCCTTGAAAGGGAAAGATTGAACAGCATGTTTAGAATCGCCACAGTAATATGGCATCCACACCCATCCTGAGCATATCGCTGACACAGCATCTTCAGGAACAGGGGGAGAGCTTTAAAACAAAGATCTGTGGTTCAGTCCTTCATGTGTTCACCCATCACCCTGATCCAATTCTGGAACCAGATACCGGCACACACTGCACACAGTCTCCAGCTGGCATCTGTGGCACTGGACTGGAGCAACAACAAAGTCATCAGAAGCCGAGGTGTCCAAGGGCAAAGAGTCACACACCCATTACTCATTAATGAGCTCCACTCCTTGGCAGAGTCTCCCTCTCTTTATAACCTCGCAACTCCTCCCTTTCCTCTCCTGCCCTCTCTGCGCTCTTCTTTTTGTTTGCCTCCGTCTTCTCTGGAATCCTTGTCATTACCCTGCCAGCCCCTGTAAGAAAGTTTTTGTAGGGGAGAACTTGTTAACTCGAGAGGTCCAGAATAGGCCAAATAAAATAGCTTTTTTATCACGGGCAGACTCGCAGAGACAGTGGAATGCAAGCAGAAAGCTGCAATTTGGAGACATCACATCACATTGTAGTCGAGTAAGAGCCTGCAGAGCGCCGCTGAACACAGATGAGAGGGAGCAACTAGAGTCTAATGACTGCTGGTGTCCGCAGCGAAAACAAGCAGCTGTTTCAGGTTGCTTTTCAAGATCAAAGGCCATAGAAATGCGTATAATAGAAACAAAATGTAAAGAAAAAATAAATAAATACATGCAGCTGAATTGATATATTTGCACCATTTGCAACATATAAAAAAAGAGAACAAACTTGTTTTTCCCCTCAGAGACCAACAATATATCAAACTTAATGTTTCCTGTTTTACATCAGGTAGGATAGTAATAGTTACTCTGTTTTTATTCCAGAGAAAACAGAAACAGACGGAATATAATAATCTTTTTGTATTACTTCATTCTGTTTCATTGAATTTGGGATGATGATGATGATGAGCTATTTTAAGCTTAATTAAGGTTAAATTACCTCAATATTTGACTTAAATGTAAGGCACAGTTGTAGGTAGATATTTTAGGCAAGACCTTAAAGCCACTTCCCCGTCCGATAACATTAAAAAGACCCCAAAATAAAGCTGCGAAAAGAGCAGGCAAATATATCTGAAATGTGGATCTCTACAAATCCGGTTCTTCCTTATGAACAATCGCCACATGCCAAAAGTAATCGCGTTTATCTATTCAATTATACGCAAATCTAAACAGCGTGGGGGCAGGAGACTGGCTCTGTGTCAGAGTTTAATGTGTTTAGAAAACAGAACAAAAGCAAAAGGCTGTGAAGAGGCTGGCTGAAGCTGGTAAGGGAGTGAGTCCTGTCCCTGCATGACACGAAAGGCCACTCAGGAAGGAAGAAGGCATTGCTCAAAAAGAAACATGAAAGGCAAGATTCCAGTCTGCAAACATTCTCAAAGACAGGCGTGTCCGGTGGTCTAAAACTGAAACAATCATTTCATTGGCAGTAAAAAGAGGGGAAGCTCTCAAGTCTGAGAACACATTCCCTACCATGAAGGTCTGGGGCAGCAGCATCATGTTGTGTGGGTATTGTGCTGCAGGAAGCCCTGGAGCTCTTCACAAAATAGATGGCATCATGAGAAAAGAACATTTTGTAGAAATATTGAACAGACGTCAGCCAGGAAGATAAATCTTGGGCATAAATGGGAATTCCAAATGATCTTTGGCCCTAAGTAGACCGTCAACAGAGTTACAGAGAGGCTTGAGAACAAGTTCTTAAAATCAGTGTTCTGGAGTGTGCATGGCAAAGCCTCAGCCCATTGGAAAATTGTGACTCCACAGCTGCAAAAAAAAATATGTGTTTGTGCAAGAGGACCCACAACCTGGCTCAGTTACACCGGATCTGTTGGGAGGAATGAGCCGAAATTCCAGCAAACTGTTGTAAGACGCTTGGGGATGGATACAAATTTGAATCATTTGGTTTAGAAAGACAAATACTAATTGTATCCACATTTCTTTAAAGAAGGGAAAACAATTCTCTCATTACCAATTAGGATGTACAGAATACTTTTGGTAAACCTAACAGACCAACAACAGGAAAAGTTTATTCTGATTCAACATCCAACATAGGGGGAAAATATGGCTACGTGTCTTCTTAGACCTTATATATGTATGCAGTTTAATTTTAAAAATGGTTTGGTCTTTATAGACCATGTACATTTAAATATATATCGGTTTCAAGTGTATATGTTGTCTTTTTAAGGACTCCTAAAGCACAAAGAATAAGAAAATGTCTGAAAGGAGCTCTTGACATTTTATACATTTTTCAAAACCAGCATGTCAGTAGGACTGGATACAAAAAAGTAAATCCTTAAGCAAACAAACATCTCTTCCACTCAACACAAGTAATACATGGCCTATGTGGTTTGGGAAAAAAGATTTGGCAGCTATTTCTGCAACATTTGATGTTTTTCTTGTCAAGGCTGCTGGATAATGTCGCTGTTGTATTACCGATACTGGACAAAACCTTATCAAACTCCCGCAGATTTCATGCTCTTTTGAGCTGCAAGGCAATAAAGCAAAGAAGTCGACTTACAGGCTCTTTTGTTTACCATTGTCTTTGTAGCCGCTTGAAAAATGCCGGCGAGAGAAAACAGAGCTTTACTGCTTGAGAAGGAGGATTTTATGCACTAGTCCATTGGGTTAAGATTCAAAGTTGTAAAAAAATAAAGCAACACAACACATTTCAGATAAAGTTTAACCGATCCACAAACTGTACTTCCCCGTGATTCCTTTCTATTTATTTATCGTAGTTATGCAATTTAAAGAAGATGAAACAAAACGTGGCGTTTCTGGCAGCAAGGGGAAGATAAGAATTGTGCTTTTATTGTTGGAGTTCTAACACTTGATCTAATCAAGTAGGAGAAATAAGTTGTGAGATCCCTGCCTTTTTAGAACCTTCCTTTTGGTTTTGCTTTTCTATGTTGATCCTCAGCAACACAGTTGACATCTGGATTAAAGGTACAAACACAGTCCATAGATATTTTGTAGAATATTCTTGTTGGTGTAGGCAGCATTTTAGTCAAAAGCCAAACTGGTAGATAGGAATAAATCAACAAAAACCCACAGGAAGTATGCCGCAGCCAATCATTTTACAGTTTTCAGCCAAGAGAAATTAACAACAGCCACAACTGATCAGGTTTCAGTAGAATGTCCTCTCAGCTAATCACATAGTTATGTTTTAACCAGGAGTGTACTGAGAAGTAAGATAATGCCAACATGTTTTTTTTTATCCAGACAGAATCTGACCCACTTGGTATTTTCATAATGCAAACTGCAGTAATTCATACAAAAAATGTATAGAAGAAGCCCCCGCCATTTTTAAATTGGTTGTGAGGTTTGCATTTTGTGTACTCAGCTCTGAAGTTTGCAGTGTCCCTTTCATAGTTCAAAATATAAATGATCTATACTGGCCAAATCTGATATTAATTATTAGTATTTAATTTAATGATTTAAAACCCTCAAATATGATTAGACTTTGTGATCTGTCCACTTTCTATTCAGTTTTTTCTTCTTTTTTTTTAGTTTCAACACAAAAACCAACAAAACATCGCAGCTGGCAGGACTAGCCTGCATAATCATTTAGAAAATATGTCTTCCAAATGTTCCCAATTGTTCTTTTATTATCAGCTTGTATGTAAGTTTCTTAATAATAATAATAATAATAATAATAATAATCTCTATTGTCATTGCAACATTCCAATGAAATTTGTTCTCTGCATTTAACCCGTCCCCTTGGGTAGCAGTGGGCTGCCACTGTGCGGTGCCTGGGGAGCAATCTGGGGTTAAGGGTCTTGCTCAGGGACCCAGAGTGACAAGTCCCTCTTAATTCATACCATAACATGCCTCAGAACCATTGTCCATTGTTTGTGTTTCCTCTACTGTCTTTTAGAAGACAACACAAATGGAGATTTTCACATTTCCTAATGATGCTGTTGAAATCTCACCTTGTCTTGTGGACTGAATGTATCATTACGCACTTTAGTTTTAAGAGCCTAAATCAAAATCAAAACGTGGTTAATCTGGTCTTGGGTTGGAATGAGTTCCACAGAAGCCAATTAATAAATCACTACCTTGTGCTAAGTCATTTAAATGTGTTTTTGCCCCCCTGTGAACACATTTCAACACTACTTTCCACCGACGTTAACCGTCTCCAGAAACAGATGGAGCTGGTGTTCAACAGAGACGACTAAGAGGCGATCACAACGACGAGATGAACAGACTGAACAAGGCCTTTCACGTCCTTTCCTCTCCTTCCCATCTCTCCTCCTCTTGCTCTTCTCACCTCCCTTTTCAGTAGCCACTAAGCAGGGATCTTGTCTGTCACAGATATACTTAATCAGTTAACTCCCTTCAGAGCCCAGCTCACACATAGCGCGCTCTCCGCTGTCAGCTTGGCTCAAGGCATTAGAAAACCTAATAGCATCTGTGATTGAGTGAAGTGCGTGAGAGACTGTGGTGTGCTAGCGTGTTCCCACTTAAAGATCTTCTTCAGGGTGTGACAGATTTGTTTGCATTTTCTTTGAAGTATTCCAGCTGTTTTTTGGTGTGCCAATAATGTATGTGCATTAGAGTGGAAGTGTGAGAGTGTCGGGTATTTCGGTGTGTAATAGCCTATTTAGTCCAGCGCAGCCTGCAGCCGATGTGTCAAACAACCCAGGAATGATGTCGGCTTACGCACGCATGCACACAAACGCACACGGAGAGATGTTTCCAGCTGTTTGAAGGCTACCGGGAGGAAAGGGAAGCGACATGCAAGATAAAAGAGGATGAGGACAGAGAGAAGAAGTGCAGATAGAACAGCAGCTTCGTCGCACTGACACGGCGCCCTGCAGAGCTGTTGATCCATTCGGAGCGGCACTAAAGTGAAGTGCAGTTTCAGTGCCGCAAAGTAAACACAGAAAAAGAAAAGTGAGCGACAGCAACAAGGTCCAATGAAAATGCCAGAAGAGCACATTAGTTCAGGTGTGACTTTACTATATACCTTTTCAGCACTGACTGTATAGAAGCTACTAAATGCTTGGCAAACAATGATTTTATCAGGAGTACTGCAAATGTTTCAAATGCAACAGAACAGGGGCTTCCAAATTTTCGGTACATTGGACAAAATTGTCAAGTCAAAGGAACTTGAGGGTGAAAAAAATTAACACAATTTTTTTAAAACCAAAAAATTATGTTACTTTTTTACCTGCTGTACAAAGTCTGTTCATTTTAAACAAATACTCTAGTCAGATTTTTTGTAGGAAATTAATGTGTAAATTATTCTATATCCAAAATAATAAAAGGGTTTTGCTCATTTGTTGTATTCACCCAGTTTGCAAATTATGTTAACAATAATAAACTGAAAGTTTTTTGTTCTAGCAATATCAGAACCGTATTTGGGTCAGTTGTTCTTTGAAAACACTCGCTGCAATTAGCCAGTTTTAATAACTGAATTCAAAGCAGACTTTAATGCACCAAAGTCTGCATTTGAGTTATTAAATATCATTGGATAGATTTTACTGTGAAGTTAAAGAAAATGTCACCCAAAATCAGTACAGGGGCCACAAATGGCACTTTGGACATGCCTGCAATAAAGTGATTGTATCAGCACTATTCCTCAGTCAATCTAATGATACGTTGAAAGTCATAATGCATCTGATTCTGTAACTTAGATTAACTTTGGTGAATAGAGTATTATTTGGAATATTATCACAGAAACCAAACCAGATTGTCTGTAAGTCCAGCTTGTTTTCAGTCTGGGTCGGACAATGCCATAGACAACGTTTCATGGTTTGATCATGGTGTGTGGTTGGGAAACCTTAGGGTCTCATTGGTGCTTTTTTGCAGATGCTATTATGTCATGAATTTAGGCATACTGGTTCACAGAGTATTGTGGGTTGATAATCAGGTACTCTAAGTCTGAGGTAGATGGGAAAACGGTAGACTCCTCCCTTATGGTTGGAGATGACTCCATGCTTAGGAGTTGGATTTTGAGTATCTCAGTCACTTTGTCTTAACTGATAGCAGGGTGACGCATGTGTATGGTCAACAGATGGATATTGTCCCTGTAGTAAAATTTAGCAGAAACGTCTACAGTCCAATCTTCGTCTATTGTCATAAGATGTAGATTATGACTGAATGAATGAGATTCTGGATACAAGAAGCTGAAATGAGCCTCATATGTAAGGTGGCTGAGCTCTGCCTTACATATAAGGCGATGAGCTCCCTCATTCATGTGGCCAGGGCATCCAGTCAAAGTGCTTCTTTGAGCATAATTTCCAACCCGGGGATTACTTGTGCCTTTTCTTTTTTGTCTACAAGTTACAGCGCAGATGTAGCACAGTTAATAAAACATGTGGGGGGCATTGCAGATAAACCCTGCTAAAGGGGACAACAGCACCATCTGCTGTTTGGTCTGTACCTGCAGTCTGTAGTGTGAGTAGCAAGGGATTCTGGGTAATCGTCAGAGGAACGGCTTCACTGCATTAAGTGAGAACAACGAAAGTTAAATTTTTTGACCCATTTGGTTTGGATTGGGTGGGGGTGGGGTCCTTCACTGGAGGATACAACAGAAAATGCTTGAAAGTTTACACAAACATGTTTGAGAAGAAGCTCGTCTGGATCTCTGCAGTTCTATAAAACAGACAGTGACTCATTGAGTTTAAGTGAATTAATGAGATGAACCAAGCTTGACTTGTTCCTGAGTCTCGTCCTCCTGATTAAAACGCAGATATGCATGAAATTATCACAGGAGCAACCTGATTAAGCTGTTGTTCATTTTTAGAACAGTCACTGAGAAGCTGGTCGGACAAATTAAATATGAAGTGAGGCTCAAGAGTTAAAATCGCACCACGTTGTGTGTGTGTGTGTTGGGGGGGGGGTATAATTGTTCTTAGAGCATTGCATCTTATTAATATAGACTCGTTCATCATCAGTTACTCATCCCACGCTGTCAGTTATAACAGCTCATCTTTACAATAAATGACCGTTCGGCTCCTTGCCCTTTAATGACCTTCAACCACTGGTAATCCTACGCTCTCTGAAACTGAACCAGAATGCGTTCTCATGGATCATTTCAAGGCATTCGGAGTCAAAATTCTTCTTGGATCCTTTTACTCACCGTTACCACCAGCTGCCTCAACGATCAACAGCAATCATGATGGAGAGTATCAATGATATCACCGCTGGTGCTAAAACCCAAGTAATTATCACCATTATCTGCGCGCATCGCCCCCACAGGGAGCTGCAACAGAAATCATTTCATCATCATCATCCTCATCATCTGGAGAGGGAAATCAGTCTCATTTTACAATTACTATTTCCTGGCATGCAATCATGTTTAGAAGAATAAATTAACTGGAAAAAAAAATAAAATGGACTGAGAGTTAAAAGGTGAAGTCCATTTAAGCAGAAAGTCATCATACAAAATCCCGTCTTATATCATTTAAAGCCAAACAATGTAAATTTAGGCCTATTGCTACAGTGTTTAAATGCCCCTTTGGGATGGGACTCCAGTATAATCCAATGCATGCAGAACCTGATGACATGACAGCTCCAGATACATTTTGCTGGTTGGTCATGGACTTCTTAGTCACAGCGTAATAAAAGCCAAATTCCAATGGAAAACTTTGACGTCAGAAAACATGAATAACCAGATGAATAAATGTCAGGTGTTAAGTATCCACCTTATGTGTTGCATGTAGTACTACATGCAACACATAAGGTGGATAATGTGGAACTATTTAAAGTTCCTAAAGCCTCAACTGAGATTATATTTGATGTTTGATGATTTTTTTTATATTCATATGTGCTTTCTAGTTTCCTTAAAAGCATAAAGCTGTCCATACAAACTCGTCAGTTTAAGCAACCACATAAGCTGAAAAGACATGTATTAAGTTACGAAGAAAGAACTTAATATATAAGAAATAGTTTAAGTAGTATTAAATTGTCTAAGTGTGACTGCTGTTCCCATGGATAAAACTAGTAAATATTATTGTTGTATTGCCACAAATTCATTCCCCGAGACAACCGAATACAAAAAAAAAGAAAAGAAAAACAGGGTATTTCCAATTTGGTGCTAGACGAAGCAGGCTACTTTATCTCCATGCAACAGCTTTGGGATAAACTAACGCCTACTGCACGCCAGGGCATAATGTCCGTCATTAGTGGGCGGTCTCACTGACAAATCCCCTGGAGCAAAGTTAGAAAATCAAGTAGAAATCCTCTGGGATAAGCAAAGGCTGTTATTAAGCAGCATATTAATTCCCATGGTTATTATTGGCATGAAAATGGGACACTGTAAAAGATCCCACTCGATTTACTTAAAGCTGTTCAGGTCTTCTGCATCAGTGTTTATTAATAACTGCTAATGGTTATTGACGTCAACATTAGTTTTTTTTTTTACTGTATGTTTGCAGGTGGAACCAGTGAGAACAACTTATTGTTAACTATACTGGTTACTGGAAAAAAAAACTATACTGGTTATGTGACGAAACCACAGTGTCTTTGAATGGTGTTGCATGTGGATGACAGATAGGACTTTCAATTTCACTGGAGCTCATGTTTATATGGAGTGCAGAGTGTGTGTTTATTTGTCCAACCGTGTGTGTGTGTGTGTGTGTGTGTGTGTGTGTGTGTGTGTGTGTGTGTGTGTGTGTGTGTCAGCTCAGGATGCTAATATTTGTTGTGGTTCTTTGGTCAAACACTTCAGAGGAGATGTTGGCGTCGGGACTTCAGAGCAGCTCGGCAGACGTGCTGCGAATTGAAGTCAGGACGGATAAGAGAAGAGGAGGGAGAGACACTGTCTACAGCTGCATGTAAAATTTGCACACGCATCTACACACGGGTTCCTCCTTTTAAAAACACCCCTTTGTCTCTTGTTTCGCTCGCAGAGACGTTCAAACGCGCGGCTATGGAGGCATCCCTTCTCTGCTCTCATTCCTGTAGCAAACGGCGATTCACTTAACCTCGGCTGTAATGAGAAGCAACAAGATGCGAGAACGGAATCTGATTATGGCGCCGACGCGCCGAGGTGCAACACCACGTGAAGCTTGTGTGCGTGCCGAGCAGAACTGCTTGGCAAAAACTGACTCTTTAATGCATGTCAATGACCAGAGCAGTTTGGGAAAGCAGTGAACAGCAAGAGGAGGGAGTTTGTTTCTGTGGGACAGAAGAGTGGAAAACAAGAGGGCGTAATTGGAGGTCAACAAAACGGGGGGGAAAGTGGCTGAAAAGAGAAGCACAGATGTGAAAGGATGAATAAAACAAGTCAAGAAGACATTAAAAGTGAAAACCAAACAGGGTAAGAGAAAAGAAGAATAAACTCTTAGCAGTTATCTCTTCCCAATTCCTCCAACCAGAACGTTAAATAAACATCACAGAGCTCCTGGAAAGTCAGGAATGTTGAATGAAATTAAGATATTTTTAACTTGTACTTCCGGGCCTCCTGTGTCAAAACCTTTAGCCTCTTGGCAAACTCAAATGGGTCCCTTTCCCCCTGCAGACGCTGGATAGAGGACATAACAAGTAGATGAGGATGGAAAGCAAAAAAGGTCAAACTGACACGAAGGAAATAATTTAGACAACAACATCCGACTAGGTGGCTGTCCTGACAGAGATATGCCAACGTATGTTTCCTTTTCAAACAGCCTGAGCTCTAATACGTTTGATCCAAGTAGTTTCCTCAAGTGTAGGAATTTTCTTTTCAGAATATACATTCAGCTCTTCCAGGAGGGAGAAAAAGTACAGCGGCGGCTGAACTAGTTTGGAATACAAAAGAGGATGGATATCCATATCTGGGAGGGGACATTGCTCTTGGCAGAAGCTTTGAAAAAGGAAATCAAAGTCTAACACCTCCAACTGACTTTTAGACGCTAAAACAAACTGCACACTAAGTGGAAATGTATTTTATTCAATAAAATGAATGCTTGATGTTTCTGAGCCTTAATGTGCAACATTTGCTGAATATATATATATATATATATATTAATAAAAGAAATGAGAAAATCAATGAGCTGATTAAACATATTTTTTCTGAATTTTTGTCCATTTATATCAAACATGGATTAGAGCAGGAACATGCCATTCCTCACTTGCAGCAGCTCTAGAGAGTTGAATTGTGTTCTACTTCGCAATGTACTTCATCTCCATACACACTCAATAGGCATAACAGAGCAGCATCCTCAATGTTAGGCTAGCTTCGGCTTTTCTGATTTAACACTTAAAGCTAGAGATGGGGATTTTTCCTAAAGTTTCCCCAAGTCTCTTTTTGAATAACTGTGCAAGAACGTTTTAACTTGCTCTTTCGCTCCTCACGGGGATCGCTTGAAATAAATCTCCCAAATCCACGCTGGTCTTGTTACTTTCTACTGAGGCCTTCCTCTTCTTCTCATAAACTTGAACGTGGTTTGTTTCTTGTGACTCTCCGCCATGTTCAAAGTCTACGGTGAGAGAAGCAGAGCTACAATGAACGGCTAGCCGCTAAGCTAACCGCTAACCTAGCCGCTAAGCTAACCGGCTACATAAACACTAGAAGTGCACATGCGCGGCCAGCGAGCGGAAAATCAGAAGCAACGAGCACGGACACTGGCGTTACGTGAGCGCGTCAGAATGACTGGCATGAGGGAGAACCAATAGATAAGGCGATACCCCCGGAACTTGAGGGACGGTGAGTAGATAACATCTATGGGTGAGAGCAGGAACAAAACTCTGACAAATCC
This sequence comes from Fundulus heteroclitus, assembly GCF_011125445.2. Lineage (NCBI taxonomy): Eukaryota > Metazoa > Chordata > Actinopteri > Cyprinodontiformes > Fundulidae > Fundulus > Fundulus heteroclitus. The sequence continues at coordinate 6,184,693 of NC_046380.1, read as the reverse complement.
ATGCCCTTCGGACCGAGCGGCAGAGATTGGTTAGAGTTTTTACAGGCCTCCCACAGAGATAGATTTTCTTTAAATCCCTTTTCTGAATACATAATGTATTGACTACTTTCAGGATGGAAGGACGATTTTACCCAGTATAACAAAAAAGTGTTTCTTATCAGGATTACCAGCTATCGATTTAAAGAGGGCCTGAGAGCCAGTATGACTAGAGAATACGCTTAGAGATCTGAGATGTTGTTTCAACTTGTATTACTGTCCATCTTTTAGCCACATGTAGGAAAAAATTCAATACAAAGTTAGAAATCATGTGGAATTATACAGGCAACCTTGAAAATCTCCTGATTATCTCCTACTTAAAGCAGCTATGATGATCATCTCCCAGCAACTATTCTAAAATTAGCAAGACAAGACAAATATTTGACCTTCAGCCTCACCTGTTCAGCTGTTTTTTTTTACTTCACAACCCTGTTCTTAGTAAAAGTAAAACCCCCAAACCACTCCCAGCCAAATGTTTGTCTTTTCACGTTCTTGAACTCACACTGAAACTCAAGCTAAAAACACTCAGGAACCAACAAGCACATGTTCCAACTTCTTTACATATATGTAAATAGTGAGCAATTTTTTTTTTTTTTTTTTTTACAAAGAAATGCCTCTTTTGAATTATAAATGAGCATATGGGAATGGCTGTTCTAGGAAATGAGAGCAGAGCAGGGAGAGAAGCAAGAAAAGAAAAAGAAGGGGAAGGAGGAGCAGAAGGAGGAAATCAAGGCAGACAGATGCCTGAGATGAGGAAACACCAGTGCGCTTTGCCTCAACCCATAAACTGTCGCAGGCAATTGGTGAGCGTGAACAGATGGACAGAAAGAAGAAAGAGGTGAACGTAAAGAAGAATAGATGAGAAAAGAAAAGGAGTAAGGCACCAATGAAAGCAGGAAATATAAGGGTAACACAGCAATTACGTTAAAATTCTTACATTATCCGGCAAAGAAACGATGGCAGAAAGAAGCGATAAAGAAAAGCAGACGAGAAAGGAGCAGAGAAAAGAAATGGGAATGAGATGAAAAAGAAGAGCAACATTTGAGGAGTGAGAGAAAGGAGTTGGTTGGAAAAGAGTGGAGTACAGAAGGCTGGTAGATTAACATTTATTCAGTGTGCTGAGGGGATCTCAAACATGGCATCAAGCGTTTGTGTTTGGCAGATGGCCGGAGGAAGAGTGTGTTAACACTTCAACTCAAATCAGCCCTTTCCAAACTGTTCCAGAGAGAGCCGGAGGGAGGGAGAGCGAGAGGTTTGCATTAGCGTAGGGGAGAAGTGTTGCAGAGAGACGGCAGGATGTGAAATACCCTCATAAGGATAGAAGAATCGGTCCAAACAAGGGAGGGTCACATTCTGAGTGTTCAGACTCTCACAAAGCAAGGCCAAACATTGAGGTCCTTCTACGGTTTTCTGCTAAGGCTCAGGGAGCATTAGCTTGGCTTAGAGGTGCTGTGACTACATGTCAACCAAACCAGTTCTAGATGCAACAAGATCAGATTTAATCCAATATCAGATACGACTAGGATTCTCTTCTTTTTGTCCCGAAACAGGCAGATTTCCTAAATCTAACTGAACATGCTTTTAAATATTCTGAAGAGAACGTGTATTTATAAAACTTCCACAAAAGTCATCAGTAGAGGTTTGGGTGCCAAACGGTAGATCAGCTTTTAAAGGCGTTATGTTTAATCACAAATTAACAAATGACTGTATGCTGCTGATGTTCAGAAGCAGGCGACGCCTTCTTGCTTGCTAATCTCTACACCAAGAATTTATCATAATGCCAGTTATGACAAAGATGCACCAGAGGTTCCTAATCCAAGCAATTCAGCTTCACTAAAATTAGCACTGACCCAATATTTTAACACCCACTGAAAAAAGTTACGTCCTCCCATCCCTTATATTTCCCTCCACATATCATTCCATCCATCCATTTTTGCAGAACACGCCATTAATTTATTAGCAGCTTTGTGAATTTGGACATGGAAAGTCTATCTAAGCAAAGAATCCAATGCCCGGATGAAAGCTGCAGATGTCAGGTGATTCACTTGTGTTTGGCAACACAATACAATAATCCTCCTTTGGTGACAAGAATGTCCAAAGCATTTTTTAGGTGTCTGCATGTATTTGTTACTTTCAGCACCAGCCTACTGTGACGTCTCCATGTCCCACATAGAGAAGAAGAAGAAGAAGAAGTTCCACAACCCTAACACTTGCTTTCATAGAAACCCAAAAATATGACGCTTGGCAAACTCCGTCAAATGCCGGTAATGCTGTCTAACGCACGTACAAGCCATCCTCCGTGTCTGGTGACCTTTACATGCTAATTTCAATAAATGTCAGGTTTCACTACAACTTTGTGAGACACCATCCCTCCACTTCTAATCCCACCACATATGCTCAGTGTTCCCTGTTCTGGATGCATTCTTCCACATCCAATCCTTTGCATAACCATCAAAGCCGTGCAGGCGGATCAAAACATATCTACCAATATATGTGTTGTTAATTTTTCGTAGTTAATACATGACGGTATGTTTTTTTAATCCACAAAATAAGTTAATACATTAAGTTGTGGGTCGATTTTGCGTCTGTCATCCTGACAGTTCAAGCTGAAAACTGTTCAAATTTATCTCTAACGTCCTCCCACTCCAGGTCCACCATCAACCATGAGGTCCATAAAACAAATGTCATGATCTGTACTGGTCCTTGGAGGTATGTCCATGTCGAATGAAGAGCTAACAGAGCAGCACCATTTATGACTAAGGAAACACAGTTAAATCCAGAGGCTTAGACTACACGCTGGATGTTAGGGAGCATGAAAATGACGACATGTTCTATGGCAGCTTTTCTCATGCTGAGGCTTGGATATCAAGCACCAGAGCCTGTATGGCAGAAGTCAGTGTTTGACTGTAAATTGGAGCTAAACAGATGCCTCTTTCTTTCCACTGTGGTTTCGAAGCAGTGGCGCTATAACGCTGTAACGCTGCATGTATTCATGACAAACTGTCACAGTTAATGCTGTCAGACACAGACCATTACCCAGTCAGTATGTGTCTTATCATGCATTTTTAAAGGAAAACATGGATGCTGTTTCGATAAAATAAAAAAAAAAGCAAATTTGTTTCTCAGGTGATCGATATGTTTAAAGCTATCATGTTACAGCGAATCTGAAGGACTTCACGGCGTAACAGAGTGCTTATGCGCGCTTTTATATCCCAGCTAGGGAGCAGCTAAACTATAAACATGATGGGTTAAATTGGCTGGTCATAAATCACGGGTCATAAATAAACAGGTTGACACCTCTGACACAGCCATACATTAAACAAGTTCTCATGGCTTAATAACAGAGAGCGAGTTGATAACAGCCTTGAAAAGAGGGGAAAAAAAGCTTCTACCCACACGGAGTTTGAGCTGGAGACAGTCAATCTGGCTGTCTCACCGCATTTCCATGTTCTAATAAAGACACGCAGCAAAGTCGATTCCCCAAGGGCCTTTTAAAACATTTTCTCAAGAAAATTAGCCTTTGTACAATCACAGCAAGCAAGATGGACAGTTTCCATTACTAGGCCCTTGTAATTAAAGGATTTGTACTAATAGCAAATTTATCATAATTCCTGTTGGCTATCAAGTCTTTGACAGGCTATTTCATTCCAGCGCTAAGTTTCATATTAAAGCCTTCAGGTTAGTGCAGTGTCTTTGCCGTGACATCTAAACCCTCATAATGAAATACACACAGTTTTGGGCCCACGCACACCAAGACGCATTAAACCATGAAATATGAAGGCCCGAAATGTGACATGTATGGATCATGCCGGTCATATGTGTGCATTCGGATCAAACGGGCAAACAAGTATAAACCATAAAACCTTTTGGAACTCAAATCAAACAATCTGCTGCTGTTGTTCCGGGCTAATAGAGACACGAGGTAGCCTTCTGCACAATAACAAGCACGCAGCGGCTGAAGATTCAATCAGAGGGATGTCGCCGGGGCACGCAAAATGACGGCAAATGTCTGATATATTACACACCGTTATATTCACATGCTAATTCAAACCAACAACCACACAGACACACTAATCCTACATGCAGTCCCTCACTCTGAATATCATTACTGCAGTCCGTCTTTGCACCAAAATGAAGGCTCATTTTGAAAGAAAAAAAAAGTCTCTGTGAATAAAATAGGAGCTGCAGCCTTTGATCATCAGGCAGGATTGAAAGAAAATCCTTCTGCAAACTGAAAGCAATTTCTTACAAGGTTTCCCGTATTAGACTTGCACAAGTTTAAAATCCGAGCCTCTGCGGTCTTTAAAAACTGCATTAAAACAGGAGGTGGACAGCAAAGCCAGAAAATCTGCTTCTCTAATTTACAATTTCAATTCTCTCTTCCAGGCACAAAACATGAAATATTTAAGTTATTCTAGATCGGTTGGTCTCGTAACTCAATCGTCCAGCAAAATGGAATTAAAAAAATGTGTCCATGTATTCGTTGTAGGATAATAGGAAGACCCGCTCGCTCAACAATATTTGAAGGACAGTTATGACAGGTTCTGTCAGTTTAATACTGCTTTCTCCGTGAAATGTTGAAGTTTAGATTGTTTTGCGTCACTTTGTTGCCCAGAATCTTGCCGCTACATTTATAGAGTGGCTGAAACCAAAACCTCCTAATTGAGTGACAAGCAAATAGGGAGGACTATGCAAGTAGAAAAACGTACTGCAAATTACCAGGCGCTGGTGCAATTAGGTAATTACTGTGTACAGAAGATATTTTTGCTTTCTTTATTCATTTTTTTATTGGTTCTGCTTGAATTAAGAGGTTATGTTCCTTTTGCAGACTATGTTGAGTCAGTTCTACAGTCTGTAACAACAACAATGGTTCTGCTGATATGTATCATTTGGGCAACCGATTCAGCACGGAAACCCAGACATCCCCGAAGCCATTACCAGGCAAGACCAAATATAGATTTCCTTTAATTAGTACCAGATCCGAACCTTCTGCTCTAGCTGGGATGAGATCAGGTTTCATTCTGATAGCCTTCGCTAGTGCAGAGCAGCAGTGGCTTTTCCATAAGGTCCAGGTGATGGAGCTCCATCGTCTATCCCTCAGGCTCATCACAACCATCCTCCAGAGCAGGGATTCCCAAAGTGTGGTGCGTGCGAGAAGAAAAATGTAATGGCGGTCTGACAGTGTTTTTCCCCACACCATAAAGACGTGTAAATAAACATTTCCTTTGTAAAACTTAAACTCAAAAACTGCTAATTTAATAAGTAAATAAAACTTTATTCACACAAAAATCTATTTATTTAGAAGAAGTCTTCTACGCTTCGTTTTAAGATGAAATATAGAGGAAGTTATCTTCTTCTAAGAATTGTGCTATACAAGCGCACCAAGCTTGTGGCCTCTACTTCATTCATTCTCGCAAATATGCTAAATTGGCTGAAATCGGGGAAACTGTCATGCAGGTGAGATATCTAAGGTCAAAGTTAGTGATGAAGGAGGAGAGGAACCAGGAGAGAGAGGAATCAGAGGCAACAGAGGAGAGAACTGCAACAGATCCAGGAGAAAAAAACGAGCGAGAATCAGAAAATGTCTCCATCTCCTTCCTGACTTCACGTCGTTTGGGAACCCCTGATCTAGAGGAAGGTAACTTCAACAACTTTTTTACGTAGGATCTGAAATTATTTGTGAACCATATGTCATGACCATATGAGTGGGGCTTGGAACAAAGGTCTTCCATTTCAACTCATTTCCAGCTTCACCACGACCGAGCAGGTTGGTTCATTTCTCCCAATGTCTCTCATTTCAGAAAGTTTCATTTTCATTTTCTTACAATAGATTCATCAAACAGAGTAAGATATTTCAAGCCTTTATTTCTTGTAGCTTTGATGATTATGGCTTACGGAAAATAAAATAAAACAATTTTAGTGCCTGAAAATTTGAAGCAGACATGTCAGGCATCTGTTTTTTCTCATCTTGCTCATGGATTATTATGGTGATGCGAAGGTTGCTGGCCAGTCAAGCGCGAGAACACTATGGTCATTGGACCAGCCTTTGGTACCTTTGGCAGTGTGGGCCGGTACCAAGTCCTGCTGGAGAATGGAGTCAGCATCTCCATGAAGCTTGTCAGCTGAAGGAAGCATGTCCAGGTAGATGGCTGTGTTGACTATGGACGTCAGAAAACCCTGTGGACCAGAACCAGCAGACGACACGGCACTCGGAATCATCACTGACTGTGGAAACTTCACACTGTGTCTCTGTATTCTTCCTCCAGATTGTGGGACATTGATATCCAAATGAAATGCAAACATTACTTTCTTCTGAAAGGAGGACTTTGGACCACTGAGCAACAGTCCGTTCTCTGGTTTAAAAATGGATTGGCATAAGGAACAACACATCTGTAGCTCATGTGTCTGCTGATGCACTGACCCCAGCCTCAGAACAAACATTCTGAAGCTCCTGCAAATACCTAATGGATTTTTCTTGACAGTCGTCTGAAGGACACATCGTATTGACGCAGTAATTCATGCAAAAAGTGCCCCAACTAAGTATTGAGTGCATGAAAATGAGCATAGCGTTCAGAAGCCTGACATTTCAATTAAACACCTTCTTTTTATCAATATTTTGTTATATTCATATTTACTGGGACACTGAAATTTTAAGTTTTCTTAATCTGTGAGCCATAATCATCTACATTACAAATAAAAGCGTCACTATGTGTAGTAAAATTCTATAAAATCCTGGTTTCACTTTCTGAAATAAGGATTTTTGAGCCGTAGTTGTATTCCCACCGTAAAGTTTCTGACAGGCATCTCCTCTCACTGCAGCTCTTTTGTCTTGCTGTTGGGGGAAAGTCTTTCACCACGAAAATATAGCTGGTGTTTGAGGAATAAAACTGCAGCCTATGATTTTGTCACAGCAACTGTACTTTTTTTAACCTATACAGACTCACAACAAAGTCAACGGGAAGGTGTAAGGCAGATTTTCAAAGGGTTCTGCTGATGTGGACTTCGGCCGTCTATCGCTACTAAGGTGGAAAAGGAGTAGAGGAGAGACAGCTGCTGTAAATCAGAGTAAATCCCAGTGTTTACACGTTGAAACTACAGTTTAATCTCTTTAAAGTCACTTTCTGACATTCATAGGTATTCAATAAACAATGCCTGAGAGACTTGTCCCATAGGAGCCTACACCACGCACACACAGCAACCGTAACCCCAAGGTGGAGGTGTTTTTATTTGTTTTTCAGAACATAATTTAAAATCTCTGAAATAATACTTATATGCATAATTCACTCCCTCTTTCAACTATTTTAAACTGATATGATTAAATTAATGTTGGACATAATTAAAAAGTTTGACATGCTTCGCAGTCTCCCTCCACATAACTCCTTAAAAAAAGTTTCTGGAAAATTAAAAAGTACCATCCTGCTAATCAGACCTCCTCTTTTTAGAGTGAGCCCAGGACAACGGATTTCTGGAAATAATCCCTGTAACTTTAACGTTCCGTTTGGTCGAAATTTCTGCTGTTTGGTCTATGATCTACACTTGGATGTTTTTGGAACAGAAATCAAGTACAGGTTTCTTTCCTAAATTTCATCAGAATTATTACATGCAGAGAAAAAAAACCATCCAAAACAGCTCATAGAGGTATATTTGGTGTGTTAATTTAGCCAGTTGTAAAAATATTCCAAGTAAGTCTTTTCAAAATCGATAATGCCAATAAATTGCATGAACAGTTAAGAAAACTGAGCGTTGGCATACAGAAACCATATTGATCCAAAACCACCTGGTTGGTGACACAATTGAACCTTAAGGACGTGTAAAAAAAAAAAAAAAAACGTGTAAAAAACACATTATAGGAGTCAGGAGAAGTCACTGCACACGTCCTCATCAAAGTCAGCGCAGTACTCACATGCGATGATGTTGCCGTAGCGGTTCTTGTTGCGATTCTCGTCCTTCTTGGCCGTCTCCCATGGCGCTGTCTGTCCCTCCGCCAGGGCCTGCAGAGACACGTGTAGACAAGCATGGGCTCGTGTGTGCGCGCACGGAAACGGCCATGAAATGCAGAATGAACACACAGTAATATGCACGCACATGTGGTTGGAGGCCCAAAGCTCGTACGCCGACACATTGAAACGATAACATGAATATGAATGAAGATACACCGATCTTTAGTAATAGAGGCACCAGCGATGGGGCTTAAACTCTGCATTATAGGCTTATAGGCTTCTGCCAATACACCCTTTTTCAGACTGTTTTAATGTATGTTATATGGACATATACTGTCTTTATTATCGACTTGTGTGTCTGAAATAAAAAAATATATATACACAACACATATATATACACACATAATATATAGATATATATATATATATATATATATATATATATATATATATATATATATATATATATATATATATATATATATATATATATATATATATATATATATATATATACACACACACACACATTCCAAGGTAAAATATTAATTGTTCAGAGAAGTTAGGCAACTTCTGGGATATTTGTGAACTTCAGAGTTTCCAGCTTGGATAGAGGTAATCTGCTTGTGCTTCCACTCTTTGCCGAAAACCAAACACCAGTAAGCAGAAAAAAAAAGGGAGCAAAACTCACATTACTTAAAGACAGAAATTACAAAAAAAAAAAAAAAAAAAATGGAAGGGAGACAAAGTAACACAGTTTGGGTTTATTGTTCTATTGGGTCACACTGAAAGAAAATCCACTCAGCCTTTTGTTAGAGGAGAAAAGACAGATTGTGGGCGCTCCCCGCTGCGGCACTGGCCTGGGCGGAAAGCCTTTCAAACATAACAAGGACAAAATGTGCATGACTGTGCTCTAGTGTGTGCTTCTGCTTCATGCATTCTTCACAATGCACTTTTCCTTTCCACACACTACTGGACTGAGAGGCATTTTAATATATGTGTGATTATAAATACCTTTTTGATTATTTTTTTTTGTTTGATACAGTTTGAGTGCAAGGAAATTTGACAATAACGTCCTTTGCGAGCATCTGTGGAGCAACCAAACCCCAAGTCTCAAAGGCCGCCATATGGAAGCTGAACTATTTTAGAAGCACTCCTCCAACACGCTCAGGTCACTCACATGTTCAAAATCTCCCAGTAGGGACAAGTGAACAGTCCCGTTTTTGAGTCCATTAAGGGCTTAGGAAGGCCAGACAACAGCTTTTACTTTCAGACAGTGATCTGACCTACATGCACACACACACAACAAATGCAATCAGACAGAAAAAAATAGACACCTAAACATATCGCTTAGTCAAGCAGAAAATTGATTCTGGCACATGAGATTGTGCGTTTCTATGTTTTTTTGTGTGTAAAAGCAGCTTGAGTCAGTCTTCTGTTAAATACTGTACATTTATTTTTATGGCTGTATAAAGATACTGGGTAGGGCCAAAAATGCTGTTTTACATGTTAGATTAAAGGCCTGCATTTGCATTTTTAAGTATGCATATGCACTGAAACAGAGACAAAACGGTTTTAATGTGTCATAGCGACTGAACATATGTATGAAAATAGAAACGAAACATAAATATAAAACATACTATTTGAAAGATCTGGTTTAAATAAAACCAGACGGTTTACTTCTGGAAATGTGCTCAAAATCTGCTCTTGTGACTTTCAAACCTAAGATTTAACTGTTTGATGACAATCCAATGTATTGAAAATGTTACATTTTCCCCCATTTTCTACAATTGGCAACCAGATGGAAATAAATTCCATAATTAATATTGGACAAGTTTTACTTATCGGACCGATATTAATATTTGAGACAGTGACTACATCGGCTGGTAATGACAGAAATGCTGATATATCGTCCATTCCTTGTAGATCGCTTTAGAACTGACTGCAGCTAATACGGATGCTGGCAGATCCTGTCATGCAACATACCTCAACTTTCCTTCTTTCAAGCCTTTTATATTTTAGGAATTTATGTCTGCAGGTATATTAGGAGTATAACCTTGACATAGTGGAAAGTTCAGTTCTTTAAAATTGATTCAGAAATATTTTGAATGCCCAAATCATAACCACTTCCTGTTTGATTTTCTAAATGTTTCAGAGTGTTTAAAGTTTGGACCTACAAACGCTGAGCTCTAAGGCAGTTTTGCAGCAATAAATTGTTAGGATAAACAAATAAATTGAAAAAAATTATAAACGCTAAGTATGCAGATGGAAATCTGGTCATGAAAGTAGTTTGAAATTAATGTGGTTTCTAAAAACATGACAGAATCCACATTTGATGTGACATCATAACATCTTATGCTGAATGTCTTATTCTTATTTCTTAGGGAAATAATCATATATGCTCATATATGTAAAAGTTGTGCTTTTACAGTTTTATGGTGAATGTAGAAATGTTTTACTTTCTTTTCCTTTTTTAAACACCATGCAATGGGTCACGAGGCGCAAATCCCAATCAAGCCACATATTTTGATACAATCTTTTGTGTGCAGTATTCCAACAATAAGTAAGGAGTGGAGAACTGAAAACTACGACAGGAACAAAAAGAAGGAATATAATAAACAGTTTAAGCAGCAGCTTATGCAAAGGTCACATTACAATAGCCTAATGGCTGCTTGACTTGTTTCAGGTGCCAGATTTAAAAATGAGTCGGACTTTACTTGAAATGAAAAGAGGTGCGCTCCCACTGGGGAGCAAAATGTTGACAATGTGGCTGCCGTCAATGTTAGTGAGGTTAATCGGTTTCAACACAGCGGGTCACATCGCACATAGAGCCGGGGACAAAAAGACGCCATATGGGGTGTGTTCGTAGCCGGAGACAGCCACTGCACTGGGGACCTAAATGTAAGCGTTCACATAAGTGAAGGACAGCCGCTGTGCTCTGATGTCGGCTACGTTTATGGAATATAAAAGGCCGCTTTTATTTTGCCCCTCACGGAAATGTATTCACGCTGTAGTCAATTGCCTTTCTGTTTCATACACAGCAGAGTTAAGAAGGAAAACCGTTGTCTAAAAGCCTTCATCCACCCGTTATTTATTTAAATTATTATTCTTCTCTTCGTTTAATGCTTTGAATAAAAGTTAAACTTTTTAGAAGATCCTTCGGTTTAGGGGTTCCTCTGATTATTTTCAGGAATATTTTGTGTTGACTTTCTTACTTTGGTTCATACTAAAGTGAATATGGCGGTGTATTGGGGCCATTGCAGATTAATTAAAAAATTATAATGTGGCCATAAAAGAGTACATTTCCACCAGAAATCTCAGAAATGTTATGTATTATCGTTATTGTCAAATATTTACGAGAAATAAATGGGCTAGTCTGTGTTGCCAGAATGTTCTGATATTAAAACCAAGATATTCTTTGACATTGTAAAGTCAGTAATTTGCACGAAAAGGCATTATGAAGTCAGACATTTACGACTAATAAATGCCAGAAGTCCTCCGAGTCTGATGTGTTACATTTATGAAATGCACATATGGATATCTTTAAAAGTAACAGTGGAATATTGGGGCTCTTCCCCTCTATCAGAACATCATCTCCTAGGTGAAGACTCGTCATGAATGCCTCAAACGGGATCTGAGACGGCGAGGAAGAAGCTGAAACACATCTGCATTAAGTCTGCAGCCAGCGGAAATCGTTCTGATGCAGGAAATATATGTACTGCTTACAGCTTTGAAAATATCCAGATACGCATCGGTAAATGAAGGGACCACAGCATGCTCTTAAATCTTTCCTTTTCACATTTAAATCATTCAGTTGTGGTCTATATAAAGTGAAACTGCAAGGCTTTGGTCTGAATTCCTGGTTATCGTTGCCCCACAGCCCCTCTTTTTCCCCTGTTCTGAGGTTCTTCTGAGAACAACTCATTTTGGTGCCGTCCCTTTAATGCAAATGAGGCCCTCCTCACCTCCAGGTAGCACAGCCATCCACTCCGTCCCATTTGGCCATTTTTGCAGTTTGCTGGGGGGCGGTGTAATGAATTGTGTGGGTTAATACACCCAACAACCAAACAGTTTCACTTGTCCACTTGTAGCCAGAAATAAAAATGTTGGATTGGCTATATTGGTAAGCCAGAACGTAACAGAGAATAGAGAAAACAGAACAGCTTGATAAACACATTCTAAAGATGTCTACGCAGCACCTGGGCAGACTACATTAAACATTTTTGCACTCCTAGAGACTCCAAGTACACAAGAAAATATGTTTGAGGGTTAAAAAAAAGGAGATTTGGCATTATCTGTCCCCTTTAAACCTCAAAGAACCCCAGGCATTTTCACATGTGTTTGACATTATAATGTCAAAAAATGTACATTTGTTTTATTCTAAAGTGTATTTAATTTTTCTTGTTTTTTACAATTTTTTTTACTTTAGAATATCCTAGTTTTAACAACATACATTTGTGCCATTAATCATGGAAATTTTTCTTCTAAATATGTGAATGTAATCTAGAAAATCTTGAAGTGTTTTGTCGGTAGCTTACTCCTCCATGGCCAGGTTATTTTGTGTTTCTCTGATCTATACTGGCCCTAATACTCAGTCGTAAGTGAGAGATGAACCATCCAGACACAAAAAGGCTTCTAAACTCAAAAAATTTAACCAGTGCTGTGGTGATAATACAGCACAGGCAACATGACAGAAAAACTAATTTTAAATGGAATGGTAAAGTATTTACTGAAACACCAGGCTGTAATAGAAACCCATACTGTATAACAGTTAAGTTAGTTTCAAGAATAAATATTTTAGGACAAACAGAGTAATTCTTAAAGTGATGAGAGCCCAGACCCTGACTTCCAGGAGGCCAGTGGTGCCGAATTCTCTTCCTTAGGGGACAATAGCCGGCATGTTTTACACATTTAGTTTTTTCTTACCTTGCTTTAGCTTTAGCTAAGAGAGTGGACCATCTCAGACAGTTTAGGAGGTATAGGATCTCTCTTGTGATCTTAAAGTGCCTCTACTCTGACACTGTTTAAGGTACTCTGAAGGAAAACATGCCAAATGTGGCGGATGGTAGGTCCAACACCTACAGACAGTGACCCGTGGTGCAGAAGGCATTTGAAGATAATCTCTCTGGCCTCTACAAGCCGTCTGTCTGCGGAGGTTCAAGACCAGAGCAACCAAGATCAGCTGAGACTCATCTGATCTCAGGAGTTAGAGCTTTTACTCCTGCTGCAGTTTGGAAATAGCATCAGAAACCTTACGGCAAAACATTTTCTCTTAAAGTAACATACAATACCAATGGGAGAGTCCTGCTGTCTACCATAGCTCTTTACTCAAATTAGTTTTTCACTTGCCTAGTTCTTTCATCATGTTGGGACAATATATGGTTGTAATATTCAACACAGTGCTTACAATGTATGTTTTCCTGGAAGAAATATTCAGAAATATTAGGTTTGACAATAATTTTACATCATGGTGGCGACATCCATTTTTAAGCCAAAAACAAATGTTTGACTCATTTCTGTTCAGAAATTTTCACTGTGCTGCCTCAGAAAAAAGAGCTGGGACAACAAACTGGGGGAAAGACATTTATTTTGAAAACGTCTTAATTTTCCCAGAGTTTGAAGACTGTAATATTTGCAACGAAATGCTTGTAGATGCCAATGAAAAAACAAAAAACAAACAGCAAAAGCTGCTTATAGCAGCTGTTGTGGTCGAAGCTAATTTGTCGCACAAAAGCTTTGGAGCTGAGAATTTAAACCCGCGTGTGTTTTCTCAGCATGAGGAAGAGACAACATGTTGGATGAAATGTTGTGAAGTTAGACCTGCAAAGTCTTCTAATGTGAATCAAATCAGTTGCTGGAGACAAGTGAAAACCAAAAAAAAAAAAAAAAAAAAAAGAAGTAGCACTCTGTGTGTGTGTTTCCCCTCCTTACACACTGATTCACACACACTCAAGAGTATGAATCACATTTTCTCTCCCCTGAAACGTATCAGTGGGTTTGAACCGAAATCACAGGAAGCAAATGAAAATATAAGTCGCAGTATCACGGAGGGACAATTTTCAACACGCATGCAGAGTCGGTAATAGAAAATATTCATTCTTCTGAGAATGGGAAGCTTGAGGGAGACGACAACAGACTCTCCATTGCGCCTTTTCTAGCATTTATCTTCAGAGAGGGAGACCAAGAAATAAATCAGGAGCGAATTTAAAGGACACAGGGAGGGGGCAGACTAATAAATTAGACGAAAGAAGAAAAGTAAATGAGTCAGTTAAATGAGACAAAGGAAGGATTTGAAAAATGTTACATGATAAATGGTGCATTAAACTAATTAGTTTGATGATGATGATGTAACTGAAAGAAATGGGAAAAGTAAACTGAAGAGCAAAAATAATGTGGTAGACAGATGATTAGTCTTCCAGTTTGTTATTTTCTGCATCAACATTGTGATGTATTACAAATAAATATGACCACCCTGGTCTCAACTTTCCACCATCATTCCTAATCGAGCAGCAGAAATGTACAGAAGGACCCAATACAGCAACATGTTGACACAATAAAGGAATCTAATTACCAAGCTCCTGATGCAAAAATAATATTTTTAAATGACTAAATCTTAACCGATTTCTGATGAGACAAATATCACAAGGACAAACAACAAAGCTTCTATTTCTGTATTGAATAAAAGCTTTTTCAACGGACCTTTTTGGACACGATGGGAACTTTTCGGTTTTATCTGACACATTACTAGTCCTCCATTTCTGTCTCAATTTTTAATTTGCTACTACTTCCACGTTACATAAAATGTGTGTGGCTCAATTAGCTATACTGGGTTCTTATCTAAATAACATGTTTGTGAAACTCACAACTCACAGCATTTTCCCTATCAACATTAAAGTGAATGTAGTGAAACCAGCGGGAAAAAAAACGACACTATTCTGCGCTCCATAACACTGCCATACTTTAATTAAGTTCATTATCTAGAAAGTTGGAGTTAACTGGACTAAATTGGTACATTTTGTTCAGGCTTTACACAAACGAAATGAAGAATTTTGAATTTTTTCCAATTTTACAACACAATGTTTTCTATGGGGTGTGGTTACATGCTGCAATTTAGGTCAAGACCCAGTAAAATTGTTATAAATATTTTACTATTATTTAAACAACTTCCACGGCCATGGTTTAATCTCCATACGTACGGTTTATAATTTTGTCTTCTCTGGTTCTTAAATTACCTAGTAGGTTTTTATTTCTAATATTATTCCATCAAGGTTCCTCTCCATTTTATATTTCAGCAAATGTGCAATGTCTGATTAGAACATATTTGAAATAAGTGAGAGGCTCTGCAGAATCTGTGCTTCAAGAACTTAAATGAGGGAAGGCATGTGGTCCGCGGGCCGGGACCCTAACCCAGGATGGCCTCCAAAACACGGGTGTGTACTCTAACCCTGCGCCACCATCGTGCCCTAAAGAATTATTAATATTTGTGTGTGTGTGTGTGTTTGTGTGTTCACCTCATATTCCTCCTTAAAACCATATCCCTGTCCACATTTCATCTGTGTGATGTGCTGCAGGAGATCTGCAACTCTGATGGCTGGCTGAAACTGGCCGGCCTGGAACTGACCTACAGGAAATACAAAAAAAGAGGATTTTTCACAGAAACTGTTAAAACAAAAATAACTCACTGATTAAATGTGAAAAAGGAAGTTGCCCTTTAGATTGGATCTTTTGGATCAACTCCTTTGCCTTTAATAAAGCACAACTAGCCTTTCGAAAGGTTTTCTAATGCAGTCAATATCCAGCATGATTTCAAAAAGTAAATCATTAATATTTTATTTTTATTACACATATCAAGCCTTATGTTTCAAAATAAGGCATTTTAATACAAACATAAAAATATGCAGGTATCTCAAGATTTAAGATGCATTAGTAAGCAAATCTTAAAGAGAAAGTAGAAAAAACTCCTTCTTATGGATCAGACATGCATAATGTCACTTAATTTAAAAATTCTGAAACACACATCAACACATGTTTTGATAATACATTCCAGCAATTAGGGCTGGGTATCATCTAGGATGAGCCGATACAATACCATTCTTGATACATAGCTCACGATACAATACCATTGTCGATACAGCTTAGCTTGATTTGACTCCAATATTTATTACTTTAAAATTAATCAACATTCATTCAACAAAACCAGCCAAATGTTTCATAACATACACATATATATATATATATATATATATATATATATATATATATATATATATATATATATATATATATATATATAATATGTGTTCAATTTATTGAACTAAATAGATTAACAGTAAAATAAAATTTGTTTCAATGCATTTAACGCATATCACAGAAACCAAAAATGTGCCCAAACGTCTGATTTTAGTGACGGAGGTGCTTCTAAAATCCTGTCGGACATTCCGCAAATCTCATTTGCTCTTCCTCGCTGTGAACAGTAATGGCCCGCTGTAATATTGCCCCCTAGAGGATGGAAGGTATATCGATATTGAAACCCAGAATATCGATATTAAATCACTTTTAAAAACATCATTATTAATCTTTGTATTGATTTTTATGCACAACCCTACCAGTAATACAGTCATGGTAAAAAGAAAGCACACCTCCTTCTGGTCTAGGATTTAAATATATAACTTTGAGAGATTCTAAATGCTTTACTCTGAGTTTATTCAATAAGTAAGCAGAAAACAAGAAACTCTACCTATGACCTGAATTCAAACCCCACAAATTTTTAAGAGCACTTCAAACATCAAAGCATGTACATGCAGATTCTCCAAAAATATCACACAAAAAGCTAGTTTCTGGGCAAACAGATAACGAGGTAAAAATTGCTCCATTATTTGTTTGGATTTGTAGGGCTTTCACTTTGTTTGCTGAAGACAGATTTTCTGACTTCCTGGTGAGAAATGCCTCAAAATTGACCACTTATGGACTAGTCTCAAATGTGATTAGGAAACTCTGAGCTCACCAAGATGCCCCAAGTTTAATTTCCTGTACGACTGTCATGCATATAGAATATAGTGAAGGTCGCCCATCTGAAATATTATCAGCCCTTCTGAAAATGTCTGTTATATCAACATAAAAATGCGCAACCCCTAGTTGTGGACATGTTTCTTTAGTCTATAAATACATGAAACTGAAAGGAATGCACAGATAACGACCAAAACCAAAAGCCACGCGGATGTGCTCAACTCAGGTGTAAAATATATATGCAGACTGACGAACTAAAACGTGTTTTTAAAAATCATTTTTTTCCTACCAAAAATGCCAGTTGATTGTAGTCAAGAGACAATTATACAAATACAGTTTGTATTTTATATTTTTACATGGCCCCAATTTACCAAAAGAAAAGTCACCCCAAGACACATAAGGCAACAAGGTCCAGTTTAGATGATAATCTATGTGCACGTACCACTCTGATAGGAGAGCTCCACAGACTCACAGCCTCCATAAGGAAAACTCTGCATTGTCAAGGATGGCTGGGCAAGAGACGGCTGGCTACCATCTGTTGACAGATTCATAGAGAAACAGATAGAGAGATTAGCATGATTATCATATTTTCAGACACATATAACATGTTCTGGAAATCACAGTGAGAAAAGTCATTTAGCAGCCCAGACAAATATGCAATTCTTCTGTATTTACAAAACGAGCAGATTGAATAAAATTGTGGACAAAGACAGATTAAAAAACAAACAGAAGAAAACCCAAAGCCACAAAGTTGAGAAAGAGTCGAAAGAGTATAAAATCTGCTAAGAAAAAAAAAAAAAACAGATGTTAAATTTCATCTCAATAGCCAAGGCCTCCCTAATAAGCCTGTCAGAATCTGCACATTGTGTCTTTAATACATAGAATGACAGTCTGGTCACTGATGACAGTCAGCTCAATAGATCTGATAAATTCAAAGTGTGTTCTTGTCAGGGAGGGAAAAAGGAGTTGTGATATGAAAATGCATGACTCCATGATTTCTTAATGGATCAATTCACGTGTTAATGACCCCTGTAGGTTTATCAGCGGTAGCTAGTTCAACAAGCAAATATAAAACCCTTAACAAATTAAAAATAAGTTGCCCTGGAGGTCAATGTGCATCTTAAACAACAAACAAATCAGCAAATAGTGTTTCAGTAAAACAATGACTAAAATAATACAAATATAAAGAGTACAGAAACAGATAGAAGTGGTTGTCATAGAGGTAGCTAAGAGAATAATAACAGAAGCAAGAAGAAGGTCAGACATGAGGGAAGGGAATGTCAAATCCAGGGAAAACAGAAGTAACTCAAGAGAAAAGAGCAAAAAGTTTAAAAAAAGAAGGTTGTGTGCTCAATGAATAAGAACCATGTTCTCATCTGATTATAATCCCCGCTGCTCTTCCTTTTTTTCATTATATATGGCACGAGCAGAGGTGGGTTGAGTAGCCAAAGATTGTAAGAGTAGCACTACTTCAACATATTTTTACTCAAGTAAAAGTAAAAAGCAGTCAGCCAAGAAATCACTCAAGTAAGAGTAAAAAAGTATTCAGTAAGAAGGCTACTCTAGTACTGTGTCACTAATTATAACAACTGATCTTTTAATATTTAAACATGATGTAATCAGACAGACCAAAGTATAAGGTTACGTGCAAATTCCGGTATTTTAAAGACAAAAGATACAATTTTCTAAAAAAAAAAATTTCCAACATTGAACTTGAAAACAATACTTACAGCAGTTAATGTATATACAGTGAGTTAGAACAGTGCAAAGTACTTCCAGTGACAATATCTACTGTTTTCTGTACGTTTATTTGACCTCCAAATGGCTCAATGAGCTCAGCAGATAGAAAATAACATTAAAACAACAAAGCTTGTGTACAAATAAGAAGTCTCACTTTAACCTAAACTCCAGGTTTTTGTCTCTCTGGTGAATTTTTGGTTAAAACTAGTCTGTTCTTTATTTATGAAGTTAACCAGAGATTTTACTCAAGTAAGAGTAACGATACTTGAGTCATAAAATGACTCAATTAAAAGTAAAAAGTACAGTGCAGTAAAACTACCTCTAAAAATACATTTTGCTCAAAATGTTACTCAAGTAAGTGTAACTGAGTAAATGTAACTAGTTACTACCCACGTCTGGGCACAGGAAGTAAGAGTTTGTGTCCAATGTTGTATTTGTAGGTTTGGGCTCTACGGGAACCAAATGAGCTTAACAAAACCAATAAAATAGAAGTTTTTTGATAAATTTGTCGTGGCACTTTATCTAATAAAAAAGTCTAAGTCTTTTTATATATTTCACCCAAAATATCAAATGACTTTAACAAGGCTCCTATTGCCCATGATGTGGAATTTACCAACTGATTGTTAATGGGTATGCTTTTTCGATTATCTCGCAATAGCTATACGTTTACATGGACAAAAGTAATCAGAATAAACAGCCGATCGGACTAAAAATGTGTCCTGTAAACACGGCAATTGGAATATTATGATCAGATTAATCTCAGTTGGAAGGAAATTGTAATCCGAATGAGAGGGGTGGCTCATGTGGATGGGCAATCCGATCAGCGTGCATGTAAATACTCAGGATCAAGTTATTCTGAATGGGACAAGCGGACCTGAGTGCGTATGCACGTCACTGTGATGTATTTCTGCTTTGAGTGGCAGAACTATGTTGGGAGGCAAAACTGTGTGCAACCTATTCTAAACATTAAAAGAGCTCAAAACTATCTATCAGTAACGTTTAAACCGTGATTTGAACCTGGTGCAAGTCCTGCCTGGGCACTCAGCAGACAAACGAACTATAACTAACACTACTGCTTTGTTTGCTACTTGTTGTTGTTCAGCAAAGTCGGAAGCTCTTCTTCTGTGGTTTTATAAAGGGAAATTTGATAACCGCGTATGTCAGAGTTGTTATATTCTGAATAAAGCCAGGTGCATATACACGCACATTATAATCGATTGTGTGCTTATATAAATGGTAGAATCAGATTATTTTTTGTTTTTTAATCTTAATATATTTCAATCCAATCATGGAATTTTGTGCATGTAAA
Source organism: Fundulus heteroclitus (assembly GCF_011125445.2). Classification (NCBI taxonomy): domain Eukaryota; kingdom Metazoa; phylum Chordata; class Actinopteri; order Cyprinodontiformes; family Fundulidae; genus Fundulus; species Fundulus heteroclitus. Next base: position 6,164,662 of record NC_046380.1, on the reverse strand, counting down.
CATAGCTAATGTGAGTTGAGTCTCGATCGTGACTCCCAAATGCACAGTTTCAACCTCTGTCTTTATAAAACCTTCTCTGAAGCATTTTTCCAGAACAATTAGGCCAACACTTCTGGGTTCAGGGTTGCCAGATCTGACTGACTTTTTTTTTCCAAGTCTTTCCAGCTTTTCCAAGTTCAATGATAAATATGTAAATCTTTAGATTGAACAGTTATTTTTCTTTTTAATTCTTTACTTTTGTTTGTAGCCCTTTTGAGCTACTTAAAAACATTATAAATTCATTCATCATTATTATCTGTTATTATTTTATTTACTACTACCAAATTGGTTTTACTGCAGACACAATCTTTGTAGATCACCTGCAACAAATATTTTGTTTTCTTGCTACTTTTTTGTGCCTTTCTTAGCCCAGGATATTTAGCAATCCTAATTTAGAATCTATGACGATCAGCCCAAAAGACTTAAAGTTCTCCAAAAACCTTTATCAACTGTCTAAGGTGCATTTATTTGGTCTTTTTAGGCACAAGCACAAAGGGACTCATTGACAAAAGAAACCATCAGATTTGGTTGTAATGTGGTACACATTCAGACCAGAGATTGGTGTCTATATAATTTGCTCTCCAAGGATCAGGCCCATCCAGAATGTTTAGTCATAGGTCAAAATAGGCAACATCATCAGTGAAGCCACAGCCTTAATAGAGGTCTCATCATACGTATGAATGATGCTGGTGGGTCACATTATGCAAAAGTCTTTATATTTGAACCACAGATGGTATTCACACAGATTGTGGAGGCATCAAACAAAACAAACTACACCCAAGGAGGATCTTCCAACTTTTGTCATCCAGTCATGCAAGACATGATGATCTTAAGTCCTTAAGTAGAACTCTACCGGACCTCATTACTAGATTCTTGCAGAGGTTTCATCTCCCACAAAACAGGCGTCTTGGGTTGCGAGATCCAGGCTTAACCGTAGATTTAAGACAGTCGTGCCAAGAAGGCTGAAGAGACACACGTGTGTTATTTCTAAAATGTTGGTGTAGAAAGTTACCAGGTGGGACTTTAAACCTCATCTGGCAGTGACTCCATGGGACTCACGATACAGCTAACCTGGTACATCCACCATTAAACCTCTGATTACACACGGTTGACAGCACAACTCTGTCCCTCTGCCAATAAGCTTGATCTCAATGAGCAGTTACAACAACCCTTAGTTTACTACAAGAGAGGAAGCAACAGCTGTATGAGTCCTTCAGCTGCACCAAATCCCCTTTGGGTTCAACACTCTGCAGACCACCATCATTTTTTTAGTGAGTCTGCTTCACGCACAGCAAATGTATGCTCTTCTTTACCGAAATTGAGACATGTTGGTGTGCAGACCTCACAGTGGCGTTTAGTGTGTTTGAAGACACACGATAAGCTCACCAAGGTCAAATATGCATTAAGCCAGGCATGAAATGAATTCATAGGGGTAGCTCCACAACAGTGACTATGATGGAGAACATCTCAATGCTAATGGGCAAATTTATTGACCCCCACAGGCACAAGTATGTGCGTGAGCATGTGCATGTAGGTTAGTGTGAGACAAGACAACACTGTAGGATGTGCACGGCAATGTGCCCATTTAGCAATGCAAGTGAGAGAAAATGGTTTGCAGGAACAAAAGTGTGTGACGGAAAGGGAAGTTTGTGTATGTGTGTGAAAGCCATTTACTGTCACTGTGTGTATGTTAATGCAGTCCTTCATGCTTGGTGGTGTGTGTGTGTCATAAGGTTCCTACCCTCTGACTTTAATAAGACTTAGTTATGGATGACTTGGGCTCTTAGTGTTCCTTTATTATTTTGTAATTCCTTCTTCCTCCACTGTACCACTCCTCCCACTATAGAAGTATTGTACTGTGTGTATCACAAACTGCCAGGTGTGTGTGTGAGAGTGGGTGTACAGTTGATAATGAGAATAAAACTCATAGTGGCCTAACTTTAACCATAGGAATTCACCACTGAATAATGACTATAACTACTTTGCATTCATGTCATTAATGCAAAGCTATTTATTTTTGACAACAGCTCCACTTTGACATATGAGCGACATTGCAGAAGCATGACCAGGAAGTGATGTTTTAGTCTTGATTATTTTTGTTTGTCCTGGTATCCCAATGAATAAGACACAGTCTTTGGGGGGAAATCCTACATCAGCTGTTGCTTCTACCACTCAGCTGTATCCTGGCATTTTGTTGAACCCAAAATCCTTCCCAGGTCAGAAGGGCTTTGGTCTCTCAAGTAAATTCTGGTTATGCTCTTGGGTATCTTCTTAGTACAATGTGCAAAGTAAAAACCTCAAAAGACAAGTTTACATCAGACATTCTGATCAGATGCCTGACGGAAGAATGATAGAGAGACCAGTAGGGTCCCGGTTGAAGAAGGCCACTGAGAGGGCAACAGGTGAACAAATGAGTGAAGATGAGGAAAATGATGCTAGTATAAGGGGTGAAGATGAGACAGTTTTGGAGTCAGAGAGAGAGAGAGAGAGAGAGACAGACAGAGAAGAGACTGCAGAGGAAGCTGATGAAGGACAAAGGAGAAAGCACAGGGTCATGAAATCTCCCCCTATATTCCAGCTGGAAGCCCCTGGAATATATGTATTTATCTGGACAGCCTGCAGTGCAGAAGCATTAGATCAGGGGTCACCAACCTTTTTGAAACTGAGAGCTACTTCATTGGCATTGTGTCATACGAAGGGCTACCTGTACTGACCTTTTGAACTAGGAAAGTCTAAAGTGTGTTATGAAACTGGACAGGTTGGACTTTACCAAAAGTATTTTACTAGTAATTATAATACAACTAAATATGAAGCAAACCCTATAATAAAAAAAAACAGTGAATCTATCAGAAAATTCTAATTGTCTCTCTCTGAATGCATTTTAGATAAATGAGATGCACAACAATGCAGCACTTCAGCCCAATTTATAGGCAAGGCAAGGCAAGTTTATTTATATAGCACTTTTCAAAAGACACTCAAAACACTTCATGAAGCAGCGAAATTAGTTTACACAGTCAGAGGTACAATTCCTGGCCATTGCTAGAATATTGTCTATCAAGCATATCGCAGAAGAAAAACTGGTCTATTCACGTCAGAAAACGGATAGAGTAGTTGGAGGAAGGCTACTTCCAAAGATGTACATGCCAAGTCTGACGCACATGTAAAGGCTAGGAACGCTTGGAGTAGAGACAAAAGTATCATCTGGAAACATATATGATAGGAAATATTAATAGAAAAATCATAGTTACAATAAAACTGCCTGAGATTTTTTACTTGACAGCCATTAAAATATTTTCCAACATGGCCACGATGAAACAGAAACCTTAGAAAAAGATACATTTCCTCCAGATCTCATATCTTATGAGCAATCATGACGCTTTAGGGAAAAGCTGACTGTCAAAGTCTGACTGTCAGATGTTTAATAGATATGGTGACATGGCAAGTTTCCAAACAGGAGAAATCACAAAGTTATCATTACCCAAAGAGGCTTCTCCACAACACATTTAATACATTTATCTGTGTTCAATAGTAATTTCCAGTGTCATTTCACGTTGTTACCCTTTACTTTAATGTGTTGCTTTGATGTCTGTATGTAGGATTTTCAAGGGTTTTTGCTCAGAAGCTGATATGACTTTTACATCAACGGCACTTCTGAAAATATTTAAACTGAGAAAAATGTTGATGTGTTCAACACTCATTTTATCTGATAGTCACTGTGTGTGAGTTTTAAAAATAACTGCTTGGCTGCAAAATAAATATTAAGTCATTACAAATGACCAGACTCTCAGGCTCTTTATGCCAGTAAACTATTGTTTATTCAATGCAGCAGAAAATGTTTAGGAAGAGCATAAAGGTGTTGGAATAAAACAAATAATTAAGAAACACCAACTGAAACAGCAGCGTTAACCAGATGCATGTTTTGTATAAAACAATGTTGCTGAAAAGTAAATATTTAATTTTTATTTCCCCATTATTTGGTCAGAGTACTCAGGTTCTGAAGTCTATCTTTACATTAGCACTGCTTTTTTCCCCCCGTTTTTATTTATCATAAGTCATCATCACAAAATCTTTTTGAAAACCTAGTCGGAAGACAAATAAATAAAATCAAGGATGCTGACCCGGGTTCGAATCCGACCCGCGGTCCTTTGCCGCATGTCTCTCCTCCTCTTCCACCCCCTTCCTGTCAACCTACTTTCAGAAAAAGCGAGCCACTGGAGCCGCAAAAAATCCCCAAAAAAAAACAAACAAAAAAAAACAAGCTCCTACATGATTCTTCTTTTTTCCACAAGCCAAAGATGAAAAAGCCAAAGGTTACCGTGGGTTTGCTATAAACCCACGGTAACCTCACACATTTTACTCAAGTCTAACTACTTCGAGATCCAACCATTGAAAGGACAACATAATTATAGCAGCAGTTGGGTATCTGTCAGGAACATTGATGGCATCTGAATCTGCTTTTATTAATTACAGGACGCATCATCAGAACCTCAGCAATTAGATCCTGAAGAGTCAAACAGTAATTGGAACTGAATTCTAAATTATGTAAAACACCACATCCTTACTGTGCTAAATTATGTATTAAATTACAAGTGGATGGTAATGGCTGAACATAATATGCTCAAAGCAACTGATTTTAATCTCATCATACGCAACTTCCACTGCTTAACTACGCAAAGCCAACACAACCTGAAGAAACTGTCTGTGTGCAAGAAATTTATATGGAAATGTAGCTGGTCAAAATGCAAAAAGCACACTTTGCGATCCTTTCAGCATTAAAGGTTAAGAGCTGGATGCTCTCGTGCCGTTTGGAGTTAGAAATCTCTGCCGGCAGCATTTAGAAACAAAGTGGGAGAGCTTTGGGTGGCAAGTTCATCTTTCTGCGTCTTCTCCTTTTTCCGTCTGTGAAGCATGAGGTCAAGTTCAACTTCATTTCATTGCTGGAGAGCTAAGCCAAAGCGCTTTCTCTGGTCTGGGTAAAAAAAAAAAAAAAACTTCGATATATATGACACACGTCACTGTCGCTAGCAGAACAATAAGGCAGACATGAAAAATGGAAACAAGTAATGCAAATGGAAAGCTAGGGATGAAAGGAGGGAGTTGAAACAGACATATAGACTCCATATGTAGTGAAATCAACACAGTTTCTGGATATATGGTGGGATTTAGGGTTTTGTTAAAGTCATTTCACTGCCTTATTTGCACAAAGACTCATGTGGAATACCAAAACAAGGACAGATGGCTTTATAGTGTAAACGTCGCCTTTTAACAACATAATTACCCCTAAACCTAAAACCAAAATGTTGCAGCTTTGTGTGAAATTTGCAGCTTTGCATTGGATTGGTAGGGTGGAGGGCATCGTAACTCTGCAGTTTATTCTGCAGAGATGAGTCAGACAAACCCAGCTTTCACGTGAAAACGCAAGCACAGTCAAAACCCAGAATCCCACACCGACGCAGTCCGACACAATTAATATTTTTATGACTTTTGTGTTTTGCTCAGAGGCTCGAAAGATTTACACAAAGTCCATTTTGTGATGGAAGCCTTCCCTGAAAGCTTCGGCTACCAGTGAGCGCCCATCTGACTCTCAGGAGGATTCCCAAAAGAAGAAGCAACAACATTAACTCATCTGACTCTATAAGGCGTATGATCAACTTGTCAAGGTCCGGCGTAATAAATGTTATTGTCCTCTTTGTACATACAATAAATTTGTACATACATTTTTGCTTTCTCTTTTAAACAACTTGTTCCAAATTAAAAAGCGAGGATCCGACAAACTGTCCGTTCATACCTTTCCAGTGTGATTCAACGTTAGGATATCAGCCAGGATTGTGCTGAGATTTCTCCAAAAGCCAAGCTGAGAGATCAGAATGTGGAAGCTGCACTCCAGGAAGGATCCATTAATGAGCCAACACTCCAGCAACCAGACAGCACTGTTCCTTTTCTATAACAGTGGTTGTGGTGTTGAAGTGGACGGACCATAGGTGGTTCAACATCACAACGTTATTTCTTTACTTGGACTCAAACTAGTTTTATTTCTAACACTGCTTGCCATCGAAGGAGTAACTTTCTGCTTTTCTGCTGTTATGGGAAATCAACGGGTGTTAAAATTATAAATCCTGGTCAACATTTAGTTGGCTTAAGACCACACTCCTGCCTGCATAAGTTGGTAATAAAAAGATGCGAGAAAAGACAAAGAAGTGTCCCATATATTTATTTTTATATACATTTATCTGAAATCTACAGCTTTTCCCTCTGTAGAATCAACACTTTAACATGTTTTCCGGGATGTCATCTTAACGAACAGTCTCCCAGTGCAAACTCGTCACAGATGACCACAAAGATCAACCGGCACTAACAACATTCCAGTAGTTTACTTCATTATAATTCCCTTCTCATGATATGAGCAGAACAAGCACTGTGTGGTGATCCAATTAGATGCACGCAAATGGAAAATGGTAAATCCAATTACCTACATGTGACAGGAAAACATTTCGTGGCTGAAAGACATCCTGGATGACCGTGCAGGTCAGGTGTTCTTTGTGCATGAGTGACCGTCTGCTGCCCAGCAGACAAAATTATATGTAAGGAGAAAAATTTAAGGATCTACAATCATGAAACCCATCAGGACCAAAAATTAAGCCAATTTTCTTTCTCTCTTTCACTTTAGTCCAGTTGCTAAAGATGACACTTTGGGAAGCCGTCAAGTCGGCGTTCACAACGTCGTCCAGAAGGAGATGGTAGAGTTTGAGGAACTGTAATGCTTCTCCCAGGAACAGCGCGTGGCCAGTTTTAGAAAATTAAACTACCAAGAAATCATGCAGACGTTGCTCTCAAGAATGCAGACATTTTGGGATAAAACGTTCACCAAGAACGTTTTTGAAAGTTGTCTGCGTGTTTTTTTTTTTTTTTTTTTTGATTCTCTGTCCAGTAGTGTGGATTTTTTTTAAAGATTTTACAGCAAATGAAAACCTGAGGAATGATATATTTGAGTTACTTACGGAGCAAGGTCTTTCCTGGATTTCTTTTCCCTTGCTTCTAGACTAGACTTTCAGATAATATTTCTGTATATAATATATATGTTCTGTAAATCACTACAAAGCCAAGGAAGTCCAAGGAAAAAATGGGATCTCCAGTAAAGCCTGGAAAACGATTGATCAAAACTAATTAAAACATTACAAAACTCAAAGCTGGATTACCTGTCTAGAAATGACTAGTAACCATAGTCATTTTATAAATTTATCCTAAATCCATTGTGGGTTTTAGTTATCTCAGAAACATCATAGAGCTGATGGAGTGTCACAGTTTTCTCTTCACATCCTTCCTATTGCCTTTTGTATATTCACTTTCAGAGGCTTTAAATTGTCCTCGACTACAACTTTCCATAAGACATAACCTTCAAATAAGTAATTTCCTGTTTTCCTGTTTCTTAGAGATTTTAGCCATTTTTCTTAGTCGGCCATAAAACTGCAACCACAAAATCATCTCTAAAACCAGGCAACAAGTAAGTCAGCTTCAGGGATTGTTTTTTTTTTTTTTTTTATGATTGGCCATTTTGACACATTTGCACTGTGGCATATCTGCAGACTGTATTAGACTGAGCCAACTGGCTAACAGATCGAAGTGCACAGAGAAGAGCGCTGGAACGTAAGCAGGCAGTCAAGATGAGCAAAAAAAAAAAAAAAAAAAAAAAGCACAGAGCTTCAATCTTGCCTGCGAACATAAAGGTTATAAATTACTCTCTCTCTCTGCTGCACTCACCTTCAATTACCCAGCAGTGCCACATTATGACCAAACAAAATGACTACCATTAGCCATAATCACCTTACATGCAGCCTAATGTTATGCTGAACTGGACTGGGAAAATAATTGCTTTTCCCGTAATGCTGTGGAAAAACTACTTCCAAAACAGGAAGTGCTTTGGGTGGAAATTGAGCACTTTCTGCACAGGTGGCATCTTGGCATCATCTTCCACCACGGAGAGGATTGGTACAGATGTGCTTCAGGTGCAGCACGTTAAAAAGCATTACAGATGTCCTTTTACTCTCTCTTCATAGCCAAATAACCAAGACATTGCTGTTCTCCTTGAAATACAAGCTCTATTAGACCGAGTCTAGCTCACAGTAAAACTGCTAAACCTAGAACGTCTTCAGCTTCTGGTCTAATAGGCGTCTGTTTAAAGCTATTCCCCGTGTTCCTGTGATAATCCTACCACACCAGTTCCCACACAGGAAAAACTCTCTCGGATTGCATCAGAGTACAACTACCTGAATGCTACAACCTCTGGCATTATGTCTGCGCTGACGCGTTCCCCTAGCAGGATAAGTTAAATTTTAATCTATATCTGGGAGGTTTCTGGGACTCCACGGTCGGTTTCTGCTCTGGTGGTGAGAAGGTTACATGAACTGGACCTACGTCAAAGATTAAAATCCATTCCTAATGCTATTGCAGCAGAAATGCTGAGAAAGAGGCCATTGAATTATCTGGCAACCTTTTTTTTTTTTCAAAGGTTTGACTGGCAATCCCCATGATAAGCCGGTATTTGGTACTATTCCATTGTTTTTAACTAAAAGTATATTTTTTAAAATCTACACAACCTACTCAGACACACAGGAATGTTGATGTAATAACGATATTATTATAAAGCTGTAACGGAAGAGACGATAATTCAGCAAATTGGACTCAGACAAAGAAGAACGCCAAAGGCTTGACTCATAGCAGTTCTCATCTATTCAGTGTGTCATTGTCTTTTGTGGTATTTCTGATAAATACGTTTAACCTTATTAACCAGGAAATGCTTCTAACCCACAGCTGTGTGTAGTTTTTGTGTTAACAGCAGGGAGAGCCCATCCTAGGCAGGTACAAAAAGCTGACAACTGCTGTTTGAGAGAAAAAAAGAGTGTTGAGTAACCTTTTAAGCCACACAGGTGTCTTAGAAATTGATTTTTTTTTTTGGGAGGGGGGGCGGGTGGTAGAAAATATGTGTGCACATGAATTTCATGTGACTCTGTTGCAATGATCCGTGGGATTTAAGGTCCATCAGCGTACTCTGCATGTAAATCACACGCATCTGAAGACGTGTGCTTTCTCAGGCAAAAGTAATGTATGTAAAATAGGAGTTTGCATTGATTTTGTTTATTATATGTGAAGGTGACCTGTTGAAGCGAGATTGTCTGAAGTTATTTTTGCAGCTAAGAAAAGACCGGAGCAAAATATGATGTTGGTTTAAAAAGGAAACGTGCAAACATGAAACGGCTAACAGCGTTGGCAGAGTGGAGTTACCCGAGCTACTTGTGCCTCTCTTTGATCCTTCAATCCGTCAGCCTCCTTCAGCATCATCCTAATAACTTTCTCTCTCCGGCCTCTGTCTCCCATTAAGCCGCTGAAATACAACGCTCGCTGGCACCATTCAGCTCGCTGGTGCTATTATCCATTTTCACAGAGCTAAAAAAGGTGTCAGCGCGAGTGCGAATGTAGGACTCTTACTTTGGAAATGAAACCATTTTCATCCATTTATTGAATGTGGAAATTCTGCTTATTTTAGAGGCCCCCCCTGGAAAATGACGGACCTAATGGGCCCTGCAGAAATCGATGTGTTAAGTGTTAAATTGACAATGTGCAGGGATCAATAAAGCTCTCTGTGTAGATAAAAAGGATCCAAGGTGAGCAAGTTTGTTTGTTAATTTCTACCTGTTTGAGTTGTTTATTAATGTGTGGGGATAACATTTGTTTTCTGTCTTGAGGGCAAATAAGGAGGCTGTTTTATTTCTGTAATTTATAGTAATTTTCAGAGAAGATATCAACCTAGTGGGCTTCCTTTTTAATAATGAGCGTCCGTCTGAAAGCAATTAAACTTGTACAATTAATGAACTCACAGAAAGGCCAGCATGTTAATAAATGGAAGAGGTTTCTTTGCTGCTTTAATTATTATCTTACCACTTTAAATTCAGACCATGTTGAGTTTTATCTTCAACACAACTCAACTGGAATTAAATGACAGTTTTGTTTTTGAAGGAGCTGTTTTCCATTTTTCTAACCCTTTCCACCCTGTTCTTTTTTCCCCTCATCAAGTCATTTTTGACCCACAAGTTCTAAAAACAAGTTGTCAGTCAGTTTGTAGAACTGTCACCCGTGTAGTCGCAGCTTCAATCAACACTTTGCATTCAGGGGCCGGGTGTGCTCTGTGCTACAGGGATCACCGGTTTGTGTTAAAATGGCCTCACCTGTAAGCAAATGAAGCTAAGAATTTTACAGCTTAAAGAAGACTTTTATAAATTATAAAGACACTGAAGGTGAGATGTTCAGCCCCGATGAGGACAGCTCCAGCTAACCCCTGGACCATCTTTACCCCGGGAGAGCACTGCACAGTTATGTTGGCACCAATGCAAAGCCTGCTCAACAGCAGGTGGGTGTGAGCGATTTGCACGTTCAGAGAAGCAAAGACTTTAAGAAAATGGCTTCAAAAAGCCACTTATGTCCAAGAATTAAAAAAAAATCAGGGTCAGAAATCCAGCAAGAAGTGGGATGGACGGCAGAAGACTGAGGCAAATACGTTTTCTGATTGTTTGGGACATGTGGGAATTCCCTGGTCAGCGTTAAAAAGAGCTACTCTGCGCCTTGTGTTGAGTGCTATGTTGTTCTGATTGTGAAGAATCCCGATGAAATCAATGAGCGTGTCAGTTCCTCATCAGGAAATGGACCCAATTATGATCAGCAACACTGCAATGACTCAGGAGAGGCATGAGAATTTCCTCAGAGAGCATCTCCTTCTAGCAATGCAGACGCAGTTTTCCAGCTCAACGGACCGCCAAGTGACAGGGTAAACGTTGGAGAACGTTGAAATTTCAGGTCTGTGGTTAAGAAAAGCTCCAGATTGTAATCCTACCAAATAGCTGTTGACAAAAACCAGGTTGGGTAAAAAGAAGCAAATGCACTCTGATTAAATCCAAGCACTAAAAGGACAAGAGCAGGTCACTCATCAGGATTTGGCCCAAAAGTTCATATCCAGCATGTCCAGCATGAGAGAATTACTAAAGTTATAAAGTAGCAGCAAATGTTGAAATATTGAAAAACTTGACTCTTCCAGTAGGTTTGATATATTCACTAATAAAAGGTTTTCAAAGTTATGTATATATGTGGTTCATTTTGCCAAAGACAAATAGAAACTACACAAACAGAAACAGATCCGATGTCAAGACTTTGTTGGTAGTTCAAGGTCAGTTTTAAACGTTTTGCATTTTTGTTGAAAGAAGCCAGGTTTTTTTTTTTTCACTGTAATGATCAAAGCTGTTTTACATCTCTTGATTTTCGGACTAATTGTAAAGAGAACAGATGGCTCCATAAAAAAGCTAACATCACTGCATGAAGATGTATGACACAGAATTCCTGCCAGTGCATAAATCACTCAAGCATTGTTTTTTGCTTTCGGCTTCGCCTTACCCCGACGCGCATCAGCAAATGGCACCGAAAGCTCCACAGATAGGTAGGAAATATTGCAGTAAATCAAGTGAAAATATGGGACCCTCAAACGGGGTTGTTAATTATCCATTTTCCTCCTTTTGGCCACTTAGTTCAGTTAGTTTTGGCCAGATTGACAACACATAAAGTTGGTTTATGTCACTGCAATCTGGATCTTTTTTTTATGTGCAGCCACAGCAGTATTTTAGCTGGCCATCAGCGGTATTTCTGGAGAATAAAAGAAAAAGCACTTCTCTTTCTACTAACTACCCCAAGCCAGGAGGACGGGAAAAGCAAGAAAGGCAAAGAGTCATAGAGAAGAAAAGGATAAAAAGGGCACAATGACATTATAGAAAGATTAGAAAACCTCTACAGCCACTGATCTGGACGTATCCTGTTTCTGTGTGTCAAACTGCGTGAAGTGGCAACGCATTCTTGTACAAAATCTGGCCAAGCACGCACACAGAGCACGTCACACACTTTCAGAGGCCAGAGCCAAGCCTATTGGCAAGGAATCGATCAATCTGTTCAGCAGAAGGGAAGAGCAAAACAAAGCGAACAGAAAGAAGATACCAGAGAGCGGGAATTATATTTTACAGGGTCCATGTGTGTGATTGTAGGAGCGCCGGCTTGCTGTGGAAACACCAACATGGATGCAGATGAGCAAAGAGATAACGATCGAACTTGATGGTTCAAAGAGCGAAGCCGTTTCCTTACCTATGGAAGTTGTGGCGGGAACAGGCTCTTTGGATACTGTGGAACACACAGGGAGAAAAGTTAATTTAATGGCTACAGACCACATACTCACAACATGTCAACAATAACCTTTAAATCAACACTTTCTGGTAACCGTTGGGGGTACTTTTATTAAACTTTTACCAAGTTAATAATTAGCGTAAATTCAAAGAAATGTTTGATTTTATAAGTGGTTTTCTGTGACACATACAGGCTAAAAGATGTGTATTAAGTGTAAGTTTGACAAGAACACGGCTCATAAACCTTCGACTCCTGCCTAACTACAGCCGGGAGTTTCTCTTTGCCAGCATGGGAAGAATGTGTGCAACCGTCCCCATTCTCAATGAAATGGAACTGAAATGTGCAGCTGCTCACATGTGAAACCCAAATGAAGAAAGCTTTTGTGTTCACATGAGGCTCCATCCACATGAAGACAGGTTTGGCCGTATCCGACAAACTTCTTGGTCAGATAGGGGGTCTGACCACATTTGAAGCCTGACCCGCGTCTGGACATCCGTGTCCGCATGACCGGCTACGAGCTGCCGTGTTTGTGCACACGAAACAACGCCGCTTTCTTAACACGCATGCGCTAACACAAACAAAAACAATGGTGGACTTTTGTCCCTCCAATGCGCTAGTGTGGACCGACGTCGGTCCGCACACACATACCTCCTGCATTGTCGTTTTTGGCCTGCTCTTCTTCCTTCTTTACTTGTGTGACATTGTTTCCATGCCTTGGTTTTAAAATGCCCCTTATGGTTCTTCCGGCATCGTGCGGTTGCATCTTTATGCTCAAACCTTTCTGTGCAGATACATTATTCAGCTCTGAGTCGATGCAGCCTAAGACTGGGCTGTATGGTGACAATTACCCAACGTATGCGTGCAGGAACCAAGGTGAGCATTTCACCTAGTAAACATTGTAACAAAGGTGGAATGTGATGGGGCTTTCATGGTGGATGGGTGGGGGTCAAGCTTGCAGGTTTTGAAGAGATATCTGAGAGCTCTGTTAGTGACAGGCTGCTGCACCCCAGATGCTCAAAGAAGCGCTTCTGTAAGTCCTTCCTCCCAGCTGCTGTTAGACTTTCTGATCTCTGCTGCTCACAACAAACTCGATAACTGTTTACAACTAATGTTTGCACGAGTTCTGCTCTAACCACGAATCCTTTACACTCTCTCTGAGATGCACACGACTTAGCTGCTGTGAAATACTACTGTACTGTCATGCATATTATTTCACATTGATCTGTAAATAGGCTGGTGTTCTTTTTTTCCACTGTTAACTTGAATATTTTATCTTCTTCACCTGAGTATGCCATATTATCAATAATTGTGCAATATTTATAATAAACTGTGTGTAACTCTGTCTGCGTCTTTGCCACTGTCATGCCAGAATATCTCCATCGTGGGGCAATAAAGGATGTATCTTATCTTATTAACAACTCAAACTTGTGCTCCCATTCTAATTAAAAAAAAACTTGCAGTTGCTTTTTATGTAATCAGTTAAATTTTTTAAAACGTTGACATAACTAGAAAGCTCGAAATGTATCTGGAAATTATGAACATGATAAGTAGGATTAGTTAAAAGCTTCACTCTTTTGCTCTGAGGACTACAAACAATAGCAAAAATATACCTTAAACATGTCAACCTGCGTTTATAAATAAAAACAACACCAACAAACACTGTAAAGGGTCGCATGAGCATCTTTAAAGATTAGGAATGCGCACACACGTCTGAGTATACCTGAGTAGTAGGAATTCAGCAAGGATTTGCTCTGCAGCGTCTTGCTTCCCTGCACAGAGAAGGAGCAGGGGGAGGGGGAGGCTGTAGAGAAAGGAGACAAGTGTAAATCCAAATGTAAGGATGAGGAAAACAAAACCTGGAAAAGGAAGAGGTGGGTGAAAAGAAAGGTAAGTCAGAGGTCAATAAGGCAGGAGAGGAAAAGGGGAAGAATTGGGTCAGGACGGGTCAGAAAAGTGTTTTACATTATAGTGACTGGTCCAAAAATCAACAGTCGATTTTCACAGAGACAATTAGGAATAAAAACAACAACAAAGGCAGATCAATTCTGAGCAGCATGTGGAGCAATCCAATAACACTGATGGCACCATTGATGCAACCAACATTGAATTTAGAAACATAATGGCGATCACAGGCCAATGGGCGTACATTTAATCTGAAGTGTTTCTCAATGTGGGTCAATGCCGTTAACTGGTCAAAGAATAAAGGAGAAAAAAACAGAAAAGACGGGTGGTTTTAAGTATTTAACAAGGAGGAAAAATGATTTGGATACAAGAAGCTAGAAAGGACACCTCCTTTCTCACTGGATTTTCCACCTTAAATTGCTAACAATAATCCAAATTAACATCTCTGATAAGGAACGTCTTGTAGCTGTGTGTCTCTCTGATATATTTTAAAAAGGAAAGCAGCACAAAAATCATTGTTCAGTGTCACACACTTCCCAGTAAAAGCTCCCCAGAAAGACCCGAGAAGGTCAATGCCATGACTCATGAGATACCCAAACAGACAAGCAGTATGTTAAAGGTCAAGTGACAAATCTCCCAATGAGCTGCAGTAATAATGACAGAGCAGGTGAGGCGACACTATCATTAAATTGGTGGACTTTTCCAGAAGCTTGTTAGCGCCATACCTTGCAGTTATCTCTAACGACATTAGATCCCTCATTAGGGATCATTGATGGAACCGAAGTGCTGGATAACTCCTCAATAGTAAAACCTCCCATAGGTGTTTAGTTGGAATAACAAAATGTATACTTCTAACAACATAAAGCGATTTTCGCTTTCCTGTGGGAGAAGTAAATGATGTTTGAAAAAGCTGCACACAAGTAATTTATGCTGAACATTTTGCATGTTTTCTATATGCGCTGGCGTTGACTGTCCCACACATTTTTTATTATCTGTCCTTTAAATGCCTTGCATATTCTCTTTCAGTTTTCTTTTGTATTGATGCGTATATTTATTACACTTTTACAGCAAACAACCAAACAACCAAACAAAGACCAGAGAGAAGGCTAATCTATGCCTATCCTAAACAAACCAGTTATCGACTTGGAAAGGCTGAAAATCCAAAAGAATAAAAGGTAATAGGCAAACTGAGTGAGATGGGCATTCCTCTCCACGGCTCCTGATATGGGGGTAAAACCTGGTAGGGGACATATTGTCACGTTCTGGTCTGGCTGTCTGTGTATTCACCGCTGCGTCCAGTAATTAGGATCATCAGCTGTGCTCCTCTTCCTCTGCACAATCAGTCTCACTCAGTTCACCTGTTCCTCTGCCTTCAGCCCTTTGGATTGTCTTGTTACTGAAATGTGCTAAACAAATACACCGGGCTTCCACAGCCAACCAGTGCCAGATTATTTAAAAAGCCAAGCGGGAGTAAATGTGTTCCTTGCCTGCCTTGCCTAGCTCCAAGTTATGGATTAGCCTGGCTTTCTGGACACAACCTGGACTGTTTCTGGACCACAAACCTTGCCAAGTCTAAATGGATCTGTCTGCTCCTAATCTGCCTTTTTGTGTGTGACCACTCTCCAGCCTCACGGAGCTAATTCCAGCCACCGCCAACCTGCTTGTCCCCACACACTATGAGCAGCCAAACCCCAGGATCGGTAGGTTACAGCTCACTCCTGATGAGGTTTCTCTGGTTTGTTTAAAAACATTTTACACTGCAAAGCCGTGTCTGGTTTGAATTTCAGGTTCACTGTCAGTCTGAGCATAACACACTAATTTTAAAGGGTTCATGGTCTGCTTAATGTTCTCCTCACAGAGGGACAAGTCCAGAAAACCTTCAAAGGCACCCAGGATACAAACCACCTCATCTGAGACGTTCAATATGGGGAAGAACAAATATATATATACATTTTATCTGGTTGTTGTCAGGACTATGCAGCTCAGTCAAGTTCTTTCACAACTAACTTACTCATTCAGGTCTTCATGGACCTTGGGTTGGACCTTGAACTTTCTCTAAAAGGGAGATGGCTGTGCCAATTATCAGTCATCCGTGTCATTGCAACAGCAAACAGGCTTAAACTGGAGGCAGCTGGTCTATTGCTCTGCTTGAAAAATGGGTGAAAGAAGCCGTCTTGGTCAAAAGAGAAAAGCCATCAATAAACAGAGGAGGAGGATTAAGCTTCCAGCTCCCCAGTGTTTACAGCTCGGTCCTCTAAGTCCATTGAGACTTGGCAAGTCCAACCCATTCCTAAGAGGTTACGTCAGAATCTCATCATGATTCAGGTGACCAAGTACTCCACTCACACCAAGCAATAGCTTCTAACGACCAGGCCAGTGACGGGTGGGTCATTTATCTGCATTTAACTTAGAATGTGCCGAGGAGACAAAGACCCCGGATAGGTGTGGAAACGTTTTCAGGAAGATCTGAACGAAAGTCCGGTTGCCTCTGATTTGAGCCAGTTTGCTGTTGTAAAAGTGAGATGGACAACAAAAAATGAAAGGAATGCAGAAAGGCTGCACATCTGCCATATGTCAAGCTATCGCTACAAGCTAACTCTACGTCACACACAAACCTCTATATTGAGCCAATAATGACAGCTATACTTATATGGCTAGGTGCTAAACTTTAAACATTAACGTTGTCTAAACTTTCTGAATCGTGAGGGAATAACCTCAGCAATAATTTGGACTTGACTTCTTCCCTTGTTTCCAGTGCAAGAGCTGACGGTGCATCAGTGGGAAAGTGTGTTATAAATGTGTTTCATTATAACACATTGCTTCCTTCCTTTAACTGTGATCAATGCTAGCATGTTCCTGCACATATACCATTTGTTATATACACCCAGAGGCCACTACAGGGTTCTAGAAATAAATTATATATAAGATAGACCAAAGCACAGTTACACAGATAAAATTCAGGAGAACTGTTGGAAGACTAAGGGTGACATATTACATCCTACAGATTATTACACATTACGACCTGTTCAATAATCTATAAAGAATAGCACAGCTAGCAAACACACATTCATTGTTCATACCTTTGGCAAAATACTGTGTGTGTGTGTGTGTGTGTGTGTGTGTGTGTTTCTGCCAGTGTGGTTGTCATTTAGGCTTTTAACAGGCTCCAAACAACCATTCATGGCACCACATGAAGCTCGCTGAATGCTTCTGGCCATATTGTTGCTGTTTTCTCTTTTATAGCCTAGCAAATGATCATTAGGTTAGATTCTTGTTGCTTCTGAATGTGTTTCTTTTTTATTTTTCCCCACAAGCTTCAAAGATTTATAATAAAACAAGCCAAAAAAAGGGGTGTTTTTAAAGTATTAACTGTCATAAAAGATAAAAAAATATAGATATTTCTAAATGTATCAAAAATGTCTGGCACGTTGATCTTGGATAATATGGTCATTCGGTGTAGGTGGAAAATAAAATACAACTATTTGCACATTGATTGTTTAAAATATATGTTGAAAAGGAAAAAAAATATGAATAAAAAATTATTTTACCACTAAAAACCTAACTGTGCACCACTTCAGTTCACAATTCATATAAAAGAACCTATTATTTCGAGCTGCTGAAAGACTAAACTAAATTGATTTCACTCATTTGTATCAGTTTTCAGAGCTCAAGTGATTCAGCAGAGCCAAATTCAGCAGAATTACAACCGAAACTCTTGAGCTCATCTCACTTTTCTTTTCAAACTAATAAAGAAATTTGAAAGAATCACTTTTAGGTGAAATGCCACTGACCCTACAATGATGCATATTTTATACTTCCCAGCTTTTACTATTTAGATTCTTTTTTTGAAGTGTCTGCAGGTAGATGCTGCTGTCCCTGAGTACGCATCAAGGCAAGTATTTTCCAAGAGCCTGGATGTGTTCTTGCTTTCACAGAGGATGCACAAGTGGTTCTCTACAGAAAACAGAATGGTGGGGTTTTTTTTATATAAAATGGGGATAATTTCAACTAACGGGTGGGCTAAATAATTAATTGTAATTAGTCCAAATCAAAGAATCATGAAATTGCCATGTAAAGTAATTTGAGCACAGATAAGCTAAAGGAACTTACTTACCTACTTAGAAAAAGCCTTTATTCTCACAATTATTGAAGGTTTTATATAGTTTTGGTTATTAGACTCAAACTAATATTCCTTGGGAATGTATGTTGATTGCATTTTCCAAAGTAATCATGTAGTCATACTGGCTATTCTAGACTATTATCTTGGAATTGCTATTTCAGCCTTCTAAAGTCAAATTGCACACAAGAGGACACATAGTTCTGGTC
Source organism: Fundulus heteroclitus (assembly GCF_011125445.2). Lineage (NCBI taxonomy): Eukaryota > Metazoa > Chordata > Actinopteri > Cyprinodontiformes > Fundulidae > Fundulus > Fundulus heteroclitus. The sequence goes on along the minus strand of NC_046380.1, from coordinate 6,146,185 downwards.
CAAAGAGGGTTAGATAGAAACCTGATACCTGATACAAGGTTAAAAGCTGTGTTTTAGGAAAAGAGGCTACAACATTTACTACACGCCTTGCATGCAATAAGCAGGGACAATAATGTCTGAGTAAAAGCCACGCATTAGATCATTTTTCCACCGCCTGAACAAATAAAATAAAATAAAAATGTCAGGTGGTAGAGACATGGATGTGTGAATGCACAATGTATTCTCCCCCTAATCATACCATACAGGATTTCACATTCATGGCAGGTTCAAATATAAAGTAATGATTTAATTTGATAACATGGTTCTTCTCACCGGAGAAGATACAGATGTGTGTCTGAAGAGACGCACATCTGTCTTAAGAACAGAGGTTCTGCTTTCAGAATTCCTGCCTTTTGTTCTTGAGGCATATGCAGGTCAGAAAAAAAAAAATCCTGTGAAGTTTCCAACAAATTGCATGACTGGTCAGAAATGTGAAGTGGATGTTATTACTATATTAGAAAAATACTGCAGTGAGTGGGACCAGTCAGGGCTTCCCAGTAGTTCTGAATTTGCTAGCTTGTCAATAAAAAAGGTCCTGGCCAGAAGGAACTTGGCTTTTGTTATTGCTGCCGTACATTTTTTAGATGAGAAAGTAGTCCTAAAAACTTTCTATGCAGTAAGATTGTAAAGAATGAGCCTACTTTTAAATGCACTCATCTTAAAGCTGATGGTCATCTAATGTACGTAATGTACGTATTGTGATTTTAAAAAGTCAACTGCATGAGTCTAAAGCTGGTGAACTACTGCAATTCATTAGTTGAGCCAGAAATTAGGTTCAAATCAAGTAGTAGAGTCTGAAAAGTATGAACTTTCTCCTATTACTCAATTAAAAGTATATACAATACTATTTTACAAGCTATGAAGCTATTTACTATTAGGAGTGTCAGGGGTAAACTTTAAAGGTTGGAAACTCGTCAGAGTTTCCAATAACATAATAAGAATAATAAGATGATGTCAGCTCTATGCAGTTCAGTCAGATAATAGTAAGATTAAAAAAACTGACATAGTTAAAAAAGTGTCCTCATTATATTCCCGTTTAATTAATATGTTTTAATTGTTCACACTATTTTTCTATGCTTGCAAATCACTTATTGATGAAGAAGACAGAAAATCTAAACATTAATGTGTTAGACATCTGTTTCCATAGAAATCTGAATATCTTCATCTTCTATTGGGATCCTAATTGGCTGGTGTTGTCAACAACATAAAATACACAACAAATGCAAATGTACTGATATTAAGGCATATAGTATATACTTTGGTAAGACAGGAAAACAAAAAAACATCTAATACAATAAAGCCTGTAGAGCGTTTTAGGTATTATACCTACTCCTTTTCCACCATGGCTCTTATGAGCGTCCTCTTCTGGATCAGACCGGTGATCATTTGGGACTTTGTTTGACTGCATGCATTGGACTATCACTTCTAACATGACAGTTTGCAGAATCGTTCATGTTTTTTTTTAACAGATTGCGGTTGTTATATATAAACAGGATCTGTGTCGCTGCATCCCTCCATTATTCATGTTCTATTTGCTGTACTTTTTAATGATACAATTCCCCTGCTCTGAGTGATTTAAGTTTTATATCCTCTCTTCATTGTCCTCCCTCTCCCCCATCATATCTCTCATTCTTTATCTCTGTCCCACACTTCTAATACATCCAAACACAACATATTTCCACCTACCTGGTGATAAAATCCCTCTCGCCTTATGCAAACCGGCACTGTATGCTAATGTTCCCCCCCAAAAAAAGCAGCCCAGCTTTAATATAGTCAGGAGTGCACCTGCATACCAAGAGAAATCTGCTTTGACAGCAATGTCCTGTGAAGATAGCTGGTGACTGGGTGAGAATGCAATAATACAAAAAGGTTATTTGCCCTGTGAGACTCCTTGCAGAAATATTGGGTCCCCTTCTCTGTGTCAGCGCTTTCAGTCTCATTAGGACTGAGCCTGAATCCCTGGCAAAGTATGCTGCATGCAAGTAAATGTTTGTCCATTAAAAAAAATAAAACATCTACTTCCCAAGCTGAATTACAGAGAGGGGGACACTAATTTGCAACATTGTTATAGGCAAACTTCTAACTACATACATTTCTTGGCAAACATATTCTTATCTTTGGCAGGTTCCCATATTTTATGTTGCAGCCAAAAACTGCTTTGTATATAATTTGTTTTTGTGATGGGCCAACACAAAGCAGATAATAGGGAAAGGCAAATCTGAAAAGTGTCGTATGGATTTATATTCAGCTCACTTCCATCCGATGACAATAAAAACATACAATGCAACCAGCTCTCTTCCAAAGTCACCTAATTGCTACATGCTGTCCACCTGTGTGTAATCTAATCTCAATATAAATCCAACTGTTCTGTGAAGGAATCAGGGGACTGTTAGAGAGAATATATATAAGTTCAGTCCATTTACCATTTATCATTTATACCAAAGACCAACGAACATGTCAAACAGGTCAAGAATAAAATTGCAAATAAGATTGAAGCAAGTTTAGGTTATAAAAGAAAAACAAAAGGAAAACTTTAAACGTCTCACAGAACACTGATCGCCGGGATCTAAAAGTAGAGAGAGGATAGCACAATCCCCCCCACCAAAAAAAAATAAAAATATGGCTCTCCACGTCAACCAACAAGCTGGGCAAGAAAAAGAAACATCAATCACAGAAGCATTTCAGCTCTGGAGGAGCTGCAGAGATTCTCAACTCAGCTGGGAGAACTGGCCAATAGGAGAGCTATTATCTATGCATTCAAGAAAATGATTGAATTCTGATGGGTTGAATTCATTGAACAAAGCCACGATAAGTTCCTTTCTGAGTTTGCTATAAACCATGTAGCTATCAGCAAACATGTGCTCTGGTAAAAATTAGACCAAAATCTCCCTTTTTGCATACTACTAAAAAATGTTTAAGGGAAAAGAAACAGCACAAACTTTCCTCCAGTGTAAAACATGATGGTGGCAGCATCTGGCCGTACACTGCAAAAACAGAACTAAAAATTAGAACGTTTTTCTCGAAATCAGAGTATTTTTCTTTGATTTGAGCAGGTAAATAAGATTATTTGCAAATGGAATTTGTTTTATTACACTTAAAATAGGAACAATTCATCTCCATCGTCTTATTTCAAGTGCAGTATATCTAATTATCTTATTTTAGGGGTAGAATGACTCATTCCATTGGCAAATAATCTTATTTACCTGCTCAAATCAAGGAGAAATACATTAATTTTAATTTTTAGTTCTCTTTTTGCAGTGTAGGGATGCAATCCTTCAGCAGGGATAGGGAGGAGGATACATTTCCTACCTAATATAAGATCTTTATCTAAACCCACAACTTTTATTTTCTGATCTTAAAACAGCTTTTCAAATTTGTACAGTTACTCTACCACTGTTAATTGGAAGGGTTATGCCATGTAACAAATTAAAGGGCTAACAGCTAAAAGAAATAATAAAAATGTGCAGTTAATATAAATAAAAAACTAAATAGAATAGAAATAACTGTAAATACACAGGTATTCCCTTATATGTGTTTAAAACGTAACATTTTGCCCATGTGGGTATTGCAGCATCATGATTGTGATGGAATAGACGGCGTTCTGCCCATGGTTTTCAGCGCAGGAACCTTTTTGTACATCACTAGGGAGAGTTAAGAAGAAGAGTGCAGGCAGTTATGACCGGCATTAGATTGGACCCGTAGCTCTCAGCGGCCAAGTCCTCCCAAAGGCCAGCGTGACATTTACAAGAGAAAAATGCCCGCCTGAGAGCAACTGTCTAATTATACCGGACACACAAATGTGTAATTTTAGAAAGAAAAATGCCTTTTCAAATGCAGTCAGTTCTCGTACAAGATGTAATGTTCAAGTGGAAGGGGCAGTTCTGAGCCCGACTGGCAAAAGAAAGATGACATCTTGTGAAGCACTGAACTACCAGCTCATGGTAAAGATATATTTTTTTAAGTAAAATGTCTGTTAGTTGGGTAGGTGATGTGATTACTATGTGTCTTATGACAGCAAAACAGCCAATAAATGGACATGGACAAGGAAAAGCTCTGTACTGCAAAAAGGAAACTAAACATAAATAAAAATTAGTGTGTTTTTCTTGGATTGAGCAGGTAAATAAGACTATTTGCCAATGAAATGAGTATTTTACCACTAAAATAAGACAGTCATAAATCCTGCCCTTAAACTAAGATGATGGGGATGAATTGTTCATATTTAGCTGCTCAAATCAAGGACAAATACACTCATTTCAAGAAAATATCACTTTTAGTTCACTTTTTGCAGTTTAGTCTTCTCCAGATTTCTGGAGTATGTTTGCACAATATGCCTGAGCAGAACATTCTCCAGCTGACGTCCTAAATGCTGCAGGTGAATGAGTTTATTTAGCATTTACATCTAGGACAGAACTGCAGATAATTGCACTCACTGAATCCATTGAGGTCCGGGCTGGAGGTGGAGAAGGGGTCGTCTTTGTGCAGCGTGCTCACTTTAGTGGTGCTTTTGTCGGCTGTGGTGACCGGACCCATCTCCCTCTGCTGGGTTGAGCTACTCGCAGTTTCCTTCTGCTTTTTGGCCAACTTCCTACACGTCAAAGAAACATGGAGAAATAAATCCAAATAAAGACACGAATACAAGAGCAGTATTTTAAAACAAAAATAAAAAAATACCATTTGGATGAGAAATGTAATGATATGAATTGAAGAGAGGATGAATATATAAGGATGAAAGACATGGTTTATGCATTGCATGAACAAATAAATAGCTATAAACTTTGGATTTCAATAAATGTTTACACCAAAGTCTAGTCTGGTTTGTTGGTTGTTCAGTGTGTTGATTTTAACATCGACTCCACGCAAAAGAAAACACACTGAAGACCTGTGGTGACACGCATACCTGACGGTTAGAGTCTGAACAAAGTGGCACATTCTTTAAAATCGCTGTTCTTTTACCATGTTTAATGTTATGGCTAAAAGAGAGTAAGACATCTTCAACAGTTTGAGATAACAGGTTATAATCTAGTCCCCACCAGATTTAAAAAAAAAAAAAATTGAAGACAAACAGATTTATATATGACTGAAAATAGAATTTATATTTTATCAGAGAAGAGTTTAATTTCAGAAGCTATTAGAGTTTTTTGTGTGACTTCAGTCCATTGCGTTGCTGTGGAAAAATGTTGGCCCAATCTTCTATTCAACATTTCTTCAGTTCATTGAGGTTTGCAGATAATCGCTTTTGCGCTGCTCTTTCAGGGTCCAACTGCAGCAGATGGAGGTCTGGTCTTTGACTGGGCCCCTGCAGCACCATGTTTATTCTCTTTTTCAGTTTCTTCTCTGCGATCGTTGCTGGCCCAGTTTGGAGCAAGCTTCAGCTGTCCGATAGAGGACTTCACACTTAACTTTCGGATACAAACTACATGGTCCACCCAATTGCTAGGAGATGCAAAGGTCATGTAGCTATGAAGCTTTGCTGCTAAGCTGCGCTTGGCTTACACCAGACGTGGTGCATTATGGCAAAACATCTCGACTCTTGTCTCATCTGTCCAAATAACATTGTTCAAGAGGTTTTATGGTTCATTTAGGTGGAACTGTGCGATCCCAGGTTGTGCTGCCAAGCTGCTTTAGAAAGAAGAAGCTTTCTGCTTTAACCCTGCCGAACTAAGCAGATGTCTTCAGTTGTATTCTAGTGGTCCTGTCACAAACAATGCCAGCCAAGGACTGTAGTCTGGTTTTATTTTTCATTTTATTTCTAATTTCTCTGAGCATCTTTCTCTCCATAGAAAGAAGCTTTGTATTAATTTCCAGTAGGGCTGAGCAATATATCAAGATTTAAAAACATATTGAGATTTTTTTTCATAACAGATATAAGATGAGACTATATTGTTCATATCGAGATAGTCTATGTTGCGGTAGAAATTCAATGTTTATGGGGGGTTTTTTAGTCATTTGTCATATTTATCTACAGGTGTTTGTTGAAAGAAAATGTGCCTGTGAGACATTTGAGATAACGCTTTGATTCAGAGACGCCGTTTTATTATTACTTTATGAAAAGAAAAACATATTGAGATAAATATCGTAGATATTGGCATTCAGCGTAAAACTGAGATGTTGTTTCTGGTCCAGTTGTTCTTTCTGACAGAGCATTGAGTCAACATAACCTGCCAAAACTCCTGCTTTTACAGCAGCGGTGTATACAGTAGTTGCTGTTAACCCTTTAAACAGGCGCACCTTTCCCTCCTAGGTGCTTTGGTGGTAGCCATGTTGCACTCGGTTTCTCATACATTACTTTGAAATGCTTCTGGTTCTGACTCTCAGTCGAACATCCAGTGAATATAAGAGTATACTATATGCAGCCTGACTGTTTCATGTGTCAAACCATTTAACTGTGCATTGTGGGGGTTAAGGGTTAGACATGAAAAGCATCGCTTGTTCTGCTTTCTTCTTAGCGATCAGCACAGAGAAAGGACTAAGGGTTAAATCACTGTTGAGAGCGGTGAAACACGGTGTTGTTCCATAGTAAGATGCTTTAAAGAGAGTGTAGTCAACAGGCCATCAGTTCCAACCTCCAAGCGTCCTTGGATACTGAATGCAATGTTGCCAAGCATGGTCTTGCTGTGTAAAAGTGTGAATGAGACTTTTGCAGTAAAAGCCCTTTGAGTGATCAATATGACTAGAAAAGTGTTTATATTTAGTCTGTTTGAACAACTAAACCTAGCTGCAGTCCAACCACTGGTGAGATATTCCTCCAGTCCTTTCTCTCACTGTTTACATGTTAGAGCTCCCATCTGCTGGCCGTTTACTGTTGACCATTTGGAGAGTCATCGGATCCTTTGTGTTTAGGTGCACAGGGAAGCCAGACAATCCAGCCCTGTATACCGGGCTAAACCAGAGTACCAAGACAACGCAGGCTGTGATCGTCTTCTATTGTGTGAATAGTTTGGAAGAGTCAAAAGTACTCTTAAGAGCCTGAAAATGCTTGAGCTGATAGTCAGTGCGCATTATTTTAAATGAACTCTGCTAATGCAGAAAGCAGAGCGCTAGCCACATGTGTTGTAGAGCAACGTAAAAAAAAAAAATAAACTGCCGGCTCTGTTTTGTTCTGCAATTTGACTCATTCACTCCACATTTCTTTGGCTCCTCACAACCACTATTGAGCATTTTTCTCATGGATAAACCTTTCATACACAAGCACACTCTCACAAACACCTACAGGTGCTTGGATTCAGGTACTTACAGATTCACTTCTATACAGAAAACCCCTATTATTATCTTCAGCTGTTACTTTATACATCCTATATTAAATAAAATCACATATTGTTCTTCAGGGATAGTATCAAAGCATTGGTTGTTTGTACCTGTAATACTTTATTGGTTGGTTTTGCTGTTTTTTTATATCTCTCTTTGCAGGTAAAGAAGCAGACTCTGAGGATATTATCTTGTTCTGTCCTTTTCCGCTTCTCTATTTTTTTCACCTTTTGTCCCATTTAGCATTTTGTCTCATCTTTTTTTCTCTTCTACCTTTCCGTTTTTGTGTCCATTGTACATGAAATAGTCATGAATAAAATCTAATAAAGCTCTTTACATATATAAATCAAGCGGAGCACTGTAGCGTAAGCACAAATACACTTGTGAAAGTAAAAAATTTGTTGGGCTCTCTTTGGCATTAAGACAACATTTCTTAGTGCTACACTGCCAGACAGGACAAAAAAATAAAATAAAAAAAGATAACCTGAGTTGTTAATCTGAATTACTAATCAAATAATAAACATGGAGGTGGAAATGTTTTTTGTTTTTTTGCGGGGGATTAATTTGAAGGTATCAAAGCAACCAATTGGAAACTGGTAACATGCATTTATTTAATCTAATTTCTATAAATTATTTATCCAAAAGGTTGTAACTACACAATGCATACAGTAGGGTCAGTGGTGTAGCAGCTAGGAGTTTGTCCTGCAACTGATGGCTCAACGTTGGTCAGAGGCCCGATTGCACCAATTGACAGAAGCCTGACTTATGTCAGTCTTCCCCAGGGCAGGTGTGGCTACAATGTAGCTCTCCATCGCCAGAATCAGTGAATGGGTGACGGCCTTTCGGGTCCTAAGACTTTATATAACATTGTACAAATGCAATCAATTTACCATTTAACATATTTATCTAAAAAAAAAAAAAACTCGATCATCCAAACTCTCCCTTTAGGTTTCATCAATTACTTTATAATGGAATTTAACATACTTCACAAGAAAATCAGGCCAAACCTGAGTATATGGAATATCTTTTAAACTCAAACTATAGTTTCTATTTAATTGTAAATGTAATTTACAATTGAATGTAATTCCATGTATCGATTGTTTATCTGATGCTAACAACTGCAGAGCACATTAACATATTTTTCTTCCGACTTTAAATGCCTGAAAAAGTCAGAGAAAGCAAAAAGTGAATGGTGTGTTTATGCATGAGCATTGGTTTTACTGTATGTTTGTGTGTCTGTGTGTGTGTGTGTGTGTGTGTTCTTGTAGTTGAAGCTGAGTGAGACAATTATTTGCTCATTTTACTAGCAAATTGAGGACTTTACATAAAGAGGGGACCTTTTTTCTGGGATTATGTTTAGGTTAGGGTTATGGTTAGGCATATACTGGTAACGGTTCAGTTTAGGGTTAGGCCATAGAAAGGCTTTAAATTGAATGGAAATCTATGGAAGTCAAGGCACTGTCCTCTCTTTTCACTTTAAATAAGGATGAGTGTGTGCATGCACGTGTTTTGTTTTTCAACGGGCAAATATTTGAGCTCCTTCGAAGCTCTGTGTGCTGGACATTCAGTCTTTTCGCCTCGGAGTGTTACACATGTCGGTTGTATCGGGCTGCTGGTCAACACTGGGAAGTGAGTTGGCGTGTTCCTCAGTGACTTATCACGAAGCCGCCTCGTTGCATGTGTTTCTGAGAGAATGAGCCATCTCTGCAAAGCCAGTTCAAAAAGGCCAGTGCTAGACAAGTGATTTTTTTTCCTACAGCATGAGCAGCATGGGATTTTTACAGTAGAACTGTTTGCTACTAAGGCTTTTTGCTAGAACAAAGACCTCCCAGCATACTGCCCTAATCAGGTGTAAGGAAAGGAGGAGGGAAAAGTTGCAAATTTATCCCAGTGTGTCTTTCCTAACACCCCCATCTTACTTTTTAGGACCATCTATTAATGATGCTATTACAAAGCAACTTTATTAGTTATTCAGGAAAAAATTTAGATTTAACATTTAAACAATGTTCCCTTTCTGTTTCTTCAATCTGTGTTTTTTTTCTTGCTTGACTGAGAGACAATCGGTGAATGGAAGATTACAATGCTTGTTTTTTTAAAGGTATATAGCCATGTTATATGTGTATACCAAAAAGGCCAAAATACAGTTGATTATGATAAAATAAGGCGATATACTCCAAGCGTCTGTCCTGATAGTGTTTTGATAGTCCTTTTTGAGTCTAAATATAACCCGAGCAACGGGCGCAATGAGCTGACATAAACAGACGTGGCGCCATCTACCGGCAGTACCGCAGAACTGTTAGTGAGCCAGATGAAGCTACTAAATAAGTTCCAACTCAGCCAACCGTGCTGTAATGCCTCTCATAAAACTAAAAGCTCAATGTGGTCGAAGACTAACCCAACCTACTCTTATTTCAAGTTCCTGTGAGTCCTCCCCTTAACCTCCTTCCACAAAATCGATTGGAAAATTACAGCTTCAGCTTGTTGACTAATTGTACGCATGCACAGTGACGTAAAACCCGGTCACATGATGTTGTAATAGTAAATATACACAGAAAAGGCTATATTTAACAACAAACTGAGCAAAGACAAAGCTTAAAAGACAAAAATGAATACTACGGCAGCAGGAGTTGATAATCTTTCAGACAAACGTTGTATGCAATCAGTATGAGTTTTTGGTGTATAAATTTAAAAAGGTGAATGTAAATATGTACCTTTAAACCACAGTGGTTGTGTTTTTGGAAAGCCCTTTTCCAATTTCATTTATATGTACCATTCAATAATGTTTTTGCATAATTATGGCTGGATATTCTAGTACTCATTTAATTTGGTTAGTTCCCTGGCACAGACCCTGGTTTAAAACGTAGATTATGCAATTTCAACAGGACTCAAGGTTGAGACTTTGCAAAGGCCTTGCCACGTGCTTTATTGTTAATCTAGTTTATTCACTAAAAAACACTTTTAGTCTGTGTTTGGGAGCATTGTCCTGAAGGAACAACCAACTGTGTCAAACTAACCATCTGACCAAAAAGTACAACTTTAGAGGAAAGAAAATTGGCTGAACTGATCATGAACAGCCCTGAGAGCAACCAAGGCAAAAGTAAATCAAACTGTCCACAGGAAATGTATTTTAACACCAATATGGACTACCAGGGTGTGGCAGGAAAAGAAATACCCGGCTCCATGTTTAACATCTTTAATCTGCACCAAATTATCTCAGTGAGAAAAGACAAAGATTCAGCTGTTTGGCTACATTGATGAAGTGCTTTTGGAGGAGTTACGGTGAGGCTTCCAATTCTAAGAACACTGCACAAATCGTCCTGTATGGTAGCAGAAGGATCATGTTGAGGTTTTTATTTTTTATTTTTTTATTTTTTTTTGTTGCCTGGTGCATTATGAAAAATGGTGAAAATAATTGAAGAGGAAAAGCTCCAAGCTAACAAACCTCCCCACTATAACCACTGTCAAACAAAAGGTGTGTTTTCTCTGCATCCAGCTAAAGGACAATTGTGTATGTTTTACATTTGAGCCTGTATGCAGAATGTTGATCCTGTAGGGATGATCCAAAATTTTAATCCAGTTCTATTAGCTTTTATAAAATATTCAAGTTGTTGGTCAACCGATTTACTCAATATAGAATGGTCAATTTAAGCGTTTCTGATATTTATGAGTGCATGTTCTCTTCTCACTGGCAGTTTACAAATGTTCTTTCTTCAAACAATAATGGCATCTAAATTTAAAATCTCATGTCTGCGGAAGCTCCAAACATTTAGTTGACAATTGTTCACCAACTTCTCTCCGCGGCATTATGAACTGCTCTGGCCCTTCCTATCTGTTCGCTGCCAACATCTTTATTTTTCTGCTGAATAAACAATTAAACTCTGCGCGCATCATGAGCTGCAGGATCATCCGTTCTGAACAGCGCGAGCCTGGAACCACAGAGCCTGCTCATTACTCTGTACTTGTAGATGTTTTTCTGTTGTGTGTGTGTGTGTGACCAGTGAGATTGCCCGCACGCTGATGCTTCTCCGTGTATTAAGAGAGAATATAATAATCGGTGCTTGCTCTGTACTTTTTCCATCAATAATCTTTTGGTTTTTATGGGGTGCTTGTTTTGCTTAAACGTTTGTAAGCACTGCCGTGTGTCTGTGTCTATGTGTGCATGTGGGCAAAACATTGTTGATCCCTCCGAAGGTCAGGAAGCAATAAGCGGGAGGTCAGCTTTGGAAGGAACATCTCCTTTATCCCCATCAATCCTTCGGCCCACAGTCTACAGGCAGTAATGTGTGTTTGAGAGTGTTTTGTGTGTTTTAGTAATGAAAGCCCTATACCACTCTCATTTTCTTCACATTTTTAATCAAAGCAGTCACACATTCTTACATTAATTCAATGCAATGTCCCAAGCTTTCTGAAGGGCTTTCACATTTTTGGGGGGGATGGGGGGGTGGGGGGGAGAGACTTTGTGGCTTTCTCGCTTATTTTCTGTCCACCTCTTGAACATATAGTGCAGTTTGTGCTGAAAAAATGAGCACAGTGACCAAGTGCTGGCCAAAAGAAGTGTCAGCGTTGTATTTCTGTGACATGTTGGTGGTAACAAAATGCATTAGGTGCATGAGATTTACTGATACAACACTGAGTTTAGGAGTTTTCTTTTTTTCTGCCCATCTGATTCAAAGTTAAATGGTTTGAGCAAGACATTCCTCTAAAAAATAATAAAGTAAAGGAGCCAGAGTCCAAGAAAAAGACTTCAGCGAGCCTGGAGGACTATCAACCAAGCCTAGTTAAAGAGGTAAGAGTTAAGTGGCTTAAAAAAGCATGTTCTAATGGTACCGGACTGAGAATAAGTCAAAGAGCAGGAAAAGTCCATACAAAATGTGTCAAAGACCCAAAGAATGCCTGGAGAACTAACTGATCAATCCTACTTTGAAACAATAGAGGAAGGCCAGGCTGATGGGAGAAAAACGTACAAAGAACCAAACCCGGGGTTCCACTGAATCTGGGAGCCCCGTGGTGCAGCTGCTCCGTACTTTGCACCGGGAGGGTGGAAACCCCAGCGTGCCTCTGGTCCGTCGGATCCCCGCGAGGATTGTGTCATTGTGCGATAGTACTGCACTTGTAGGCTTTAAATCGAGAAATAAACCAGTAATATTAAAGAGAGACGTGGTAAGGCAATAAATTACTGGTTTATTTGAGGCTGTGTGATTTTCCACCTCTAAGAAACGCGTCTGGTCGTCCATGGTGACGTATGTATGGTGCTGGAGCAGGTAAGGACGTATTGATGCTTCAGGTAATCTTTTACCTGTAAACTCAACCGAGTCCACGTTGCTTTTTACCAACTGACTTCCTGTCTGAACGACCCGCTCCAGATTGACGTGGAGTCGGCACAGTGGAACAGTCGTGTATTTTAGAGAAGTGGCCAGCGCTTTAGAAACGCACGGCGGCACTCTGGGTGGAAACGCTCTGACTGACTAGAGTTGCTGCGATCCGCTGTGAAGGCGCAGTGCAGCCACACCACACCGCTTCTACTTTCAGGTAAAGATTAGAGAACACAAAGAGCAGCAAATTAAAGGCAGCATGTTAAAAAGTAAGGAGGAAAGATGGGACAAACTTCCCAAATATACTTTCCTTACATAAAAATCTGGCTTAATCTCTACTCTACCCTAATGTTTGAGCAACGGAGCCAAATAACTCATTGAGTGATTGGGGCCAAGTGTCTATTTAGAGCTGCCTATTCTACACTATCTGACTGCACCTTAATAAAAAGTAGCAATAAGACGGGAACGAGGTGGAGGTGGCCTAGAAAGAATATGGAGAACATGAAAAGGGAAGGATGTATGTAATCCTGAGTGAAGCGGTAAAAGCAACAGGCTGCGGCCCAAAACCTGTACGGAAAAGACTTTCTCATTATCCTTCCCATTCCTTCGCTGCACTTCTTCCTATCACACATTTATCCCAATAATGGGCTCGTTTAAATGACAAATTCCTTCGTATTGTAATTGGCAATGAGTGCGACATAATCCTTCTTTAATGAATATCACGGCGGCAGTTCATTAACCGCTCAGGTTGCCCCACTGGGTGCCGGCCCTACCGAGACTCATGAGCTACTTCTGTGCCCCTGGCGTCGCTAATTGCAGGCTGTTTTATGTGTCGATAATGAGAGATGTGTGGCTAGGGGACGTTGAAAAACCATCTGGGAAAGCTGTGTGGTTCCCTGATGGCTTTAAGAACAGTTTTAGTCCCGAGAGACACAAGATGAGAGGAAATGAAGTGAAGGAAAGCAGCAGCACTCCTTATATGGGTAAAAAAAAAAAAAAAAATGCATTATAATTGTTTCTTATGTGATGTATTAGACGTCGGGAGCACTTGAGGGGTTCATTTCCCAAAAGCTATGTTTCCATTAAAAAAGACTCATTACTGAAGGTTATTCATTTTATAGAATGAAGAAACCTCCTAATTGTATGCTTAATTGTATAGGGTGAAATGACGCACAGTGAACCATAACGAGTCGGCACTGTTCAAGCTGAAGCGCGCTCTTTTAATAATAACGCATCCAGATTAAATCCACGTTGCTTCCTGACCCAACAGCTGCCTAAATTTCAAACAAACCCCGCATAAACTGACAAAAATGACATCTTCCATCAGAACAACGAAGTAACTTCAGCTGTGGAGTTAACTTCTCTATGAATACATGAATGAAAATGCTCTCAGATAAAAAATGATTGCATTTTCCTTTTTTTCTTTAAGAATATTACTATGGAGAACAGTGTGAATGTGCTTTTATCCAGGCCGACTGATGTCAGAAAAGAAAAGAAAAATCTTTTCATCATGTTTTGCCTGTTAAAACGTCAAAAAGTCCACCTCATGGTAAGATTTCATTTCCAGCTAAAACATTAAAAAGGGTTAAAAACAGTTGTGTAGTGTTTACTAGAAGAAATGAAAATAAACTCAGCCCAAAAAAAACATCTTTTTATGTGTTAACTGGAAATTAAATGTTAACATAAAGTGAACAGGAAAGCGTAGAAGATCTAAAAATAGAAATGGAGCTATTCCCTCGCTTAATTCTAATAAATGTTTAATGAATCTTGTGTTTTTCCATCCAGTTTAGAGACAAATTTAGTTTTTTTTCCTAAATAATATACTGTGGATCATTGATGCAACTACTTTAAAATGCTGTCAGTCATTTCCCTTTATGGATGTTTAAGAAAAATGCAGATGAAATATGTATTATACAGTGCTAACATTGTTAGGATTTATAGGTTAATCAGAAGAAACTCTCTAAAAACGTTCTGTTGTTTTTTTTTATTTTAATCTACAGAGTAACCAAATCATGAGCCTTGCTATGTTTACACCACAGGCTTACAGGTGATCAGAGAAACCATGACTTAACAGATTAACTATGTCTCCATAGTTTAAAAGAGGAAAAAGTCCAAGCATCTGGGGAAATATGTTTTCATGTCTATTATTCTAACGTGACATGTGCTGCTGATTCCTCTGACATTCCTGAAAATACTTGATTCAGAGTCAAATATGGATGCTTGGATGCAATTATTTTCCTTTTGATCAAGACGTCAGGAGAAAGAACCTTTCACCTGGAGCTTGACCATCAAGGCTTCTTCTTAAAAAAACAAAAAACAAAGCCTGCACAAGGGATTGCATTCGTTTTAGCTGATGCTCGGCAGCTCCACAGGCGGACCTGGAGGTATCCAGAAAACCAAGGGGAGCAAACATTCGTTTCACTTGTCAAGAAATTGGCAGAAACTCCTTTATTATGCCTGGAATGACCTCAGCCAGTCGCTTGGCAGCTGGATAACTCAAATATCCTCCAGCCATCCCCTGCTGGAGTCTGCAGTCAGACAAGCAGTCAGTCACCTCAGGATGACAGTGGTAGCTCCAGAGGAGGCTGCAGGCAAAACCCAAACAAACTTTCATCTGAGCCCCGCAACCCCAACAAGGGAGGGAGAGACGGAGGGCTACAGGACGAGGTGAAGGGAGAGACACACGCTGCAGGCCGGCACCAGTCCGGCACGCATTCAAATTCCTCCTCAGGCTACCCCTGTAGATGAAAAATTAAGTGTACTCACATGCATTTAGATTTATTTAACAGCATAATGAATTATTTCACTTCCTGTTTGACTCGACTAAGAATTCTGATAATCTCATTGCATTTACAGTACAGCAACTGTTTTGACTAAAATGGCTGGAATTAATATTGGAGGTGCTTCCCCTTCCCTACATGCTCAAGCCTCCTAGGTAATGATGTGGCTTGACAATGAAATCAACTTGTTTTTGTTTTTTTATATATATATAAAAATGGATAGATCATGTCTTGTTGTGTCTGTGTGTGTTACTATGTGAATTCTGTGTCTGCTTAACCAAAAATGTCATTATGGTAACACATAATATAATGAGAGTAAAGCTTCTTGATTTCTGCAGTCTCGCTGTGTATGAAAGAGCAGAAACCCTTCAAACGTTCCCGAGAACAAATGTAAAATGCATTTTAAAATAAAATCAGTTTAATGCTGTCATGCGTGTTTTTTTTGTGTTTTTTTTTTTGGCTTCTCACCATGAAAGAGCAGTTTCTGCTGGTGCCAGGGAGCCTTGGGGGAGCTCCTTTTAGAGGAAGTTTGGGCAAGTGGTAATTGTTCTGCTGAGTTTAGGACTTGCCCCAAATTTAAAGTACGTTTTCCAGGGCTTTGAAGACGCTTTGAGAAGCAGCGAGTTTCAGAAATTCTCTGCAGGGATTTTTTTAGACGAGCTCAGGGCAAAAGAGTGCCGACGTCTGCACAGGTAAGCAGGTAAGTGTGCAACTGTACGTGTGAGTGTGTCATTACGCGCTTGTGCATGCCTTAAGACAGCTGTAATAGCTCTTCATTACAAGTGGTTAATAAGCAGGAAGTGGCCACTTGGCGGAGGAGATAAGAGTGAATTACATTGACCTTTCAGGGTGAGACTCTTTAAAAGGCAGACGATCCAGAAGAAGTTTAACTGAAATATTCCAATCTGCACCACATCAGCATGTGCGTAACCTATCTCAACAATAGTTTTTATTTATAATGCATAAATTATATCATATGAATAGTAAAGCATATTTAAGTGTGCCACTGTGTAGATACAGGGGTTTATGGAAAAAGCTGCAGAAACTTTAGCCTTCAACAAAACTACTGTTTGCACTAAATCATCCTTAGATTTTCACCAATTCCTGAAGCTAGATGAAAGACTTTTTGCAGTAGAAATGCTGCTTAAATGTTAAGGAAAAAAGATCCACCTAAGTCCATATTTCTTTTTATTGGACCATTAACCTAAATACATTCAGTTGACTAATATTCTGACCAGGAAATGATACTTTGAGTTTGAACTCAGGAGGTATTTTCTTTACCAGCTCAGAGTAAAGAGAAAACTCAGAGCAATGGTCAGAGACCCTGAGGGAAAAATGGCAGCTGGTGAGTGTGATATTGTTGTAGATCAGCTGGTATTTATGCATTTTTTCTTTCCAAAATGGAAACTTTCACTACCAGGTTATTTTTACTTAGTTAAAAAAAAAAAACAATACGTGTTTGTGCATACTTCTGCAGAAAACTGCAAAACTTTAAAGTGTGCACAACTCATTTTAGATTATAAATGTTTACGTGCACTGAGGACAATCTTTCGTCATGAAGTGTCTCCATATTTCTACATTTCTACAACACGTGCATATTATTTTGGCAGAATTTAATTTAATATTAAACTAAAATGTAATTTATAGATGCAAAAAGGTGTTTTTTGCAACGAAGCTGTATTTGTTCAATGTACCAACTAGCTTATTTTGGCAAAAGGTTGCAGTGTTTGTCTGACAGCTGCACAACAGCCTTGTTATGTGGAATAATAATAACTGAACATGTTCTCAAACTCAACAGTTTGGTTTAGAAAGTTACATTCGATGGAAGCTAAGCAGGACAAACATCAACAGAAACCAAAGGAAGCCAGAAAGAACATTGGATGGGCTGAGAAAGCAGTTGTTCCTGATGGGAAGTTTCTACTTACAGGTAATAAGAGTAGGAATAAGCATGTCTTCTGAAGCATGGTGAGGTGAGGCCGATGATGACAACAGAGCAAAAACCCAGAAGAAGACAAACACATTGGATTAGTTCATGATTCGACTGAAAAAGTTATGTAACCTAAACAAGCTGTCACTATAAAGTTTCTTAGTGTCCTCATTCATTGCGGATGTTGCTGCCCAACAACCTTGGAAGGTTAGTTGGGCATTTTACAGCTATTTGGAGAGCTGCTGCTTGTTTTACAAGCTATTGGACCACGGGGTAGTTTTGATTTTCACACACAGCATATTTATTTTGGTTTACTGAATAATGACTGTGCATAAGCTTTGTTTTTGTGCCCATTTAAGGTGAGATTTAAGTTATTTCACAACCTGGTAAGGACTAAATAAGTTTTCTTCATAACCTGGCATGGGAAAAAAAAAACTAGAATAAAAGGAGGGTATCTCAAGTGCTTGAGTAGAAAGTAACCTGATCTCTTCTGCTAAGACGTTTGACCTCTCGCCCAAAAAGCTTCTTCAGAACCGAGGAAGCCTTTTGGATGAACCAGATTTTGGACGAGGGGGTTAAACTTTTTTTCAGGAAACAAGAGCAGACTTCCAGTTGCCTTCTACTCAAGCACTTAGGATGGTCATTTCCTGGATGACTGGCAGTCTCCACCAGCATTAAAGGAAGGCGAGTCTCTTTTCATACGGACTGCGTATCGGGTCATGAGTCAAAGGAATAAAAAAGCCTTCATGTGCACAGCTGTTGCCTCATCACCAACAGGCTGATTTGTGCAGACGGGAATGGGGAAAGGAGCTGGAATAAACACTGAAAGGAGAAAATGGATGCTGATAGAGGAACAAATGAAAAGGAGGAGGGTTATTCAGTCTGATGGAAGGTTTCTGCCACTCCTGGACGGATGCTGTAGGTTTGGTTTAAAGGGCTGCTCCACACAAAACAGCCTTTTGTAAAAAAAAAAAAAAATAACCGTCAAGAAAACGTTTAATGTCGTTTTGTGGCTGAGCTTGGCTTTTCGCTTTACTTTACAGCTCACCCTCACATCTATACACCCACCATCCGCTTGACCAGTTCATCATTCATCCACGCTTTTGTTCTGAGGGTACTGCTTGACGGCGTTGACTTTGTGTTTGTCGACGTTTTTTAACCGCACATTGGCAACTTCCCACCCCGACATGCGCCCTCCGTCCTACGAGAAGCCGGCGAGTGGACAGTTTTTATTCCTGAGGACACACAACACACACAAACTCGCCCTTCATGGGACGGAAGGGGGTGGGGGGGGGGGGATTGTCCAGTAGGAATAAAAGGGTCAATATCTGCCTTTCTGCTTTGAGTGGCGCCAACCCATCTATGAATACAGAGATCTGCTCTGTTTCTCTCTGAAAAGAGTGAAAAAAAGGAATAAACCTTAAGAAAACAGTCATAGAGGAGTCGTAGAAAAGGCTGACATAAGCAAATCCTCGCAGCCTTTACACACAGAGACATACACACGCCGATACACACAATTTAACCGACGTGCACTTAAACTCATTCGCAACACACCCACTGTTCACACCGACGCTTACCCTCTTTTTAAATGGCAGATGCACACACACACACACACACACACACACACACAGTCATAATAACCATAACCCTTTTTAAGGCCTCTGCTGACATTGTCCTTATGATATTAATAAAGTGTGGCGCGCTAGGAGCTGAGCTATAAAAGCCACAGCAGTTAAAACTGCCCATAAATATTAATAAAGTGTAGAAAAAAAAAACTCTTGGGGTTGTGTGTGAGCGAGGCGGTGGCGACGTGTTTGTTTCTGGGTGACATTTTACTCAGTGTCTACAATCAGATACTGTACATCTTCATTGCACCGCAGCGCTGCGAGGGCCTCGCCGCGCCGCAGGCAGGAAGACCGCACCGCTTCGGCTGTAACTCTGCTCATGTTCGCACCGTAAATTTTCAGAATGGGCCCTTCAGCGGTTTGGTTTTCACAGTAAAATCAGTGTAAACCGCTTGCATACATACTGCAAAAGCCCAATCTCAGTTGCTCTTTCTTTCATCACCACAAAATGTTTCCGGTCAAACTAATTTAATGAGACAGTGATAACTGGAGTGAAAAGAAAATGCAGTTTTCAAACAATTATTTTGTTTATTAAGGAACCAAACCTATATGGTTACCAACCAAACAATATTACCAACCTGGCCCTACGTGAAAAATAAACCTAATAACTGGTTGTTCCACCTTTGGCTGCAAAGACTGATCAAGCTTTTGTGATACAATTATAGCAATTAACATTTTCCATCGCTGTGGAGAAATTTTGGGCCACTCTGCTAAATTACTCTAATTCAGCCTGCAGCTTGTTCATGGTCAGGCAGCCTCTTAATCAGATTCAAGTCCAGCTCTTTTCTTTCCAGGGCCTTTTTTTTTTTAGCCATTCTGAGGCAGACTCGCTGCTGCGTTTTGGATGGCTCTCCTGCAGCTTGAACCTATGATCATGAAGTAATGGTCCTGCAGCAGGAGAGCAACATGCATTGAGTACAGCAACTTCTCCAGGTCCAGAAAGAAAAATGCACC
This sequence comes from Fundulus heteroclitus, assembly GCF_011125445.2. NCBI lineage: Eukaryota > Metazoa > Chordata > Actinopteri > Cyprinodontiformes > Fundulidae > Fundulus > Fundulus heteroclitus. Next base: position 6,126,303 of record NC_046380.1, on the reverse strand, counting down.
ACTATGGCTGACTTTGGCCACCTTCTTCCCTGAAATGTTATATCATTTTAATACCAAATTAAATGGGAAGCACACAAGTCCACAGAATACTTTCACAAATGTCTAGGGGATCAATATGTTATTATTTTTTTCTTCTGGCAAATCTGAGACAGGTCTCTGTGTTCTTGATGATCAGCAGTGGCTTTTTCCACCGTTTTTTTCCAGTCCCCTTTTAACTGATGAATCAGAGACACTGAGCTTAGCCAAGGCCTGCAGTCGGCGTCCTTAACATAAGATGCACTGCAGGCCTATAACTGCAGTGGATAATGGTTCTTGATGCAGTTAGCTGTGGGATTTTATCGTCACATTGGACCAGGTTGCTTTGGATGACTTTTTCCCCCCTAAACATGATAAATTATTCTTTGAAAACTGTTTTTTGTATTCCCTCATTTTTTGTCTCTCCAATAGTAGAAAATAGTTAATGCTCAGAAGCATTTAGGTGTGACAAAGAATAAAAATACTGAAGAAATGTTGTAAAAAAAAAAAAAAAAAAATAAAAAGACAGGCCAGCATTACAGCAGCTCCTCACTAATAACTCAGACTGGGCCAGAGACGTAACAAACACCTTATGAAACGCTACAGCAGCAAAAACGTAATGATATTCCGTTTTGCTAAAAATAATTGATTAATGTTTCATAGCTTCCTGTCGCCACAAAATTAAATATAGTTTACTTGAAGCGCTGTCTTGTTGAGATGAAACTAAAAGCTGCCAGCGTGAATTGAACCAAAGGTTGCCATTTTCTGTTTAATGCTTTTCGGTTGTGAGCCGCATCGTAGACATGTTGATAGAAATTGTCTGGACAGCCCTAATGTAGATTTAAAAGCTGCTAATTTGAACACAAAAACAATGTTAATTTCCTAAATTTGAGCATTAGTGGTTCATTAGTGGAAGTGTTCTTCATTCTAACTGTATCCCCAGTATACAGAACACTAACTTCGAAAGCCAGGTATATGTCAACCCAAGACTTTTTATATATATATATATATTATCTATGTGAGCTTAAACACATAAAAAATTAAAGTCAGCCAAAATGTGACTGGTCTTGGCAGGTCATGGCGAGTTCTTCTGAGGTGTATTAAGAATGCAGAGGACTCCCACAGTAGACTTGATAGCGCGTGATAGTTGCCTGAGGGCTTCGAGCATGCACAAAACATGACTCCTGATGGGGATAGTGGGTGGAACATGAAGCGTATCCACGATGTGGCGCCTGCACATGATGGAGTGGTTTGTTCATTAAGAATCTGGAGCAGATCTGGCCATGCCGACCTGGTGTCAAGGCTGCAACGCAGTAACAGCGGTAGCATAATCCTTCGATACATTGCTGCGTCCTGGCAGAGTACGAGCGTGTTGGGATGGGGTGACATACTGGGCCTATGCGGTGGGATCATTTTGGGACGGTGCAGCTGATGTATGAAGCGTGAGATTATCTGAGGCACAATCTGGCTTTATTTTAATAGCTGATGTAGGTGATGTTGAGGGTGGTGGGGTTTTTTATTCCATGTGAAGGTACCCTAATAGCAGAGGAACAGTTGCAATTTTCTGTAGACATTGCAAAGCATGCATAACTTTGTGTTAAGATCAATGTTCGGTCGGTAAATTGTGTATTATGCTTTTACTAGATCTCTGCTATCATAAAAAGTAAAAAAAAAAAAAAAACTTCAGCCAAGCAGCATGTTTCGGGTCCAACACTGAGCAAAGCCGACTTCACACTGACGTTTGACGTGTGCTCCGTAAGTTCACTGCAAAACATGCCGCGCAGGAATCCGAACAGGATCCGTCCATGCATACAGACACCCGCCCCCCAAATCCTTTATTTTGAAATTTACACTCCCTGCTTCTGACTTCCTGTCTGGCTCGTCTGATTTCTAGAAATTTACGCATTTTGCTATGTCAGTTGTCCCAGATAGACCTTACCCGAATTTCTGACGGACAATAGAGGAGGGTTTTCTGTCCTGCAGCAGCACCATGGAGCTGGTGGGAAATGCCCTTTTGACCAGAATGGCTTTTATTGGTGACGTAACGAAGGACGTGCGGATGAAGTACGAAATGTGTGAATGATGGGTAAGCCTGACTGTAGCAGCTCAGTTTATGACGGCAGAGGAACAGGTGAACAGAATGAGGCTGATTGTGCTGCGACAGAGGAGCGCAGGTGCAACTAGTGATCCTTATTTACTGGGTGCAAAGGTAGGACAACCAGAACACAAAAATAAGAGAACTGTATGCCATGATTTGGGTTTTGTTTTTAGACTTTCCATTCATTTGCCACTCTGTTCAGTCACCTCCCAGCCACCATTATCAGATCCACCTGCTGCCACTAATGACCCTCCAGTCCTTCTACCTGATCCTCTGCCTACACATACAGTCCTCACTCCTCCACTCCCTGTCTGAACGTCTCGTCTTGTCCCGCTGCCTGCATGTGTTTGTTCCCCAGTCTCTTCTCGTCGCTTTGTCTGATTATTCCTTGGACCTGCTCACGCTCTGCCCTTTCTAGTTTGCGTAACTAGTACTACACCGCCTGGAAAAAAGTCTCTCCTGGGTTCTTCGTGCTTCGCTCTGCATCAATGGGAACTCATCTGCAGCTTCTGCTCAAGTCTGCTTGGGTCTGCTGCACCTGGTCAAGTCTGGTTCTGTCTGCAGTGCATCGTCTGCATCTGGTCATCTGCTTTATCATCTTCTGGTTATTCAGCTCCTGCCATCATCACCTGGTTGACCCGTCTCTGCCCGTCAGCCACCATCTTCTGTCGTTATCATCACCTGCCTGTCATCTACTCCATTCACCTCAATAAACCTTTAAACGTGCTCTGAGTATCGGCATGAATATCAGGTTCCCAGATCACATCACCACACTGGAAGCCGGAGAAGATTAAAGTTTAAACTGCAGAAACTTCCCAAGGAAAATATTTGTGTAAAGGATGCTCTCCCTGTTGGTACACCTCTCTTAGCTAGCAGGGGTCAACTCCTGTTATTGATAGAGAGAACTCTGATTATACAGAATAATAACAGCTGATAGACTGATCCCATGGTTCTTTAAGCGGATTTATCAACTTGATAAACATTGTTTTTTAAAGAGACAGTATGTTGCACATTTTCTCATTTTGTTTAGAACAAGAATGACAACAACACAGAATAATGACGAACTATTTTCTATTCTAACAACAGTGTTGGGGTATTGGTCAGATCCTGAATGGGAACCAAAAAAAAAAAAAAAAAAAAAAACCTTCACATTTATCAGTGGGTCTTGCCAGAACGCGTAGAGCGAAGCAGAACATAAGAAAAGCAGAACTGTGATAGGCAGACGCCAAACAAACAGGGTGGAAATCACTCTACCCATACATAGCTATATGTGTGTTTTTCTCATTCTGTTTGGATGATGACTTCATGCAAACACACACACCTCCTTCCTCCCACAGACTTCCCCACTATGATATGAAGGCTGGGGTTTATCTCTCTTTCATATATAAATGACTTCTCTTGCAAAAAGAAAGAAAATCCACACGGATAGGATGGCTACAGTTTATCATAGGCTTACAGAAATACTATCAGCTGAGAAAACATGTAAACACAAGCATCCTCGGCAGATTGCAGACATTTCACCTGTGATATTAAGGCTACAGGAATATGCTGAGAATGTTGTGGCAAACTTTAATGACTAAGCTGAATGAAAAACATTTTACCTTCTGGATCAGAATGTGCTTTCAATATAAATAGGCAGGCTCCACAACTGGCACTGATATATAAGTTATGTGAAGAGTCAATACTTCCAATGTTGATCTTTCTCCTTCCTAACTTTGGCAATTCTCTCTGACCTACATGGGAATAAACCTCTGGACCAAATCCGGACTGATGGTGACCCATTCTTGCCACATTAGTGCTTTAAGTTGATTCCAGTGTATTGGTTTCTGCTTTCCCTTCTCTTTAACAGCTGACCACAAGATCTCAGTGGCGTGAGGATTCGGGAAGTTTCCTAATCACGAGTCCAAAATTGCATCAGACTCACATTTGAGCCAGTTTTGTTATCGCACTAGGCTTGTGACATGATGCTCCATTATGCTGGCAAATGCACAGATGAGCAAATTGTTCCTGGGTTGTTGGAAGACGTACCTCTTGGAACGGTTTGTGATCCTATCTGGATTCTTGGCTCTAGTCTTAGACAAAAACCCAGTCTCTATGCTAAGAAGTAAATCTACACATGGATTGTATCAGCTGGCTTCACTGTCGGCACCAAATTGGGCTTATGAGCGCTCACCATCTCTTCTATGGGCAAATTATTGAAATGGAAATTATTTTAGAGCTTGGTGGACTCTGCAAATTTACTGCAACTGAAGCAAATTTTTCATGTTCCGAAAAACTCACATGGAGGACATTCCAGATGCAGAGCGATGATGGCTGCACAAATAACCATTGCTAAAAAAAACACACACACACACTTTGGCTCAAAGCTGTGCCAATCAGTCTGGTAGGCTGATCACTCTAAACTGATGCTGATTTTAGCAGAACCTTTCCAAAGGTTCACCTGTGCTTATAATACGACTACACTGACATTTTTTTAGACATAAACTGCAAAAACCGATGTTTGGTGTTATTAAAGTCATCTGTGATGAATAATGCAGTATAGGCTGTCAAGTTTGCAAAGCAAAACTGTCACAGCTGTGACTTTCAACCACAACTGTTAGAGCTTCCCAGCAAGCATTTTTGGATCAAAGACACTATTTAAAGCAAACACGCTGGATATTGGAATAAATGTAGATGTACAAATCAAATAGCATTGGGATAAGACAGGATGCAAACCTAATGCTCAAGACCCACACCTTCCAAAAGGTTTTTGTATTCATCATTTTTAGCTAAAATGTGTAATTCATACCAAATTTTCATTGAGCAATAACTCATATTGAAAGGTGGACTGTATAGAACAATGTAGACTTTGTGGGAGTTTAAATGCTCAGCCGTCAGCTATTTCAACAGTGCTATAAGTGCATGATCAAGCCTTTATCTCAGCAAGCTGGAGAGTACATTATTCAGCCATGTGTCACATCTAGAATGGGGGTCAAGCCCAGCTCAGCAGTGTTCGTGTGCATCAGTGGTAATGCGGCCAATTTATCCAGGAAAAAAAAAACAAATTCAGTATAAAAGCACTCAAGACTTGCACTGAGACTGAGCATCTTTGCCAGTGAGTCATCTTGACTGAGAGGCACTGTGTGCCATATGTCAGTCGTACACCGATGCACACTTCCAATCACCGCACTTTTTTGATTTTCCGTGAGTTTTCAGATGACTGCCAGATGTTGCAGCAGAACAGCATTACTTCTGACTTCTACTGGCACATTCCTGCTAAAAGCTAAGCTCACATTAGCTTTTTTTCCACATTGCTGTGCTGGGGGAAAAACAAACAGCCCACTAACCAAAACACCTCATACTAGCTCTCAAGCTTGGTGGGGGAGGAGTGATGATGTGGGTTTGTTTTTCAGGCTGTCGACTAGAAGGATGTGTGACAAAACCAAGAGAGCAGATAAAAAAACTGTGATTTTTCAGATATCCTGGTTGAATTAAGCTTTGACTCGTTATCATAAAAGCTGCAGTGTTTAAAGGTAGAGACGCCTTAAAGGTAGAGAAGCAAGTCCCTTTTTGAATAACTGCGCATACGCAAGACCTTCTTACCTGCTGTTCCGCTCCTCAGGGGGATCACTTAAAAAAATTCTGCGAAATCCACTCTGGTCTGGCTACAATGAACAGCTAACACCAAAGCTAACCGCTAAGCTAGCCGGATACATAAACACCAGAAGTGCGCATGCCAAGGCAGCAAGAGGAAACCAAGAAGGAACGAGCATGCACACTGGCATTACGTGAGCGCATCACGATGATTGGCATGTGGGGCAACCAATAGATAGGAAGAACTTGAGGGACAGAGGCGGCAGAACCAAAACTCTAACCAATCTCTGCCCTTCGTTGCAAAGAGAAGGGATTGGTTAGAGTTTTTATAAGCCAGCAGCTTCCACAGCGATCGATTTTTTTTAAGCTCCTTGTTCTGCGTAATAATGTATTGACCAAGTTCAGGATGAAAGGACCATTTTACTCAGTATAATGAAGGCGTTTCTGATCAGCATTACCAACTATAGCTTAATGTGTTTTGTCAGTGATTCTGTTTTCGTTTGGGAGTTCCTCCTGCAATTGCCGGGTTGCTAGCTCGATCCCCCGCTTCGACCGTCTCAGTTGTTGTGTCCTTGGGCAAGATGCTTCACTCGAATTGCCTGCTGTCGGTGGTCAGAGGCCTAGAGGCGCCGATGTATGGCAGCCTCACCTCTGTCAGCCTGCCCAGGGCAGCTGTGGCTACTAACATAGCTCACCACCGTCAGGGTGTGAATGTGTGGATGACTGATTATAGTGTGAAGCGCTTTGGGGTCGCCTGACTAGGTAAAGCGCTATACAAGTACGAGCATTTACCATTTTTGACATTTGTTTTAGATTCTAACCTTAATGTTTCTAAAAGCAAAAAATATTTTTGTTATGATCCTGAGGTCTTTTTGGGGTTCCTGGGGATCATTCAGTTCTGTTTGTCTTTTCAAAATTTTAATATGGTTTATTATCTGTAGATGTAGTTCCCCGTCATTAGCTGGTTTTCTGTTTATTATGATTTAAGTAGTTGATTCTTGTTTTTGTTTATTATCATGTTCCTGCCAGCCTGTCCTCTGTTCAGTCAGTGAGTTTATTTAGCCATATATGTTTATTCACCATGTTTTCCTGTTGGGTTCTGCAGGTAGTTTAGAGTCTAATGTGAAGCCGTCTGACAACTGCAGCGTAGTCTAAACTGAGTCATATACTAGAATATGATCCCACACGTTCTAGAAAAACCTCGAAAGTGTTAGACTGGCCCAGGCAAGATATCAAACTGGTTAAAATGTGTCTAAAATTCAATAAACTGCAGAAAAGTTGTAAAGAGGAACAGAATAAAATCAAGAAAGTGCTCAATTTAGACACAAAAATGGAAAAGTTCTTAGACTAGCTACCAGACCATGGTTACACCCCCCCCCCCCTTTTTTCTGATGTCCATATTTCTGTCTGTAATGTTTAAAGGTGAAACAAAATGTCTCGCACTGAAGCTGAAGTAAGGAGGTGTATGTAAATCTAAATGTAAAGTAGGATTATATTAAAGAAAGACAAATCCACAGCGGTAGCTGCTTCCTCAGAGTGGATTGTCTCAGAGCCCAGAACAGTGTGGGTGGAGATATTTATGAAGCGCCACTTTCATTTGGAAAGATATTAACACATATCCCCCCGCTTAATCATCCACCTATGTTTTATTTGTTAGAGCCAAACACAATTTCTAACCTACAAACTTTCACTAATTATTTAACCTTTTTTTTCTACTACTGGAGGCGGCTGGCAGGCTTCACTGTCTCAGTTCCTACATAACTGTTTACTCTGATCTACAATTCAATTACGCCAACCTCCTCCAACAATAGCCAGCACCATGGTGTGCAGAACGTCTCTTTTCTCTTCCTAATTTTCTGTCATAAAATTTGTGATGGTAGATGAATACATGTGCAAACATTACTGCAGAATGATGGCAGAATTTTGGCAAGAGAGCAAAGCAAATGAGTCCAAAGTATTGCACCTATAACCAAATCTTTCCATCAAAAGCTCTATATTTGATGTAATAAAGGCTTTAAAGAGGATCGATACCTGATGTACATTTTAACAAAGTAAAAAAGAAAGTCTGCAGAATTTGAATGAGTGCAGAAATGAAAATTTTTTTTACAAATATGAAGGGGAAATTTAACCAAAAGCATTACTTATGAGCTAGCAAAGGTCTCTTCTTTATGATGAAAGCCAAATGTCAGACGAAGCCATTGGACAGCAAATTTATAGCTAAATATTCAGCTAATGCATTCCAGCACTTATTCCAAAAGATGCACTTTTCAGCAATGAATGGAAACAAAGAATGTGTGCTAGCGATAAGTATAGCCAAAGAGGATGGAAGACAAGTGCATAACTGAGGACTTACATAACTGCATGTATTAAAGCTCTCAGAGGAACGGAGAAGCTCGCATTTTAGACTGTGAAGTGACACAGATCTGGCCGTGTAATGGCGCTGAGTAGAGCTTAAACTCCTTGTGGTTCCCCAGTCCTCCAACAGCCAGGAGGAAATTACACACGTGTCAATCAGACTAATATATTAGGTGTTTCATGTTTCACACTCTCGTCTTTAAGCGTTGCTTAGGACAGCACATTCGCTGACTCGTTTCAACAGAGTGGGGATTTGTAACCACGGCAATTAATACTTGAATGTGAACTGTGTCAGCACAACATTAAAGCCAAAAGTCGCAGGAGGTAAACAGCACGTCTGCTCCCCCTAAGCTAAACCTTAGCAGCCATTAACAAGAATATCAGTTTCTCTACATATTTTGTCCCAAACTATTGTATTTTAGGAAACTGTTCGGTCGTGTTTCCTTTTTAACTTTTAAGGGAGAACCTATCAGTATTATATTAGCTGCTCTCGACAGTTGGAGGTGCAATCATTGAGAAGTCAGGTCAATTGCTATTGGGCGAAATGCGCAAATGTTCACGATCAGAAACAACTGTCACCTTTCCAGCAGTTCAAGCAAACTGTGAATTAGCTGCTTTTACACTTGACATTTTTGCATGAGGCAGTTTGTCAGCGTTATCTCAGACAGCCACATTTCTACATGTGCATGCAGCCATAAATTAGTTATGGTCTACAGCTGATGTCTAATGCCAGGAATAGACAGTAAAAGGTTGGGATTAAGAAAGCAACGCATTTGTGTTTTTCTCCAGGGTGAAATAAGGAGTAGGAATATACTGAACCTAAAGTCATTCTGCAGCGGGGTTACAAAGTTCCAACAATAATTTTTTAAACTATCCATTCCTTTGTATAATCTAGTCTACAGAGGTTGCACAACAGCATACGTTAAAACAAGACCTTAAGGCAGTGAAGAATGAGTCAATTTGGTCTGATAATGTAAACGTTCGCATTCATAGCTAATTATTTAGATTATTTTTGAGTTGTTGAAGTTAGGTATTTTTAAACGATTTTAGCAAGCTAATCCAATTAATTTAGATTAAATATTATTCTCATGCGAAGACGTCAGAATTCTTGTCTTTAGAACTTTAATGTTAGTATGCCAAAACCATTTTAGCATTAAGCATACGTTGTTAAAATTAAAACTTGCACTTTTTATTTATGGTATTAACATTAATTCTGTGTTAAGAATACTATGGTGGTAACATTTTAGCACCAATGGTTAGCAAACATTAGGCTATACATTTTAATAATCCAATAATCAGACAGTGAAAAATGCTCAAGCGCAAACATTTCTGTTTAGTCAGCCTGACCTGCAAGCTTTAAGAAAATTAGAAATGTGTGTAATGTAACTGTGTTTTAAATATATGTTTTATTTGAAAACAGGAATCATATAAAAATAGTTTGCAAATTAAAGCATAAAAGTAATATTTAAAACTTGTGCTAATTTCTGAACTCCAAACGTAAATGCGTGGTAGACCATACTGAGTAGATTTGATTACATTTTTTAGTTATTTTTTTGTTAAATGTTAATAGCTAGCATAGTTACTCAAGGTTGGAATTAGTTTAGTTAGGGTAACACCAACATTGTTTTAAGATTTATTCTAATAACTGAGTATACTTGTTGCTTAGTTATGAGAAACTTAAACTTAATGTTTCATATAAAAAAACGTGTCTATCCTTGTCCACTACAAAGTCCTGTATAGATAGTAGGCACTATGTGATGAGTGAGTGGACATTTCAAACAGAGTATAAGTAGATGCAGGTGGTATAGCAGCATGGAAAACATCAGTTTATGTAATAGTAAAAAAATATATATACAGTAAAAACAAACCATATTGTGCAACATGAATATTCAATATAGGGTCCACTTTGAACTGCTGGGAAAGCTTTGAATTGTTTGGCAGGTTTTTACTTTTAAAAGCCCTGCTTTCGTTACAGCTGAAATACCTTTTGCATTGTTATCAGTCGCAGATAAAAACACTGACTACTCATGACTGCTTTCAACAACCTTACTTAGCAAAAACAAGGGAAAGAAATCCTAAGTGACGTGACATGAATTTGGAAAATGGTAAATGTCAGCAAAGCGCCGGTGAGAGTCGCAGTGACCAACAGAGTGGAAGTGATTATGTCTAACAGTAAACATACAATACCCCACGCTCAGAGTTCTCCATGTGTGAATCTCTCTATTGGAGCAAGGGCAAGGCAGGTACAGGACGGAACAGGAAGGGTGGAGCCAAAGACAGGAAACAGGAAGATAGAGAGAAACATAAAAGGGAGGGAGACTTGAGTCAGTGAGGTTGTTGCGAAAAAAACATCTGTTTCATTTGCATGTTTTCATTACTTTCATTCCCTCACATTTTTCTTCAGTTTCTCTTGACAACGAGAATCTCCAAAACATTAAAAATTAAATAAAAAATTAAATTAGAGTGTTTTCCACTCTAATTGTCATCTTCCTGCAGAGCTTCTCCAGGATTTTGTTCTCAGGAGGAGCTCGTGCACGTGATTGCTTTGAGGTTCAAATGCATACTGGCAGTGATCTAAACACTGGAAAACCTATATTCATTTTGTTTGAACTCTTTTTCATTTTCCCATGGTAAAAATTACATGGATGTGGAGCAGTTGCATAAAGCAGTAGAAATATACATGGCTCAACGTTGAAAACGATAATAAATGTAATTAGATTTTTATGTGGTATTGCTGGCATGAAAAGATCAGACCTTCCACACACAGAGCAGAGTTTCTGTCTCTGTATACATCACAATAAGGACATTTAACAGGACTTTGGCAAAAACCTTGTCATACGATAAAGATTAGGGGATTTATCTGGGTGACAGGTTTCAAACTTGTACTATTACAGGTGGATATATGGAGCTTCATGAACAATTTATGAAACGGGTCCATGTGAACACCTACAGGAAAAAGCTGCTGCAGGGTAAACTCTGTTCAATCCCTGAGATGTCTTGTGAAGAGAAAGAGTGAACATTAAGCTGGGTCATCAGGGAGAAATCTCATTCCCCCTCTTTCTCTTTGACTTTCAACATATAGCCAGTTGAGGTCACATCTTATGTTTCCATCTCTATTCATAATTCATTGTTAACAGAACAAACAACTTCTGAAAAACTGATTACTAGACTAGGAGCACTATTTTCAATAACCGGAGTTCCATGTTTTCAGATTTTGTCACTAGCTTTTCTGACTGTCCGGTACAAACGCTTTACTGGCTGTTCATTAATTAAGAGAATCAACTAAATATTGTCTATAATGGTCTCAGTAGGGGATAATGTCAATGACAGAAACGTATTTTGGTTATGAGATTAGAGCGAGAAGACAGGATTATATGATATGGAAGCTAGAATGGATCAGCTTGAATTCACAAAAAGATAAATGCAGCCATGTATCCATGTATGTCTGCAAATTAAGGCATGCTGCTCATTCAAATATTCTGCAACTCAGAATTGGTCTTTAGGTATTTCTTAATGTTAAATTTTGTGTTTTGCTGTATTGGAAACGATGAGATGATTGTAAAAGACTAAACTAATTGCACCCACTACCAATTACAAAGGCAATAATGTGACACTTTAGCTACAATCTCACCAGCTGTATATTACCAGGGGCTATATTAACCTGACTGTTATCCACATTTGAGAACCTTAAAAAGCAACAAAATTCTTTTTCTGCTTTTTTGCTTTGTTGGTGATTTATTTTGGGTTAAAATATTGGTGTTGAATATTTGAAAAATGATTGGAGCCTGACCATTTGCTAGTGATACAGTTTAGCCATATGATTGAGGTGTGTGGGGCAGGGGAAACTTATATTCCTTAGAGCTTAATGATCTTCTTGGCTGGTCATCATACAAAGGATATCATGTTATGTGGAGATGAAGATTGGAGTTGGAGAACCCTGATTTGGATCAATGGCTCTATACATGTGCTAGTATGGTCTACATTTAAATATATTCAATTCAAAATTTTAGGGAGACGTTGAAAATCAATATTGAAGACATTCAAAGACAACTATGTTGCAAACTCGAACGCATACAATTCTCAGTACCATGGGCAGACAACTTAGTTGGGCAGACAACCAAGTTAGAACATTATTCCCCTTTCAACTCATGCAGTTTCTACCGTGTTTGCAATGGAATGAGAGACAATTCTAGACGCAGATCAGTGGCCATGAAATTTAGAAATGTGAAATCTATACTTTCTTGATGAATTAAAGCTTTTATTGCACAACTATATATGGTGATGCTTTGCATAATGGTAGGTTTAGAGATAAATCACCTCCCATAGTGTTTATTTGCTGAAAATCTCTACGCTAGACCTTGCTTTTGTATGAGGTTCGATGACGTCATCGAATTTTTACTTGAATTGGAAGTGAGACCCTCCCCCCCTTTTACAATGTTGAATCAGGTGGCTTTAGAACTCAAGCTCCTAATGCTGCATATCCGGTTTAAAACAAGAACGTTTGAAAGAAAGACTTGTTTTAAGCTGACAATTGTGACCGTCTGATCAATGGTTCCCACAGGATGGTTCAGAGAAACCTAACTTGTGCTCTTTAGTCCCACCTGTTTCATCCCTGGGATACTGGAGAAAGGAACTGTAGATTTTTGGGTAGATTTTGCCAAAACATTCTCTCTTATTAGTCATAACTGAGTCAACAAGCATGGACTGCCGCCACAAACACCTGTGACAACACCGGGGCTGGTCCTCTGTCAAACAATCCCCGAGGCCAACACAAAAACATAAAAACATTTCCTGGGCCTGGATAGATGGTAATTTGATAAAGAGGCACTCTGCCAGCATGTGACCCTTGGAGAGAGAAAAAACTGAAGCCTTCTTCCACCCGGGTGGGACTGTTTATATGAATATGAATCATTATAGCCATGTGTTTTATATTATTCTGACCAAAACACTTTTAATTTCTGATCTGTTGAAGTTAACATGTTTTTGTAGTTCTTTTATTGTTGTTTTTTTTTTGTCAGACTTTGTAATATTTCTCATCAGTAAAAACTATCACTGTAGATTAGATCGATTAATAAAAATATATACTTTGAATCAAACAGTAGCTTTGGAAGATTTTTTTATAGTGCTTGAGTGACACGCCATTATCTCTGATGGATAGGTTACAGTGCTTAAATATAGATAAATATAGATAAAATATAAACTTCTGGGACTTTTAAACGTCTAATAATTGATTATTTCAATGGGAAAGGTGGGACCAGTCACATCAGATTGTTAATGCGATTGTTTAATTCATTATAAAATGTATGAGACCAATTTACCAATAACATTTTATAGCAGTGTGGTTTAAAATATAACTTTTTTTTCTTAAAACTCAGAGTTGTGGAAAACGATCAAATCAAAACTTATCTTAAGTATAATTACCTCTCCCATGGTGCTGAATAAATATTCATGCCACTAGATTCTTATTCATGAAAAACCCTGTATAGTTCGTTCTGCTTTAAACGTATGCACTACTTTGAATTTGTTCATCACATTAAATCTAAATGAAATACATGGAACTTTGTGGTTGTGACATGACAAAAATGAGAAAACATTCAGAAGGAATGAATACTTCCACGGTGCTGTATGTGAACATAACATATCTGTCTCTATAAATTATGTAAACCTTCTTAAAAAGGGTTTTTGTGCACCTTATAGTCAGATTTTTGCAGGCAATTCTATTTCTGTACCCTGAACCAGTCAAAGGCAATGCATAGCCAGAGGTAACATTTGTGCTGCTAATTCCCTTGTTTACCTGTCCTCGTGTGTGCATGCTCCCTTTTTGATGTCTTTGTGCAACTTATATGTGTAAGTTGTAAATCGATCAAAGTTGATTTTCCTATACGAGGTGACAGGGGTATTTAAGCTGCGCAGAACCATGAGATAAATAGAATAAATAAATCCCCCAATAGACTAGAGATGAGTCAGAATCTTAAACGGCTTTGATGAAAGGAGGTCGGGGTGAAAAAGTTTACAGAACACCGTTTTACCATTTATTTGCAGTTCCAGATCTGTCACCTTTTCTCGGTTTCTCAGCTGAGGTCCACTGTTCAGGCATTTTACGCCGGAATCCGCCCTTGTTTAGGGACTATCAGGAACATTAATTATTCATCGCTTCTGCTTTCAACATTTCAATGAAAGTGTATTGCGTGGTAGCGGTAGTTTGAGCCCTCAGGCTGTAGAAACACCAGATCCCCATTAAGGCTTCAGCTGTGTCCACCGATGTGTAATTTTACATTACATTATCTGCAACATCCCCCCCGGCTTTGTTCAAATGCCCGTCTGAAACACATGTAACAATCTTTTAAAAGAACAATCGAACAATTGGACATGCTCTCTTCCTGAAAAGTTGTGTCACAGAATAATTTATAGGGACTAAAATGTGTGCAAAGCACTTTCCTTTTAAAGAAGAACCTTGTCTATCCAGCAGAGACAAGTGGCCAAAGTGAACAGGTTTGCAATATAAATGACCTGAGAAAACGGTTCCTGCCATTGTAACCGTTTTTCTGTCGGAATCCATCCGTGTCTTCATTTATCTCCTCTGTTTCTATATAATCTTACAAACTTTTTGTTTAATCTCATTTTATCCTTACATAAGGTTGGAGCTACACTTTGAAAGTTTTTTAAAAAGTCGTTTTACCCCCATACCAACCTCCTAGGATGCATTAGTCTGTAATCAAATCACCTGAACGGCATGTCAACTGCATCCTTTTATGTCTTTTCTGATGTTTCCATGCTGCTTTCAGCCACATATCATATGCAGTGGTGTTTGCCTTCTAATTGGCCTTTTTTATGCACACCATGCCCTGTTAGCCTGGTTAGCTTTTATTATCATATCCACTTGAACCCAGGGTCGAGCAGAGCTGATCAATTTTAATATTTCATACATCTTCCCTTTCTGCAGTCTCTACATTTACCCCGCTCTGGACATATTCCCTTTGCTTCTGACCCTGGTAGCAATTTATCCTCTGATTGTTTGGGATGTTCTCCATTAGCCAGGGTTTGCCTCTGATGAACGTTGCCAACTGACCCCTTGTCCGGTCTTTTTATTATGTAATAGTGTGTTCAGCCTAGAAATGAGACTTCTGCTGTTTTTGGGCATATTAAATGTGCCAAACCTTTGGCTTTGCTCCCATTTGTCCTGCCAGGTTATTTGCTAGTCTTTACCTCCACTACATACATCCACTCACTGACAAATGAGATAACCCAAAATGCACATCCTGTGCTACCTTTGCTCATGGTTTTGAATGACTTTTTGGATGCTTTGGTAAGTGCTCGTTAACCTTGCCTGCAAGCTGAATTTTCGCTGTATTTGTGCGTTCACAAGCATCCAAGAATCCATCTTTCTCCCGCTCCCGCCTCAAAAGTTTGAGACCGACCCAAAACTTGTCGCCCAATCATGTTGCAGTGTTTTGCTTTAAGGCGAGACATACAGCTGTGACGAAAGCAAGAGGTGCCGAGTCCACAGTGATCCAAAATAAACATCTACGATTTTCACCAGTGTCACTATCCAAATAAGCGTGCCTTGACCAGCTTAACTTCTTCTGGTTTCTCAAGGCAGTTTCATTTGATACCGTGATTGGCTGAAGCCAGCCTTCGGTAGGCGGGACTAGATGTCCATTCACCCAATCAGCTGGGACATGTTCTTTCCTTTCCCTGAACGGATTTATTGGGAGCAGACCCAGATTGATAATGTGCAGAACGCTCCAGCTGATCTCGGGATGTGGTCAGTTAACTTTGAACCCTGCTGTAGATGAGCAGCTTCTTGCAACAACCAGCAAGCTGGGAAAATCCATGAGGGATAAGGCTATATATGAGCAAGAAGCTTGGTAAGGAGAAGACTCCTTGTATAATTTTTCAGAACTAGATGAGATCTAAAATGAACATAAATCATCCATGCAGGATGTCGCCTTTTGGGGCGGGGATTGTCATTAGAAGAATGAAGGATCAGCCCACAACAATACATGAGGATTTTTTTTTTAAGTTAGCTGAGACAATAGGAACAAAAAGTACCACTAATAGCAGACTGTGCCACAGGGGTCACCAACCTTTTGAAACTGAGACCTACTTTGTTGGTGTTGTGTCATACGAAGGGCTACCAGTACTGACCTTGGAACTAGAAGAGTCAGAGTTCACATTAACTGTATGTAAAATAAACACATTTTCATGCTTTGGTATAGATATTGTCATTTTTAGATCTATATAAATGGAAGTGTGATTAAACAAGAAGAGTAACGGAATAAAATAAAGTTCTAGATGCAGCTCACTGGTGGATTGTGCTTTTTTTTTTTTTTAGGACAGGCTCGTGGGCCCCACATGTGGGCACCATGTTGGTGACCCCTGCACTAAAGACTAAAGTAGCCCATTGCAAGAGATGTTACAAGTACTGGCTAAAATCTGACAGGTCAGTATTAGATCAGAAGAGATCAACTGAAGTCCTTAAGTGTGCAGAGGCCTTGTAATGAACCAATAATTTCATTCAGGTGTGTTGAAGCAGGAACATGTCTAAACATGATGGACGTTGACGTTAGAGGACTGGAGTAGATGATTCAGAAATCTCAACCCACAATGTTTGCAAGAACAGAAATGTTAACTGTGAGCCGAGGAAAAGCATCTTAACAGTCTAGCAAACAGGTGAAGTCATGATGCTTTGGGGTTGTGTTTCTAGGGGTACAGGGGACTTCAGAACACTGAGGGGCCGATGGATGGAGCCATATACTAAGAAATCATGGACAGCAACCATCTTTCCTTCACAAGAACACAATAGGACGGTTCTAACAAAGAGGTGGGTAAGACACACACTATGGTGAAGGAGTAGACCAGTCAGTCTCCAGACCTCCATCCTTGAAAATAATCCGTAAAGACAGCTTTAAGTTGCCAAATGGCAGCTAAGAAAAAAGTTTATCCACCAATTTTGACTGGTAGTAGCCAATGTGTTCATGCTAAGAGATGGCTGTAACATCTTTTTTGCTTAGAGACAAAAATAATACTATGTAAATTCTTCACTGAAAGGGTAAGGTTAAATGGAGAATATAATTGTGTATTTGTGTGTAATTGTTCTAAATTAGTAGGTGAATATCAGCTATTTTTAAAACCTTTCGTTTCGCAAACTTTTGATATTTTCTTTTGTTATTGTGTGTAGCATAGTTAGTATGAAACCATAAGGCACCACAATTTTCTGCAATATTACGGCATTCATCATTGCTTTACTGTGGGTTTGTGTGGAAGACCAATAAACACTATACCAGTCTGATGGATAGAGGAAAGGAAAATCAAATTCATGGTTTGACATTTTAGTATTGTGACAACTCTAATTTAAATGAAATGTAACTGTGTCTACAAGTTGATGAAAATCAAGTGATCTTCAGTTCCACGCATCTATA
Source organism: Fundulus heteroclitus (assembly GCF_011125445.2). NCBI lineage: Eukaryota > Metazoa > Chordata > Actinopteri > Cyprinodontiformes > Fundulidae > Fundulus > Fundulus heteroclitus. The sequence goes on along the minus strand of NC_046380.1, from coordinate 6,108,840 downwards.
AAAAAGTTTGAAAATAAACTCTTGCATGACTGCGTTAATTCTGTCTGAGATTGTTTGCCGTTTTTTTTTTTCTTTTTTGTGTTCAGGCAGAACAAACTGTAGAAGTTTAGTGAGTTGTGAAATGTTTAGCGTAAAATGTTTCAGTGAAGTGAGAAAATGACCAAAAACTATGACAATAATATCAAATATCATGTAGAAATGGCACCAAGTAAAAAACAAACTGAAAGCAGGATGAGGCAGAGGAGGATGAGGAGACTCATGAAGCAGTAGAAGGAGGATGTGAAGGGAAGGAGGTGATGGAGGCAAGCCAGTGTGCATGTTCATAAAGGCACAGAGAGCTTTTTTAAGTCCGCTAAGTCTAAACAGATTACATTAATTTTATATATATAAAAAATGGACACCGTCATTTTTACTAATTTTGGCTGTAGATTATAATGAAAGCATTTCCAGCTTTAATTTTTGTTTTGTTTTGCTTGAAGAAAAAAATTACAATTTACAATATATTTACTTTTTACCATTTTTTACATCCTTATGCAATAAGTGGTACTCATGAGGACACTTATAATATCTGTCCCTAACTCTAAAAACATTTTTTTTTGTCGAGCAACAATAAACTTCTACTTTTACATAGTCACACTTTTCCATCATTAATTAATGGCATGGAAGGCATCAAGATTGTTGGTAGTATGTATTGCGTACAGCGTATTATACATCAAAGAATTTGAACATGATGAAAGTTTTGGCTGAGTTTCTTTTAAAAGGTCCTGTTGAATAATCTGAAAGAGATTAACATGCAAATAATTGTTGTTGTTTTTTTGTTTTTTTGTCCATAGTTGCTGACGTTTAAAAAATGGTGTTAAGAAGAGTTGCAGCCTTAAATTGTTGTATCTTTAGTAAATAACGAGCCAATTTTTTTCATAATCTCATTAATATTCATAGACACCTCTGGTTCATTTAACTCTATTAGAAAGCCTTGAAAAAAAAAAAAAAAACAACAACAACAAAAGACTATTCAACAGGACCTTTGATCACCCTTCTTGCCAAAACAAAGCTTAATTTGTAAGGAAACAAATTCACCCAAAGAAGCTACCAACTATCTTGTTATTGGTGAACATAGCATCTTACACAGAGCAGCTTTAGGCCCTTTCGCATAGGAAGCTGTGGCTCTTGCACACCCCTTTCTTTTTTTTTTCTTTTTTTTTTTTTTTTGCACACCCCTTTCAAACATATTCTTGTGCAACTCTGCACAACCCTGCCAGACCGCATTAGGACACAATTTTCCACTGGAAGATCTTGCCATGTTAGCGTGGCGCTACCAACATGATGAGTTTGTTTCCATGGTGTGCAAGAGAGCATTGTTGAAACACCCGCTTTAAAATATCCTAAACTTAGGCATGTGAATCAACAAATGGATACACTGGAACCAAAAGAATAAACTAACTACTCTACATTAGTTTTTTGTTGATTTTTTGGTTTACTTGCGACAGGGGCTGCTTCCCCTATGATACTTGTAAAGGAGAGCCAACTGAAATTCTTCCCTGAGAAGACCTAAGATTCAGCAAAGTCTAACCCATCCTGACAGTATGGTCTGCTTTCTGTGTGAAGGCACCTTAAAACTGAAACCAAACCTCCTACTTCTGTGGTCTCCATGGGCTCAGGACTCGACTTGGGCTAAGTCATATATTCATTGTGTTGTGGAAAATTTAATCTATGTATGTAACTGTGATCATATCATGTCCAGATGCAACAGCATAATTTCCCGTGTGAAAGAAGCTCACATGGTTACAGAGTGAATTATTGAGTTTTCTTTAGCCAAGGACTCAGAGAGGAGTTGTGTTAGATAAGAACTGGATCGTACCAGTGTGTGCGATGAAGGCTACTCCCACTTCCTATGTTAACCCGAAATGTAATAAAAGTGTAGTGTTTCCTGACTGAGTTGGGACAGAAACATACAAACGCTCCTTGCCTTTGAATAGAATTGCAAAGACAAAGATGCATCTTTCTCTTAATTGATTGAGTAGTGTGCTTCCTTTCTTGATAACGATTAATATCCACCACAATTTTTACCCTTTTCTCCTTTCAACCATCCAACTTCCTATGCGCAGGGGACCTTTAGCTGCTTCTCCAAATAGGTTGTTTGGTGTCAGTGAATACCTGCGCTTGAAGGTGAGGATGACTCCAAGGAGGATGATGATGAACATGAGGATCCCTGCAATCACGCCAGCCATTTTCACCGTGCCATCGACCTGCTTCTCCGGCTCCATGGCGTCTGAATCTTGGGTGGATGCGCCTGTGCATCCATGCACACACACACACACACACACACACACACGAACACACACACACACACACAGAAATATACATAGTCATATCGGTTGGCAGAACCCAGTGATCACAGTACTATTAAAAATAACATACATTATATAGAAAAACAACAACAGACAGTCCATGCAGCATTAATTAACACAAAAGTTCAACTCCATGCACAAACAGGACATACATTAGTCTGAGCTAAAAGGGAAGGCATCATGATTAGTCCCGACGTGAGGAGGCGACTAGACATCCCAGCCAAAAAACACCAGACAGAAAACATGACAGTTTTACAGGAGGATAAAAAATGATGAAACACGTCAATCTTCCCAAAAATCGGTATACAGCTGAGAAGGAGGTGGGCAATTTCATTTAAAGATAACATTTTCAGTAAACATTTATTTAATTTAAAAGACATCTCAGACATGTAATGTTTTTTGATGACAAAAAAATGACACAAGTGGTTGCGTGGCTAATACGAGACATTTAGCAGTGCAAAGACTTGATATAAGCTTTAAATGAGGGTAAGAATGATCAAATCTGTTAGGCTCACCTTTCTTTATGGTTACAAAACAGCCAACAATTAAAAAAAAAATGTAGCAGACATTCATAGCATATGGGATGTGAGATTGGTACCGTTTGTATTAAATGCTGAAGGATTAAAAGATGTGTCCACAGCAAACAGAGGGTAAATGATTGGAAAGGAGGAGGCAGGGATGGAACTCAAAACAAACCAACATAAAAAATGATTTCATTTCTCTCTGCTGCTGAGTTTTTTTTTAAATCAGTGTGTGTAAATTGGTTAGAAACAAGGTCTAAATTGATGTGAATACAAAATCTGCTTTGTCAGAAAGTTTTGAATGTCTTTGTAGCTAACAATAATGTGAAAAAGTTTTGTAAGAGTAGGTGTGGTTATGAAAAACGGCTCTCCACTCCTCAGCTGGGATGTTAAATGCTAAATATACAGATCAAAGAAGGCAGAATAATTATGATTTACATGGAAAGTATCATGGAGAAAGCCTATTGTTTGTTAAAATACCGCAGCACGAAATAGGTTTGGAACGTTTCTTCTGAAGGAAAGCCTTCTGGAAAAATATCCATCAGACAGATAAAACCAAAGTAAATATGTTTAGCCATAATGTACAGAACCATGTTTGGAGAGAACCACATAGTTTATCAGCATAAAACCCTAATATTAATGATTTTCCGTCTGTTTTGCAGCCACTGGACCAGGGCAACTTAATGGAGTTGACTATTTACAACATATGGCCTTAAGGGTATATTGCACAATTTGTGCAAGGTTTGAAATTAAATGTAATTTATTTTATTTTCCATAGATGCCCTTACAGTTGCCTGACGTGTGAAATGAGTAATTATCTATTTATAGCAGTTGCCTCTATCGGTGAGTTTGAGAGAGAGATTTGGGCCGAATCCTCTGGGCAAACGCGTTCTCGTTCAAACGGTTCGAACCGTTGTTCAAAGGTTAGTTTGTTGAGAGTCTCCACGGTCACTCAGGCATTAGAGAAGACCGGCTGTTTTGGAAGATGGACCAAAAAAGACCAGCAACAAGCTCTCTAAGATCCCATTACATACTCCACACAAGAGTAAAAATATAAATAAAAATCTCGAGTGAAAAGGGCAAAATTGGACTCTGATCGGCAAAGAAGCAAGACCGGAGTAAATAACGGGGCAGTTGTGAAGCAATGGAGGGAGCTCCGTTTTTCCCTGGGAATGAAAAGGGACCAGCAGTTGGCCCTTTTTGCTGAAAAGGTATGCTGTGACAGAGATCTTTTACTTCTAACAAAATTTGTGCTTGCTGCATCTGGAGCAAGTATTAAGCAGAAATAGCAAATCCAGTCAACTCTGCCTCATTTCCAACCAACTACTTGATAACTCTTGATAATAATCCATGGCGTTCATGCGCTGGTTCGCTCGTCATTTTTCTCTGTTACTGGTGACCTGGAGGAACCGTGATTCCCTTTCCACTTCAGTCTGACAGACAGCTCCTGCTGCCTTGTTCTGGCTGCAAACCCCACTATGAAGCTAAGACCTGCCTGCAGTCATCGGGGGTTTGCAGCCAGGACGAGGGAAAAGACAGAGCTAGCATCTCAGTGGATCTGATTTAGTTTTCAGCACATCTTCTAAATTTTTTAATGGATAAAATCGTGAGAAATTTAGAGGCCAGTTGATCAACTGAAGCTTCCTTCCTTCCAAAACTATTGTGAACCATTTCTGGACAATGCTTCTGTAAGCGGCCTTTGGGAAGACCATTTAGCCGGTCAGCACAATGTTCAAGTAATAGAAATGCATCAAAGAAACATCTGTAACTAGAGCATCTGATTAAGTTTTTAAATAAATAATTCCCAAAAGCACCGGATTGGCCAAAGAATTTACAAAATTCAAGTTAATATCTCAGAAAAAACAATAATCCAGAAAAAAAATTATCGTTGTGTGTCATCTGTCAGGCTCCTGTAGGTTTTTCTTTTCATATGAACTAAATATCGGTGCAGCCAGGTCACTCTAGCCACAGACATTTTTTTTTCTGAACAGATCAACACCAAGTATTTACAGAGACACATACTGAAGTGAAATATCACCAGAACATCTGACAAATCAATGGTTTAAGGGCGCTGAAAGACAACATCTACCCTGTTAGCTGTCAAACAGCGGATGCTCTGCGGCGTAGAAAAGTGTTCCTCTGTTGGAAATTACAGGGAGTTATTTCACAAAGATTGACACTGGACATGCCAGGAAGTAAAAGGGAGAGAAGAGAAAGTTGAGATAGAGACAGAGTTGAAAAGTGGAACAACTACAGTATAAATTGAGATTCTAAAGGCCCCTTATTTAAAAGTCTGTGGTTGTGAACACAAACGCTGCCGTTCCCACAGAGCACACTCCTCTCATAACCTTGGTAGACAAAGACAGCCCAATAATAGAGTAATACTTCTGTGTGGAAGTTCAGTTAATCCCTTGTCTCGCTGAACTTCAACCTCTCTGCAATAACAACACAAGGTTGGCAGCAGTGTACGGCGAGCCAGCGGCTTAAGCACCTAACCTTGGCACGCTTGGTAATAGCTGCCGCAGTCCTCAATGGCTGTGCTGACGAGATGTTCCTATAAAATCCCTGAGCGCCCTTAGTGACAACACATTCACAGAAGGCCTTTCCATCCTCACAACGCTGCTGAAAGAATATGTACATTAGAAGAATACATCCGTCACTCCCAATTCCACGCTTTCATTCTAAAAAGGAAATGCCACTTTACCCTGAATGTTTCTTTTTAAAAAGGATCACAGAGGCATTTTAATCGAGGACTTCTGTGCACAGCGGCATACTTCTCTGAAAGAGCGGATGCCTGAACTGGTGCCGAGTGTTATTTAGAATAAACAATGGTTCTACGGCTCAAGGAAGCTTTAATGTATTAAAAGCTAATGCCCAGGTTCTGTCAGCTATTAACTTATAGCTTAATTTTATTTCAGATTTGAATAATTTTATTTAGATGTTGAAATGGCATTTAGTAACTCCAGGACTGTGTAGCACATCTTTACAATTGGAAAAAATGTCTTAATGTCCGGAGTTATCTGACTCTAGGTGGAAATTACTAATCTTAGCACCCAATGATGCCTCATAGTTAAGTGAAGTGTATCCAGATGCAGGTCAGAGGACAAAATATTGGTAAACAAACGCAAATTTTGCTCCATTATTGCCTTTAAAATGTAATTCCAATACTTCATAGCTTTAAATTGTCATCAAAATGGCTACACTCAGCTGACAAAACAAAACACCAGCGTTAATCTTTGCTGGAGCATCCGGTAGTCAAAGCAGTGAGTAAAAGTCAGCAAACTGAGGAGGCCACATAGACGTTAAAATCATGACAACAGTCCAAGGGCTCGGACACCAAAGTGGCAGGACAATGCGCTTACCAGACAACAGAAGGGCCTCCGAAAAACCACGCGAGTGAAGAATGGATATGTTCTGTGGAAAGCTTAAAAAAAAAACCTGTTACATCTCAGCCTGCTATCTGGAAACCGGTTCTGAGGTCATTTAAGAGAGAACCACCATGTGGGAAGAAGAACCCTTATTGTTAAGTAGCCTAACATGATTTATTGGCATGTAACCAGTCAGTATTCAGCTAACATGAGGCAGACACCCTGTCTACTTTTAAGACTAATCTTAAAACTTTCCTTTTTGACAAAGCTTATAACTAGAGTGGCTCATGTTACCCTGAGCTATCTCTATAGTTATGCTGCTACAGGCTTAGGCTACTGGAGGACATCAGGGTCTATTTTTCTCACTCCATAGAGTTCTACTGTTCTTCAATTATGCATTATGTGTTGTCATTTCTGCTTTGACTTCCTGTTCTCTCTCTTTTTCTTCATAGTAGGTACACCTGGTCTGGCGTTCTGTTAACTGTGACATCATCCAGAGAAGACGGCTCACCCGCTACTTCCATCTAATGTAGAACAGATTACTAGATCAATGTGTGCTTCTGTGCTTGTTTGTCTCTCTTGTTGTGTCTCTGCTCTGTCTTCTCTAACCCCAGTCGGTCGAGGCAGATGACCGTTCATACTGAGCCCGGTTCTGCCGGAGGTTTTCCTTCCCGTTAATGGGGAGTTTTTCTTCCCACTGTTGCTTCATGCTTGCTCAGTATGAGGGATTGCAGCAAAGCCATGTACAATGCAGAAACCTCTCCCTGTGGCTCTACGCTTCCCCAGGAGTGAATGCTGCTTGTCGGGACTTTGAAGCAATCAACTGGTTTCCTTATATAGGAAATTTTTGACCAATCTGTATAATCTGACCCAATCTGTATAATATGATTGAACTTGACTTTGTAAAGTGCCTCGAGATTACATACTTCATGAATTGGCGCTATATAAATAAAACTGAATTGAACTGAATTGGAAAAAAAAGTTATGCTGGATAGCTGTACTGATATGGAATGGGAACAGAAGCGTGCCGCATCATTTGAAGAAAATGATCAACCCACAGACGGCTGAAACCGGAATCACAGAGAAAATGAAACTGAAAAACCGATGCGGAGGGCTGGTCCAGTCTGCTGAAATGTCACAGCAGCTGACATGTTTCATGATTTGGCGCTATATAAATAAAATTGAATTGAATTGAACATCTGCATACAATCACTCAACACGGTTGGTTTAGGAAAAAAGGCAGCGTCTTTGGCCTTTTGCTGGCTCTGGCTGGTTTATTGAACATGATTGTGACACATCGTGTCTCCTGTCGGTGATGTACCGGAGCGTCGTACACTCAGAGTGCATTTAAAAGCGCATGTCAATAAGGGATTAAATGTTGCAGAAAAAAGAGAGAAAAAACGTGCGTACCCCACGTCCATTACACCCATGCCCTAAACAGTTTATGTGTATAAATAAAAAATTGAATTGAACTGAAATGTGCTTTCCTCCACTGTTTAGGTGGTGGATCAGACAATCAGCTCTCTCTGTTTCCACCGTCTTCCTGCTTCAGACACTCTTTGGCTCCTCCTTAGCACTCCCGACATTTTGTCACTTTAGGAGCTCCGTGAAGGCCTAGGATGCTTTGTGAATAACTTATCTTTCCAAGCTAGAATTTGGGAAATTCAAAGAATTTCCTAAAATGACGTCTCTGAGGCTACGTTCACACTGCAGGCCTTAAAGCTTAATTCCGATTTCTTTTGTGAAATCTGATTTTTTTGCGTGGTCGTTCACATTTCCAGATATATGCGACTTGTATGTGATCTCCTGTGTGAACTGAATTCATACAACTTAAGTGTCCTGCATGCGCAGTTGAGCACGTGATAATGTCACACAGCAAGCTTGCTCAGTGTTTGCGGAAGTAAACATGGATTATAACACTGTTAATTTCTTTTCTAACCGGAGCTTTCTATCCATTGACTGCTCTCCTCGTTGTTGTCCACCATGGGTGTCACTTTTCTTCCAGCTTCTGCATAGCAGGACGCAGTTTAGTAATCTTTGTCGAGTATCGGTGATGTACAGGTCGGATGAAAGCGACCCAGCCGTACAGACACAGGTTGCATTTGAAAAGATCAGATACGTATCGGAATTAGGATCACATAACCAAGTGGCCTGGGTCGCATTTGAAAAAATACGATCTGTGTTGTTCAGACTGTCATGAAAAGAACAGATCCAGGTCACATGTGGGCAAAAAAAAAAAATCGGAATTGGGTCACTTCAGGCTGCAGTGTAAACGTAGCCTTAGAGCTCCTTTTAGTCTGAGGATTCTTTGTGAATACGGGCACTGGATTTTGCTTAAATCCGGCTGTGTCTCCTTGAAACCTGTCCCACTGATTCGGTTTGAGAGCATTAGGGGAGACATGAACGTCAAGCTCTCCATTTTTCTCCCTTCACCACCTCATGTTGTGCTCTTTGTAATCCAAGGCGAGGAGTTTGAACTTGTCCATCAAGCATACTATGGTTACACGAGAGCCTTGGGCGATCATGCAGCAGACGAGCGCTCACATTTCCCCATCAGCCCGTGCCCCAGTAATCACCTCACAGGTGTATTAAAGCTCAATTTCCCCCCCTGAGTGACCCACATTATGTATCAGCTGGCACGTTTCACTGTGACCCCCCCCCCCCCTCCATTTGTTCACACTTCACAGGCTCACGTGCTGATTGGGTTCAACAGTTCACCATGCAACAGCACAGGACCCCATCTGGCAACGGGTTCAGCTCCATTTGACATCGCAATTGACCAGGTTGGGAGTCGCTCCGCCAATCAGGTGAACTCAGACGGTGTTCTGACCGGGACGGAGGAGATGTGAGATAATGTGAGCGTGGCCATTACAAAGGGGGTGAGTCCAAGCAGATTACCACGGCTAAACGGGATTGATTCACAGCTGGTGGAGATGCTGTCTGGAAGCAGGAGGAGCCTAATTTCTAGTTGCATCGTTATAATGAGCTCACAGGTGGTTTGTAACACGTTAAGGATAAATCTTACCACTACCTATGACTAACGCCTTTGATGTTGCTTTAAAAAGCATAAAAGAGCTACACGGTTTAATAGGCCATCCAAAATCAGTGTTGATCCACAAACATGAAACATTATTTCACTTTTTATACCAATATGAATACAAAGCAGTTTCATGGTAAATGTGTGTACTACAGCTGGCAGACACAATTTCCTCTGATTAGAAAAGCAAAGGCCAGAAAAAGGGACTGTTTTATATACTAATTTATGGTCAGTTTTATTTTTAATTAAAAAATCCCAGATAAACAATTTCTAAAAAATTGTGTGTGAACAATAATAAACGACTTCTTGCTCTCACTGTCAGCCTCCTACATGGCTCTTAACTTTATACCTTTGGCCTTCAGAACCGATACAACTATATTATATAATAATTTTGTAGGTGTGTTACGTCAGTGCTGATGCACAAACATGAAACATTATTTCACATAAGGAAATCATTTTGTCGGTGTGCATACACTGTATACACACAGGGCGGGAGTGGTGGCCTAGTGGTTAGAGCACAGAGCTTCGGTCCCAGAGGTTCTGAGTTCAACTCCCACAAGCTGCCATTCTGGGTCCCTGAGCAAGACCCTTAACCCCTGATTGCTCCCCAGGAGCCGCACAGTGGCAGCCCACTGCTCCCCAAGGGGGATGGGTTAAGATGCAGAAGTGAATTTCTCCATTGTGAGATCAATAAAGTTCAATTATTATTATTATTGTTAAATGTAGTGTCCTGTCTGCCCTCATGCAGATGGACGTGAGTGACGTCTCATTCTTACACTATAAAGGTTTATTGTAGTGTTGGCCCGGCCCGTGCAGCTAGAACAACTTCAGCTCTTCTGCATCGGTCGATCTCTATTCCACAACAGAGATCAACCGATGCAGCATTTTTAAGGCTGATGAAGATACCGATTAAATTGATACGAGTCTAGCTGATACCAGATATGTGCTGCCGATTCTTGAAGCTGATACTGTTTTTTCTTCTTCTCTGTACATGATAAAAAATACACAAATGTTACACAAGTCTCAAAACTTTAATTTAAACCAGTTAATAATAATAATACGCTTCATCTTCAGTTTGAAAGGTGAACAGAAAAAAGAAAGCGCATCACCACTCTTATGGTGACGTGTTACGATAAAACATGTTACAGCAGTGTCCAAACACAGCACTACAGTGCATGGACATTATTTTATGTAACAGTAGATGCTGTACGCGTAGGGATGGGTCATTGTTTTCATGTGCAGACAGGATTCTCCACGGGAACAAAAACACACAGCAGTGGTAGTTGGCCACCTGGATAGCAGACATGGTTTTTAGATAATTGATCGGCGAACAGATGCTCGTATCGGCCAATGGCGATACAGGGATTAAAAAAATGCAAGTATCGGCCCGCCGATGTATCGGTCGTCCTCCAACTCCTAAAACTTTGCAATGCTAGTGGTATACAATGCTCACTTCTGTGAGGTTTATACCAAAGATTATTATCATTAGTACAAGTTGGGTTTTAGAGGAGAGGTTAAGTAAGACAGCAGCTCTGTGAAGTGCCATCAATTCACCGAACAGGGAGAGAGGACAAGACAGACAAGGAACAGCAGCATCCACAAGGCCGAGATTACCCGGCTACAGCAGCAGAAACCACATAGATTCACAAGGGTTAACAGCCTGTGAACTTCAAGAAATCAGAATAGGAGGGTTGTTTTTATTCCAAAATCTACATGTGCACCAGTCAGGCCTTTGCTTTCCTTCCCAATGAGGATTGCAGGGTTTCATTTGAGCTCTGATCTGCCGCTTACAGTTTTGCTGAACTTAAATTCTCCATGAGGAACAAGGACTGCACTGGTTAAATGTGCAACTGCAATATCACTGTTGATAATCCACAAACTTTAGGTTTAGCTTTAGTGTTTCTCATCCTTTCTCAGAGTTTCGGTTTGAGATTACCACCGTACAAAATGACCAATAAACGTGTCCAGTTCTGTAGGAATCCATGTACTTCTGCTATTAAACTGTTTATAAGCTGTTCTTCTATTAACTACTAAAATAAATCAGATCTGTAAAGGCTGCTGTTTCAGTGTCATGAAGAGTCTTGAACCCCCCCAGAGAGAATGAGAAGTGTGGATGTGACAGGTTTAGCTGCTCCGGCTGCCTCTGTGGACGCCAGAGCTCACAGCCACTCGGCCTTCGCAGTGACAGCCTGCTCCTACCAGCGGGAATACCGCACACATGGACGGCAAAGCTCACTGCAGGTAAAAGGAAATGCAGGCGCACAAATCATTGGGTTTTGTAGTTTTAAGTGATTCTGCAATGATTTCCCCAACCAGACTGAAGATGCTTGTTAGTTTCTGCGATTATATTTCAATTTATCAAACACAAATAGGTTTAGGGTGTTTTACATTAAATTCTCCGCTGGAGACAGGCACCAGCTACAAAAAAAAAACTTTAATCCTGCAAAAAGTCTTGGGCCATAGAGTTCAAACCAGCTGTACTGGTATGTGTGCATCTCACTAATATCATTTTAATTTATACAATTCTTTTCTTGCAGTTTTTCTTTATCCCATTTTTATTTCGCTCACTTGGAGAGCACAATAAAATTACTGGGGAGGAATTAGGGGTAAAGCCAGAGATATTAAAAACATAATCTGATCCAAATAGAGAGAAGATTGATTCTCCCAGCTAGCGACGCTTTACAGAACCACAGGATTAAAATCAGAGGTTTTCTTGCTGTGTAGGGTTTTGTGCATGCTTGCATATGTGTCTACGTCGGAGGTTGAAAGCGTCTTTCTTATAAGTTTGAGTGAAATAATGAGGTAAAATTAAATTGTATTTTAAGAACTGGTGCAGCACTTGTGTGAAGACAAAGAACTGGGTTTGTGTGCAGGAAAAACGGAGACTTATAGGTTCTCTGGACATGTTGGTTTGGTTCCTGGCTTTGTTTGTGACCAGGGCCGCTTCCTCTGTGGATTAGTGGAAGCATGGCTGAGTATGTTCAACAAGATTATTCATCTGAACTGCATCAGGATGCTCCATCTGATCTAAAATCTGCCCTCCCTGTCTTTATGTGACCATGCAACACCAGAAGTACACAAAACTGGATGTTTGTCCTGTTATCTCGTGAAGGCTATCCAGTATCACAACTACTCCAACATCTTTTACTTGAATCTATTTTATTTTTTACACATCACATTTTGCTTTAATCATTCTGGTAGGATATGCTTAACACATCCATTCTGCAAAATCGGTTCCACACGGATCACGGAGTAATAAAGTATTTAACTTAAATGATATTAAAAACCTTTACACGAATAATCATAAGCAAACTGACAGTTTATCAGCCTCCTTTTCTGCTTACAGATGATTCCACTCATGTCAAGGTCAGTGGAATATAATGTACTATGCACTTAGTTTAAACAACAGCACTGAAATGTTCTCAGAAAATCTGTCTACAGCAAATTCAAATAAACCATTTAATGAAAAAAATAACATTTAATAGGAGAGATGATATCATATATTTACTAAGTCCTGGTTTTACATTTTGCTAGCATTACGTATATTAGTTATGATCCCCAAGGATATTTTCTATAAATCTAAAATCGAATGCATTCCTTGCCGCACGTACATCGTGTCAACAAGTGTTCGATGGCCATGAATTTCACAGGAGGTGTGTTGTTGTTTTTTTATCAGTAGAGTATCAATCATTCTCCAACCAAATAAACTGTGACAGCTACACATCAATTTCTGTTTCCCCCACTGCATTCGTTCCCAAAAGAAAAACACAAAAACATCATCCCCATAACGCAAGGAAACATGACATTTAAACATCTCCACCAATTACCAGTTTCCACAGACAAACAGTTTGAAAGGAACTTTGAATGAGTTTGCAAAGGGAGGAACTTATTAATTTTCTAAGGCATAGCTGCAGAAAGCTTACAATCACATGAGGCTAATGAAGATAAGGCGATTTTTATGAAGCGTCCCTGAAAAGCAAAAACTGTATGACCATAAATCTTAGGCTTTATCTGCACAGACACAAACACCGTAAACTTTTATACATGATTAATAAAATAATAATAATAATGTGGGTCCACACAATAGGTCAGAGCAATACTGAAAAGGCTGCGGTAGGAATGCTGGACCCATTGGTGGCGCCGCCAAAGAAACCCTGGGCATGCGCCGAGCAGACAACTCTTGTGAGGTAAACCCAGCACCATGCCGGGGGCGCCGACACGGGGGGACACGCTGTGTAGAGCGGGCCCGTTAGAAAGGAAGAGTTATGGGACGTTCAGGGACGCCACTAACAGCCAAAATAGAGCCGATACACCAGACGGCGCCATCTTTGTTGTTATTTGTGAGAGTGAGGCACAGGCGGGTTCCAGAGGGAGGCGGAGCTACGACGTCATTGCTTAAGAAAAGACACAAAAAAATGAAACCGGCGTTTTAAAATGTATTCACTCTGGGACCCGGTTTTACGGTGGACATCCATGCAGACAAACGGCCTAAACGACAAAATACCCTGGCGGATACACCTGATCCCATCTGCGTCGGGACGGGAGCCTAAATCATTTGAAATAAATGTATGGTGGCAAAAAATTAGGACATTAAACTTCTTTTTTATAAGTTTGACAAAACTTATAACTAGAGTGGTTCATGTTACCCTGAGCTACCTTTATAGTTTTACTGCTATAGGCTTAGGCTACTGGAGGACATCAGGATCTAATTTTTTTTACTCTATAGCGTTCTACTGTTCTTCAATTATGCATTACGTGTCATTTCTGCTTTAACTTTCTGTTCTCTCTCTTTTCTCTTCATAGTAGGTACACCTGGTCTGGCGTTCTGTTAACTGTGACATCATCCAGAGAAGACGGCTCACCCGCTACTACCATCTAATGTAGAACAGATTACTAGATCAATGTGTGCTTCTGTGCTTTTTTGTCTCTCTTGTTGTGTATCTGCTCTGTCTTCTGTAACCCCAGTCGGTCGAGGCAGATGACCGTTCATACTGAGCCCGGTTCTGCCGGAGGTTTTTCCTTCCAGTTAATGGGGAGTTTTTCTTCCCACTGTCGCTTCATGCTTGCTCAGTATGAGGGATTGCAGCAAAGCCATGTACAATGCAGACGACTCTCCCTGTGGCTCTACGCTTCCCCAGGAGTGAATGCTGCTTGTCGGGACTTTGATGCAATCAACTGGTTCCCTAATATAGGAACATTTTAACCAATCTGTATAATATGATTGAATTTGACTTTGTAAAGTGCCTTGAGATGACATGTTTCATGATTTGGCGCTATATAAATAAAATTGAATTGAATTTTTTCTTTTAAATCTACAATACTTCATCTGTTGATCAAGTGGGTCATTAGCAAACTAGCATTTCAAACAAGTTAAGGTGTGAATGCTGATCAACACATCAAAAACTCCTGAACAAGTCTGTCAGAGGTCAGATGCCCTCAGAATATCAGGTGCAACAGGAAAGGTAACCTGGTTGGTGTCCATAAAGATCTCCCTTCATCCATCCTTATGTCCTCCTTTGCTTGTTTAAATGTAATTCTTCTATGCCTGTATTTTTTCATTGTGCGTCTCTTTTCCCGTTGTTGTATTTACAGATGGCATACAGGATGTCACAGCCACGCTTTTAAGATTCACGGGACTCCTGTGAAGTCGAGCAGATTGATGATTCACTAGTCTGTCTGGCGGAGTGAAGCAATGCATTTACTTGAATGCAAAACATAGTAAAAAAACAAAAAAAACAATAATAATTCACGGGCGGGAGTCGATCTGTGCTACAGTCGTTTTTTTCTTTTTCTTATTTTAAACTTTCATGTCTGCTTCTTTCAGTTTGTCTTTGTTGTCGAAGCCTTCTCTTATTCTTATTCTCTTTTTCCCCTAAAGAATTCGGTGTGTGTGTCTTTCTCTTTCTCTTAATCTATTTTATGTGTCAGCTCTAAACTCAGTTGAATGTTGCTTGCTGACTGTGCAGCTACTTAAAAAGCACTCCATCCTTTGTTTGTTGGTAGTGTGCCCTTAAAATGTCACATCCTCCCCAGATATTCACCTACAAACATCGTCTCCCCCTTCTCAGAGTCTGACTCAATCTGTTGAAAATTTAGAGGGCAACCTGGCTCACTAGGCAGCGAGCAGGAAGCATGTTGTCATTATTTATTTATTTTTTTTTTAAAAAAAAAGATGCGATTAAGGTGTGTCGTGAGTAAGGCTCGGCAAGTCAAAGCAAACAAATTTGACATTATTCAAAATTTCAGGTTTAACCATCTTGAAGTCGGCCTCAAACGAACGCGGCTGGCACCGGCAGCCTGTTGCATCAGCATTGCAGAGCGCCAGAGTCAGTTCCAACACGACTCTTTACAGCACCAATTAGGACAAAGCCGCGGGACTAATGGTAACAGCAATTGAAGCTGACGCATTACACCTATGTGTTGGAGATAAGGGAGGGTTTGAGGCTTCAACAGCAGCGCTTGTGACGGTCATAAATTTTCTGTGAAGGTAGAAATCCTGTTTGTCATTCAGCATCCTTCAGAAGCCCTCTTGCCACAACGTTTCGTCTTATTTATTTTTTTTGCACACAATTCTCAGTTCACTTCTCCTCCCACGGTGTTAAACGCACCCATACAGAAAACACATCAAAACAGGTGGCTGTCAGAAACTACGCGGTGCGACTTATCCTTGCAATACTTTGCCGTTTGTGAAATTAGCATAAAACTTGACGGGAGAGCAAGGTCGCGTTCACTTTGGAGACCCCAGAGTTCAGCCGCACTTTACAGCAGAAGCACTAAGCAAAGTTGAAATGGGTCATGGAAATTTAAACAATACCAGACTGAACTGAAAGGATATTTTATCACAGAATATTTATTTTAGAGTGGGATGACTTCACACACTATTTAACCCTTTGAAACCTTTAGGTTTCAAATGTTTTCATGGCCATAGTTTTAGAGCCGAATCCACACACCAGCTGGAAGGCATTTTTGTCTAAATTTAATCAATGTCTCCAATTTTAAGTGTGCATTTCATGACAGACTTTGGCCCTTCCTAAAAGGTAAGAAAAAGAAGAGGTCAACGGATATACAGTGGCCTACAAAAGTATTCACTCCTCCTGGCATTTTTTTCTGTTTTGTTGCCTCATAACCTGGAATTGAAATGGATTGTTTGAGACTTTGCACCATTTCATTTCCAAAACATGCCGACAACTCAGAAGATACGCTTAAGTGTCTGAGATTACCACCGTAAAAAATAACAGAAACCTCAGTCTGCATAAGTGTTCACCCCGATAAAGTCAGTGCTTTGTAGAGACAAGTTTTGCGGCAATTCCAGATGCAAGTGTCTTTGGGTCAATCTCTCTGAGCTCGCCAGATTAAACTGCTCCAGCTCCGTCATGTTGGAAGGTTTTCTCTTTTTAACAACTACCTCCAAGCCTAACCACAGATTCTCAGCAGGATTGGGATCTGGACTTTGACTAGGCCATTCCAACCGATTTAACTGTTTCCCCTCAAAGCCCTCCAGTGTTGCTTTAGCAGGATGCTTCGGGTCGTTGTCCTGCTGGAAGGTAAACCTCTGATCAAACCTCGGATGAAAGGCAGACGGACACCGGTTCTGCTTCAGAACTATCCTGTATCTTTCCTTTGATTCTGACCAGTTTTCCAGCCCCCACAGCATGATGCTGCCACCCCCATGTTTCACTGTGGGGATGGTGTTCTTGGGTGATGGGATGTGTCAGGTTTGGTCCAGAATAAGTTTTCCTTGGTGGTTGAAAAGTTTAATTTTAGTCTGATCTGACCAGAGCACCGTCCTCCATACATCTGGGGATTTGCTCATGTGCCTTTTGGCAAACGATCCTGCCTTCTTATTTTTAACACAAAATATTTGGCTTAGTGTTAAAAATAGCACTTGTCCTGACTTGTACCTCTCAACAACTTTGTCCCTGACTTGTTCGGAGAGCTCCTCGGTCGTCATGCTGCACCACTGGGGTATTTCAGAAAAGGTGAGTTTATACTGACAGATCATGTGACCCTTAGATTGTGAACAGGTGGACTTTTCAAGATACCTGGTTGAACTAGAACTTTTTAGGGGCTTCATATGAAAGGGGATGGATACATTAGAACATGCCAGTTTTTAGTGTTTCATCTTTTTTTTTTTTTTTTTTGCTATTTCAATTCAAGTTACTCTAAACTGTGCAGATCCATTACATAGAATTAAACTACAGGTCGGAATGTAAAAAGATAACAGGTATAAAAAAAAAAAACAGTGGGGTGAATACTTATGCAAGGCACTGTAAAACATGTTTATATTTTATATTTATGCATGTATTATTGGTGTTTTTTTAAAACTACAGTAGAATCGTGTGTCAGTATTTCAGATCCCCCTGAAAGTGACTGGACTCTATCTGAAGCTGCTGTGACTTTAACCTCCCACGGCCGTTAAATCTGCCAAAAAAAAAAAAAATATTCCTGCTGATGCAACACAATCAGCTAATCTAAAGTAAATGGATAAAGAAATGCGTCAATGTTTTCACATTTATGTATGTATGTATGTATGTATGTATGTATGTATGTATGTATGTATGTAAGTAACCTTTATTTATCCAGGTAGATCTCATTAACGTTAAAAATCTATTTTTCAAGAGAGACATTTAGGCTTTTTCTTCAGATATTTAGGCTGTATTCACACCAGGAAAGTCCTTTGGTCCGCTTGTTTAGTCCGGACCAAAAGTAGACATCACTTTTTTCAGTCGGTGCAGTTTGCTTCCACGTTGTACTTTTTTGAAGTGAACTATAACTTGTAACCGACCCATGCCTGTGATGATGGTTGCTCCTTACCTGACTCCGCCAGATAGATTTGCTCCGCATATCCATCTGGAAACCTTCCGTTGAAGTAATTTTGGGAAGGGGCGAAAATACTGGTTAGCTGATTGGCCTATGTTGGTGATAGATGGGCCAAATAAACCAATCAGATTCGTCGTCGCTCTGTTACGAGCGACGACGAAAACACAACCACAAGCCAAGTTACTCTTGCTGCTGCAGGTAAAGGCTCGTTAGCTCAGCAAAGAAATACTTTGTAATTCCGATAAAACTTGCTCGATAGCCACGCTAACGCTAGTTTCATCGGCTGAAGCCGCCATGTTGTTTAGACTGAACTGTCGCACTTCCCGTTGCGTCACACCTCAACCCGCCTCAAAGCCAACGCTGATTGGACGTTCGTTTGGTGAACGGCTCCAAATTTTCTTTAACGGAGAGTAGCCAGACTGATCTGCGAGTGAAACCTTGAAAGCTCGCGAGATCAGGATGGTCTCACCAGGCTAGGTTGCTCCCCCTGCACAGAAATGTCTCGTGTGGGACATAGCAGACCCAGAAATGGAGGAAGGCTATAATCAAAATCTTGCATGCAGCACCTCTGTTTTGCATAATTTGTGCTGCTATAATACAGTTGATAAATCATTGTGAGTGACAAGAGATGCTCATTCAATGCAGGTTTCAAGACATTGCATTTTTGATTTTGAAACGGCATCCTGCAAGCTGAAGGAATCCAACAACACGCTGCAGCAGCAGCAGCAGTAACTAAAGACATATGTTTTCTGCAGTTGCTTCACATTCACACCAGAAGAGAACCAGTTTGGAAGTGGACCAAGACCAACCATAAATAGGATGTCCTGGAACCAAACTTTTCCAGGACATTCAAGCTTTACGGTCTGCTGGTCAACATCTGCTGGAGGTCCCTCACTCTGGTTGTAAGCAATGCAGGGATCTGTCTTTTTCAGCTGCTGCTCCATTATTATGGAGGGATGAGCTATCCTCCATCACTGACAAGCCTCTATTCACAGCCAAACTCAAGATCCACTCATTTGAAAAGGCTTTTAACTTTTAGTATTTTGATATTTATCTTTAACGCATTTGTATTTCTAGCTTTTTACTAGGCAATTTCTTTGTTTTAATGTGTTATTATTAGTTTTTCTATACTGTAAAGCACTTTGGTCATCGCAATGCGCTGTTGTAAGGCGCTTTATAAATAAAGTTTGATTTGAAGTGGTTTTCGGTCCGGTTGTTTGGTCCAGTTCAGTGTATTCACACCTGCACCAAAGCTCCAGACCATGTGGGGGGGAAATTAACTCTGGTCTGTTTAAAGTGGACCAAATGTGGCAGGCGTGAACACACCCTTTACAACGTGTCACAGGCTTTTTGCTGATGCTTCTAACGTTTACCTTAAAAGTTTTGGTAAATAGCTTTAGCAAGTAGCTTCTATTGTTCTTATATACATATGCTGACATAAGTTTGTTAGTTTTGATTAAACTGCTGAACAAAAAGGGTTAACAGCCTAGAAGAGTGAAAAGATGAGCTAACCTCACAGTCGTGTCTTTCACATGAAAGAGTTTTTTTTTAGTTTTTTTAATTTTAGGAGAGCGTTTTATGACTTCATCAGCTGAATGGTTTCAAAATAGACAATTATGTTTAAACGATGCATTTACATAAGACCAACGTCACTTTAAGCTTGTGTCCCACCATACAAATTTAACAAAACGTTCTACCAGTTTGCCGTTTTCTCTGACATTTTTTCAACTCAGCATTGTTTTATTTGAAGCTTAAATTCCTGTCTGCATTTCTGGGTGCCTGACTGTCTGATAAAGAGTGATGTCCCTGCTGTTCTATAGAAAAGCCTTTAAAGACGAATACCAACTCATGACACGGCCTTTTCCAAGTGTTTGGTTTTGACCTGACTTATCACTCCCAACTTTCTCACATGGATTCATTATCCAGTTTGTCTTTTTAAGAGGACTAAAAGAAGGAAGCTGATTGATGTGTGACTTTTAGGCTGCAATGTTACTTTTTTATCTTGAATAATTGCAGTTTGCCAACCTTAGATACCTACCAGGTAAACCTGTATTACACCTCGTCTCAGACTGAAGGTTCGCTGACTTGGGAGATCTTAACCACGACAAACCACAGCGTAGAGAACAGAAATACATGCTACACACAGAAGAAAGGGGCTTTTTGTATAATAGCTTTGCTCACTGGACTCGGCATTTCACAGCTAGTGAACCTTGTAATTTCATTTTCAATGGACTCGCTGAGACAGGACTCTCCATGTATAAATCTTACATGGCTTTGGCATAAGAGTTCATTTTACTTCCCAAAGGTTACGTAATTAAGTTAAAATGGCTGTCCAGACATTAAACTGATTAGAAAATATCTAACATTTTAGACGGGTCTTAACTAATACCAGCTGAAGTATAAAGTCCAACTTTAATAACTGCATTGCTATTCTATGTGGTAACTTTCTAAATAAATTAAAGCAGAAAATATAAAGAATACGGCTCTTCTGGCATCTGAATGGTAATGTTAGTGTTACATAAATCCAGGCCTGTGAGTTTGATTTAACGTTCCGTCATATGAATGCATCAGATTTCTGCATTGCAAGTATTAAATCTTAACTTTTATATTTTAGGAGTTTGTTTACTGAGTTTCAAGTGACTAAGATAAATTTTGTGCAAAAGCATTGAATCAAACTTTTAATATTGATGTTTTCCTCCTTCCAAACAGCCTGATTTCATTTGTAATATTTTAAAGTGGTTCTTTTTGAATATTTTTCTTTAGAGTTTGCTGTCATTTCCCACATCTTCAGCCCTGTGTCTAACTTTTTAAGACCTTAGCCATTTACTATTAGCCGTTCTGTGATGGTAAACCTATAAAAGTTAAATAACATAAAATGCAAAGTTGGCATCCTGTAGTGGAATTAAACATGATGCCCAAATAAATAATTTTAAAGACCTTGAGAGATCCTTCACTTTGCTCTCAGGTCTGGATAATTGCAGCAAATTGTATGAAATAAGATAAGATTTAAGACATTTGCATGAAAAGGTGTCACTCAGTTTTACAAATGTAGTCAAATGAGAAAAGAAAATAATTTGCCAATCTGTTTCTGCTCAGTTGTACAGATATGAGTTCAAAAGTATTAACTTTAATAAATCCAGTTTTAATCTTCCGAATGCTTTTCTGTCTTCATATATGGAAACAGTCTATATTTATTTATAACAGTATTTCACTAGATCTTTACTGGATGTGAATAAATCCGTCTCCTGCAGTCTGAAGCTTTAATCTTCTCAGAAAAACGTATTTCACTGCGTTCCTCTGTGTATTCTTGACAGGAAGCTGCGGCGGTAGTTAACAACTCACATTGTTGCCAACTGAATTATTGTCTCATCTGTATTGTTCCAGTAAACAGTAAGATTTTTGTATTGTTAGGAGACATTTATATTTTGCTGTCATGCCCCCTCATTACACAAAGACAGCATCTACGCCTTTACAAGCTTTTCAGGGTTGGCTGACAAGGGTTTTCACACGCTGGACTGGATTTACGGACGTGTGCTGCACAGAACAATTACTTTACCGTGCCGTAATCTCATCTAAAAGTGTCCCGATTTAAAATGCTTTCATTTCTTTCCACCTCTCTTAATATTCTGGACTCCTCGTGTTTGTCTGAGCTGCTTCACTATTTCATGCCATTTTGTGCTCTTAGATCGGAAGCTTTTGATTGTCCTGAAGACTTTTTACACACCCAGAGGAGACCAGGTTTTTGTAATTTTGTCTCTTGCTGTTTGTAAAACTCATTTAAAAACCACAGGTTTTCCTGTTGTCTTAATCTTTTGCCCTTTGTATGTACCTGTACTAATTACTTTTTTTTTATAAATCCCATGTATTAACTTATAGTTATTTTTTTTTCATGCGATCCCCCTGATGAGCGGAGGAGCGAGGTAAGACAGTCTTGCACGTGCGCAGCTATTGAAAAAGGGACTTCACCGACAGTAGCTTTAATTAATTGAGGATTATTTAAGTTAGAAAATGACCTAAAGGTTCCTACGTCCAGGTTTCATCCTTTTGCTGTTTGTTGTTGTTCCACTGTTTTCCTCTTTTATGCTGAGTTTGATTCAGTAGTTAGTGTAGTTTTAGTGTTAAACAGAATAATTGCTTTAACAGGGAGTTATTGGTTTAATACATTTTTGACTGTTTCAGTAGCGGTCGTCTGTGGTTTTTATATCAGTGATCGAATCATCTCTTACAGTTTATAAATACAAAGACATTTTTTCTTTGCATGTGGTTAATGAATAGTGATTCCTATTACAAATATAATTTAAGGTTATCAATGTCTAATTCAGTCTTACAACTGGTTGGACAGCCATCTTCCATGATAAATAAGGTTAATAATTGTTAATAAACTCAATTGCTAGTTATACTCATTAAAGACTGGTAGCCCTTAATCACAACCATTTAGAAACATTTTTCGTTGTAGCTTACCTTTGACAAGAATAACATATTAATTCATTGATAACCATTTGTCAGCTTGATGTTTCTATGAGAGGTCATAATGCATCTGCAGTGAAGATCAGTTTTACTTAATTCAGTGTTTACATAATTATCTCGTGCTCTCATTTCCCACAGATTCCTGATGTCTAGACATGGTATACAACAGGAAAAACAAGTATTTAGCATTCATAAAGAGTCGGGGAAATGTCTAAGACTAAAACGAAAGCATGAAAGCAAACAATGAGCTGAATGATGCTGTGAAATAAGGGCTTTCATTTTTATGGAAATGAGAGCTGCCATCATCCCCTGCCGTTTCATCAAGTATTCAGTTGGATTTAGCTGGATTACGCCACAAAGTACATGCAAAGATGCTGCGGCGTGTTGTTTAAATTGTACATTTATGTGAAATGGAGCAACAAGCGTCTACAGACAAGTTTAGCTTCAAAGTGTAATCTTTTGGGGCTGATATTTAAAAAGAAGCACTTTTTTTATTCAATGAAACATAAACAAAAAAAACAACACTTCTGGACTTTATCACAACACTTGGACTATCAGCTGCGTCTGATAGCTTCACTGAAGTATGTGGCTTTGCATGCAAGACAGAGTTGATGTTCAACCACAGCCAGCAACACCCAAAGCAGAGTAGACATGCAAACAAATGCAGGAAGATGAAGATGAGAAGGAAGGACAACAACCAAAGAGCGCCCCCCAAAAAATTAAAAACAAAAGTGAGGCAAATCAGGAAACAGAGGGTTAAAGTGGAGGAGGTGTGGGGCAGGAAACAACCAAAATGAATTAGTGTTTTGAGTCGTGTTTATGGCTGTGCTGTGACATAACAGGGGGAAGAAGATATTCTGCCTATAAAGCAATAATCACCTTCGCTTGGGATGACTAGAATGTACGGCGTTGTTATTTGTCCCCTACCTATTACCACTAAGGCCAAGGGCCGCACGTCCCCGCCGGAAAGCATGAGAGAGGGAGGGAAGAGAGAAAAAACAAACAACAACAAAAAAAAGGGAAAAAAAAGAAGAAAAAAAGTCTAAGAAAAGAAGATATATCGTTGTATTTATCAGTTTCATTAGATCTCCCTGCTTTGAGTTGTCTAAGAAGAGAAGAAGAGACTGCAGCGGTGTGAGAGATGGCACTGGCACAATGGAATCAATAGCACTTAGCTGGGATATGACCGGTCTGTTTGCCAAGAGAAAAAACTGTCAATGAGCCATCGGAGTGGCTTATTACCAGGAGGAGGCCTGACAGGCGTGTCCAATATGCGTATTAGTAAAGGGTGGTCAGTGAATGCAGATGTGGTGCATGGAGTTAACGTTGGCGTCAGCCGGGGCTGACGGGTCGACAAACAAAAAGAAAGGGACGAGGAAATGGAGGAAAGAAAGAGATGGAGGAAAACTACTTCATGGCAGAGAAGAAAAGTCTGATTTCTTAGAACCTGCTGTTGAACAGTTTGTATTTTTGAGTAAGGAATAATCCGTGCCAGATGTTCAAATGCAAATGTGCATAATTCGTTCCGGAGGAGCTTGATTCTGGTGGAAAAACCCTGAAAGTGGCTCGATATTGAAACCAGCGGTTGCAGAAGGGAACTAACACACCTGCAGTAATCACTGAGCGCCATGAAACTCTCAATTAAAGATCCATGAAGCATCTTCTCTGACTGCTGATCTTCACTCACTGCTCCCAATTCTGACCTCTGCTGCAGCTCCCTGTCAGTCTCAGTTATTGCGTACCCATCGCTGTCTTTAATAACAAACTTATCTTCAAATATAAAAAAAAATAGTATTTCTGGGTTCCTAATAAGGTACCCAGCATGAATTTATCATGAGGAATTTTAAGTAGTTAATAGCTATGTTCTTTCCTTTTTGAACAGTTAAAATATAATTCAAACATCCAAGTTTCATATATATATATATATATATATATATATATATATATATATATATATATATATATATATATATATATATATATTGTCTGTTTCAAGGAATGGAAACACCTGGATCCATGAAAAAGCAGATTTGCATTTATCTCAGAAATTTTGTCAAAAACGCAATTACAGTTTTTCAATTCAGTGTCTCTAAGGTCTGCTGAAGGAGAAGTTAAAATCTTGGTCGTTCCAGCTCTTAGCCAGGACCAAGGCACTGAAAAAACGACAGTTTCCCTCCTTGTTCAGTAGTAAGAACCCACATTAAGCAAGCTGTAATTTTCCTGCGTCGTTTACTGATAACCTGTGTTATTTTTTTTCCCCTTAAAACATCAGAATATGGATCAGTTAATTAGTTTTAAAGTTAAACAGGGATCTCATGCCAGAAGCTGAAGATTTCGTCAACGTTTTTGGTCCCTATATAATGTGAGCTCAATTTTTGTTCATGCAATTGAACACCTTCATTCTACAGTTAATCCAGTGTGTATTGGTGGGCAGTACTACTCATTTTACTGGAGAAACATAAATATTTGTGTGTGGAGACCAGATCTTAAAAGCTTGAGATAGCTTGCATAATGATAGGTTCAATATTTCTTTAATTTAAAGAACAAAAAAACGCTATAAATCCACTACTGAGGCAGTAAGGAAAAAACATTTTTGAAAAAGTGAGTACAGCAAAATCCAAGCCGGCTGATTCCCCAACCTAATAATCAGGCAGTGGATATGTTTAATTCAAAGTTTTACGAGGCTATGTTGTACAGTCAAAGGCCTTGATATGCGATGATCATTAAAGTTTGAAATGCTGCTGCAAGTGAAGTTTTGCTCCTTTTAAAGAAATCCTGAAATGACTTGTTTTGAAGCTCTTAAACATTGAGTTTCTTATCTGCCAGCTAATTTCAAATACATAGCCTGCTTATAAAATCTGTGTCTGCTGCAGCGAAGTGAACCGCTCGCCATATCTGATTCATCGTGTCTGCAATAGACTACTCCACTGAAATACTAGTGGATGAACTGTTCAATAAAACTGACAGAAAAAGTTTGGTGAAGAGGCGGAACGCGGGTTGTAAAGCTCGCCTTGTTATTTTAGGAGGGGAGGGAGGAAACAGGGAGCAGTTGGACTTTAAGGAGTAAACCTTATTATCAGCAACAGGCTGAAGGGTGAAGCAAATCTTGCTAAAAGACCAAGATGGTGATCAACTGTGGTAAAAAAAAAAAAAAGTGGCTCAGGGGTAGGGAAGATGTTCACAGGAGAAACCCTGAATAAAGTTAGATTTGAAGCATTTTCTGTTCTTTATGGTAGAAAATATGCAGTTTAAATGCAACCGCTATGCCTACACATCGTGTTTTTACTATAGGAGGTTTGTCATCAGGATGCATTTTTCTATGGATCTTCAATATGCTGTGGGTTTTTCTAGATGACAACTTCTGCTCATCTTCAAAGTGTCCTGTCCAAGAATGAGGCAGAAGTCTGTGTTACTTCTGGGCTGGACTACTGGATCTTTTAGTATAAGTATCATAAACATATCGAAAGGTCTGGCTCATCCAAAAGGTTTCTTATGAAAATTGGGAGAGATCATACAGTATACATCTTCAGCTTATCTTAAAGAAAAAAAAATAAAGCTCTACATTTCTTAACCGATTTCTTCGGCTGTAGGCTTCCTGGTGTTTCCTGGAGCAGAATGGGAGAAACTGCCTATTTTTAAGATTAGGCTAAAAACTCTGCCTTTTGATAATGTTCATAAGGCTGTGTAAATGATCCATGCCTGCAGTCTTAATGCAGTAGGCCTAGACTGGACAGTCGTATGCACTGAGCTCTTTCTCTTTACATTTTCCTTCAACACACGATATGATTCTATAACAGTATTGTTATTCTTTGCAAACTGTGTCAAAGTTTATCTGTGTCTCCTTCCTCTCCTTTCAACACCCAGCCGGTCAGAGCAGATGGCTGCTCATACTAACGTTGATTCTCCTGGACTATTATTTTTTGTTTAATGGCAGTTGTTCCTCTCCACTGTCGCCACATGTTTGCTCAAGTCTTTGAGTAAGGTCGAGTATAGATGAAATGTGCTAATTTCCCTAAAAGAGAAATGCTCTACAGAATCTGACTCTACTGCATTAAATAGTACTGGAATAAACTGAATAAACATGGACTGACCAGTTTGACTAATGTGGTGCATTTACGTGATTTAAAACAGGAATTAGCACTATAGGGACAAAACTGAATTGAATTGTCAACTAAAACTTAGTTTTCCTCCAAATTATCCTGAAATATGAGAAGAATAATTCTCGTCAAAATTGCTGCTTGCAAATTTATTTTAACTGGAATTAGGCTGGCAAAATCCTCTGATGGGAGGAAAGAGGCAGCAGCCAGTTCACTGGACGACGGTACAGAAAAAAGCTGATAAGAAGCATTAAGCTTTCTCAGAAATGCCAGTCAACACTTCCCACTTAAAAAATGACAAGTCCATTTACCTGAACTTTTTTTTAGAAATTACCATTTATAAAATTTGATTAAAAAAGAAAATGTTGCTGGTTTTGGTATAAGGACAGCCACAAAGTAAAAGGATGTCTTTTCTGATGCATGGATACATGCAGACAGTCAGAGTGCAGTGTCTACAAACCCAATTAAAATGTAACGTAAGAAAAGATGCAAAAAAAAAAGAAAATAAAGAAAAGTTTAGGGAAGAGAAATGTGGAAAAATGAGCAATAAATCCTTGATGTACTGTGGATGAGACAGAAACAGAGATTGAAAATGTGGAAATATCAAATCAATGCCTGATGCAGATGAAAAATGGGATAGAAAATAAACAGAAGGTGGGATCAATCGATAGGAAGCTGAAAAGCTCTCAAAGCACACTGCCCAGCGCACAAATGGATGCATTTGCAGAAGATGAGCAGCAAATAAAGATGTGAGACACGGAGAGAGCGAGGCAGAATGGGGTGGAATCAGATCTGGAGATGACGCTTTAGCTTCTGTCCATTGGGTCTAATGAAGCCGATCGAAACAGTCTTCTGCGGCTCTGAACTTTTAAACACAGACGAGCAACACGGATGTGGCATGAGATGAAAAAAGAAGAGCCGAATAGAGGAAAGGGAGCAGAATGTGGGAAATGTTGGAGCAGAAGAGATGGACCGAGATGCTATGGAAGAGAAGCATGCAGGATGAGCAGGTCATAAATAGTTGGCCTGTTTCTGCAGTGTGTGTGAGGGCTTGTCTCATCTAACATACTGCTACAGGTTGGCATGAAAACAAAACTCTACCACATGAAATCTATATTAATAATATAAAACTTCCCTAATGTTGCTAACTATCAATGGAAGGGTGCTCATACCTTTGCGAGCCAGACGGACGCAGTTGATTTTGGTTTCCTGTGAAGATAAGAAACAGACAGAATGTTGAGATCTATCAGATGTGATAACTTTAGTTTTTTAAGCGTCTGTCAATAACAAACCCCAATTATCCCATTATGTTGATAAAACAACACTTAATTTCCCTCAAGAAAACAAGCTTAGTCTCACAGAAATTACCAAACAATATGCACCACACCATGTTTATGCTTAATTTGTATAACTATATTATATATATATATATATATATATATATATATATATATATATATATATATATATATATATATATATATATATATATATATATACCCTGTTTGAATTATTTTAATTACTGCTAATTAAGTTTTTTAAACATCTTATTCTTCTGTTTTAGCTTGCTTGTGTTTTACTCGTCTATGTTTTAATTTTACTTTCATTTTAAGTTGTATGTACAGCACTTTCATGACCTTTGTTATTTTAAAGTGCTTTATAAATAAAAGGGTATATTAAGATAGATAGATAGATAGATAGATAGATAGATAGACAGATAGACAGATAGACAGATAGACAGATAGATAGATAGATAGATAGATAGATAGATAGCCTTCCCATTAGATGAACCCTTCCCATTCATCTCTGTACTACCCATTACTTTTGCTTTTTTTTAACTTTTACATATCTGACAGGAAATAATCTGTCACAAATTTCATCAACATACATCCCAACCGGGACAAAATATTCCAGTTTGGTCTCAAAGTTGATTTATTACCTGATAATGAACAAAAAAACTTCCAGTAACACACAATGGACGATGCAGAGTATGCTCGTATGGATGTATACTAATCAAGGAATCTGGGACTATTCAAAAAAGCTCTTGAAACACTTAATGTGAATTACTATCATTATTTTAACTATTTTACATTATTTTGTCACATTAATAACACTGATGATTACCACATCTGTAAAATCTGAGGGGGTCACATTTTTCTCAACTGTATTCCAAAACTCTCAACTGACTTCAGAGCAGTAAATCCTGCCATAGGTTGTCTCCACTGTAAGTGTTTGTTCTCTTTTATACTTTTCATCCTTCACAGCTACGACCTTTTCTCCCCTTCTACAATGTGCTGTCACCAGTCAGTGTACCTCTCACACACCTGCCACATGGATATTGCTCTTCATCACATATTGGCCCATTTGTCTTCATCAAAGACAATAAAGTAAAGCAGCTGACAGCAACTCGGCATCAGAACAATATCCCTTCCGCTGCGGCTTTTAGTGCCCTACTTCATATTCTGAACTCTAAACGTAAACTAATAAAAACTAGTCATAACCAAACCGGTTTTAGAGACGGGACTATTTGCAGGAACTCAAACCTTTTTCCCTTATGATGCCCAAAAACATGCATGCCAGGACAATGGGCAAGAGATCTGCTCTTAGCTGTGGCGTCTCTGCATGTGGAGCCAGTGGGATCCCACCAGATGTCGCTGTGGAGCTCTATGTTCCCAATAATCAGGATATATATATATATATATATATATATATATATATATATATATATATATATATATATATATATATATATATAATTCAAACCTGGATGTTTGAATTATATTTGAACTGTTTGAAAAGGAAGGAACATAGCTATTAACTACTTAAAATTCCTCATGATAAACCTTATTAGGAACCCAGAAATAATGTTATTAGGAACCCAGAAATAATGTTTTTTTATATTTGAAGATAAGTTTGTTATTAAAGACAGCGATGGGTACGCAATAAATGAGACTCACAAGGAGCTGCAGCAGAGGAGTGGGACAGGATCATTTTTATACAGTAATATTGTAAAAAAGACAGATTTCCTTACCAATACAATTCTGTTAGAAACATTTGTGCCTTGATATTGGGGCAGAACCACCAACGTTTGTTTAAATAATGAACATCTCTCAATAGACAGCTGTGGGGCACAAATCCTACGGCCCCAAGCTTGGATCGTCCAATCAAAATGCTTGAATTGCACACTGCTGGATAGTGTGCGACCATCTAGTGTTGGTTGTCCCTTTATAGAAATATTGATGTGAATCTTTTATGTTCAATAAATTAACATTATTAGTGAGCCTTTATTTGTAATTTTACTGTATTAAAATTAAATTACATTTAGCTTATATACGTAAAATAGCATTTCTAATGTGTTGGTTTATGCTAATTTATCTATTTCACTTAAAATTGATTAAGTGATTAAGTTTAATTTCACTTAAAATTTATCAAAGTCAGGTTGTGTGCATCACAGAAAAATGTGTTACCACTAATAGGTGTTGAGTTTTTGCGCCCCACTTAACTCATCATGCCAGAGACGGCACTGGCTCTTAGGTCTGTGAGTGTGGTTGTCTCACTCCCACTTGTTGCCCACTGACTGCAGCAGACGGGCACCAGCCTCACTGTAACCTCTGGAAAGGCTAAAGCTGGGATGAAACGTGGACGGAGGAGTTTGAGATTTATTTTGAACCAATGTGTCGTGCATTTAAACGTTTGCTTGCTCTGAATTCAAAGTTAACCGGAACATTAGCTCTGCCCTTTATTGCTAAATGCTAATGAGAACAATGTCTGGGTTTTAGGATAACAACAGAAAATCTGAGGCATATCTATCGCTGTGCTTCAATACTCAAAGACCAGAGAAGTGAAGCGATTAGAGACAGAAGAGATGGCATGAACGTCATAGCGTCTGGTGATAGTTGATCAAGCATAAGAAATCTAAATATTGGAGACGCAGCCTCTGTGTCGGTGAGCGCTATCTGTCCATCTTTCTCCTTTTGTTTCCTTCAGGGTTTGCTAGATCAGTGCTCTGTCCGACTGTCGATATACCCAGCTGGAGTTCACAGATTTACTGATGAGGATTTCACGTATCCAGTGCCGCGAATGGAACTGCCTTTCCTTGCCTTGATTGGTTCCCAACAAAGATTTTAATTAACATCTTCTTTTTAATCAAGAAATTAAAAACCCAATGCGTACACATTAAAATTCATGAAAAGTCCACAATAAGCAACTCGTTGACAACAACGTGCACTGCTTGGGTGTGTGCAAAAAAATAAAAAATAAAAAGCTCTAAGCCACTTTCCAGAAAACTGTACAAAGGGAATGTTTCATTCCTGTCAACAGACAAAGAATAAAAGTGCATTTAGGGATTTTGGAGTCTGAGTGCATCGTGATTGACAGCGACTGTCAGAAGGTAAAATCTCTCTCCTGGAAACTCAAAAACTGGCACTCTCAGGCTTGTTCGGTGTGTGTGTGTGTGTGTGTGTGTGTGTGTGTGTGTGTGTGTGTGTGTGTGTGTGGTGGGTGAGTGACATTGATTGTCAGAGTACCCTGGCCAACCCCTGAGGCTTTTTACTTGTCAAGGAAGGTGTCTGGCTGCCTTTTCCCCGGCATGGAGGAGCATGTTTCTCCATGCATGTCACCGTTTCCTTTTGTTTTGGGCCGCTTCTTGGCCAATTTCTTTGTCTTCTTCTTCCTTCTCCGCCGCAATCCTTCCCCTCCAACAATTCCAACATTGCAGATTTTCAAAACACCCCTTCAGCTACCTTTGAAAATTCATCCATCCATTTTGCGCGACGCTTTTGTCTGTTTTGAAATGCACTGATTGTGCATAAGTGACACGGCAGAAATGCTACAAGTTTCCATGAATTTTAATGTTCTTTTCTTTCTTTCTTTTTTTTTTAAGCATCCCGGTATTAAAGTACACTTATTGCCATCCTTTCAGCTGTGAAGTGCACCAACCCATTTGAATAATCCTTTTCATGTGTGGGGCTATTTTCTGCCTACTTTGATTCTAACCGTGTCTCTAACTGGAAACAGTGCATTTTGACAACATTAAACTGTGTTCTTTTGGAACATTATCGCTGTTGTTACAATGGTGTTTTTTTGTTTTTTTTTGTTTAGTCAAGCGTTTGTTATTTTCATTTCATACAGGAATGACAATATAACAACCTTTTGGGCAATATTTTGCGCGGCGTCTAACAATCTAAAGGTTTGTGCTGTAATACATACCAATGTGGATACCTTAGGCCTATAATGTTTTGGGTATTGCACATTTTTTTCATTCATTTATACAAATTAAAAGGCATACATCCTAAGCAATCTCTCAAGATGAAAATAAAATTAAAATTAAAAGTTTAGATGACAGACTTTGCCCTCAAAAACACATATGTTCACCATCAATTCAAAATTTAGTTTTAACTGGAAATATTTTACCATTACAACAAATTAACCTCAGAATTTTGTGTGTGTTGGACATAAAGGTGCTGGTCTCCTAAACCATGTACGGCTGATGCATTCAAAGTACATCTATTTGTGTTTTTATATGTTTTTATTTACATCTCTAAGGCTTTAATGCTCCAGAGAACCACAGCTAGACCATGCCACAGTGCTGAACCTTCCCAGCAGTGGATGACCTACCAAAATGACTGTTAAAGTGCATCCACCACTCCTCCATCAGGACCCAAAGCAAGACAGAGCAAACGGCATCCAAGGGAGAGTTGAAAGACCAAAACCAAAACCACTGCTGACCAACAGGAACAACAAGGCCAGCCTCACATTTGCCTAAAAATTTTTATTTTTGGCCTGATTATACAAAAGGGGAAAATTCTGGAAGTTATGCATCCTGCTACATCCGCCATAAAGTAATACAACATTTCAGAAAAAGAATGCTCTAGACCACGGGTCAAACTCAAGGCCCGCAGGCCGAATTTGGCTTGTTCAGGCAGTTTATCCGGCCCTCAAGAGCCAAAAAAGGCATATCATGTCAGAACGTCGAGGCACATAACCTTTTAAAACGTATAAAGTGGCTAAAACAGCACCTCCTGTAGCAAATGTTGTTGATTTTTTTTTATTTTTTTACTACAACACGTTAAAACATCCCAGAAATGTCCAAAAAGAGAAAAAGTGATGCAGAATGATGTAAAGTGTAACTCCAAAATGAACTTTTTCTTGCAGATAAACTATTGAAATTGGGCTTAAGGGCCCTAATCATATGTTACTGTGAAATGTTTTACATTTTTATGTGAACTGGAATGAAACTATGAAATCAAAAGTGTGATCTATACACATGTAACCGGCCCTTTTAATGAATTCATGATGCCAAAGTTGCCCAATGTAGAAATGAGTTAGACAGCCCTGCTCTAGACAGTCAAGCATGGTGGTGATGGAAGACTACATTCACAGCACAAATCGTACGTTGCTAAATATCACCTGTATGTGAATTTCTTTACGTGAGTCAGAACAGCACAAATCCAGTTTTTTTTTAGAATCACAGACAAACCACTTTGATTTTGTGCTCCTAAATTGGACACATTTTTGACATTTTTCAAAACGAGCTCAGTCTGAATGGACATGTCGTGTTCAGAGGATTTTTATGTCCTTGCTGTGGCCCAATCACTGCCTCTGTTAGTCATGCTGTTTCTATGAATGAATCTGCCACCACAGAGCAATACAGATCATAACAGGTTATAAATCTCTCATTCATCAATATACTTTATATTCCAGGGTCAACTGGCCATCATTATCAGTCTGTAAATTGATGAACTGGTACATTTTCATCTAGAAAGATATTGCTTTTTCCCGCCTTATTTAGCCTTTGCTTTCAGGACTTTATCTCGGTCAGTGCTCCATTTTTACCATCATAATTGGAAAAGAGCATTAATTTTACTCTGCACATCCAACTTGGACCACCCTTCAGCAGAACCGGAGACTAATCACATTGATTCCTCTGGGGCCATTTAAATTTATTTAAACAAAAACAGCAAAATCTTTGCATGAAGCTTGTGTTAAGGTTGTATTTTATTTGCTTATTTAATGGAAGTTTAATGTTTTAAATAATCTGTAGGTTTGTAACATATACTGTATGTGGTTTTTGTTTTGTCTCTGGCAAATGAGATCTAACATTTTAATAACAAACACTTTATGAATAAAAGGTTAAATGAACAAATAAATGTATATCATCCATATTTACTTCCATAAACACTGTGTGCTGCCACGACGTCAAGTCCTTTGTGTATGTGGGTTCCTTTGAGGCCATGAATTTTTCCCACCGGTGTTGGTGAAATTCAAAAAAGAAATAATAAAAAAGAAACTTAAAAAAAACTGACGCTCTGCAGAAGTATGTAGCCCAAATTCCCCTCTTAAATGAAACCTTAAGGAATATGCAAATAAGGGCAGCTTTATTTCAGATATGGCAATATTAATGTACAGTAAATTAGATCAAAGAGCAGGAGAGAATTAAACATCATGATTCTTCAGAATAGAGAAAGTGACAAATGCTAAATGCTGACAATTACTGGGTCATTTGATGGATGCTGTAATAAAACAACATTCACTGACTTTGTTTTGGATGGGTTCATCACGAGTCATCAGTAAATGAAAGATGAAATGAAAGTTTAGTTTCTCCAAGATAATATTCTCTTCCAGTTTGAATATTACTTTTAAATATGTCTCCTTGGTAATCTCACGGTCAATTTATCAAGCCCACTTGAAAACGTTGTTTGGGTTCACAAGTGATGTAAGGTAAGTCGTAAGTCCGGATCTATTTTCACAAAGTTTGTATAATTTTAAAAACTCAGTCTCCTGAAACGGGAAAAGTTAAGCGCTGATAGCTCTGGCAGCAAACGCAGGTCCTGGATACATTTTGCTCAGAGGAAAGTCATTCTTAAAAGAGACTGAGTTTCTACATTTAAAGGTTGCATCAGTGCGACAGGGAGCTGCTCAGAGTGGGAGGGCACAATACAAAACAACAAAGGGTCATGTTTCAACTTCCGTCTCAGATTATGTTTAAGCAGAAAAAGTACATTTTGTGAAAGGTTAGTTTTGTTTTTCACAATATTTCCCCACCTGCACGTCTTTAACCCCCACCTGCTTCTCTCTTTCCACCAAGTGATACATCTTCTACCACCCCCACCACATCGTGCTTCATCCCCTGGTCCCAAATGCCTCAACGTTTTACATGTCTTACTTACAGCCTGAGGGAAGGGATTCTTGTGTGTGTGTGTGTGTGTGTGTGTGTGTGTGTGTGTGTGTGTGTGTGTGTGTGTGTGTGTGTGTGTGTGTGTGTGTGTGTGTGTTTTGGGACATCAGACGACATTGAGCGAGACATTGAGATTGCCGTTGGTGAGCAGGTTTAATGTGCCAAGCACTGACTAACTTGCTTGATGATGGCAGAGGAGAGACTGACATCTATCTGATGTCACCCCAGAGGCAGGCGCGACAGAAAGGAAAACCAAGATGGGGGAAATGGGAAGGTTCATGTGATCGAGAACATTAGAAAGTAGAAAGAGGAGCAGCAGCGGTGTTTGGCCTGGGCGAACCGGGCAGCCGATCAGGGCGGCATCTTTTCAACGACACATAGGGGGAGGCACGAGCAAAGAAAGAAAGAAAAATTATGAAATTATCAGCGCTGCAAAAGCGGTTTTCCCATTATCTATCATATCACAGTGTGGCGAATTGGCGTCCCTGCTTGCTGTGAGAAGATCCTGCAGTCATGCAGACTGAGCAGAGGCAGACAGGGTAGAGGCTATGAGACGAGGAGGAAAGGCGGGGAGGGCCAGTTCACCTCTGCGTCTCAGATGGAACAGTCAAGGTGGGTACGGTCTGGAGATCCACTCCACAATGCAATGGTCTAACAAAATTAGTGGCTAAAGTCAGTCACACCCAAGGTTGGGTTAGACGTGGGGAGGTTCGGAGGATTCCCGAACGCCTAATCTGTTTCAGGCCAAACCGGTCAGAAGTCAAAATGTTTTTTTTTGTTTTGTTCTTTTACCCGAGCCACGCACGGTTATGCCCGGGCACGAAGCCGCCCTCGCGACTCCCAGTGGCACAGTGCGACGTCAGACTGGGTCAATCTGATATTTTGCGTTAAGCGGATATACAAATGGGCCCTCCTAATTTGACCAAACAAAAAAGCGAGAAAAATACTGGAGTGAGTTAAAAGAGCAAATCTTCTGGAAAGAAAGGAAAAGAAATGAGTGGAGTAGAGAATGTGTCTGCAGGATGCAACCTGTGCGCAAAATGTACCGACAGTCTTTTAACAGCGGGGCCGCAGTCCTTTACTGGAGGTCCATGGTCAGAATGATTACAGTCAGCCTGGCGGAGCAAACAGCATGGCTGCAGCAGGTCAGCAGACACTCCCTAACATGGTCCTATCATCCCATCCCTCACAGGGCATACATTATGTTTGTGTTTTGGATGTGTTCAGGGCACACAGAAAAGTTACGCCACATGTGTATAATTAATCTGTTTTATCAATTAAAATTAAGATCGATCCATACTGACTGACCAGGAATGGGCTCGGAAGGGGTCTCGCCAGGGGAGTAATTCAATGTAGGAGGTTATAAATCCACACTTAAAGACAAAATAGAATCTGGAACCCGCAAAATATCACCCATTTAAATGTTAATTTTCAGCTCTGTCACCAATAGTTCATGTAGTGGGGGCAACAACTTTTTCCATTAACACATGTTAACAAAAACATTTTAAGTTAAAAAAACAGCATTATTTTTTTGTTTATTATTATTACTATCACATACAATATTGCAGATTTCTAAGTCAAATTTAACTTTTTTACAATGTCCCTACAATGTTTGGTTGATGGTCCTAAGTATCACATTTTTGCTATACTTAGAACCTGGAAAATGTATACATTGTATTTTAAAATTTACTCTCAGAATTACTTTCTATGATCTTAAGAAAGACCAACAGAAGACATTCAAATTGGTCTCCAATAATATACATCCTTTAAGTGGCGCAGAGGCAATAGGCTTTGGCCCCTGCATCTCGGGGCCGAGGGCCATGGAGATGTTGAAAGTGGGGTAGTCCCAAGGCAGAATGGGCATTTGGGTCTGGTGGAAGGTCTGGGATGGAACATCCTGGGGTGGGGTGGGGGTGCTGCGGCTGCCGGCACCTAGACGGAATAAGGTCATGCACCTTCTGTTTCACCTGCTGCCACTCTCAGGCTGGTATGGGTGGGATGAGAGCTTGATTGACGGGCAGCTTGGGGCTTTCTCTAGTTCCTATTGGGGGGGGGGCACTGTCTGTGCCCAGACGGGACCATTCCGCCGTACCATTGGCCCAGTGACCCTGGCCCATTGGTTGGGCAGAAGGGTGTGGTTGTTGGGGCTGGAGGTTGGGGACATGTTTGGGGAAGAGTAGGCTCTGCGGTTGGAAAGAGGGTAGTGGAGGTATGAAGAATGCACCTGCTAGGGTCTACTTTGTTCCTGGGGTCCTGGCAGCCATCTAGGCAGCTGGTAGCGGGATCACTTCACTTGATTGACCCGTGGTCTCCCAGACTGTTCCCACCTGTGTGGTGGCTGCTCTGTGGGGACTACCCTGGCAGGTCTTTGGCCTTGGTGGGCACTGTAATGGTGAGTGTTTTGTGACTTCAAAGCTAGGGTCGGCGATTTTTCCCGAAGTTTCCCCAAGTCCTTTTTTGAATAACTGCACATTCCGGACGCCGCTTCGTGTCTTGATTGAATAAAGTCAAACTCACATTTAAGATTCTGTCTTGAGATATTTCACCACCTGAAAGGCCGTGACAAGACACGTGGGGAAAACGAGAGATCTAGGGAACAATTATTTCTAAACGTTCTCCTGAGAGGCAGCGACAAAGAAATGAAAGACTAAGGAAGGGGTGGCCCTCACCTTGATGGACAGGTGGCTCTTAGATGGGGGGAAAATAAAATACAGTGGGATTATCCAAGACTGGCAGGAAACGAGAAGCACTTTCATCTATGGGATCAAACTGTGACACACCAACATAGCCGCGTAAAGTGCAAATGAGGAGCTCCTTCGCAAATAAGAAGCATCTGCAGTTGCAGGAAGAAGTGACACTGACGCCTGCAGAAGTGACTGACAGAACAGGAAATTAAATAAAAGCACTTTGTGAGAACAGTAGATAAGTTAAACCCTTGATTGACAACTATCACCTTCACGCCTATCTGTAACTATAATGAGGGGGCTAAAGCTTTAGAGGCTAAAGCTTTAAAGGCTAAATCATTGCCCAGCAGTGTATGGCAGCTGGGAAAGGGAAAATAAAACTTGGTTAGAGTTTTTATACATC
This sequence comes from Fundulus heteroclitus, assembly GCF_011125445.2. Lineage (NCBI taxonomy): Eukaryota > Metazoa > Chordata > Actinopteri > Cyprinodontiformes > Fundulidae > Fundulus > Fundulus heteroclitus. Next base: position 6,070,919 of record NC_046380.1, on the reverse strand, counting down.
TGAGTTCGGGAAAATGCCAGCAACAGTTTCAACCCAGGAATGAGAACATGGGCAGAATACATACATATAGTCATGAATAATCCAACTGAGTGCCCATTTTCTAAGCCTGAGTTCCCCATCAAATCATCTGGGTTATGGTGGCTGAACAGCTCCACTTATATTTCTATTTACTTTTCCCACCACCCACCCCAGCACACCCACAATTTTCCACTCCATGATCTGGACAAATCTAACTCTGATTGGATTGACTGCTATCCAATCAAATCCGGAACCCTAAAGTGACCGGATTTAAGGCACTCGGAGCCGAAATGCATGTGCTCACAGATCCAGTCAAATCTGGACCCACGTTGTCCGTTTCTGTAGGAGGAAGGAGGCGACTGCATCACGCCGTCGGCCAACTCACCGGGCATCGCCCTCCACACCGAGGTTACGGTAGTGGAAAATTAAAAACAAGCCTCACAGGGGTTTAAAGTATTATGGATATTCAAAAAAGCCCAGTTTGAGTCTTGAAATGCTTATGAGGAGTAGACAGGTGGGGGAGGTGGGTGGAGGGAGCTGTCATCAGTAGACGGTGGGATTAATTAATGAAAAGGAGCAGCACAAGAGACACTTTTTCCTTTGATTTATTCAAGGAAATCCATTTGTTAGAACCTCAAACAGAAGAAAGCCTTGTGTGCGACATTGGTGTGGCAAAAAGTTCCTAATTGATAATGCTGACAGTCTGATCATTTGCTTGTGGACGTTTATTAGGATCGTTAAGCCTTAAACCGCTCAGTAGTGCTGGGTTTGTTTAATAAACTGTAAAAAGGGGAAAATTGTGCTTCGATTTCTTTTGTTGGTTTCCTGTAGGGACAGTATAAAAAAAATCAAGGCCTATAAAGAGTCTTTTAATGTATGCCGTCATTTTAGTAGTTTTAGCAAAACGCTCAAAGAAAGAAAATGCATATAAAATAAGATATTAACTCACCATCATGCAATTGTTTTTTTATTATTATTATTTACCACATCGAGGCTGGATTTCATTATTTTACATATTATAACAATGGCTTAAACAAAGAACTATCCTGTGTTGTTGATAAACTGAGAACTAACAGAGGTTGCAACAGCTTCACAAGGCTAAATATTAAATAAATATTTTTAAATAAATATTTTTATTTAAAAAGAGCCTCTATAGAAATGGCTGCTCAGTATGTGGCATTCCTGCAAAGTTAACGACTCAATTTAATCAAGTATGCACTGTTGCTACATGCCCGTCCAGGAAGAGTAATTGCTGCAGAATTAATGACAATACAATCAACTGGATGACATTTGGTTAATTTTTTCTTAGCAATTTAAATGATAAACTAAACTCATTTGCATTATTTGATTACTATGACTGAATTGGAATGTATATAATTGACAGTGAATCTACCTTTATCAGAGGATTGAATTGACTGTGTGTATAAATGGGATGTTTTTGCAGTTTTTATTTTTTTTCTAAAATGCCTTGAGACATTTGTTGAGAACCAGCGCTGCATAAATACATTTTATACTTTATGTTTCTTGTTTATACTAGACTAAAGCAAAGGAGGATGACTCTGAATGGTACTCTACCATTCAGAACTGGAACCATTTTGCAAATATTCTGCAAAACTGAAACGCTACATAGAGAGCACATCATTTATCTTGACAACTGCATTTAAACCTTTTTTCATTTACACATAATTTCTATCCCCCTCTTGAAAAAAAAGACTTGAAAATTGGCAGCTGCAAAACAACATTTGTCCTAAATCTTGTGACACAGCATGTGCAGGAATCCTGAACAAGGTTTCACCAGCAGTGATTACAGAGCTCCTCATTTCCATGCTTTGGTCGGAATAATTAATAGACAGTTAGTCATAAGCAACAAATAATTAAAAGGACCTAATAAACGGCATATTTGGCAGAAGAGGTACAATTTTCTTTTATTTAGGAATCCAAAAAATATATATATTTACTGTATTAAACGTCCAGACTCACCCCGTTGGCTCTGCTCAGAGCCTGGAAGTAGATGCTGTAGCTCTTGGCAGGGGAGAGCGGAGGGTTCCAGAAGCCGCCGTAGCTCTTATTGTCCCCCACTGTGAATGGCTGGACCACCGTGAGGCTGGAGGGGGGCAGGTCGGCGGCGAAGTAGTACGCAGAGTTCAGGATGGAGGCGTTACGGAAGCTGAAAGGGGCAGAAAAACACTCCGGGGCTTCAGAGGCAGCGCGGCGAGTTTTAGACTTGCGCTCTTCCTTCACAACGAGCTGGTAGGAGCTGGAAAAAAAGAAGACCGGTTTTTAGATCGTTGGTTTTTACCAAAGTTACACAACAGATCACTGGCACTAAAGGTACTGTACAAGACTCCTCATCCACTCCTACTTTTTTCATAGTTTCCTCCCCAAGCAGTTGGATTTTCAGTCTTATTAGTTCTTCGGGCGTCCTCAAAGTCTTTTAAAGCTACTTTTTTCTTAACTTTACCTGGTTTTCAACTAAATTTTAGAATGGTACCCACCAATTTTTGGAGGAATGTGTTTTTCTAACCTTATTGGTCCTTATTACGGAGCCCGGGAGAGCTCACTTTAAGTGATATTTTTTTCCAGGTCGTGATAATTTGTGAGCACGTTTCCTTTAATTGAGACGTCGAATTAATAAAACTTATTCGAGCACACGTTTTAATTATTCGTGGGTGCGTTTTGGTAGATCGAGATCTCGAATATACTATAACGTGCTCATGATTACATGTGTCAAGACATTATTGAGTGCACGTTTTACATATAGTGGCAACGTTTAAGTAGATCGTGCACACAATGTTCTATAACCATGTTCACTAAATTGTGCTCTCGTTTTAGTAAATCGTTCGCTCGTTTAATAAATTGTGCCCTCGTTTTACTATGCTTAAAATGAGAGCTCAATTTAGTAAAATGAGCTCACACTATCGTAAAACGAGAGCACAATATAGTAAATTGTGCACACGATTTAGTAAAACGAGCGCACAATTTAGTTAAACGAGCGCACATTCTCTCAACATCCAAAACATTTTGCGATGACCCCTCTAGGGCTCCGTACCTTATTTCTGATGCAAGATTATTTAGTTACAAAAGCACAGCTAAACTTAACACATGATAATTAGTTTATATTGGATCTTTAAGTTTAATTTTCAGTACCAGCCTGTTACAAAGAGACAATAAGTTGACTTTTAGAAAGTGTTCACTGGGCGGAGTCCGTTTCTGAGTCTAGAGGCTTCTTTTGGCCATGGTCACATGAATGAAAGAAAGGGTAAAAAAAGCAGAAAAAAATAACCAAAAAAAAACAAAAACACTTTGACCTTCAGAAAGCATCGATAACAACTAATCCAGACCCTTTTCATTAGACTGAATGATGATACAGTGCTCAGTTTGTCAGCTGATCCTTCAGTGATATGGCACTTTTCACTTCATACACCTTCAGTGCTAGAGTTTCAATTAAAAACTCTTGCACCTGAGATTATTCATGAATAATCGTAAAAAAAAAAAAAAAAACACAGATGTGATAAATATCTCTTGTTTTAGAAGCTAACTCATGAATCTCCCAGCGAACCGTCAGGCGTAGCATGCTGTCTGGAGATTAAGCAACGCATGGAGACAAATCAAGTCTGGTCAGTTAATGCACAGTAATGGCTCTGTGTGTGTGCTACCAAGCGTGCATGTGCTTCTGTGTGATTCAGCAGGTGTGCGTTTGTGTATCCGAACAGGTGTAGTGCTGTTTCTGCTCTTAATGTGCTTCGGTGTGTGTGTGTGTGTGTGTGTGTGTGTGTGTGTGTGTGTGTGTGTGTGTGTGTGTGTGTGTGTGTGTCCATTAAGCTTTGAGAGGCCCCATGAATGGCTGAGGGGCTACTTTAGCGGTCAGGACAAATGCAGCGGCCTTCTGCAATTACCTCCATCCTCCATGCCAAGAACTCACTTCACAATTATACACAATTAGGGAAATGTATGTTTCTGTGAAGGGAGCCACGGCCAATTATCCCCCAGCTCCCGTTTGGCAGCTTTCATAAAATAAAATAATTGCCGATGACCAAAGATGAGTCTCTCTCGCTGTCACGTTCTGTAGCATTTTTACCGTTCTGGCTTAATATCCATTTCAAATTAATGCCTTTTAGAGGCTGCTCAAAGTCGGAAGAAGAAGCAAAACACAAAGAGAGAAGAGGAAGGAAAATCTTATTCTCTCTTTCTATCTAGACAGAGGGAGAGAGGAAAAGATAATTTCTTAATATTTGTTTAAAGTCTGTAATTTAGATAGATAATGTTTCTTATGCTTTTGAACACTTTAGAAATTTAGTTAAGCTCAGATGATTGCTTTGTACACTTATGTAAAAAAAAATTCAGAGTTAAATGGAGGGACACCAGCTGATGTATTTAAAGGAGACAAGGATGAACGCTGCAAGTTTGATGCAATCTGCTGTGTCTTCTTAGATAGAAAACTTTTTAACCAATCTGTCGGGATGATTTGATTGAACCGACTTTGTAAAATGCCTCGAGATGATGTGTGTTTGGGAATTGGTGCTATATAAATAAAAATGTAATGGGACTTAAAACGCCTTAAACAATCGGCTCAACCGTGTGAAATTATTGAATTATATGTATTTAAAATAAATTTTGTCTCTTCACATGCTTTGATCACTTCAGGGTAAATACAATTATTGTTATACAATGCTATTATATATATATGCAAAAAAACTTTAAACCTATGTAACACATTTGGTTGTCTACCTTGGGATCAGGAACAAAAACATTTACGTAGACATTTAATATAACAAACATGCATTGTGTGATTGATAAATTGTGAAACATGAGATAGGATTCATAGAACAATCAACACCTACTCACACTTATATTCCCCAAATCTGTCGTTCCTGAACCAATCTAAAGCAATTTTTACCTGTGTTGAAGAATATGCCTCAAAGCCAGATAACATATCTAACGCCAGTGAAGCAGGCAAGATCAGATTCTCAAAGCAAACTTACTATTGAAAACTGTTTGTCAGATAAGAAAAGAAAAAGCAACACGTGAGCTCACTGTCTGCAGAAATGTGTAAAAGAAACTCAAACTTTCTTATTACACATGAAGGACAATTGCCGGTTTAATAAAAGAAAAATGGGAGTACTAATGAGACAAGAACAATATTCCCTGATCCACCAACAACCCCTACTATTAGCACATTTGTTTTTGGGATGGCATTAAGATCTCACTTTAACAAAACCAATCTTAAATAGGGTTTATTTCTTTGGTTTTAAAAAATCCAAACAATGGTGATATTTTTAATCTGTGATGTTCGGTCAGGGTTAAGTCTTCACATGGCAGAAGTTTAGATGATCAAGTTTTTCACTGACAATATCTATTTTTTTTAAATATGGGTTTCATTCTGCAGGTTCTTTTGGATGCAGATTAGACGTATATGTGTGAAATAGTTTAATGATTGTAAAAGAGGATGGGTGAGGTGGATGGGAAGAGAGAACTGGGAACAAAGCATGTGAAGCAGAGGAGGAAGGTAAGCAGACGATGAAAAAGAGAAGACGTACCAAGATGAAGTTAGAAGGCTGAGACTTTAAAACATATCTTCTAACAGAATTAAGGTGTTAACCTGATTGGAGCTCCTCTGGACTGGGCAGGCTTCAACAGGATGGTGATGGTTGTCTCCGTCTCATTGAGCGCAGTTTCTGATTCGTACTCAGGCATCATGGGAGCTGAAACGAGACATTTTAGGGTTACTTTTACTAAGCAACGACTAAACCAAGTCTATACTATGTAATTATGGCTCAAGAACATGGCAAACATGTTTCAGTCAAGCATAGTCTTTTGATTTTGCTAAAACATTTGTTGTAAAATTAAAAACAACTTTGAAATACCTCCAAAAAGATCTATTTTGCTGGTGATTGCACATTTTCTTAAGCAGCTGTATCCTTCAGTTCACTTGAGAAGGAAAAGAGCTAGAAATTATTTGCCTGTAATGTACTTAAAGGTTTCCATCAAATTCTAATTCATACAAAAGAATTGTCTTGCAATCCAGCTGCAAAAAAACTGAACCTGTGTTTCAGCAGTGATTGGAATGCATCCCCTAACAATAGATAGGTTTCACTGCCACGGCTACCAATCAGCTGCGTCAACGGTCTCTGCAGAGTTTTGGTGATTTATTAAAGTGTTTGCAGTGCGTAGGTGGACCATGAGGTGTGTGATGGCAACACATGCGTGAAAAGAGGCCAGTTTGATGAAGAAATTAAATCACATCTGGCCACACTGGCCCTACAGCTGCATACTGGCTGGACCCAGATATAAGAACAGAAATATTCTTTATTAATCCTCCGTGGGGAAATTCAGGTGAAACGGGAAGCAAAGAGAAAAGCAAATGGAAGCTTGCACATATTGTACAGCAAAGGTAAATTTACAACATAAGAAAAAAATACTGCACGATTATCAAAAATAGCACTCAGATTAAAGAAATCTGCAACAAAGTAGCATGATTCAAAAAAGGTAGAGGAGCGATAAGCGAAATTTCATTATTTTAGATAGTGAGGTGAAAATAGTGACGTGAAGAACTAAAGGTATCTTTTTAGATGGAATATGGTATAAAGACACGCGGCATCTCTTTGTTTTGTCGGGCTGGCCGCGCCTGCGTGTACGTGCATGTGGACAGCTGCCACTCAGGGCTCATTATCTCCCGGACCATAAAACACCACCGTCAGAGCAGTGTATCATCGGAGCAAAATGACAGAGAGCACGCCCAGTTCTCCTGCTAACAGCATTATAAAGCTATGAAATACTTATTCAATAGACATGTTCCTCTGAAAGATGCTGCTGATTTGCTGTATTTATCCTTTGAAAATATGCACGTACAAGGCCACAGGTGAGAAGGGGAGGGGAAAGGTGGTGGAGCTAGGGTGGAGGTAGAAAGAGCCCACCACTAGGTGGGCTCAACGGCCCACCTAGTGGTGAACTCTAGCTTATTGCTCCTTTAACAAAATGAGCATGTGTATTTATGTATAAAAACCACAACAGACTTAACCTTGCCAGAACAATGAATTCTGCCGCCATTTGTGCGTTCACAAACAAAGGAGAATCCATCTTACCCCTCTGGCTTCAACCGTTTGTGTCCAAACCAAAAACGGTTCGGGGCCAATCACGTTGCGGTACTGTGCTTTAAGGCGGGATGTACCGGTGCGACGAAAGCTAGACCGGCCGAGCTCACAACCGAACCAATACAAACTTGGCAGCACAGGAGGACGCACGCGTAGCCGCTGCTATCACTGCTGTTTTGTAAGAATCCACGATTTCATCTCTGATAGAATAATAGCAAAAAGTGGCTTGACTAGCTTCCCTTCTTGTGGTTTCTCATGATGTTTGCTGCCTATGTTTTAATTTTGGTACAGTGATTGTCCCTCCTTTCACGAAATGGATTCGATGGGAGCAGGACCAGATTAATATTGTAGAGAACGGAGAGTAGTAGGCTTAATTAATCTGGTTGGCCAGGTTACAACAGACTAATGACAAAAATGAAAGCTAGTGACTATAATCCCACTAGCCGCTAGTGAGATTATAGTCCAGTTAGGAGTCGTAAAAACGTACTGGCTACTCATACCACTCACCACCAACCAACTCAGAGCTATAACTACCTCTTCTGGTGGGAGGTTGAATTCCGCCCAACCATGTAGCAACGGTCCACACACAAGTCATTGCAAGTAAGGCACCTTGTGCCTGGTGCAAGTCTTTTTGTGAAAATAGTTTCTGGTTAGACGATTAACACATAAATACAAAGCCCCATTCATACCGGATTGGGACCATGCTGCGTTCCGCAATAGCTTAATCGAGACAAGTTTTGAAATTTCGTATCAATATGAAACCAGTTATGATCCTGCTGTGCTCTCAGTACTGACCAAAAAGTGTTTTTTTAGCTTTTTGTCTGGGCATCCAATCCCAGTGGTATGGCCAGAGATTTCTTTCCTGCATGAAGGTTACCCCTGCCATGATCTACAAAATAGCTTTCTGTACCTCCACCATAGTTTTCTGTCCTCACAGCTAGATCTAAAATGCAGCCTAGCCAGGGTCTCTAAGCCCCCAACTAAGACTGAACTACGTTGGTGCGCATCTTTCTCTATTGTGCATGGTGTGGGAATTATTGGTGTGGAAATCAGGGACTGTTTTTTGCAGCTGCATGATGAGACCCTTTGAGACGTCCATAGCAGCCATGGTGTCAAGAATACAAACTCATATTTGGAGGACTGCCACCCTGGTGAAGAACTGATGTGGTTGTAGCCTCGGCATGAAGCCGGCATGACCAGTCCTATTTTAAACTCTCTTTTAACCTATATAGGCCTGTTTTGAAAGAAACATGGCAAATCCACGCCATGGTTATGCTCCCACAGCCTCTACCTGTCTTTCTCATGCCACACTCCAGAATTATGATAATGGACCCCCCTGCCCTCCCTTCAAAGTTCTGTGAACGCTCAGGGAACTCATTAGTAATCAAACTTAATTAGTGAGCCCCCTGCGCTTCTAATAGCTGCCACAAGACCTCTCCAATACCTCCACATTCTTACCAATTTGTTAGAAACGCTAGTAAGAACCGAATCTAGATTGAAGAGGGTTGTGGGACTCTGCAGCCATCACATGTAAAAGAAAATCTCTGTTTGAAATGACCTAGCGTCAGAAACATCTTAAATTAAAGCTTTAATTTAAAGAGGCAGGAAATGATCAGCATTTAATCCCAGGGCTCCTGGAGCCTGGAGGACAGGGGATGTGTATCAGCTCTTGGAATAAACCCCCAAACATGTCTGGCATTAAAAAAAGCTGTGGGCACTGGGCTGATCATGGACGCCCGCACTGCAAACCTGTTATATCTGGACTAGAGACGTCACAGATGATTCATATGGATTTCAACAAACAACGAGAGGGGGCGAAAAAAAAACTATCTAATGTATCTCCCTCTTACTGTCACAAACTTTGATGATTAGTTTGTTACAGAGTTAAAGTTTCATATCTTGATCCCAATAATCTCATCAGGTGCTGAAAAGTGCAACGAACAGACAGATGAACGCTTCACCGTGAGAGACTTTATATTACACCCTGCTTTTAATTTCACATCTGTCACCGCCTCATATTGGAGGTGCAGCAGAAAACGTCTGAGGGAAACGGCGACGCTCGGAATCGTTACGACATGGAGGTTATTAACACAAATCCACCCCCTCTTTTTCTCATCTGTCCATCCATCTTTATCCATCTGCAGCTTTTAATTTAAAATCTCGCTGTTCTTTGGTGCACAAATTAGATAATGAAGATTAAGGATGGCGTGACATTTGGAAGGAGACGTATCTTTTATGTGTGGATGGAACATGTTTCTCCCCCCCCCCCCCCACTTATAGCAAGATGTTGTTAAGATTAGTAGGAATGATTGAAGGAAGGAGGCTCGGTGGAAAGGTCACGCTAAAAATCCCCGCGGGTGTTGACAGATAGGACCATGTTTGTAACGTGACGATGACACACTGGACTGTACTCAGTCGACTCTGTGCTCGGCAGGAACTGAAAAATCCACTCAGTATTTAAACAAAAGGAAGCCAAAGTCTAAAAAAATACTGTAAAACACCTTCAGAAAGCCTGAAGAACTTGACCTACTGTGAAGACAGCTTAAATAGCCTCACATCATACTGTTTTTTTTCCTTCATGATTCCATGACTGGACAGTTGGCAATGCAGGAAATCTGATAATTTCTCCCACTTTACGTGGGATAAAGAAACTAACTGCTTACATGGTGGTAATAGAAATACCTAATAAGTCTCCAAAAGTCCTACAGAAAAGTCTGCACAGCTGCCCACTTGGTAGCACTGTTGCTTTGCAGCAAGAAGGTCCTAGGTTTGAATCCCAGCCTGGGGTCTTTCTGCATGGCATTTGCATGTTCTCCCTGTGCATAATCGAGTTCTCTTCGGGTACTCCAGCTTCCTCCCGCAGCCCAAAATTAGGACTTTTCATTTTTTTTGGCTTCTCCAAATTGTCCTTAGGTGTCAGTGTGTGTGATTGATTGTGATGGACTGACAACCTATGCAGGACGCACCCTATGACCGCTGGAGACCGGCCCTGAAAGCAGGTACAGATAACGGATGGATGGATGGAAAATTGGTACTTTAAACAGCGATAAAGCAACGTTTCATAAATTTTGTTTGAGTTTAAAATGTAAAGGAGCTTTAACACTGACTCAGATTTTTTTTATAAGAGCGCACTTGTTGTCTAAGTGAGGAGGAAAGCGCAAAAACCAAAAACAAGGAAAATGTGTTGAATTCTGGAAAGGTTAAGTACAAAAGAGTAAAATTAGGCAGAGAGAAGCGCATAAAAAGGAGTAACAATAAGAGAAAGCAAATGGGAGTCTAAAAACAATGCGGAGTACTGAGTCAGACATGAAAGGCAAAAACAAAGGAGCTTTTATTTTGTTATCAGTCACTCTCCCATTAAAATAACAAAGGCCAGCCTTCCACAAACAGTGTGAAGAAAAATGGAGAAGTTGTGTGATTCTTATATAAAAATGTCATATTATAAAGCTGTTTGTTTTTGCCGTTTTATCGGCGCCTCTGACATTTTCTGTGAACCGATGCCGGTTGATATAAACCGGATTACAAATGGAGAGAAAATGTCATAAAGCTGTCAGTCAGGCAGGCACACAAAAAAAAAAAACACAGACGGACACATTCAGAGAGAAACAGGCTGAGGTGTTGGCGCGGCGGTGGCCGTTGAAATTAGGCTACATGTCAGGTGTTGATGAGAAACACGACTCTGTCGCAGTAAAGATCAAACCAGTGTGGACCAGAAATTTTAAATTTAAAAAGAAATCCAGAACTTGTGTCCAAAAAAAAACAGCAAATAACAAAATGCCATGTTTACCTGCTATCTTTGTGGTTATGCGGGTGGTGACCGGCGGTCCGAAGCCCTTGTTGGTGGAGGCTTTAAGGGTGAAGAAGTAGGTGGTTCCAGGGTAAAGGCTGACAAACAGGTGATGGGTCTCATTCCTCAACTTGAACACTCGTCCCCTCTGGGTAGTCAGGTCAGCGCTGGGATCCAGGGAGCTCAGGGCCTTGTACGTGATCTGAAGGCAGAAAGAAGGATTGTTTTATTGTGATTATTTCTCTTTTAATCTATACTACCACTGATAGTGTCACTATGTTCTGTCTTCTGTCTGGATTTTAAGGGGCTTGCAGCTCTGCAGCTCGTTATCATGAGCAGGTATACCTGAAATTTAGATATGTACATTAATTAAATATTAATTTCCTAATCCTTTTATTAAATAAAGCTCAAATAAACTTATGAACTTGTCTTTTTTTCTTTTTTTTTTTTTTGGGGGGGGGGGGGGGTGTATTTTAACCAAACTTCACTATCAGAAGCTTTGGTTTACAATGCAATTAATATTTTATGCAAAGCAACTCTGGATTTTTTCAGAAGGGTTAACCTTAAATTAAAAGTAAAAAAAAAAATAAATCCTTTTTTTTTCTTTGCAAATTTCTAAACTACTCAGAAGTCTTTCTGACAAGTAAATTCCCTTTTACCAGACGATGCATTATACTGCTAAAGACAAAAGGAAAACTGGACCCTGGATGCCCATTTGATTCGATTCCCTGCTGAAAACGAGACAGCACCCGTCACTGTTTAATGTCCAATCCCCCCAGCTAACCGTCACATCAAGGCAGACCCACTAAATCAATCCTGAGGTTTTAAATCGTCTGTTAAACGTTGCCGTGATCAATTTTGGAGCCCAAGTGGTGTTGGCTATTTACAGAAGGCCGGTGTGTCTCCACATGCTCTCCACTCTGAGAATGATGCAGATTGAACAGATTGACCCAGTCAGCCGAACCGTCAGAAAGGCTTCAACAGTACTTTTAAAAGAACTGTGTGTGTGTTTGTGTGTTTGAGTTTCCACACATCGATGATTCCACACATGGACATGGTCAGACATGCATGTGTAACACCAGAGGACAGCTGCTGCTGTGAATGGCAGTCAACCCCAGACCTACAGGCCGGGGGGCATTTCAACACATTTCAGCGCAGCGCGTGTGGCCGTATGAAAAGCCTTTCAGTTTGTCCTGCACCTCCAGACAAACAGAGCAATTACTCGGCAGCAGGGTGGAAACCGGTGAGATAAATATACAACAGCCTAAATACACACTTTCAGCGAAAAGTATTCTCGACTTCGCTGAACTACCTGAAATAACCCTGACATGACTACTGTATGGAGGGTCAGTTATAAGGGTGTCTTTTGAAATCTATCAGACTTTCCCAAATTAACCTCTTGTAACTTTTTCTACGACCCTCCTTTCAATCATTAGATGCTTGTGACATAAAATAACAAAAAAAGTTCAGCCTAATTACACCTGGAGCTGGTACAAAATACATAGAGAGCACTGCAGAGTCTGATGTATTTCTGCAAAAACAATCTAGAACATGAGTCTGAAGTAAATCCATCATAAAAAGTGTTTTATTGATAACACAAATAATGCAACTTTTGTACTGGGTTATCAATGTTTTATAAATATGTAGAATATAGAACAAAAGCAGTTTCTTCTACATTAATAATTTATTTTTGGTATGATTAGAACAGCAATGGGAAAAAAAGCCTAAATATGCAATATCTAAGATCTAAATTATTACAAATTTATTTAAACAAGCTGCAATAATTGAGCTAACATTCAAAGTTAAGTTTTAGTTCAACCCTTTGAGTTTACTTCAAATGACCAAAACCTGGAATCATGTAACGACGATGCATTCAATGCAGAAGGTTCGGAGAAAGAGGGGAAGCTGTAGAGAGCCAAAGGAGAAGTGCTAACAACGGATGCAGATGGATGTTGTGCAGGAAACAGGTAGCTGGGAGCTTGGAAATGTGCGTGTGGGTGTTTGGTGGAGCGAGGCAGCAGGAGGACCATCTCGGCACTTCACACCCTTGGACGTCAGACGGGCCCTTGTCACTCCATTAACAGAGCCGAATCAAAAGCACCGACAGCTGGCTGCCTCACTTGAGCTGAGCCTGCAGGCTGGAACGCTGATGTGTGAACGTGTGACTGCATGGATGTGAGACAGGACAGGGAAGCTGCTCACAGGGTACCACCAAAGAGGTAGAAAACCTGCATATACACGCAGTACTGGGGAAAAGTGTGAGGTATGGATGCTGTGAACTAAGAATGACTGCAAATTTAAAAAGTATCGTTGAATTTTAGCAATAAATAAAATGCAAAAATCACAGTTTGGTGTTATTACCCTGTGCCTTTCCACCAGCATCAATTCTTATAGGTAAACTTCAGAGATTCTGCAGGATTGTAGTCGAGTACGATCAACCAACCATTACCAGAAATGTGCTAATGCTCATCGGCGTCACATGTAGGTTGAAACAAAGTCATTAACAGCTTCAGAAACGGCTGCGTAGGAGGCTTAAAAGTGGAACAGCCGAACTCTCCTGCCAAGGTGAGGCGGTGGAAGACGGCTTCATGTCCGATGGTCAAACACTACGGCAAGACTCAGCGAGACACGATGTAGTCATACTGCATCAGCAAGGTCTCAGTTCAAAGCTGACTGACGTTTCAAACGGGCTCTTCAAGCTCTTTTGAGAAGCACAAAGAAACACTGAGGTCCACAGATGCAGTGGTCGGCCAAGGAAACCTGAAACCTGGCGCAGCGGCCAAAGATGACCAGCAGTGCCAGCAGCTCACACCTGGCAGAAATCAGCGGGACCCGGCTCCATCCATTCACTGTCTGCAGACGTCTGGCCAGAATAGTCCTCATGGATGAGCTACAGTCAAAAAGCCGTACCTCCGACATGGAAACAAGGCCAACCCACACAACTATGCACAGAAACACAGAAACTGGGGTGCAGCAAAATGGCAGCAGATGCTCTGGACATCTTAAGGCAGTTTGTTCACCAAAGGGCCGCTGAAACGTACACGGATAACGACGAGTTTAGGCAAATGGAGTTTTGCATATTGGATCAGGGTTAATGGTGTCCTCAATGCTGAGAAATACAGGCAGGTGCTGATGCATCATGCAATTTCATCAGGGAGAGGTATATTTGGCCCCAAATTTATTCTACAAGGACAACAACTCCAAATATACAGCCAGAGGCATGAAGAACTGCAGTAACTTCAGTGTAGGGAAGAACAAGAACTCCTGGAGGGGGATGGCATGGCCCCCCCACAGAGTCCTGATCTCAACATCACCAAGTATCTCTGGGACTACATGAAGAGACAGAAGGATTGGAGGAAGCAGAAGATCTGTGGTTATTCCTAAAAGATGTTTGAAACAACCTACCAGGCAGGTTCCTTCAAAGAACTGGAAGAACTGACGCTATCTTCAAAGTAATGCCGTTAAATGTTGATGTAATTTAGATCTATCGTCTGCTCACACACTGCATTTTGATGATTAATGAAACGAAACTATTAACATTTGATTCGTTGAAAGCGTTCTTAGATTACAGCATTTTCTCACACCTGCCTAAATATTTGCCCAGTACCGCATATTCAGCGACTTTCTTTCCTTCGGAGGAATTAAAGGAGTTAAAACTGGCTCAGTGAAGCTAAACTCCAGTTTAAGAATTCCACTTTTGTTTAAGGAGGAATATCAAACGTATTGAAGAGCATTCCATTTACCACGTGTAACAATGTTACGCTTTATTGCTGATTTTTGGCTCATAACTCCCTCCACGGTGTTGGAAACATCCAAAAAATTTACGCGGCTCAACTGGGAAGTTTGTCGTATGTTTTATGCAGTATTAAGTTGTAGACATTGTTTTAAAAATTCAAGATATTTTAGAACTGAAGCCAGTATGAATGAGTGAGCAAACCCAGAGCTTCATACCTCAGCCCCTCAGCAGAAGAAACAATTCAAAGTTTAAGTAGTTTCCCAGACGGAAGTGGTATTTGGTTACCTTTGATGGTTTTTATATCATCAGAGTTCTTCCCAGAGTTCCCCAAGGAAAGTCTAAAAGGGATGTGATATCAACCACTTTAAAATATTCAATTAGAATTTGATTTAATTTCTTTGGCCAAAGTATTATCTCCACATTTGCAGTTTATATGTCAAAATGTGATTTTATTTCCACCCACTGTATCCCCCACTGTTGTCCGGCTTGCGGTGTTATTTATATTCATTCTAGAGTCAAACTGATTCACACCTTATAGGTTTATAAGATAGATAGATAGATAGATAGATAGATAGATAGATAGATAGATAGATAGATAGATAGATAGATAGATAGATAGATAGATAGATAGATAGATAGATAGATAGATAGATAGATAGATAGATAGATAGATAGATAGATAGATAGATAGATAGATAGATAGATAGATAGATAGAGAGATAGATAGATAGATAGATAGATAGATAGATAGATAGATAGATAGATAGAGAGATAGATAGAGAGATAGATAGATAGACTTCAGCTACATTGGCGTTGTTTCATTTAGAATCCATTGTAATAATGTACAGAACCAAAAAATGGCAAAATATTTATAGGATTTTCCAAAAGTTGCTGCTTTTACACAATATTCTGAAGTATTGCAGGCTGGATTTTAACCAGATAGAGTAAAATTAACTAAATATTTCATTCAGCTCTACTTCGCTGACATTAAACCCAACCCTTAGTCTGCTTTTGACAATAAAAAAATCTTCTCAGACTGAAAGAATTGCAATAAACCTTTAACCGGTGAGTGACAAGGGTCAAGAAAGCAGCACAGCGTCTGTGATGGAGCAGGAGCCTCGACTTCCACCAGCATCCGACGTCTCCCCGGCTTTAAAGTTCGCCGGCTGAATAATACATGGAGGATCAATAGCTATTTATACAGGCTGGGACTCAGGGGCTGGAACAATAAAATATCATCTATTTCATCTATGCTGCAGTTTTGGTTTGCACATCAATGGCCCTTATTTTATAAGTCATGAATGGCTCTATATTTTTATGGGCTTTGCTCTCCCCCTCGGTCTACAGTTTGTTCTTAGCCTGCTCACTTTTTCCATCTTCTTTTTCCACGCTTAGTGAGAGGACAATCTTTCTTCATTTTATTACTCCTAATGGCATTTTCTTTCCCCATGTCTTTCCTCGCACCGTTTTCAATTCCTCCTCTGGCCCATTCTCCACTATCTCTCCACCTTTCCACAATTTTTCTCCCTCTCCCTCCCTCTTTCTGGCTCCCTGTGGTTGATGTACTTGGAATCGGTAGAGCCGTAAAGCTCAGGTTGTTTTATTGGCCAATGAAAAGGCCGGCGCGCAATGGGATAGTGCATCTTGGGTAATAGAGTGTGCGTCTGTGGGGGATAACTCACCAGAGGGAAGGTGCGCTTATGTGTGGGTGGGTGTGATTGAATTAGTGGGCAGAAACGGAGGAGGAGAGGAACATAAATAGAGAATATGGAGAATAAAAAGGGGAAAAAGAGTGGAGATAGTGAGCCAGGTGGAACAAAAAAAAAAAAACCCTGAACAGACAAAAATCCTTGTAAGTGACAGCGTGACTGGGCTGGGCAATCAAAAGTTTAGAGCTACCGTAAACAGATTCACAAAGATTGACTGGACTGTTACCAAAATATTTATTGATTGCGTCGTCAATAAAGCTTTCAAAAACAAATTAAATCCCGTTGTTACTGAAGCAAAGGGACATTTAACAGACTCGCAGGCACAAACGCATTTTCCCATATTAAATGGCATCTGGAAATGGATCCGTGCCAAAAGGTTAGGCTGCAGGTACTCCTGGCTGTGTGTGACCGTGTAAGGGACTGGTGCTGGGGAGCTCTGTGGATGATGACGTTCATACTTTATCAGAAGGCTATGTCCTATAGTGCTGCATTTATGACCATGCAGCAGAGACCATCTCCAGAAGTCGTTGGGCGAGAGGCGCGGTCCGCCCTGGTCAGGTTGCCAGTCCGTCAAAGAGCAACACAGAGACAAACAGGACAAACAGCCACCCACACACACCTCAGACCAGTTTAGAGCACAGGTGTCAAACTCAAGGCCCGTGGGCCAAATCCGGCCCATCAAGGTAAATTATCCGGCCCTCAAGAGCCAAAAAATAAGGCATATCATGTCATAAAGTAGAGGCATATATCCTTTTAAAGTGTATAAAGTGGCTAAAACTGTGCCTCCTGTAAGTGTAACTCACCCCAATATCTACTTTTTTGCAGATAAACTGTATAAACTGGGCCTAAGGTTGCTACTTTTATGTTACTGTGCATTTTTTATACTTCTATGTGAACTGGAATGAAATTATGACATGAAAAGTATCGTCTATACAGGTGCAACCGGCCCTTTTAATGACTTCATGACGCCAAAGTGGCCCCATATAGAAATGAGTTTGACACCCCTGGTTGAGAGTAACCAGAGTAATCTAGAGAATAAACAATAGATGGATGTACTGTATTTTTGGACCATAAGGTGCATCGGATTATAAGGCGCACTAAATAATCTTCCCAAGTGTGTAATATCACTCCTTAACGTCCACAGCTCTCTATCCGTCTCTGTGGGGAGGACTTAGTAGTTGGACTACACTGCCCTGTTTCTAACATAAAGCCAAAATAAACGTAACTTTTATATTCAATTAACTTACTAGTTAGTTGCCTGCCGAGCTGCGTATGAATTTGTGCACGTTAGTGAGAGAGACTGGGTGAATGTGGCTCTAGTGTACAGCGCTGTGACTGTTTATTGTTGTGTTACATGAATGCACTTCCAGTTTAGACATTACAGTCAGGCAGTCTTGTAGACAGCTCATGGGTCCTATCAGGTATTGACAGTGTACCGTAATGCTCTGAATATCCATTGAGCGAAGCGGCTTTGTTGCTAAAGTCGTACTTACACATTTTAACAGATTTTTGTGCGCATTGTACCACAACAAATCAGTCAGTAAGCACAACCTTAATCATATATAAGGAGCGCCATCAATTTTTGGGAAAATTTAAGGATTTTAAGTTCGCCTTATAGTCTAAAAAATATGGTACAAGTGATGAGTCACACTTTAAATCATTGTATTCATCTTTGTGTACTTTTAGTACTGGTACTGTACAGCAATAAGCAATTCTGAACGAAAACCTCTGATCGTTAATAAGCTAAACATTTGTGTTTTAATGTAATCATGAGATTATCCGGAGTGTTTTTGCCTCATATTTTCTCTACATTTTCCAATTAAGTTTTATCAGCCCTGCTCCATGCTCTCCATTATGTGGTGCAGAAGCACTTTTATTGCTAATGTGTTGGCTTTCTGTGAGCATTTTCACCGGAGCCCAAACACATACCTGCATTTGCAAATGCGTGCTTTAAAACGCCCAAAGGAACACAACTCCTGCTTGAAAATCAGAAAGTACAAGCTGATGGGAAAATAAAATGTCAAACATTTATTCCGCCTTTTCAAGGCGATTATATTTCAACACTAATCGAAATTCGTAAGGTGAAGATATGAAAGAAAATAGTAATTTCCATTGATCTACAAGGAGTATCACCTGGTAAGACACTTGATCTTGTAAAAACTAACTATTACAGGCAAGAAAGACACTTAGCGTTGCTAATTGCTGATGCAATAAATGGGGCAGACGACATCCAGGCATACCTGAATGTTGGAGCTTTTTACTCCAAACGCAGGTTATTCTGAATAACCCCACTCTGTCAATGGGTTCACAAAAAAAGGACTCAGCAATGTCTCAGCCAACCCGACACAATGTTTCCGTTTGTTAGATACCGACTTTAGACTCCAGTTTTAAATAACTCAACGTCAAATGTGTTGGATAAGAAAACATATAATGCAGTTCCACCACCAAAGCAACAATGCCATGTTTCTGGATTTGGCTACGCCTCCGTTTGTCCCAACATAGTTTTTGCTACAACGATTAGCATACACACCCAATGTTGCCTTCACGCTCAGCAAAGAAAGAAATCTAGTTTAGAACGCTTTCTTTTTTAGAGCTCGAATATATATAACCTTACCCAACGTCCTCTGTCTTCCTGTCCTTACCTCGGCGTGTGAGCTGACATCTCCCTGCCTCGCTCCGTAAGACGGCAGGCACCTATTGTTTTAACTTAGTCTCACTGCTGCTTTTAGAAGTTTCCATTTGGGACAGGCTGTTCCCGAGATCCCTGGCTTCTGCATAGCCGAGACATTCTGGGGAATTAGGAGTCAGCGGGCAAACAAAGACAGAAGATTTCCACAGTGCATATAAATAATATAAGGAGAGTTTTTTTTGTGCTTTCCTCCAACCAATAAGGTCAACAATAAATACCAGAACAGGACTTCAGCGACGGTCTGGGTAGCTTAATCAGGCGGTTCAATCAGCAGATAGGAAAAGAGGTGACAAGTTCTGAATATATATATATAATTCAACAAACAACGACATACAAGAGCCCTGAAAAGCTCCTGTATCTTGTCACTGTGAACCAAAAGGCTCCCATCAATATCAATGCCACCCCCACCACCAGGAAATCAAAGAACAGAAAGTGAGCTCACCCTGGAGGAGGTGATCAGAGCCGCTGCACTAAACTGAGCCACTGGTGACAGCTTGACAGGAATCGGCCTAAATCGGCATCCCGGTAACGCTTGTTTGACAACCACACTGCAACTTCCTGCCATCCAAGTTGAGACGAGCGACAGGAGACACACGGAGCGCTCGCCTCCTTGAAGCTGATGTAGGCCACGTGTGCTCCTTTCTGTTTTCATTGCCACATTAAAAGAAGCCGCTGACGAGCTCCTCGTCACAGACCGACCGACGCTTCAGCCCAAGCATCTTCTGTAGGACGCGTTCCGGTTAGAAAAGAAACAGGCACAATGCTGAGGTGTCGCTCATTTTTATTCTGTCCTGTCGTTTATTAACGAGTTTAGTTTTTATTATCCCTCAGTAGCACCTGAAATCTATCAGGTTAGTCTGTCCTAATTGGTTTACAGGGTTTATTGTAATGTTGATCACAGGCTGTCAGCTAAAAATCTATTGAAAAAAACAAAAACTATTCACAAATGATTGGTGTCAGTAAAAAAGGGAATCAGTGGGACCATTTAGAAAATCCTTAATATCACCAAAGCTGAGAAAAAATATTGAGTGCAGGAGATTCAGTTTAGAGCTAATTTATATGGAAATAGTTTAACTTTACATCTTAAGACAGTGTTATACTACTCAATAGAAAATAATAATGATCACCTTTATTTGTCGTTGCAACTTTGTACGTTCCAATGAAATGTGACTTTTCTATAACTGTGGTGGTGTTTTATGTTTGTTTTTTATGTATTTATTTTAATTTCTTTTTTGGGGGGGCGGGGGCAACAACGGCATCATCATTTAATTTGCATATTTATTCATACATTTGTGACTCAGGCTGTAGGAGAGCTTTTGCCAAGACAAAAACATTATTAAACTAAGTGTATTTGAACAAAAAATTGCCTTTATAAAATTATTTATGAATTTTAATACATTACCTGAATCCACACTACATTAAACAAACTGTACCAAAAAGGCAGTTACCAGAGCCACACACAGTGAACGAAGTGAATAAGTGATTGAAGCTGTGTGTGAATCAGATTCAGGGAATTATTTAACTGCAACAGTTTCAGAGACAAAAAAAGAACTACTTTAAACACCATATTTACGATGACGGAGCAGCAGCAGCTGTTTGTGCCTGTGAGACAGCGCTGAGGGAAAATAGCTGCTCTCTCTGCCTCAATACAGTGATTCCAGAACGACTGGTGCTTTTGGTAAAGTCATCATTACAACAAAAAGAGGCGCTAAGAGTTGCTTGTTGCATTTGAAAGAAAATTGCTAGAAGGGTCTGAAATGTCACTAAATATAGCAACAAAGAGGTTAATTGGGTGACACTGACAAACTTTTCTATCACATAGAAGTCCTCCTTCAGTAAAGTACCCCAGTGCTGTTGTGCTCTTTTTGAGTCTCTGCTCTGTGGTCTCAAACCTCCAGTCCGTCTTAGTAGATGGCCGTTCACACTAAGCCTGGTTCTACTGGAGGTTTCTTCCTGTTAAAGGGGAGTTTTCCTCTCCACTGTCGTCACATGCATGCTAGGTATGAGGGATTGCTGCAAAGCCAGTGACACAAAGCTGGGGTCAATGACTCAATCTGCTGGATGTCCTTAGAAAACTTCTGAGCAATCTGCCCGTATGATTTGATTGAGTTGATTCTTTAGAGAGCCTTTAGATGAGATGTGTTGTAAATTGGTGCTTTATAAATAAACTGGTTGGCTACAAAGATTAAGCAGAGCCCTGATTGGCTGGACAGAAAGTTGCTTCTCTTTGATTAACCAAAAGAGAAGATCAGAGCCATCTAGTGTCACCAAGTACCTGTATGTTTTAGTCGATCCGTTCTTCGTGCTGCTCATTTATTTCTGAACAAACACATTACTTGCCAGTTTTGTCCATTAATACAAGTGCTCTACCTGATGTAAATGGGCGGTCCAAAACGTATAAGGTGTCATTTACATAAAGACACTCAGGACTCATCAGTGTTGAACATATGTACATATTTCTCAAAAATTCTCCTAAGGAACTGTGTCTTTAATGTGCCTGAAATGTGTAAATTTCAAATGCAGCAGAGAGGATAAAAGCATGTGTTGCAGAAAAAAGATGAAAATACTAATAAAAGACTCCAAGGGAGAGAAAATCTGATCTGTATTTTGTTGCTGTATGCACACACATGTAAAGGATATGACCTCCTTCTCGAGCAGGCAGTCGGTGTAACAGAGTAAAAAAGGTCAGCATCTCAAGGACCAAAACAGCTGCACCAAATATAGTTCATTATTGACCAAACTGAAAGACAATACACAGAAAGAAAGTACAGAAACAGAACAAAGACAATGTTAGAAATTAGTGGTGCGTTCAGTGCTTGGTCACTGAAACGGGCCCCTTTATGATGAGAAGCGTCTTAGCTTTTGTTGGCCTGGATTTTTTAATTATCCACAGCATTATTTATTTGGTTACTTGTTTTTTTTATTGGTCACTTTTATTACGATGTTAAGCTGGTTATAAAACTACGCTGTCTTGATACCTTGATAAATGCATGTAAAGAAATGCAAATGCAATAAAAAGAAGTCTCAGAGTGTCTTTGAAATGGTTAGCAATACATGGTAGCACGGAAACTAGCTCATACCTTTCAAATGAGAAGAGCTTAAATTGAGGATCATCCATACTCTTTTCCCAGCCAGAGGGAAGAGAAAGTAACCAAGAAAGAAAAAGAAAAAGTAATAACCAGGTGAAAACGAGAGTTTATATCAGCGTAGCTATTATTACCAGGTGGAGATAATTCTGAGGGAGTGACGATTTAAAACAGATGTAAAGGTTGCAGATTTTCTGCTGGACAGGTAAGTTAATTCAATATAACAGTGAAGTTTATTTTGCCGTTGTGTTAGAAACAGGGAAGTGTAGTCCAGCTACTCTGTCCTCCTGGAAGAGACGGCTCTTTGTTCGTCTTGTCTCCCTCTCAGAGACTATGTGTGTAAGCGGAGGGGCGGTGTGATATCAGCTGGCCCGTTCACGCTTATCCGTAGCGCTGCAGCGTGAGCAGATCTCTTTACTCGTGTTTATTGTCGCTTATTTCAGAGCCCATATTAGCAATTCCCCGTTAGAAATGAGCCAAAAGAACCGCAGCTTTATTAAAAAAGAAAAAAAACAAGCCCAAAGTCACTTATGGACTCCACAAGTGGATTTAGCGACAGTGCCAAAAACCATTTCACACGATGACCGTAGCTAATATCTACTAGCAGTAGCTAAACATGGAGGACATGTTGACACTGTCCCATTTATGACTCTCCATATACCCGCTAGATGTTGCCCCAGTGTGTAAATCCTACACACTGGGGCTACAACAGATACATCTATATGTTACAGTAACAGGAGCATTTCTATTATTTTTGATCTTCTTTGAATATATTTTTCTCTAACCATTTCAGTTGTGCATTGATGCCATTTGTCTTTAAACAATTATTTAAGGGATAATTTAACTGCATCATTCTATTTTCAGCACATTGGCTCTACACCGGTTAATCAGATCAGTACGTTTTAAGATGGACATTCAGAGAAATCTTCCAACTTTTACTGGGGTTCTTAAATTTGGAGTGGCTAAGGATCAGATGTTTCTTTCTTAAAAGTTTCTGGAGGATCAATTTCTGGACCAACAAACATCTGAATAATAACGTATATTCCATGCTTGGTGAAGTAGGGTGACGCCTATACATTTTACAAAACAAAGGTGTGTTTTAGAAGTACAGGTAACTTCATGTTTAATGACCTTTTCTGTGTCAGTCATAATCACGTGAAAGAGTTGGGTCGAGTAATCACAAACTCTACTGTTACTTTAAAATAGTACTACTCAAGCAGAGTTTAAAGTTAGTCCATAACAAAAAAAAGGATTTGGTTAAAGGACGACTCAGGTACTCAGTAGAGGATGATCATTTCCTAATATATTTCTTTAGAAATAATCCAATAGGACCAAAATATGAAGAATGTAGCGACCAGCAAACCTTCCTACTGTGATCTTACTTCTTCACAACATAGAGCTTTTGAAGAAAATACCTGCGGCATGTAGGTTTTTACAGCAAAAAGTGCAACTATTGAACAGATATACTGTATACTTTGTATTTATGTTGCCCTCCAAATGCCAGAGCTGAATCAGCAGACAGGGAAAGCCATTAGAACGAGGCAGCTTGGGAACGAACAGCAAGAGTCACTGCAGGTTCGTCGGTTTGTCTTGTTTTTCACTCACTGAATGAACCAAAGGGTGGAACCTGTGCTCAAATAGGAGTAGCTTTAATTAAAAATAATGTCACTCAAGTAGAAGTAAGACGTTTGCTGCAGTAAAACTACTCTTAAAGGTGCAAAACATTATAAAGCCACTCTAGACAATGTAACTTATTCCAGTCATTACGGACCACTTTAATCACAGTTGTCCAGCTGTGAGTAAATTCTTCATTTTTTTTTAAGATAAGCTAATATCACCAGCTTTACTTGGCAGCTTTAAGTCACTGCTTCACTTTAAAAGCATCTTTAGTTTCTGTTTTGCCTGTCAGCCAAGTGTCTTCTAAAGTCAATAGTGAGATCATCTCACGAATGCTGCTCTCCTGATGAAAATCAATCTTTTTTTTTTTTTTTTTTATCCAGGAACCAGCGTTAAGGAGGGAGAATGTGACTTCACCAAACGTCTGCCGCTGCTACAGAAATCAACAGCTTGGAACAGAGAAACACAGAAATAAATGTCAGGCTGGCTGCCGGCATCGATCTCTGTGATTGATTAAAGAGCGCTTGAGGAGAGAGGAATGGGAGAGCAAAGTTATTCACACACAGGATCAGGCAGCAGCAACTACTCACCGCACTGGTTGCCTGTTGCTCTACTGTGGTGGATTAAACGCTTTAAAGGGTTGTCAGCTAAACGCTCGGATTTGTTTCTTTTCCGCCCATGTCTCTGGACCTAATTGGGAGAAGCTAAAAGGCCTTTAAGTGATTTAAAATTCCAACGACTCAATATTTTAATGTTGTCAAAATCTCTGAATAACGGAGCTGTGGTTCAAGTTTGATTGCGTTTACTTCCTTGTTGTTTAGACTGGATGTGCACTGCAGAAAGGGAACTAAAAGGAAGTAAAATCTGCTTGAAATTAGTAGATTTTTTCTTGATTTAAGCAGCTAATAGGACTATTTGCCAGTGGAATGACTATTTTTACCCCTAAAATAGGATAATTAAATATCCTGCTCTTGAAATAAGATGATGGAGATGAACTGTTCTTATTTTAAGTGCAAAAATCTTATTGCATTGATAAATAGTCTTATTTACCGGCTCAAATCAAGGAAAAAACACTCATTTCAAGAACATTTTACATACTTTTGGTCTCCTTTTTGCAGTGGCAACAGGCTTTCTTGGTTTCTGTAACAGTCAATACGGGTATTAAAAACTTTTACCCTAAAACATAAAGGGAAATACGGTCCCTGCACTATTTTTTAGGGCGAAAACATGAAGCGGGATCAGTCTGCTTTGATTTAACTTAAAAGAAGTTTGCTATTTTTCAACACTTTCCAAAATCCGTTGCCATTTAAAGGTGAAGTTTTTGATGCACTTTTGTTAAACACCTTAAAAGAAGGTGTTAATTAAGGTGTTAATTAAACACCTTAAAAGATATTTCTACCAACAACAGTAACTATTATTAATCACACTGTTTGTTTAGAGGTTCTTCTACTGTGGTAGAATAAATACAAAAATAATGAATACAAAAAACAACATATCAGATCACAATAAGGCAGCTTTAGGACGATAATTAGGCAATTACCTACTCGAGATTTACTTCCATTAATTTGGAGATAGCAGGTTTGTTTTATCTGGGGCTTGCAGTTATCATTTCATCTAGCCCAGAGTTCTGCTAAAGTCTAAAGGGGAGAAACACCAGAGTTACTGAGCTGGCAAGTGTTTTACCAAATTAAGCTACAACAAACAGGGAAAAAATAATCTTTCGTTGGTCAAAACAAATCAGCAAAGCCATGATCTAATGACGCGCTCCAATGCTTTTTTCCTAATCAATGCCAGCAGCCGCGTCTGTTATGCACACAGGGGTTCAGAAATAACTGTGCGGGGAGCAGCGGGGAGGTAAGCGTTAACGGGGGGGGGGGGGGGGGGGGGGGAACCTGCGACGCTTCAGTGGTTTGATGCGGCAATCAGAGAAGGGATTGACAGGGTCATGATCTGTGCCAAGTGTGTTTCTGAGTGCTTCTCCGCTCTCAGTTCAGAAACTCCAGCTATCTGAGCATTATCTAAAAGGTCAGAGAGGGCGGGGAAAGGACGCACGCACCCAGTTAAACCAGTCAGAGATGGGTTTTTATTCCATCCTTTTAACAAGTTCTGATTTTTTTAATGTTTAAAACGTTGTATTATTTGGTTTGGAACATCATCTGTTTCACTCTCCAACCCTCAAAGGTGCTCCTTCCATTACCTTTTCCCTCCATTGTGACATGAAGAGAGGAGCAGGGGGAGTCTGGGAGGGAGGAGGAGGAGGGGGGCCCTTTAGATCTCCCCCAGATGTGTCCTTTAATCCTGTAATTAGCCACAATTATAGTAACAGATCCAGGAGATGAAGTGATCATATTTGCACACTGATTTATTCCTCTAATCACGCGACACCGTGCCTCTCCTGGACACATTTCCACTTGCTCACCTCGTGTTTTATCTCCCTATTCTGTCCCAGTCCTCCTCCTTCCCCCTTATCTCTCCTCGCCACTCTCCACCTCCACAAATCTATCCAACCCAGCCCATCTCCTTCCTCCACCTCTCCCTCCTTTCTCTTTGTCCTGGGTGTAATTCATCTGGTTTCCAGCCTGAAAAGCGAGGAAGACAGAGCGCGATGGAAAAAAAAAAAAAAAAAAAAGAAGATGTAAGACAACAGAGCAGGACGGGACACAACAAGAGCCCCTTCAGATGTTGCAGATGATGCCTTTAATCCTGTCAATAGCTGCAATTATAGTAATTATCTCTAATAGCGGAGCATTGTGCTCAGCCTCTGATATGTTTAACAGATGATGCAGGAGTTGTGCCGCCTCCGCTCGCCGCAGAGGGAGCTTAGATTGATATTAATGAAATCAACAGAAAACAAGACAAAATTGATGATGGTCCCAGGAGGTTCAGCGACTGCCGAGGCTGTTTTTCAAGCTCTCGGCTGAGGTCTAATGGAGGACTCAGAAATGATACCGAGTGGTCTTTGTGCTGCACGCAATGAGAAGAGAGATAGATTGATGTTAAGAGGCAGAAAGAGCTCAGAGGATAAAGGAGGGAAAAATATATGTATTGGAAGAACCAGCGGGAGAATAGACACAGGGCTCCTACGTGACGAAACCTTCGGCACGGGTTCATTTTACGTTTCCAAAAACGGCTTTTCCCTCCGTTTGCTGTTGGAAGTCTTGTGCAATTTTGAGAATATACATTTATGTACTTTAATAAGATATTTAGGAACGATGTGGTTTTGAATACTTCCTCAAGCGATGTCCTTTAACGTGCAGTAGCTGTGCTCCCACCATCGAGTGTTTGTCTCTTTCTCAAGTTCTCGGTCTCAAGTGATGACAGGATGAATCAAGACATGCCTAATGTTGTTATGCATCAATCAGTTTTAATGTGTGTTTAGGATCACTGTCCTCTAGGAACACCCAGCTGCGTCAAAGTGTCTACTTTCTAGACAATCATTTGGGGTAAAATTAAAGAATTAAGGGGCTGGTCTTCCTGTTCATTGATCCATAAACCTGGAACAATTCACCACACTGCAAAAACGGAACTAAAAATAAGTAAAATTTTCTTGAAATGATTGTATTTGTCCTTAATCTGAGCAGGTAAATAAGATGATCTGCCAATGGAATGAGTATTTTGACCTATAAAATAAGATAATTAGATATACTGCACTTGAAATAAGAAGGTGGAGATTATTTGTCCCTAATTTAAGTGCAAAAATCTTATTCCATTGGCAGAAAATTGTATTTATCTGTTCAAATCAAGGACACATTCACACATTTCAAGAAAATGTTACTTATTTTTAGTTCTGCAGTGCACCACTGGCAATGATGCTGCCACAGCCATGCTTTGCAGTTGGTGCCATGTTCCTGGGTTTGAGAGACCCAACTTGCCTTCTCTAATCATAATTTCATATCATGTTGGCCAAATAACTCAACAGATTTATCGTAAGACAAGACAAAGATTGATATTTGATTTGTCCGTGTGGACAGCTCATAATTCATGGTCAGCACTCTCAGTCCATGCTCATATAAAACTTGCTTCACAGTGGACGGTTACAACAGTTTCCAGATTAGACTCACCGTTTGGCAAGAAACCAGTCCGTTTTGTCTCTTGTTTTCCCTTAATTAACGTGTAATAAACACTTATGAATGAGTTCTAGGGTTTACAGATTAATAAATAGCACTATTTCTTAGCCATCTATAAGGGGAGCCTTATTGTAAAGTGGTACCATTTTCAATTAGGCATGGTGGCGTCAACCTAGCCGTAGAATCAACCCTGTTGATTTTTATTTATCAGCCAAGCTGGGTCAGATTGCTAGAAATGGAGCCAAATTAATTGATGTAAACCATTTCTGATAAAGTAAAGTGGTTAAAATATTCAGCTAGGACCCTGTTGATGGCAGAGAGAGAGGAACTGAAGAACGATTGTATTATTGCTGTTAAATAACCAATGTTTTACAGAACATGACATTAATGTCAGTGGTGAGTGTCTAATCTAATAATGGAATACATTAAAAAGATAGCATATATCCATAAATAAGTATAATAAATAGTCGCATGTTTCAATTTTCACATTATGTCAACACGTGTTTGTCGCTTCATGTTTGATAGTTGGAACAATTTCCCTTCTTCAGCTGACTCCAAGCAGATATTTTATGCCTAAAAGCACTGAGACAAGCCTTTTATTTTAAACGTGTAAAAAAAAAAAAAAATAGCAAGCCAAGATCCTTACGAAATACTCTGAAAGATCGTCGGAGAGCCTTGAGAAGTATTGATCAGGATCACTTTAAAACATCAGAGGAAGTCTGGCTGCTCGGCGGGCCCACTAAAGGGATGCATTTGTGACCACACACACAGCAGCTCCTCTCCTCGTCTTGGTGTGAGGTGAGTTCTTGATGCAGTGATATCACGAGCCGACAGAGGAGTGCCGATCAATAATTCATTAGGTAGCGGGCTAAACTGAAGTTCAACCTGAATAAACCCCCTACAACCACGCGCTCACACTCTCAGGCGTCCTTCACATAAACTCACAAACTCCCACTGTTTCAAGGCCTTTAACTTTCTTTCAGGTTCAGTCTGACGCCACGTTTAAAACTTTAAACTCACTTTGAATTTCTGCTAACATCTAATTCTGACACACCTCTAACATTTGATGAGGACTGACCTGACAGCTACAGTGCAAAAAGTATTCACCCACTTTGGCACCTTTCATGTTTTGTTGCCTCACAACCTGGAATTAAAGCGGACTATTTCAGAGTTTGAACCCTCTCATTTCCTTATGAAATAAACAACAAACAGGACAAAATAACAGAAAACCTCAGCTTGCATAACTGTTTAACCCCCTAAAGTCAGCGCTTTGTAAAGCCACTTGTTCCAGCAATTCCAGCTGCAAGTGGGGTTGGATGAGTCTCTATGTGGCCACAGGGATTTCTGCCCATTCCTCAATGCTGAAGTGCTTCTGCTCCTTCGTGTTAGATGGTTTCCACCATGAAGACCAGGGAGAGCTCCTTGGTCTTCATGGTGGGATGCCTCTCGCTTAGTGAGGCCTGTCAGAAAAGTAATAGTAATAGTAATAAAGTGAAAAGGTGTGTTCACTTCAAAAAGGGAACTAAAAGTAAGTACAATTTTGTTAAAATGAGTATATTTGCTCTTGATTTGAGCAGGTAAATAAAAATGCAAATATGATCTGAGAATGGAATAAGGTTTTTGCACTTAAAATAGGAACAACTCATCTCCATCATCTTATTTCAAGTACAATATATCTAATTATCTTATTTTAGGGGTTAAAATAATAATTCCATTGGCAGATCATCTTATTTACCAAATCATGGGCAAACACAATCATTTCAAGAAAATTTTACTTACTTTTTATTACCTTTTTGCAGAGTTTATACTGACAGGTCATGTGACCTTTGGGTTGGACCTCATTTCACTCATTCTGGGACTTTTGAAGGTGTGGATACATACGCACATCCCAAATTTCCGTTTTTTTTTTTGTTTTTTTATTCTTTTTTTACCGTGTATCTTTCACCAATAGACTATTCTGTGCAGATCTATCAAGTAAAATAATATTAAAAAAGCATTTAAATTACAGGTTGGAAATGTAACATAGTAGGTAAAAAGGGAAGTGAATGTTTGTAAGACTCTGATTGTGCCAGATTACAAGCCCAGCTTTACTTTCACAGCATTTCTCCTGGTTCTAACCAGGTCCGTCCCAACTAATGGTGCTGATCCAAATGAGAACTTTCCTTAAAAATGTTTATTTGCTAACTCTTCAGACTCATCTGTCTGTGGTTTGTGGTAAGCTCTTAAAGTACTCACCACTGTCAGAGATTATTTTTAATTGTAAAGTGAGGACACATGCAACCTGATGCGACACCAGTACAAACTGCTGGCTTGTTTGCGCCAACACATCATTGCAGCTATCTGCTTTGTGAATTATGTGCAGTCATGCAACAACATGACTGAATTCTCCCAGAATTGATTCAAACTAACAACCTCAACACTTATTCACAACTCTACCTACCTCATACAGCGTGATGACTCCGTTGGTCTCGTTGGGAGCTTTCCACTGCATGAAGATCTTCTCCTCATACGGAGTATTCTGCAGCGATTCCATCGGCACCGAGCCGGGCACTGCAAAATAAACCAGACGATTTTATTTGACTAAGATTGCGTATCAACATATTTGATACATTTTTTTACACCATTGTGCAAAAATGACTGAAAACAGGGGAAATAAAATGAATGACAACACGTTGGTTCACCACAGCTGCATCCTTAAAGCTTCACTGAAAACTTTTTCTAATTTTCACTATTAATTCTACGTCAAATTGACATCGGAGCCGAACCAATGGTTGAAAACTTGCTGCTCACATCTTCCACGGCCCAAAGTTGCTGCTCTTCTTCCCACACTCATCAAAATCACCTTGAACAACATTTGTATAAACTAGAAATGTAATTTATAAACTAATGTTTTTAATTCAGAAACGATTAAAGATTGCATTAGGTTTTTGGTGACAGTTATGAACAGAAAGGATTCAAAAAACAACAACAGAGGATTACTTTCAACATTCAGGTAATGTTTTCTTCATCAGGTTCCTCAGAACATAAACCGTGTTTTGTGGAAAACGTAACTCGCTGATTAAATCTGCAGGAAAAGTTCAGCACGTCTGCTGGGTTCTTAATCAAGTTTTTGATGAAACACGACACGATGGGACGGGCCTGCAACCAGCCCGGCTATAATTTGTAAAAATTAAAGAAGCCTCTTCCTGAGCTGAAGGAAGACAGACAGTGCTGCGGTGAAGTCGTGCGGGGAATAATCCGGAGGTAACCCTGCAGACAGAATGATGGAACAACTGCTGAGACAAAAGCTCAGCTGGCACGTTGATTTTCCTGAACTGCAGGCAGATTTTCTGACTCATTACAGGGAACCAACCTCACACAGGAAAGAGCAAACAGAGACGGGTCAATTACAGATTCAGCGCAAAGGACTAAGAGGAAAACTTTCCTCCTTGTGCTTTTATTTCAGTCTCCGGGAAACGTCCGGACGCCACTTTGTTTTTCCAGCATGCAGCCTCACAGCGTTGCATCGCTACCCGTCCCAACGTGATGGAGGGGCGTCAGGCACGCTGCCCTGCGCACAGACTCTACCCAGTAACAGAGCAGGGAGTGTAAAGGCGTGTTTTTGGGAGAAAAGGCATATTTCACGCTTTACAAAGGTGTACAGTTAGGGAAGGGTGTCAGACGCCTTGTCTGGGAGACGTAACAGCGTGTCAAACACACACGACCAAAGGAGCGGCGCCCATAAACGGAGACAAAAACACCCTTACAGGCGTGAACTGTTTGAGATGTTAAAGACAGGCAGACGCTGCCAGGAGGTGGAAAAACTGCGAAGTCTTGTTCGGTTGTGTTTTATTTTATCCTCTGAGAGGTGCTACTCAGGTTGAAGCGAGAAAAAACCAGCATGCGTGTTGTTTTTTAGCTCTTAATCATTAAACGGTGATCTGGAGATTAATTGGGCATAAATCTTCAGGTTAAGCCGGTCAAAACACTGATGATCTCGTTTAGTCATTGAAACCCGGGAGGGATTGTGTTTGTTGATTTCCTGCTTCTTGTCTTGACCTCATCAAATTCTATATTTGTTTCCTAATTCACAATATTTAAGCAAAACACCCTGTATCCAGATAGCTGAGCATCCAATATTGTGTAGTTAATCTTTGGAAAGCAACATCTATTCTAATAAACACTGCTTGCAAATACCTGCTGCCTTTCCAGGACATTATTTAGTTGGTAAAGGCACCAAAACTCATTTAATGAATACCAGGAAGTCTGAACAACAGTGACCAGACATTCCAGGAAAGAAAAATGCCAAAAAAGTTAACAACAAACAGCAGAAATCCTGTGTATTTGTGTAGCAATCAGAAAGTTAAGTCACGCAGCTTTTAATTGGTCAATATGACCTCTTACAATGCAAGGCGTAGCTTTTTTAAGACTGCATTGCTTATTTTCTAAAGTGATTCTTGCTAAAGGCCTTTTGCCACCTGCTTCACACTTATAGGTTTTTAAGCAATAAATGAGGTTTATTTTGTGTCTAAACAGGCAGTTACTGAAGGACAGGTTGGTGCACGTAGAAATCCATCAAAATAGTCCAGAATTTAACTTTATTTCAAACATTTTATGGCCAACGCTGCTCGGGTTGAATGTTGCACACCCAGTTTTTAACTTGCGCAACCATTATTAAAGTTTCTAAAACAGTTATTTGAATATCTCGTGGAGAAAGAAATAGACTTTACTGGCGTGAATGTTGCTATTCCTTCTGAACTTTAACTAAATTCATGGCTGTGCCATTTTCATTGTCTCCCAGTTTTCCTGTCACTATTTAGATTATTAGAAGAAGAGTCGGCTTCCAAAACGTTGGTAAAATTATTGCCAGGGCTGTGGGGCAAGCAGTCATACATAAATAAACTCCACATCGTGTTTTTATTCAGAACTTGTGTGAAAACTGAGAAAAGAATCGTAACAGCTCTGTGCATGAATCTAAGTGTAGAGATGTGCGCCGTGCTTTGGAAAGCAGTTAATTCCTGGTTTATCGACCTTTACACACACAAACAAGTGTTGCATAAAGGCAGAGAGATTACTTTACATGTCTCCAAACTGCTTTATATGACATGCTATATGATCAGAAAAGGTTTTAGAGAATATAATAGAATGAGATTACATCTAATTTCAGGTTTTTCACTAATCCATAAATATGTTCATGTGGGCAGGTGTATTGTGTAAGACGCAGCTGCTCTTGGCGAAAAGTTTGGGTTTTTCAGCATAGAACAATTATTAAGTGTAAGAGGAGATTTCTACACTAGATCTGTCTAAGAGAAAAACATAAGCGAGCTGATAAGAAGGGGACCCGAAGCTGAGCCCTGGTGGACTCCGTGAAAAAAAAGAAGAAGGTGGGATCAGCCAAACAAGAAAAAGTTTGGATCTGTTTTTGGCACTAAACAATTTTCCTGGAACCGTTTACACGAGCTTTTATAAACAAGAAAAAAGCTTTAAATGTGATCCGAGCTCCTGGGGTCAAAATGCCTGAAATAAGAAGCGCGGAAACACGCCTTCTGGCTCGGTGCGGTGAAGCACGCCCGAATACACAAAACATTTTAGGAAACTGACAGATTTTGATAACTAATTCCAAGGTGTTGATTAAGGGCCCGGCTCATGGAGTGCACCAAATTACCCTAACAAAGAAATGCAATTACAAACTGCTACTTCATTCAACACCTTATCACTCACCTGTGTGTGTCGGCGTGTGTGTGTGCGTCAGTGTGTGTGTGTGTGCGTCAGTGTGTGTGTGTGTGTGTGTGTTTGTGTCTGATGTTTGCGCTGCTCTTATCTTTCAGGAAAACACGTCTACCTTCACGTCTGAGAGTATCTGGTGTTTCCGCGTGTCGGGACGGCAACGTTTGTGACCCTTCCTTATCTGCCGGGTGTCTGTCTCTCTGTTTTCGTGGGAACGTGTGCGTTCCCGCGCTCCTCGGAGGCAGAGGCGCAGGAAAACAGTCTTCATTGAAAAGATAACAGCAGCTGTAACGCATTAATCATAACTTGATTAACTTCCTCCGAGCCGCACGTTGACTGGTCTGCTTCATTATGCCGGCAGCTCCCTTCTCTACGTGTGATTCCCTCCTTTGTTTCCTTTCCTGCTTATTTGTCTCTCAATCCTTTCTTGTATCCTGAGCTGAACTCAAATTATCATTGCTGGCATGTAATCAAGC